>NW_028324180.1:5078143-5701287 GCF_054372755.1 Phalangium opilio | reverse complement strand
TCACATCAAATTAGGATCTTATGGAAAAATGCGTGTCAAATTTGCAACACAGGTCCTAAGTGCAACCGTTGCAAGTGGTATCGAGGACGAAATTGGTGAAGAAGCTACAGAAACGGTTAAATTTTTCCGCCTAATGAACCGCTTCACAGATGTAACTAATGGAACTAATTTCACTGACTGTTACCATTCACGAAATCCTGACTTAAAACCTTTTCAATTTTTGGATGACAAAAGATTAAATGTGAGAATCAAAGCTATTAAACTAACCTAACTTGTGCTTCAATTTTATAATTAATTTCAGTAGCTTGAAAATGACTTCATTAATTATTTCTTGGACTGGGAAGAAGAAGTTGCTAATTTGCCTTCTAAGAAATATTCAAATAAACAACGGAAAATGATGCTTTTAAGTAGTGAGACAAGCGAAGGTCTTAAGATTACAGGTAAATAAATTTAATAAAATTAATTTGTGAAGATTTTAGACCTAAGGTAAGACTAACTCACAGAGAAGAAACTAATGCCCTAAATAATTTGTTCCAGCTAAATCAATTGTTGGTGTTGTTAAGTTCATGCTTTCAAAGGGATCTAAATATGTCTTAGCTGGAAGAATTAACCAAGATAACTTAGAGCAAGAATTTGGGAAGTACAGAAGTTTATGCGGTTCTAACACCAATCCAACCGTGGCACAAATAGGGTCTATTATTGGAAAGTGCAGGATTCTAAGAGGAATAATTCCATCAACAATTGGAGGCAACACTTCAGAAAATAGGTTTTTATTTTTAATTTTGACTAGAGGGAGCCAAAGGTTATCGCAAACTAGGTTGTGCTTTTGTACTTTTGTCAGCTTCCCGTTGAAATTTTTCTGTTAAATAGTTGGTAAATGCTTTACCATGGGTATTTAAATATGTGCTTATCACAGACTTCTTTGCTGCATCTTTAAACCCTGTTGGTAAATACCCCCAAATAGAATCCCACAACTGAATAATTTTATCACAGTGAATCAATTCAGTCTGTACTTTAGTTCTTCTGTCATTAACAATTTCTGCTAGTGCTGTGCGAGTACTCGATAAGACTCGAGTACTCGGCTCGATACTCGATAAGAGATTTTCTGAAACTCGAAAAAGTTTCGAGTATCAAACCAAGGCTCGATAAATACTCGAACCGTCTTTTGGAAGGCCTTTAGCTCTGAAAATGGGATGTAGTAGCTGTAAAAATCTACTAGAAAGTCACTATTTATGGTTAACAGACGCAAGTCAGTGCTGATTGGGTAGTTTAGATCATAATGCCAGTGTAATGTAATCGGTTAGTAGCTCCTAGCTGGTTCAACCGTGGAAGTAAAAGTAGTGAAATACAGTTAAAGGCGCGTTGACTATTATTATTGTTCTTTTATTTTATTTATTTATTTTTAAATTCAGCTTAGTAATTTTCGTTTGAGACTTTGCTCGAAGTATAACAATGGCTAGTGACTTCGGTGAGGAATGAGATTGCGAAGAACATATTAATTAGGATTTACGTTTGTTAAATTTAAAGGGAAGAAGACTAATACCGTCCGGGAATTATTTGAAGTAGTTGTCGATGATCAAAATTACACCAAATGTCTATTATGAGAGAGATAAATTAACAGAAAGTGCTGAAATATTGCAAAATCAATTCCCAATTACTCGATGAATACTCGAAACAAATTTTCCAACTACTCGATACTCGATTCGAGTACTCGAGACTCGGCTCGATACTCGATAAGGGAAAATTTCAGTACTCGAGACTCGACTCGAAACCAAAAATTCAAGGCTCGCACAGCCCTAATTTCTGCGCTGGCAGAATCATAATACTTTAAAGCTATCGTAGCCATTAAATGAAATAGACTAAATGTGACTTCGTTTTGCGTTCTTCAAACCACCCCTATTTCTCATTCTCGAAAGCTTTTCATAGCTTTTTCCATTTTTGCTTAAACTCTTGCTCATGTTTCCAATAAGTTTTTCTAAAAGTTCTTTAGGAACGTTCTTTAGCCTTGGCTGTTTTTTTAAACTGTTTATCACAAAACCTGCAACATAGTGGATTGATTCTTCGCATAAATTTTCTTTGAACTTCCAAGCCTTTTGATATTCTTCTTCATTAAAAGCTGTTGATGATTTTAGATGATGCAAAATAACAAGAAGAAATCTTCGGATGAATGCTGAAGCCAGTGATCTGATACGCCAATCAACTGTAGACGTAACTGGTAAATTCTGCTAAATGTACAATGAAAGAAATGTAAATAAAATTCTATTTGGGTCAAATTTAACATAAAATGAAGTTGATTATTACGTACCGTTATATCCATGGTCTTGCACATTTCAAAAAAGACTATCTGGTAATATTTCTGAAGATACCGATTTCTAAAAAGTCGCCCCATCCGTGTTTCATAAACCTCATTTTGATCATTACTCAAGATTATTTTTTTAATTGCTTCTGAGACGTTATTATAATCCTTAGTAAAACCTCTCGAGACGACTAAACTTAAGGCTTGCAACACATGTTTATCTGAGGTTTTTTGTTTTTCTATATTTTTCAATCTTTCAATTGTCTCAATACAAAGCGATTCATATTCGTCAAGTACTCCTGTAAAAAAATTATATTCTTAATAAAGTAATTAATACGTGCTACTATTAATGGTCTTAGATATGACTGAGCTAAGTCTAAGGACTAAGACAATGATTTACCTTGTAGCTTTCTATTTTCTTCTAAAACTAAGGCCTTCCGCGTTGACCGAGGCCTATCAACCAAGGGAAACAGAAAATATGCCAATAAATTACAAGAGATAACGAAAAATTAAATGATAATTTTAATAACTTACACGTTAACATTTTCATCCTCATGTTCCTCGTGATCCGCCATTTTTAAAAAGCAAAGAGAGGAACCTGTAAACCGGAAATTCGGTGGACCCTAAAAGTTTCCTCAATATACCGCAAGTGTCGCTAGGATCGCGCGTAACAGAAAACCACGAAAAGTAGAAAGCTTGCGTAGCGAGTCCCGGGGGTTGTTAATGGTCTTAGCTTTCGCCAAGCCCAACGGCAGGCCATCCAGGAGAATTGGGTCACCTCCGTGGAGGGTCGCCTTCAGCGGAACTTTCGTTACACCCTCCACAACAACACAGCTTTACTCGGCAAATATAACCTATCGCGCGCAACAGAGGTCACGATATCTCGCCTGCAGTGCCGCCGGCTACTGACTTCGCATCTGCTTCACAAATTTCGAAGACTTAGATCACGAGCCAGTGGCCTGGATCTTACCTCATAAAGTACAAAAGGTCTGACCATTGGAATGAGTTCAGTTTTGATGCTCATTAATAGATTTGGCCGTCTTACGCGTCACAGCTGGGGCATTTGAGGGGGGCGGGGTCATGTTTGACCCTAATGAGGTATGATTTCTTACCTCATGAGGTACATGAATAAAAAAGGTGGCAAATGATAGAACTGGAAATGGCGATTCCAAATATATGAAATCTGACGTCATCAAAGGGAGCCATCAATAAATCAGACGGGGGTTAAAATGGTCGAATGAGGTATGAATTCTTACCTCATGAGGTACATTTATGAATCCGGTGATGTTTGATAGATCTGGTCGTGCTAAATAACAGAATATAAAATCTGACTGGAAAATACGCGGCTTAGGTTTAATCTGACGGCCTGATTCTTGCGTCAGACCATGACAACTTCGTGCCTCATAAAGCTAGATTCCCACTCTACCGAAAAAAACCGGCGCAAATCACGCAGCATACGGTAGAAATTTTACCTTACGCTGTAGACTGTTCACACTAGGACTGAATTTTGAGTTTGGCGGTAGATATTTTTGGGTCACGTTTATTTCGCACTCTGAATTGGTATCTCTGTCCCATTGTCACTTAGATCGTACAAGAAAGTATATTTTCTAACCTCATCAATAAAGACTTCCTTATTAACATTCTACCTCTATATACTTCCATAAGATACATTTTTCTTTCTTCGTGGCATGTTTCCGACCAAAAAAAAACATGGCGGCTATCAATCTATCTAGCGTATGCGTGCACCCTTGAAATTTATGACGTAGTCAGTGGAATAATTTCATTGGCTGAGACACCGACGTAACGCCGAACACGACCGAAAAAAAGAACACAACTTGCGCCCGGCACAGCGGAAATTCCGTCGGGCTCGGCGTAAAGATTTTTCGGTCGAACCCCTTTCTGCCGGGTCTCCGTCGTGATTTCCGTCGAGTGCGAGTCTAGCTTAAATGTAGCAGGTGATATATTGTAAAACCAGCCCCACTGATGTCAAGCACATTAAACTTAACTTGTTTGAGCGAGTTGCCTCTGTTTCTATCGAGGTAAGGTGGTGAAATATTTTTGACTGTGATAAATGAGATGAACTTAAATTGGCATCATTTAATAATAGAGCTATTTCAATTCGGGGGTAAGGAGAGTTTTTGAGTCGGGGTTTCGTCAGTCCCCGCCTAGGGGCCTTATTGTGCGCGAGAGTTAGCATAGAGTTTTACAGTGGCCCACACGGAGGAAGGGTGACTATGACGATGAAACCGTATATATTGATTATCAGACTGATTCGGATGATGAACCAGATGACGTTTAAAATGTATCATTTTTGTATCTTTATTTGCATTAAATAATAATTTAACGTTAGAAGGTTTCATTGAATGAGTGTGAAATAAAATGTGCCTACATAGAGCTATATCAGTTGAAGGGGGAAACGTCACAGTTGGGCCGGCCAATAAACGGAGCCGATTTTCACCCTCCCTCCGTGCGGGCCACTGTAGAACTCTAATCTAAATTTCGCGCACAATAAGGCACCTAGGCGGGGACTGGCGAAACCCCGCCTCAAAAACTCTCCTTACCCCCGAATTGAAATAGCTCTATTATTAAATGATGCCGATTTAAGTTCATTTCATTTATCACAGTAAAAAATATTTCACCACATTACCTCGAAAACTCGCTCAAACAAGTTAAGTTTAATTTACTTGACATCAGTGGGGCTGATTTTACCTGATACATTTAAGCTCGACTCGCAGTCGGCGGAAATCACGACGGAGACCCGGCAGAAAGGGGTTCGACCGAAAAATCTTTACGTCGAGCCCGACGGAATTTCCGCTCGGCCGGGCGCAAGTTGTGTTCTATTTTTCGGTCGTGTTCGGCGTTACGCCGGTGTCTCAGCCAATGAAATTATCCCACTGACAGTTATTCCGCGCTTGCTTGTTGGGTATGGACCCTTAAGGTCAATTCCTACCACCTGCCAGGGGTCGGAAGGGGAGGCTGATTTCATGTTCCATGCGGGTAAACGCTGAAGATTTTTGTTTTTCTGACATAATTCGCAAGATTTAACGTAGTGGGTTACGCTTCGGGTTATACTGTCCCAGGTGTAACGCGATTGGAGGCGACGCAAAGTTTTAAAAATACCTAAATGTCCTGAAATAGGCAAATCATGATTCAGACGTAAAACAGCGGGAATAAGTGACTGGGGAATCCAAATTCTAAGAGACCGGTCACCATTTGAGGTTCGCGCTACGTCGCGGTAAACAATGTCGTCTATGATTTCACATCTGGAAGCCGAGTCAAGAACTGCTTGTCTAATAGATAACTCGGTAGGGGCTTCTTTGTCTACAAGATACTTTTTAACAGGGCCTATGCGCTCGTCAGAAGACTGAGCTTCAATGATTGCGTCATTATTAAAAACAATACTACTTTCTAAGCATAAAGCAACAATAGGGGTAGAGGGGTTCTCTTCTGAGTCTAACTCCGTCTCGACCAGCAAGTCGGTATCAACGTCAGAGGGAATTCGAGAAAGCGCGTCCGCAACCTCGTTTTGCTTACCCGGAATATGCTTGATTACAAAGTCATATGATTGGAGTCTGAGACGCCACCGTGCTAATTTCCCAGTAGGATCGCGCGCGGTGCGAAGCCATTGTAATGAGCTGTGATCGCAATAAAGTTGAAATGGGGCCCCTTCTAAATAAGGCCTAAATTGTTCGATCGCCCAAATTATACCTAAACACTCTCGTTCGGTAGTAGAATACCGCCTTTCAGTTTCTGACAAGGAGCGGCTAGCATACCGGATTACTACTTTCTTGCCATTAATAACCTGTTGTAAAACAGCGCCTAGCCCTGTACCTGATGCGTCGGTGAGTACCTCGAACGGGACAGACCAATCGGGAGGGGAAACGATAGGCGCGGATATAAGGGCCTGTTTTAGAGCGGTAAAAGAGTTCTGCTGCTCCGCAGCCCACTGCCAAGGGGCATCCTTACGTAATAATGAATTGAGCGGAGAAGCTATGTCCGAAAAACCTTGGATGAAACGACGATAATAGGAGGCTAGTCCTAGAAAGCTACGTAATTGTTTGACAGTCCGCGGGGCGGGGTAGTCGCGAGTTGCGGAGACTTTAGCGGGGTCAACCTTGACTCCTTCTTCCGTAACCACGTGACCTAAAATAACCGCCTCCTTTTGACAAAATTTCGTCTTACTTGCTTTTATAGTGAGCCCGGCATTTTTCAATGTGGAAAATACCTTGGATAAAGTCGCGAGGTGTTGTTCAAAACTAGGGGATATGATGATTACGTCATCCAAATAAGCGCTGACGCCTTCGTTACTAAGGGGGGAGAACAAACGGTCCACCATCCTCTGGAATGAAGACGGCGCCCCCGTTAGCCCAAACACTAAGACCTTTGGCCGGAATAGGCCGCGGTGACAAACAAAAGCCGCTTTATCTCGACTGGCTTCATCCAAGGGCATCTGCCAATAACCGGATTTCATATCCAATGTGGTTATAAACTTTGGAGATTTTAAGGAGTCTAAAATAGTTCCTATAATTGGAAGCGGATATTTATCTTTTCTCGTGACGTCATTAAGTTTACGGTAATCTAGACATAACCTATTTGAACCGTCTTTCTTTTTCACTAAAATACAGGGGGAACACCATGGCGAATTACTGGGTTCGATAATATCGTTCGCTAACATATCGTCTATTATTTCATCAATGATAGCGTTTTTCCTAGGGTTATAACGGTAGGGTGCGCATGATATTGGACAGGAGTCGCCTGTGTCTATGTAATGGGAGGCTACGTTCGTAATTCCCGGCGACTTTGCAAACAAATGTTGATATTCAGTAACAAGGTTTTCTAATAATATCCGCTGTTCGGGTGATACCTGAGCAGTCGAAAGAGCGCGGTTTAAATCTTCCTCATCTACTTCAGAATTATGTAACGCTAGAGCTAGGAAAGGGTCATCATTGCTATTTTAATTTCGTAAAAAGAGGCGTTCTTCGGTTACCGAATCCGGCCAAGTATAACGCATAGTACCATAATCGACGCGCATGCCGGTGGCTTGGACAAAGTCCATTCCGAGAATACAAGGGAAAATTAAATTTTTGACAAATATAACATTGTTTTGAACCTCCTTACCAGGGAGAGAAATTGTAGCGCTTCCACTTCCGGTTGTATTAAACCTTGTTCGATTAGCTAATTTAAGGCCAATACGTAATCTACCTTTATTTGTTTTCAATGGGGGAATTATATTTTTAAAACGGTCATCCACTAATGAGTGAGTAGAGCCATTATCGACTAAGGCTATGCATGATTTATTATTAATTTTAATTTTGATTTTAGCAAGGTTCGGAAGTACTCTGGTGTTATTTTTCGCCCTGGTAAGAGGAATAGCGCTAGCAGTAAAGGGTGATTTTATTGTTGGTTGCCGGGGGGCGTTCGCGTGGTCGAGGCCCCCGCTGACGCGTTTCCCGGAGTGGCATTAGGAAAAGGGGGTGGGGGAAGGCCGGAGTTAAGAGTCGGACAATCGGGACGTATATGGCCCCTAACCCCACACCTGAGACAAACTATTTCGCTAGCATCACGCCTACCCTGTTGGGATTGATTTGGCTGAGGACCTGAGAAATTGTTTTGGGAACTAACATAACCGTTTACATTCCCTGTTCCATTACTGTTACTACTTGACCGCGAAACTTCATAGCGCTGGTTACCGTTACGGTAGCCATTGCTGTTACCATTACTTCTATGGAAAGTATTTTGACGGGGAGGAGGGTTTGTTCTAGCCCTACAATGACTTTGGTAGTGCCCTGGCTCTCCACAATAAAGGCATATGACGCCATGGCCAGTGTCGGAATTAGCGGGCGGCTTACTACGCGTACTTTCGGGGACGGAAGGACGTTCGTTTCCGCGGCGCGGGTTAGAGGCTTGTTCAACCAACGTGGCCGCGGATACTAACTCTCGTACTGAAGTATATTTTGAGGTTGCGAGAGCTTTTCGGAGGTCCTGACATAAATTTCTCCGAATAATTCGGATTTGAGCTGAGAGGGGAAGCGGTTCTATCAATTTACGCATTAATCCCTGTATAGCCTCAACGTAATTAGCTGTCTTCTCACTAGCGCCTTGCGTTCTATTATCTATGCGTTCTAGAATTACGTCATCACTAACGCTAGGTTGAAATTCCCCGGTTAGCGCGGCTTAAAAATCATCGAAATTCGCAAAAGCGGGTTGCGTAACAAACCATTCAAAAGCGCTACCTGTTAGCATTGTAGGTAGCCAATGTTTCAAAAACACATTCTCGGGGCAATCACGTGATAAGCGTACTTGCCGCGCTTTTTGAAGAAATTCTTTTGTATTACAATCGGTTAAACTACCTGAAAATGTAGGGGGCGATACTGTGGGTACCCAACTATTTGGCAAGCCATGAGGCTGTTGAGGGGGGTTTGGGGGGTTTTGTGGCTGATTAAGGCCTGCGGCGATAAACTGGTTTAGCTGCTGGGTCAATTGAGACACCTGCGCTTGAAGAGCGCGAATAGTAGCAGCGTCATTCGCCCCTCCTTGACCTCCATTTTGTGCATTGTTATCTACTGGCATCTTTGCTATAGAATTTTCTAGCCTTTCACTACGATTTACCTGCCTACTTAACCTAGCACTAGTTTGTAAAGCCTTGTTTAGAGAATAACAGTTTTCGCAACAATACAATCTACCAAGCTGAGGGTTACAAGATTTGCAGAACTCGGTATTCATAAATTTTTACGGGAATTATGGGTCAGAGAAAAACAAATTGGGTATTTCAAGAAAAAAAAATAAAATTGAGAATTCATCAAAAAACAAAAACAAATGGATCAATTAAAGTGACGAAGGCGAGAAACTCAGGTTAATCTTATCATTGGGGTTTTCGTAAATATAACGCGACCGGCATTAACCGAAACGCACACGATTACAAACGATTAATTGATTAAGAGTTAACCTTACTTAAATTTCTATTACTTAAGTCCTTCTGGACATTAACTTTAACGTTTCGAAACTTTTTTAAAAAAATTTTTTGCCACTAATGGACATTACGGGGAGTTTAATTTTAAGGGGATATAGATATTTATTTTGCCAGTTCGATTCATTTAATCCCGGACGGACCCCCAAAATGTGACACTCTTTTAGACAAACTTTAAATACAAGTAATAAGTAATATAAGGGGAATGGATTGGTTCTTCAATTCTGTTAATCAATTGTCTAGGGGATATTTATGGTAGGAAAAGTGTCAGCATTTAAGATACACAAAAGTCATGGAACTGGCAATAATCAATTTTAATTCAATACTTAAAAGAAACTAACTAACTTAACATAAAAATCATAACTTGGCTATAGCTAAACATAAACACAAATGAAATACTTATTAAACCTAAACATAAACACAAATTAACTTATTCGCTAACTAAACATAAGAATCATATTACTGTGGGTTGGCTGGTTCCCATTAATTAATTTAATTTAGTACGGTACCGTATTTGTGGAGTCCGTTGGTTTCGATGTCGTAACGACGGCACTCGATCACTTCCATTAGCACGTATTCGCGCACGTTTTCACAGTCCGCTTCTTCATTGGCGGGAACATCGGCTTGACCGTAAGGGTACCCGCTTTTTAAAAATTAGGCCCAGAGTTTTGGCATGGTCGCGTGCTCCAAGAGTCTACTCTCTTCTGCTATAATTCTCGTACGCACTTATACACACACGTCTCTCCTTTGTTTGTCACCAAGGAGCTGGTCCACGTTCACCTCTTTGCCGAAGAGGGTAGGGACGAATCGTTCACCTTTTTGGGTAGAGCCCATGGAAAGTTTTCTTGATATTGGGCTTTCAACCCTTGGAAAGTTTTAAGGATGTTGAACCCTCGGCTTTACTTTGCACGTGTTGTAAAGATTGTCGAAGGGAACCAGCGCATTGGGAAAACCAGCCATTGTAATTTATACATGCATCTTATTCGTAACCAAGACCTTTTGTAAGCCTATCCAAAAATATCTATTTTAAAGTTTAAAGGGATATTGAACGTACACTAAATTTAAAGGGGTACTGAACATATTGTTATATGACTACGTCATAAATTTCAAGAGTGCACGCATACGCTAGATAGACTGATAGCCGCCATGTATTTTTTTTTGGTCGGAAACATGCCACGAGGAAAGAAAAATGTATCTAATCATGAGTGAATCATATACTAGCATAAGTTACTCAGCGACTCTGGCCTAATGTATCCAGCATTTTCTTCCGAATACTAGAGAGGAAGAGAGGCGGGTGAAAGTGATGGTAGACGGCGCCCTCTCTTAGGGCTTTGAAATTAATATATCGAGAACTTGAAATTGGTGAATGATAGTTCCAAATGGTATTAACGTTTTGGAGGTTTTGGTTTCTATGCACCACATTCATTCTTTTGATTATTAAAAATAATTTGGGTTTCACAACAGGCTTCGTTAAAAATATGTTGGACCTTTCTTTAAGTTTTTTATTAGTTCTTTTAGAAGCATTATTAAAAAGTTTAGCAAGGTTTTCGAGATGACTATTAAGTTGTTGTTTAGCTCTGCCTCTGCAGTCTGAACGTTGCCTACGGAATAAAATAAATAATAATTTAAATGAGTTTCTTTCATTTGGGCTTTGCCAAATAATATCCAAAATTCTGCCCTTTTAATTGCGCCAACCCTTACCCATTAAAATAATTTCAAAGAAAAAATACGACTCTGAACCATTCGCAAACAATCACAACATATCTAAAACGTCGTCTGCTTATACTAACTACCTTTTAGTTCGAAGTTTCATTGGTTGATCCCCTTTTCCGGTTTTTTACCGGAAATACGTAAGCGCCGAGAGTAGTGTTATTTTCTGTCACTGGGGGTCGCATATAATAATAATAATAATAATAATAATTGTTTAATGTTCCCAAAACAGTACATTGGTACCAGCTGGTTGGCGAACAGGGGACATAGGTCATGTGTACAATCATAAGTAACATAATAAACATAAGTATGACTCTTCCCATTGTAATAATGCAAATTTCCAAATGAAACCTATAATCAACACTGACACTCTCACTTACATCAGGCCAGGACTTGCAACCCCGTCGAGTACTTCATGCTGGTCTTTGGCGAATGACATAATTGTACAATTTTAGCCAATCACAATAAACCATCTCCTTGAACGCATTTGTGTCGGAAATAGTCGTCTGCTATTTATTGTACGAGCTCGTTCGCGTTGTCGCTGTGTTTCTATGTTTGAGTTTAAGATTGCCCTAAGTCGGATTTTCAGCACCAAAAATGATAAGCCTTTTGAAATCTAAATATTCCGTTACTAAATCTACCCAGTGCAATTTTCAACTTCGTAATGTGGTCGCGCTAAAGTCGGTAAAAAGTCAGACTGAGAAATGTAAGGGATTGATGTGCTTGCAAAGGCTTAAGCCTTATGAACAGCTTGAAGCAGTTTGTACTGTTTCTTCGGGAGTCTTAGGGAAAACAGGAGAGTTAAATGTAAACGAATTAACACCAACATCATCAGTGAAGCCCTTGCAAGTCGATAATGTATTAAACGTGCTTCAAGAGAGCAAAGAACTTGGGGGAATCGATCTTCCAATTTCTTTAATGAAGGTCAGTAAATGTTTAGCCTTACACTTGTTGCGAAACGCTTTAAAAACTCATTAATACCATAAGTAATGTTATAACCCGATGTACAGGATGCGCAAAACGAGGTCATTTGTTCTAAAACAAGTGAAATTGCCGAAAAGACCAGGAATTTCGAAATCTCCCCATATCAGAGTCATGAGAAGTTGAGTTGCTCCCTTCATGCTTTAGGGGCGAAAACGTTCCCTCTGAAATTAAGTGTTGAATTTAAACAGATAGTGGCGAAGTTTAGCGCACTTGATTTAACAGAAAAAGTCTCAACAAATAATCAGGTTGGCACAGTGAACAATCGAACATTTTAAAATAATCATTTGTTTAATAACACTTTCTGTAGTTGATTTTGGAGGTTACTAAGAGAGGATCTTATGAAGAGAAATACAATGCAGAGCCATTGAAATATGTTTTAAACTGTTCTGGCACATTAAGACTTGTGGTTTTGTTCAAAGGAGTGGTGAAAGAAGTAGAAATTTTCAAAGATGCTGTGCTTTTGGAGGATGTAGTAGTTTCACTGTTAAAGGACCTTTCAGATCCCGATAAGCGTTTTTGTAGTGGTCTAGCTAGTGACGCCATAGAAATTATTTCGCAGCTACCTTTAATTCCAAAAACATTAAAAATCATAGATTTTCCTGTAAAGCATTTTATGTCCCTTAAATGCCCGGTAATTTTTACAAAACCGAAAAATATTGTGGCGGCAGACTCAAATGTTTGCAAGGAGTGCAAGTACTTAATGCGATATTTGCGTGCATCTTTGAAACGTGGAATCAAGGCTAACGCAAGTCCAACATCACGTAAGAGGAAATGCCAGCCATCGTCGACCTGCCCTACTTCATTTTTGTCACCAGGAAGCCTTGCGCTGAAGAAAAAACTGGCTTCTCAGCGGTATCACATCGCGAAGCAGAAAATTGTTAAATTGAATAAAAAGTTGACGAAATTCAAAATGATACTAAATGACAAGCAACACCAAGAAATGAAATCAGTCACAGCCAAAATACAGGAGAACTTTCCATCGGTTCTGGAAGAGGTATTAGCCATTGATACGAATGAAAGTAGTGAGTCAGCTATTGCAAAAAGAAAGCGATTGCGTGAGGTTTGGGACGAAGATTGTGCTGCTAATTTAGCTCAAGAGAAAGAGGACTTTATGAATGATCAAAAGAAAAATGGTGTGTACTTCAATTAATTTTGAGTTTCCTTATATTTAGAAAAAATTTTAGATTGTCAAGTTTTGGTGTTTTTATGTTTAGTGACTGGAAAACGAGGAAATAGGTGGAGCGCCATCACTTATCGTTTGGCTTTGGCAGTTGCGTGTCGAAGCCACGCTGCGTATGATGCCCTTTCTTCTTTCAAAGTATTAAACTTGCCATCATGGAGAAGTCTTCAGAGAAAAACCAAGAAAAACCTGGATGAACCAGGAGTAAATCACGAGAAGCTCCGGGAAGAAAAGGAAACATACAATTTGTTTAAACACGATCAAATCGCCAATGGACTAGCTGAACCTAAAGGTGACGGGGTGTTAATATTTGACGAGGTGAAGGTGGCTGGCAAAATAATGTGGAACTCCAAAAATCACAAACTGTATGGAGCAGCAATGCCTTATGAAGAATATGCTTACTTGGACGATTTATATGAAGAAGTATGCGACGACAAGGACATAACTAAAGCCAATTACATGCTTCAGTTTTTATGGAGGGACTTGACTGCAAATTACGATGTTATTGGCCCTTATTTTTCCCTACCATCAACCGCTGATGCTCATGTGACAATGAGTTGTCTTCTCCAAGTGATAAAGGCTTTCGAATACCAACATTTTCACATTTCTGCCATTGTCTGTGATGGAGCCAGCGCGAATTTGTCAGTTATCAAGATGATGGTGGGCCTCGATGTAACATTTCCTTATCAGAAAAAGAATGGCGAAATAAATTTTAACATCCCTACTTCCTTCCCGAATCCACTCCGGATGGAGAGAAACATTCATTTTGTAATTTGTCCTTCTCATGAGGTAACATAATTGTGGACGTTAAACATTTCTAAGGTTTAATTGTTGTTTTCTAAACTTTGTAGTTGAAAAACTTAATAAATCAGCTATTTGCTTCGGATCCTGAAAGAGCAAAGGAATTTGACTATTTTGGAATTACTTTTGGGTGGAAACACATTGTCGACCTTAAAAAGAGGGATGACGCTTTGAGAGACTGCGGCATTCCACGAAAAATTCCTAAATTGTATCAGAGCTACGTAGACAGAGATGCTTGGACCAAGCTAAATGTTAAGCCGGCTCGAATATTGCAGGTAAGGTTCAAAAACAATTTGTCAACACTATAAATGACTCTTAAACTTTCGATTTTAGCAAAATGACGTACTGTCGGCTATATATGAATACGCCCATCCACCACCGACTGATGGATTGCCACAGCCCCAGCCAGAAGATTATGAGAGTGTCATGGGCACTTACCATTATTTAAAAGCGTGTCATAACCTTTTTGAAATGGGGACACTGAAAAAAGGTGCAATTGACGATTTAAATTGTGACATTATCAGAAACATTGATGCAGGAATGCAATATTTTTCTAATTGGTTCAAGTATATACTAGGTGAGTAACTTCAAAATAAAATAACCAATTAAAATAAAACTGAATTTCCTTACAGAAAATGATTCCACATTTAACCTTAGCAATCCAAGACAGAAAAAATTCATTTCTTGGCAGGTATTATATATTTCACAGTTATAAACACAATTGAAATATTGTAAACAAAATTACGTCTCATTTAAAGACATGGGCGTTGCTGAGAATCATGGTTTATGGATTTAAAGGCCTTGCAGAAGAATTTCTAAGGGAGAATCCCGGTTATTATTTGTGCCCAATTCGCGTGAACGGCAGTGCGGTTGAAACTTTGTTTTCCCAATACAAACATGGAGCAGGAGGGAAGCTAACTGGAATTAATTTTGCCACAGTCCGTAAAACCTCCCGAACTATTAGAGATATGAAAGGTCATCACAGCGGAGCTGGTTACCGAAATGAAAAACTTTATGTAATGAAATCATTTACAAAAAAATATTTTAACGCCACTTGATACAAATTTAATAACCAATTAAATTTGACATTTTTTTAAAATTGAAATGGACGTACAATTAATAATTTAAAGAATACATGGCATAGCGACTAGGAACTTTTCTCTCTCTTTTGGACCTATTACGACTGATTTCAAATTGGTCACTTTTCTGGTCTTGAAGTTTAGAGATGGATTTAGGATTTTTGGCAACCTTTTTAACATTGCTTGGTTTTGTAACATTTTTTATATGTTTTGAAATAGGGCTTCTGATAGGATTTACGTGTGCTAATGAGTCTTCCCCTTTTGTAATTGTAATTGCTGTGCGAGCTTTTTGTTGTGTCAATGTCAATTGTTTTACAGGACTTAATGAATCCCTTGAGTTTCCGTTACCATCTTGTACGTTTGAAGAACTAGATGATTGGCTTGTAATCATTTGTTTATTTGACACGTGGCAAACTGAATTTTTTGTACTTTCTACTATGACGTTTCCATTGATCGGGGGAGGGCTTGAAGCTACCTGATTGTCAGACATTTCAATATCACTAACCAGGGAAAGAGTTTTGATTACTTTATTCTTTGAAGTTGCTTGAGGACTTGTTATGCCTGTGGCATAATTTTCTAGAGGGCGAATACCCACTATACTTGCAACCGTCTTCTCTGAGGGAAAATAATTGACTAGCCTCTTTTTCTTTAACTTGCCCCTGCATTTCCTCAGTGGTGATTCTTCGGTGGCAATTGATTGTACTTGTTTGTTTATGTCAGCGGACGTTGAAGGGCCGGCCAATGGTGATTTTGTTGCAATTTGGTTTGCCTTGTTATGTTCAGTAGATAATTGGACATTTGGGTTATCACTTTTGTTGTTCATATCACTTTTGCTGTTTATATCACTATTGTTGTTTATATCACAAGGTTTAACATGATTTCTTTGAATTTGAGATACCCCTTTACACTTTGAGGGTCCTTTAAGATGAATATCTTTCTTGAGGGATCGCTTTTTCTTGGGCTGAATGACTTTAATACTGTTATTTCCTTTTAATTTCTTTGAAACTATGTATAATTCATCCCGTAGCCCGTTAGCTCCTTTTGATTGCTGCTTTTGTTGTTCTTTGTTTTTTTCATCCCACCCTGTTATAAATTCGTTACTTAGAGCATGAACAAACTTCCTTTGAATTTCTTGCATGAAAATTTTAGCTCCTTCTTCCTCAACTAGGCCTTCCGTTCCTTCGAGAAATACTTGCGTAAGACTTGGTTCATTTTCCTTAACAACATCCATCACTGCCTATCCATGGAAAAACTCACATTGAAATCACAGGAATAGCCGTCGAAAAACTTAAAATGCATACCTGTAGAATATTTTGGCCATGTTTCTTGATTCCAGCATCACACAGAACCAATCGAATAACTTTATTTAACATCGCGAGATATTCCAGTAGGTGTTCTTTTGGGATGAAAAGACCTCCTCTATCTCTCACTTTTATTCCTGAGAATATTATTTGTGTTTTTTCCTCGGCAGTTTGTCGCAACTTCAAGACTGCATCATAAAGTGTTTTTGCCTCTTTTATTTGCCCGGGGCTTAGCTTTTTACTAAAAAATGCCCTTCGTTTACTTTTCCTCCACACCTCGCCCATGCAGCCACCTCCTATGGTTAGAAGGCTCCTGTTATATGCATCTTCCAAACTATCATTCTGTAAACATACTTTCATCTTACCACATCTTTCCTATATAAATAACGGAAGTTGAAACAATTAAAAAGCTTACCATTTTCTTTGATACTTCACCACCAATGGAAGACGAACTACATATTCTACGCTTCTGACACCAGAATTTAAACACCTCTTCAGCATAGACGTGTAGAAGTAGAAGAAGGTTGTTTCTATCAAATGGTGATACAGCAGCAATAATATCTTCAAAAGTCTTCATTTCTCTCAATACCCATATATGAAACTTAAATACAGTAGAGCAGCTTTGAAGTTTTGTGTCAACTAACTCTCCTTTCCTATTTGTCTTTGGCAAATTTTCTTTATAGATGGAAATATACCCATTGTTTATGCGTTTCATGATTTGACTAGCGAATCCACCTTCTACTACTTTGTAGTGAAGTTGTAGCACAGGACTAGAGTCACCAAATATATTTGGTACTTCCATATTTATTGTATTTAATACTTCTAAACTCTCTTCACTAGTTAAATTGTCTTCCATGCTGCTTTTTTCAATACAATTACAAATCAACTATCAACCCAAGGCTTAGCAAAGTGACTCAAATCTCAATGGCGTCTCTTTTAACCTCTGAACCGGATTTCCGGTATGGGGCGGAAGTCGCTTCATTTTCCACCGCTAGGGGTCTCTGTGCTGGGCGCGAACTTATGATGACGTAAAAGGCTCGAAAATAGGTTTCTAGTTAGTTTTGGCTAATTGTCATACTTATGTTTATTATGTTACTTATGGTACAATGCAGTGTGGGAGGATGATTAAATTAGATCGGAACACTGCATGAAAGTTTTATCTGTTTTTTTTGGTTTAGTTATTACATTTTAAAAATTTTTAAATTTTAAGATAATATCAGAATATTTTAATTTTCTCGAGTCTAAAAGGTCATTATCACTACCATGTTTATCATAAACTTTCATCATTCTGAGCATACTGGGAGGAGTATTTGCTGTGGGGTAAAAGAGGTGACGGGTCCTATGCGTTCTTGTTTTGCAGCTAAATGCAACCGTCTGTAGTATTTCACTACAGTCGACTCTACCAGTCAGGAGTTTGTGCAAAAATTTTATGTCCGTTTTGAACAATAGCGCCTGTATGGTGTCCATTTTTAGTTTGAGTAGATGGTCGCTGTACTCCTTTGTGGAGTTTTTGTCGAATAGTATTTTGTATAGATATATAAATTTTTTCTGTATGGATTCCAGTTTTGAAATGTTGGTGGGACAGGTATTGCCATAAATAATAGAACCATATAATATAACTGAGAGTGTTAGTGAGCGATATAATTGTAAGAAGCAGGATCCTAAGTTTATTTGCTTTGATAGTTTGACTGACGCTCCTAATATTTTGTTACTTTTGTTAACTATCTCTGTGATTTGGCGGGAGAATAGTAATTTACTGTCGAAGTGGAACCCCAGATCTTTGATGACGCCTCGCCGCTGCAATATGTTCTGGTCCATCCTGTAATTGAAGTATATCGGGTTTGTTTTCCTAGTGTACGATACTACGACCGTTTTGTCGGCGTTAATTGGTATGTTATTTGAGGTACACCAATGGTTTAGTAAAAGTAAGTCGTTGTGCAGAGCGAAGCAATCAGAAACCGAGTTAATTGCTCTGCATAGCTTATGGTCGTCGGCAAACTGAAAAAGTGTGGAGGACTTAACAGTTGGCGGGATATCGTATGTATATATGGTAAAGAAGAGTGGTCCAAGGGAAGACCCTTGCGGTACCCCGCAGGTGGCTTTGTACCAGGAGGTACTTATTGAACCATTGCATTTCAGGACGTTTGATCGATTACTTAGGTAGTTTCCACACCAGGACAATAAAGATCCCGTTAGGCCATGCATTTCCAGTTTCCTTAGTAGTCGGGGGTGTGACACCCGATCGAATGCCTTCGAAAGATCGATATAGATTGTATCGACTTGACCACGATCGCGAACTATAGGTTCAACATAATTTGTAAAGGCAAGTAGATTGGTCTCGACTGAGCGACACTTTACAAAGCCATGTTGAGTATCTGGTATGAGTATCTTGAACCAATTGTATAGGTGTTTCTGCATTACATTATCGAAAGTCATGCCGAGAGAATTTAACACGGAGATGGGACGATAATTTTCTGCGTGACCTTTGAAGCCTTTTTTGTGAATGGGTGAAATTACTGCAATTTTCCATGCCTCTGGAAATATTCCAGTACGAAGAGAGGTGTTGAAAATATGGGTGAGAGGTTTGATTAACAGGTCTTTGCAGCCTTTCATCAAAAAGTTTGGTAAGCCGTCAAAGCCTTCTGTAGTTGTTGGTTTAAGCTTGCTTATGGCATCAGCAACGTCTCGCTCTGTTATGGTTAGATAAAGGAGCTCATTTGGAGTACAATGTGGTTCAGGGATGGGGATAGTCGAATCTGTGTTATCGGAAGCAACACTGGAGAAGCATTTTGAGAACATCGCGGCGATTGTTTCGTTGTCTGTGATTAAGTCATCATTGTTGGTTAAGATTAGATTTTGACGAGCAGATTTTCTTTTGCTGTTTACAAAGGACCATAGTGCTTTTGGGTTATTAGTGACAGAGTTGGAGATAGTATCACGGTAGATCGATTTGTCGCGACGCAGAAGGCGTTTGCTTAATGTTCGTTGAGCGATGTATGCTAGTCTGGAATTAGTGGTTGGTGCGCGAGAGTGTTGTCTGTGAAGATATTTCTTCCTTTTAATAACCTTGATTAGTTCCTCCGAGAACCATGCCGGGAATGGGGGTGGGGATCGACCATGTGATGAAGTAGCCTGTTTCTTGGGAATATAGCGTTCCTTTGCCTCGAGTAAGATATTTGTTAGCATCGTCACGGCTAATTCGCAGTCACCTGAGTCATATATTGGTCGCGCGTTTGCCGAAGAGATGAAATTGTATAAGGAGTAATAATCACCTTTGTGATAGATGTACTTGGCTTTATTTTTTATCAGTAGTGTGTCCAAACTGCAGTGGTAGGTAATTAGTAACGTGGGGTGATAATTGTCTTCAGTCACTAAGGGAATGCCGCGGTCAACAGTTGCACAATTGTTACGGGTAAAGCATAGGTCTAGGATATTTCCTTGGTGGTTCACAATGGTGTTGATTTGATTTAGATTAGAGAACTCGGTCATGGCTATGATTGTGTTTGCCTTTGCGGTCCCGTAGAATGAGCAACTGGTCGTGTCGAGTGACAGCCAGTCAACTTTTGGTATGTTAAAGTCCCCCAACAAAAGTATGTCACCCTTGTAAGTATTTAGGGGATATGACAACAGCGTACTTAATTCTTCGTATCGACTGGCCGGCATAGCTGGGGGTAAGTACAAGTTGCCTATTAATAATTTTGATTTATGTGGAAGTGCAACTTCGATAAAGACTGCTTCAAAGTCTCCTTCTAAGTCATGGCGTCTGAGACAGTTAACATTGCGAGAAACGGCTATAAGAGATCCTCCACCGTAACCGCGGCGGTCTGTTCGATGTACGGTAAAACTGTTGGGGAAGTAGTCAGGGCTAAAGCAATCTTCGGTAAGGAATGTTTCAGTTAAACAAAATATTTGGGAATTGATACATTGAAAATTGGCAAAAAATTCATCGGCCTTGGTTCGTAGACCGCGAACATTTTGGTATGTTATATTGATGTTATTGGTCATTATGGCTGCACACTTTTTTGGCGGGAAGAAAATGCTGGATACATTAGGCTAGTGTGGCTGAGTAACTTATAGGGAGCTAGTATATGATTCACTCATGATCTAATGGAAGTATATAGAGGTAAGATGTTAATAAGGAAGTCTTTATTTAGGAGGTTAGAAAATATACTTTCCTGTACGATCTAAGCGACAATGGGACAGAGATACCAATTCAGTGTGCGAAATAAATGTTATGGAAACCACTCTAATCTGTCACGTGACCCAAAAATATCTACCGCCAAACTCAAAATTCAGTCCTAGTGTGAACAGTCTACAGCGCAAGGTAAAATTTCTACCGTATGCTGCGTGATTTGCGTCGGTTTTTTTCGGTCGAGTGGGAATCTAGCTTTATGAGGCTCGAATTTGTCATAGTCTGACGCAAGAATCAGGCCGGCAGAATAAACCTAAGCCGCGTATTTTCCAGTCAGATTTTATATTCTGTTATTTAGCACGACCAGATCTATCAAACAACACCGGATTCATACATGTACCTCATGAGGTGAGAATTCATACCTCATTCGACCATTTTAATCTGATTTATTGATGGCCCCCTTTGATGACGTCAGATTTCATATATTTGGAATCGCCATTTCCAGTTCTATCATTTGCCACCTTTTTTATTCATGTACCTCATGAGGTAAGAAATCATACCTCATTAGGGTCAAACATGACCCCGCCCCCTCAAATGCCCCAGCTGTGACGCGTAAGACGGCCAAATCTATTAATGAGCATCAAAACTGAACTCTTTCCAATGGTCAGACCTTTTGTACTTTATGAGGTAAGATCCAGGCCACTGGCTCTTGGTCTGACGCTAGCCTCTCTTAAGCCCTCAGTGATAACGAAAGATGGTCGCGCTCAGGCATCCATAGGGTAAATAACATAACCATCTCTCCCAATAATAACCCTTGTATAAAATCAATGTAACAACCTCAAATCTAAATATTAAAAACCAGTTATCATTAGTAAGACTTATTTAATATGAGGGTCACAAGATTAGGCTCAGTGGCGTAACGACGTTTGTTGGGCCCGCCCGCAGTTCGACAAATAGGGCCCCTTCTTGGGTGTCGAGGTTTCAAAAAGTATGAAAGCATCACGAACGTTACTACTTTTCGCTTTCGTAATTTATAGCAATGCGTCTTGTTGCCACTCTCGACTAAAATTTCTGGCACATACATGGCTCACTCCCCTAAACTGCAATGCAGCAAAGTCCTGCACGGATCGGGCCGAGCCTGGCTTTCCACTTTTGAAAATTGTATCAGGCCGGGCCGGGTCGGGCTTTTAAAATTTTGGAAATTAACGGGCCGGGCCGGGCTTTTGTTCATTTTTCAAAATTCGGGTCGGGCCGAACTTGATTCTCATTGAATCCAAAATTCAAATGAAAGATAATTTAAATGAGTATAAGCTTCTAAGAACAAATGCGACGAACAATTATCAAAAGAAATGAATAATACACGCTAAAGCAAATATGAATTGAATTAATTGAATTTATGTAAAAAAATATAAAAATTACAACTGCACTACGTTCAATTCATGCAATGTGTCGGGCCGGGTCGGGCTTGGTTAATGCATGTAACGGGCCGGACCGGACCGGGTTTCGGGCTTATTCAAAATGCTAAAACCGGCCCGGGCTTGGGTCAAGCATGAAAAACTCGGCCAGTGCAGGTCTCTGCAATGCAGCGCCTTATAGTGTTAGTGTCATGATTTTCGTCATCCACAAACTAAATATGAAAAAATAATTGAAAAACCTAGTTTATCATGATATATTTACTTCCATCTTTGGTTTTGTAGCAATTTATAAAATTGCAATCAAAGTATTGGGTTTCGAAAAGGCCTTGTTAAAATTTTGCTTCGTTTGTTAACGTAGTAAGGAGAAATTTTGACTCTTGATGTGGGGAAAGTGACGCCTGTTCGCACCTGTTGGTGTCTCAGCGCTACGTTAAGCCTATTATATTCAGATTTTGCGGCATTAGTAGTTTCGGGAGTCTCGGGCGCTTTTCCGCTAGATGCCGTGAGTGACGTATCAAGGAGAAAAACCTGCCAAAAATCTTCTTCACAAATTTGCTTTCTGCTCCCTAAATTTCAAGCTTTCGAAGCGTTTTTTTCTGTTTTCCCTCATATTTAGATATTTATTAAGCATATTTTTGGAATCAGAAGAGTATACCTAATTTTACCTTTAGTGAAATATCCCCTAATATACCGGTCGGGGGAATAATTTTCCAATGGCTGCTTGACAAAGTGAATCTGTTGTTGTTTGACGCAGGAACGACTCTGGAACTAACTGCTTAAAAACTCTTTATTAATTTAATTAAAACATTAAAGTTAATTCCCGGGAACGCTAATGACTGAACACTGACAACTGAACAACTGACCTACGTTATCAGAATGTTATCCGGTTATATAGTTAAAGGCATCGCGATAAAAAATAAAAGGTTACAAGAATGACCGCGATGCATAAAAAACACAAGTATAGAAAATAGAATCTGGACATAGATAAAAAACAACCGGTATTATCTCTAATCAGAAGAAAATAGGGGAAGTGGGTAGCCGTAGCCGTAGCCTTGAGCCATACAAGTCGTCCAGTGATTCTCACTTACAATGGTCGATTCCCCTACCACCCTTAAAATTTGAATCTGGCCAATCGGCGCGAAGCATAAAATAGTACCAGATTTCATTGCGAACGCCACCATGTAGCGAACTGTGGAACTAACTTGTGTAGTCTGCTTATATTTCTGCTGTGCTTCAGTTTGAGTTAGGGTTACGTCAGACAACGGGTTAATGCGGATATTGGTTTAATTAAGGACGAAAATTCGGTTATTTAATAAAATGAATGTCGTTAAGAGTACGCAGTGTGATTTAACGTACAAGGAAACTACCGATAAGAAAACTCAGGCTGTGTTGAAAGGAAAAGTAAGATCTACCCAAACCAATCCCAATGTTAAAAATCAAACTACAACAACTTGGATACAACTTTATTACTTTGAACTCTTCCCTATCACAGTTTAAAACTTCGGACAAGTTAATTTTTTCCCTGGAACTTAGAAATACCATTGTATTTAAAAATAAAGACATATTTTAAAATAAGTTATGAATTTAGTACTTACCACTCGATTCCAGCCTCTGCCATTCTGCCTGAGTGCCTCACTGCCTCTAGCAGACGCCTCTAGTCAGTTGGAAGGCGTAGGACCGTACTGTCCACAGAATCACGTCACTCGTGTGTTAATGCGCGTAAAAATCCTATCTCTCTTCACCCCCACGGGGAGGGAAATGGCGCGAAAAATCCGTAAACGGGACGCCTCGCGAAGTTGCTCAAGCTACCCACTTCCCCTATTTTCTTCTGCTCTAATTTACAACAGTCCCTCTTAATATCGGTGGTTTCAATCTTCTATCCAGGGGGTGGTCATTTAATTATTTCCAGTCCAAGGGCTTTGTCGCAGAGGAGATGCTTCGGACGGAACAGGCTCTTCGTACAGATGTCAGCTGGCATTTCCTCTGTTGGTAGATACCGCAAGGCTATATGTCCCTGGTCGTAGGTGTCTCGAATGAAATGGTTCCGGATATCAATGTGCTTGGTTCTGGCATGGAAAACAGGATTCTGAATGAGTTTCTGGGCACCCTGGTTGTCGTTGTAAAGCTCGATCGCCTGTACTGATACTCCAAGTTCGTTTAGAAGTCCTTTGAGATATATAGCTTCTTTGGTTGTGTCGGACATTGCCACATATTCTGCTTCTGTACTGGACAAGGCAACGGTTCGCTGTTTCCGTGCTTCCCAGGATACTGCAGCGCCGGCTAGTTTGAAGACATATCCAGTATATGACTTCCTATCTTTCGGACAGCCTCCATAGTCTGCGTCAACGAAACCCTGGATTGGCAATCCGGTCTTCCGATAAAGCAACCCATGATGAAGAGTTCCCTTCAGGTATCTTAGAACTCTTTTCCCGGCAATCCAATGAGTTTCGTCATAACTTGTGTTGAACTGGCTCAATGCGCTGACTGAATATGCCATATCCGGTCGTGATGACACTACCAGGTACATGAGAGAGCCGACCAGAGATTGATACGGAATACGACTGGTGTCTTCTGCTACTGGGTGTTCCGGATTTTGCAACTTGTTGTTGGCATCCATTGGAGTCGCTATTGCTTTGAAGTCTTGCATGTTGAAACGTTTCAGCACCGTTTCTGCATATTTCGCTTGGGAAATCCGGATGGTATTTTGTTTTAGATCTTGGTGAAATTCTATTCCGAGACAGTGATGGATTGGCCCCAGGTCCTTCATATCGAATTTTCTCTCAAGTTCAAGCTTTACATCAGTCATCCAATCCGGGTTGTTGCTTGCAAGGATCAGATCGTCTACGTAGACTCCAATGATCATAACATCTTCCGCGACTCGTAAAACGTATAACCAGGGGTCGCTCTTTAATGGTGTCATTCCAATCTCCGAAAGTCTTTGATGTAATTTCTTGTACCATTGGCGGCCCGATTGTTTTAGGCCGTAGAGGGATTTCTTGATACGACAGACTTTATGTCCCTCTTCTTCCAGGTTGCTGGTCCATTTCTTTGCTCTGGCAATGATTGACTTGTCGAACCGGGTTGACTTGACGATTTCTTCGAGGGATTCTGTTAATCCTTCCGGGACGACCATATATATTTCCTCCTCGAGTTCGCCATTAAGATAGGCCGTGACGACATCCATTTGGTAGACTTCCAAACCCATTTCCACAGCAAGAGCCACAAGCAGTCTTATGGAGCTGGATCTAATGACGGGTGCGAACGTCTCTTGGTAGTCGATCCCTGGTCTCTGGGCTAAACCTTTTGCTACGAGCCTGGCTTTCCTTTTCTCTACTTCTCCGCTGGGTAAGTACTTCGCTTGGAAGACGAGACGATTTCCAAGGACCTTCTGGTTTTCCGGACAGTCAACGATGTCCCAGGTTTCGCACTTGATAAGCGAAACGAACTCTTCCGTTACTGCTTTCCTCCAATCGTTTGCGTACGGAGAAGCCAGGGCTTGCTTCATGGACAAAGGTTCTGATAAGATGGCTAGGTTTGCTGACTCATCGGACAGGGTTTGCTGACTCATCGGACAGGGTTTGCTGACTCATCGGACAGGGTTTGCTGACTCATCGGACAGGGTTTGCTGACTCATCGGACAGGGTTTCTTGCTCGTCAGTAGCCTCTTCAGTAGACTCTTCTGAGACGCTCGGAATCATGTTGAATTTCTTCTTCGGTCGTCCGGGTACTCCAGTTCTTATTTTCTTTGGTCTTCCAGGACCTTTCTTCAGAACGAGGGTTTCTGAGGGTTCTTCGAAGACTTCCTCGTTTTCCTGGGCATTAGATTCTTCCGGGATTTCATCTTTGAACTTCTTTTTGACTTCTTTGAATTCTTCTCTGCCTGACGGTTTTGCAGCGTGTGTAGTGGCCGGGACTTCGATTTCGCCTTTAGCTTTGCTTCCGTATTTCAGGTTGACTTCTGGAGTGACGAAATCATCATATCCGCCTTGTTTATTAAATTCTCCCAGGAACTCGACATTTCGACTTCGGTAAATTTGCTTCTCAGACGGAACCCAGAGTCGATAGGCCTTCGAGACTTCAGAATAGCCGATGAAAACGCATTATTTGCTCCTGGCTGCAAACTTCCCTTTCCTTTTATTTTCGTCCAACAGCAAAGCTTTGTCGCCGAAAATCTTCAAATGTTGCAGGGATGGCTTCTTTCCGGTCCATCTGGTAAATGGTATTTCTCCATTTATGCTCCGGGAAGGACAACGGTTTCGAATGAAATTAGCCGTGGCCATCGCTTCTGCCCAGAATGATGGTGGAAGTTGCGCTTGTATCATCATACATCGGGCCATATCCAGAAGTGTTCTGTTCTTCCTTTCAGCAATGCCATTCTGTTCCGGGGTGTATGGTACGGTGAGTCTTCTTTTTATCGCAGAGTCTTTCAGAAATCTGTCGAATTCATTGTTGAAGTATTCGGTTCCGTTGTCGGACTGCAAGGTCTTGATTTTTCTCCCGGTTTCCACTTCAGCTCGATGCTTGAATTCTTTGAAGGCTTTCAACACGTCGCTCTTGTGTTTTAAAAAACAGACTTCACTCCACCGGGAATAATCATCAGTGAAAACGACGATGTACTTGGCTCCGCTCATCGACGTTACTCTCATCGGCCCGCATACGTCAGAGTGTACTATTTCCAGGACATGCGAGGTTCGGTTATCTTCGGTTTTCGGGAACGGCTCCTTCGATTGCTTTCCTTTGATACAGATTTGGCAGATTCCCAGGCTCCTATCTTTTTCAATGTCGAGTCCCGTAGCCAAATTCTTCCGGGCCATTTCCTTTAAACTTCTCTCGTTCAAGTGACCGAGTTGGAAATGCCAGTTCTCCAGGTTGCTTCTAGGCTTTATTTCCGCTTGCACTGCATGGACCGTTTCTTCAGCCTTTCGCAGGAAATAATGGTCTCCAATTCTGTCAGCGACTGCAATCACTTCTCCGGTTGCCGTTTTAATCCAGGCCTGGACTTCTTGAATGTGACCTCAAGTCCTTTGTCTGTCATCTTAGCAATGGATAGGAGATTTGTTCTTAAATCCGGGACATGAAGGGCTCGTTCCAGGCGAAGAATTCGATTGTCGCTGCCATTCGTTGCGGGTACTTTTACTTCGCCAACACCTCGTATCTTCGTTGACTCTGCGGTGGCCAGGTTTAAAGATTTCGTGGTCTCTTCGTAATGATTGAAGCAATCTCTGTTAGATGTCATATGTGAGGTGGCTCCGCTGTCCAGGCACCAGGAATCTTGATCAGCCTTCAGGTGCAATGCGAATTCTTCCTCGGCCAAATTTTCTGCCAGTACATGATGGGCGTTTTCTTTCTTTCTGGTTCTTATGCCTGAACCATTGTTTCTGTCGGGACAATCGGCTACCTTGTGGCCGGGTTTCCGGAATCCATGGCACTTGTACTTGAAGGTCGTGCTTCCTCGTCCACGTAAACCTCTTCCTCTACCCCTTTCTGCAGTTGTCCGGGAAAAGTGGTTACTGCCCATCATCGCATTCTGCACGGGTTCGTCTTCCCTAGAGTTCTTGGCATCCGATTCCTTCAGGATCTTTATTTTTTGGGCTTCAGGATCAGGTAACGTATCCCTGGACTCTAATGCGCACCGGAAGTTCTCATACGATTCTGGTAGACTGTATAACAACATGATGGCCAGTAGGTCGTTGTTTACAGCTACTCCCATGTCAGCCAACTTGTCTACTGCATCGAAAAATTCTCGGACGTGATCCCGGACATCTTCTCCCTCCTTCATTTTCTTGAGGGTCAGTTTCTTCAGCAGCGTGGCTTTCCGGGCAGGTCCACTAGACTGGTAGATGGATTCGAGCTTCTGCCATACTTCCCGTGATGTCGTGCAATTCTTTATTTGCTTCAACTCCGACTGACTGATCGACAAGATTAGGTCCGCTCTTGCTTTTCGATCATTACTGTTCCAGGTAGCAACCGACTGGGCGTTGCCTTCCGTTCCCCGCACCAGAGTTGGCCTCGATGAAGTTCCATCTACGTTCTCCCAGAGGTAGTTCTTTTGAAGCAGGGCTTCCACTTGCATTTTCCAGGTATCATAATTATCTTTCGTTAACGTCTCGATTCGTCCCAGGTGATTTCCGGCCATTCTCCGTCTGACTCCGCACCTTAAAGGATAATCTTCCCGGCGTTGAACTTCGTATGACTTCTAAACCTCTGCGCAGTGGAAGCGTGCTGGGCCCAAAACCTGTTGTTGTTTGACGCAAGAACGACTCTGGGACTAACTGGTTAAAAACTCTTTATTAATTTAATTAAAACATTAAAGTTAATTCCCGGGAACGCTAGTGACTGAACACTGACAACTGAACAACTGACCTACGTTATCAGAATGTTATCCGGTTATATAGTTAAAGGCATCGCGATAAAAAATAAAAGGTTACAAGAATGACCGCGATGCATAAAAAACACAAGTATAGAAAATAGAATCTGGATATAGATAAAAAACAACCGGTATTATCTCTAATTTAAAACAGAATCGCATATCACCAACGCCGGTTACTAATTTAATTACTTATACTACTATTACTACCACTAGTCTTCGGGTAAAACTATTAGTCCCATCGTTACCTTGTAGCTTAAAAGAAACAAAAAAAAATGCCAAAGCGCGCTGCTAGAATTCTCGCCCGCTCGGACTGTAGAGGAAGCCGTATAGTATCAGGCTGGCATGCCGTAGGTCCCGGGTTCGAATTTTCATCTTCTTCTACACACCAGGTCAAACTAATAGATAGGATTCTCTTCGCAAAATTATAGCGTAATATTGGACCAGGTTAATCAAATTATAGGATTATAAATGACATAATTTAGAGTGTAGGTAATTTTCTTTTATTGAGAACTTAAGATTCTTTAAATGAACGTATACCTACCTTGCACCTAGATCTAAACAAATGTTGAATGGATCACACAGATGTACGCTTTGATTTACTTGGAAAAGTGGCTATGTAAGTAAAAAATGACCAAATGACCAAATCAAGCTATTTAAAACGGTCAGGTAGGAAGAGAGGTTTTCAGAGAAAGCAAATTTTCAAAACAATATTTTACAATTAAACATATTTTAAAGCTCTGTGCATCAATTCAGTTAAGACTGTGGGCTTATATATTTAAACGCAAGGTCTGAGGCAAAATTATGTTTTGTTATTTTGGAGTGCAGCTCTGAATGCAAATTGTTATCATTTCATATAAAAACCTTAAAAAATCGTATTAATTCAATTATGTGAAAATTGTAAATAAACAAGTTGGAAAAACCAAAATATTACCTCTCCGAATCAAGAGGTCTACTACTACAAAGTTATTTACCTAGATATGGAATTATTTCTCTTTTTTGAAGTAAAAATTTACGAAATATTGAAGCAGTATTCAGAGCATAGGGAATATACAGTAAAGCAGACAACATTTTACATCCTGTAAGCAAACACAACAAAAAAACTTAAAAAATATCATAGGGGGCGTATCATCGGTTTAAGTGATAAGAGAACCTTAGGATGTCGCGCGTTTTGACACGTAGAAGTGAGTTCGGCGAGAGCGTCCGTGATGAATAGCTGTATTAACTTTAAGATTGCGTACGACTTTAAATAAACTATTCTTTTAAACTTTTAAAATGTTGCCCTGACTTTATAAATTCATCCTGACACACAAACGGAAAACGATAGCTAACATCTCAGAAGTGGGATTGAACGGATTTGAACGCCAACGACAAGCGAAATCAACGGATTTAAAAGTCGGGTTACGACGAGAAACGACAAGACGACATGATTGTTAATATCAACGGTCCGCATGCAACGAAATAAAGACTGTCCTCATGTACGTCGAAGTGAGCGAATAAAATCAACGATATTAACGGTGGAATCATGCAAAACGTGCAAAGCAGATTATAACGAACGAAACGGTAATCAATTAGCCAAGGCCCACGAACGAAACGGTAACCAATTAGCCAAGGCCCTCGAACGAACGAGCTTACGGAACAGAGAAATCGCTATCACGGACAATTCGAGACATCAGTTTCACGACAACGACAAGGACAACGAAAAGTCTAACGATTATTGGTCAGAAACTGGGAATCTCCACGAAGACAGTTTGGGAAGCGAAGATCCTGCCGATTACGAATTTAATAACGACAGCTACGAAGACGCTAACGATTACGCTTTTAACAACGATAACTACAACGACGATAAGTTACATTCACGATACGACCACGACAGCAATTCTAACGAAAAACTAACGAACTCAGCGCAACTTACTGGATTTACGAAATACCCTACCGTAATTCACAAAATGGATGAACAAGGTTTGAACGGTACTCCTCCAGCGGGATTCATATCCATGCCTGATTTTCAAGAAGCCATACGATTAGCCGTCGCTAATGCAGTACAACAAACTATGACCGCTCTAGGAACAGCTCAAGCAAATCCAGCTCCGGTCAACGCGAATCAAGGTGTACACGGAGGCAATAATGTACATCACCATTGGGGTGATTCAAGTCAAATTATACCTAGCTTTGATCCGGAAAACGCACCTCACCAAACTATCACGATGTGGCTAAAGAAGGTGGACGACGCCGCTATTGCTTATGGATGGAATGAACGAATAACGATTAACAATGCCCTGCCAAAACTCAAGGGATCTGCTAAGACTTGGTTTCAAGGACTTACGTCAAGCGTACATACGTGGATCGAATGGAAGACCATGCTAGAAGAATGGTTCCCATCATCGAAAGGTTCTCAGCAATTACACAGAGAAATGGAACAATTAATACGTAAACCTAACGAAGCCGTGGAAAAATATTATCACGAAAAAGTTGCGAAAGCCAGACTCTGTGGTTTAACGGAAGAAGCTATGGTTGAATACCTTATTACGGGTCTAAACGATAAGGAATTGATCACTGCGTTGAGTGTAAGGGAATTCAGAACACCGCCAGAACTTCTCAAATGTATCCAGCAGTTGGAAGGACGCTTGAAGGTCACAAATATGTCAAACGAAGCTCGAAAAAGACCACCCCTAGACAGAACGAAGGAAAATTACTCCAGATGGCAGCCACGAGTTGAAAATCACAGAAATGAAAGTTTCAAGCATACGATGCAGAACCAACAGCAATTCAAGCCTTTTCATAGAAAACCCAGATTTAATGAGCAAGGAGAAGCGTTGTGCTTCAATTGTAGCCAATATGGACACATTTCAAGAAATTGCTCTAAGCCACAAAAGAAGATGCGATGTGAGACGTGCCATCGGACTGGTCATGAGACAAAGGATTGCAACGATCGTTCAAAAAACACGACAGCAAGAGAGGCGATGCACATAGAAAATGACCAACCCAACGTAAATGGTAATGAAAAGTACTTCATGGAAGCCTACATCAATGACAAGCCCATCAAATCTTACGTCGACATGGGAAGTAAATGCATAATAATTAGAGAGAGTACCGCTGATGAATATGGATTAACTGTTGGGAAACCCAACGATGGGTTATCAATCGGAGGTTACGGTGGTGGATCACGGATTTTACCAGTTGGCATTACGAAAGCGACCATCAAAGTGGATCAAGTTAGCGCGAATGTGGAAATAATAGTAGTACAGGATGATACTCAGGATATTCCTCTTCTTATCGGACAACCTTTAACGGAATTACCTCATGTCACGATAATAAAACGAAAGGACACCATACGGTTATTCGAAGAAGATCATTCTATGACGGAAGATAATTCGCTGCAAAATATCCAAATTCCTGAACTACCACCGCAGACAGTTAATTTATGGGCGAGTAAAGCCTCGGTTATACCTGTTAATTATGTCGGGTTCATCGACCTCCATTCTCAAGCTAATCACAAAGGAGACCTGTATATTGACAGCCAAATTCGAAGCGCCCCCAGGGAAGGAATATTACATACCTAGAGGAATATATTCGATTGACGAAGGCATTTTTAGTGTACCGGTGATAAACTTATCCGGATCCGATCTCCAATTTAAAGCGGGAGAAAGGATTATACGAGCAGAACCCTGCGAAGCACAACCGAAATGTCAAAGTACCGAAATCTTGTGTGTTAAATCGAACAAAATCAAACGAATAACAATCGAAGACGTAAACATTGGACCCCACGTATCGGAAGATTACAAGATTCAATTGTGTGACCTACTTAACGAGTACCAGGACTGTTTCGCGAATGAGTTAAATGAATTGGGGCAAACGAATCAAACAGCAATGAAGATAGAATTAACAACGACAGAACCAATCACGTACCGGCCTTACAGATTATCATACGCAGAAAGGGGAAAAGTCAGAACCAAGATATCTGAATTGCTGAATGCCGGAATAATTGAAGAATCAAATTCCCCGTACTCAAGCCCAATACTAATAGTAAAGAAAAAAACTGGAGACGAAAGACTCTGCGTTGACTACCGCGCTTTAAACCGGATTACAAAGAAGGATGCATTTCCTCTCCCACTTATCGACGACCAATTGGAAAGATTAAGTGGAAATAAATTCTTCACCAGTCTAGACCTTATGTCTGGATACTATCAGATTCCAGTTGATGAAGAATCACAGAAGAAAACAGCATTTATTACACCAGACGGTCACTATCACTTCCTTCGTATGCCGTTTGGCTTGGTCAATGGTCCAGCAATTTTCCAGAAGATGATGAATACCGTTCTAGGTCCTCTGCGTTTCGCAATTGCATTGACTTACATGGACGATGTGTTAATCCCATCAAAAGATGAACGACTGGGACTCGAAAATTTGAAGACTGTCCTTGATGTATTTCGGGGAGCGAATCTCACCCTAAATTTAAAGAAATGTTATTTCTTGCAAACGAACATAGATTACCTGGGTTTCGAGATCAATGAAGATGGAATACGCCCCGGAGGGAGGAAGATAATGAGCGTCGAGAATTTCCCTAGACCCCGGAACACACATGAAATTCGACGATTCCTGGGACTTACAAGCTACTTTAGGAGATTTGTTCAAGGATTTGCCACAGTAACAGCCCCGCTGTCGAAACTATTGCGAAAGGACGAAGAATTTAAATGGACGGAAGAGCAGGAAAAGCATTCGACACCTGTAAACGACTACTAACAAGTAGACCCGTCTTGGGACTTTACAATCCACACGCAATAACTGAAGTACATACGGACGCGAGCCAAATAGGCATTGGAGCTATAATCATGCAACGGGACAGCGAACAGAAACTACACCCAATCCATTACGCGAGTAGGAAACTTACGAACGAGGAGTCGCGTTATCACTCTAGTGAACTGGAAACTCTAGCAGTGGTATGGGGACTTTCGAAATTTCGAGCCTACCTCATAGGAATTCCATTTATAGTCGTCACTGACTGTAGCTCCGTGAGATCAACATTGGGGAAGAAACACCTTGTCCCACGAATAGGACGTTGGTGGCTCTCTTTGCAAGAGTTTGAGTTCGAAGTGCAGCACAGACCAGGTGATCGAATGGCACACGTAGATGCCCTAAGTAGAGCCCCGACTGGCACAGCTGAAGAAATGGACATCGTCGCCGATATTACCGTTTTACACACAGAAGTAAATACAGAAGATTGGCTCGTTGCGGCTCAACTCACGGATACAAAAATTAAGATGGTCCAAGAAGCACTAAAGAAGAAAAGTAATCTAACCAAAGACGAAAAGCGAATTCATGAAGAATACTCATTAGAGAGAGGTAGAGTTTTCCGACGCGTCCAAAGCAGCGATAAGGAAATTAAACTATGGGTCGTACCAGATGCAGCTAGATGGCGCATAGTAAAGATGAACCATGATGACATAGGCCACGTAGGCGTGGATAAAACCTGTGCAAAAATTCAAGAAACGTACTGGTTCCCCAGATTGCGCAGATATGTCCGACGATACATCTCCGCATGCCTAGAATGTTTGTATCATAAGCGTCCAGCTGGAAGGAAACCCGGAATGCTTCATTCAATTGAGAAGATCGGTTCACCATTCCATACCATCCACATGGACCACTTAGGACCATTTATACGAAGCACCAAAGGAAACACGTTTGTCATAGCAGCCATTGATGCATTTACCAAATTCACTGTAATTCGAGCTGTAAAGGACACGGGCATGAAGCCAACAGTTCAATTCCTAGAGGAAATAATCGGAATTTTTGGACCACCAGATCGAATCATCTCAGATCAAGGAACATCCTACACAGGAAAGGCGTTTGAAAATCTGTGTAAAGCCTCGAATATCAAACACATCATAAACGCTACCGCTACCCCAAGAGGAAACGGACAAATAGAGAGGCTAAATCGGCAACTCACACCTGCCATCGCTAGTATGTGTACGAGGGAAGACGAAAGAGACTGGGATGCACGCTTGATGCAGATACAATGGGGCATCAACAACACTTATCATGCAGCCACGAAGCAATCGCCTTTCGCGCTGTTGTTCAACTATAAGTCCAAGAACCCGAGTAATCCATTCATTGAGACTGAAATCAATGGAACATTCGCAGAAGAAGTGACGCGACGAAGAGAGTTGGCGATTGAATCGATTCGAATAGACCAGGAAAAACAACGCGAGCGATATAATGCTAGAAGGGCACGCGCCCCTGACTATAAACCAGGAGATCTGGTTATAGTAGAAAGGCAACCACAAGCGACGGGTTTGCCCTTAAAGACCGCGGCCAAGTACCGAGGCCCATACGTCATCACCGACAAACTGAAGTACGACAGATATCTAATCGAAGATCTCCCTGAAAACCAACGAACCGGTAGATTCTATCGAAATACGGCTCCTGCAGATAAATTAAAGCGATTCCCGATCATAGACAACACATCTGACGGTGAAGAAAGTATTCATTCTGATGACGAAAATGAAGCAAGAACTGTTCTACCTTGGAGGGACTCACCGGAAGAACCAGAGTGCCGAGATAGTGACGTTACTTCAGATAGACGGAACGTGACACCAGTAGATAACTCCCCTGAAACAACGACTAAACGAAGTTCTCGAAAAACAAAGACACCAAATTACCTACAAGACTTTATAATGTAGAAATTAATGACTAGTTTGAGCTAATTTTATTGTAAGAAATCATAAATTTTGTTAATGTAAAAAGAAAAAAAAATGTTTCGCTAATGAGTCAAATTAAGTGTATATAATGTCGCGATAATCAGGTGATTATACTCTTAGGATGGCCGAATGTAAGCAAACACAACAAAAAAACTTAAAAAATATCATAGGGGGCGTATCATCGGTTTAAGTGATAAGAGAACCTTAGGAGGTCGCGCGTTTTGACACGTAGAAGTGAGTTCGGCGAGAGCGTCCGTGATGAATAGCTGTATTAACTTTAAGATTGCGTACGACTTTAAATAAACTATTCGTTTAAACTTTTAAAATGTTGCCCTGACTTTATAAATTCATCCTGACACACAAACGGAAAACGATAGCTAACAATCCAATAAGGATAAATCTTGGACACATGGAAATCAGTCAATGGCAAAAAGAACAGGAAATGAAGTCTACGCTTCAGCTGTTTACCCTATATTCTGATTGCTACATTCACAACTGGTTAGCAGTGTATAAACACTATCGTCTCGTCTCACCTCAACAATATTCTTAGTTTGCCTACATGAGTGTTAATATCCGCGCTTCAGTCAACTGGAATTACTCTTATAGTTTTGTTTTTTAAGGCTTGGGCAAACCAAGTCTTTTTTTATATAATATTAATGAGGATTTAAGTTTGTTAAATTTAAAGGGAGGAAGACTAATACCGTCTGAAAATTAGGGATGGGAACAGCCGATATATCGGAAATTCGTAGCCGATATATCGGCTGATATTATCGGCCCGTAAATAAATAATATTTATCCATGAAAATCGTTTTCAAGAGTAGAATAAACATTTTAGGACCATTTACGTTTTTTCTGAGTTTTATTAGAGACACGTGCCACATCTCTTTCGTTTAATGTGGTACAGCTACATATTTTAGCCTAAACCCCCTTCCTTAAAAGATGGTGTGGTCTAAGTTAAATCCTTCCTTGGTTTCTAGTAAAAATGCAGCTCCTTTCTTTGTTCAACGAGAAGAAGCATTATAAGCAAACTTATGGACCACAAATGAAAAGAACATTAGTGTCACCAAACGCATTACAAAGCGAAAGTGTCGACTTCGATTGTTTGTGGGAGGTATGGGAAACTAGGTAAATTACTTTCTCATAGTCGTGAACAACGGGATAAAACTGAGATTGTGGAAAACCTTGCAGTTTTAAAGGGAAATCCCAATTTGTGAGAATAAATTTGTGTGATGTGTTTCAATTGGTATTCATTAAGTACCTTATAACTTGTTAAGTTTTTCCCGAAAATATCGGTTTACATGAAGCCGATGTTGGCCGATACCGATATGAAAAAGTTGCATCCCTACTTAAAATTGTTTGATGTAGTTGTCGATGATCAAAATGACACTAAATGTCTACTATGAGAGCGATAAATTAACACGAAGTGTAGAAATACTAGAAAACCAATTCCCAATTACTCAATAAATACTCGAAACAAATTATCCAACTACTAGATACTCGAAAAGGGAAAATTTCAATACTGGAGACTCGATCCAAACCAAAATTTCAAGGCTCGCACAGCCCTACTTATTACTGAGAGCTTGTCATGAAGTGGCATGGGTGAAACGTAAGATTCTCGTAAAGCGACCAACACAATCACTCCATTTTACAGGGTTGACAAGTTTTAAATAAATTGTTTTAAACTTGGGTTTAAAACTTGTTTTAAACAGCCATGAAAAAAAACTTTGATTTGTTTAAAACGTTTTAAACAAAAAGTTTAAAACATGTTTTTTTATGGAGAAAATTTCGAATATTTTTAACTCTTTTTTATTTGAAAATGAGCGAAAAGATTAAATAATAGAAATAATAAGCTCCAGTCGAAACCTTCCAATTATTCGACTGTTTCAAATGTATGTTTAATTGTTTGGAGACCCTACCAGTTGTTTTATCCATTACCAATCTGTATTGAAGACTGATATTCAAAAATATGATTAAGGATAACTTGTCATCTACTTAAAGCAAAGCAATAACATTTTTCCTATGTGGTTTCTCTACACTGTTGGTACATTTTACTGTTCTAAAAAGATTACGCGTAATCTATAAAGCCAGGCCTTTGACAGTGGTAAAATTAATACGCCTAATCCGATAACGGAAAACATGAGCTCCTACAAATAAGTAAGGGGTGGTGAAGTTTCAAATGTATGATGAGTTCTGACCAAGAAACTCGGAAGTACGGAAGCGGAAATGACTGAATAGTGGCCACAAAAGAAATCAGGCATTTAAACATTAGGGGTTAAATGTACAAATTTACGCATCACACTCATTTTGTATCCGCTATTAAAAAATTATATTTTCCTTTTGAAAAGATCGTTTGCTCTTTTTTAAACAGTCAGTAGAATTTTTCAAATATTACTCCCTTTTAAATAATTAATTTCATGATAAAATGTTTTCCGAAAATCTAACTTTAAATCGTGTTATAAACAATAAAAACACAAAATTTTTTAACTAAGTTTTTGCCAACCCTGACAAGGACCCTTTCTTACACCTTCAAATTCTAAATTTTAGGAGCTCTTGATTTTCCTGTTTGACTTTGCAGTACAAGTTCGTTGTACGTTGGTCTAGGGGTATGATACTCGCGCTGGTTGCGAGTGGTACCAGGTTAAATCCCGGAAGGTCGCGTCTTAGAGCTTCATATTATAAATTTAGGAGTATTTTTATTTTCGTGTTTTACTTCTCTATACGTTTCGTGGTTCGTTGGTCTAGGTGTATAATACTTGCTTTGGGTTCAAGTGGTCCCTGGTTCTAATTCCACACGGACAATTTCTTACACCTTGAAATTCTAAATTTATTCAATATTGAACGCTCAAAATAATTAATATCATAAAATAATTTCGGAAAATCTAATTTGTTCTTGAAAATGCGTAAATTTGTAGATTTTTCAATCAATTTGGAGGGAATAAATCGACTAACTGTTAAATCAGTTGATTGAATTAAATATTGATTAAGGATTAAATTAATATAAATAAAGAAAAATTGCAATATCGGGACTTCAGTCAATTGATAAACGTCACTCTTATCGTTTGTTTTTTCTGTCTTGGTCCAAAGCAAGACCTTTTTTAATCAAGTAGGTTGTGAAAATAAGCGCCTTGCGCTAGCGGGAGTAGTGGCTTAAATGGAGACCGGCGATATAGACAATTAGATCTGGAAGAGTGATTTAAACATGTTTAAAACTAGTTTTTTTTGTGTGTTTTTTACTGTTTTTTTCTACTTGTTTAAAAAACAGTTTAAAACAAAAAATCGTGTTTTAAACAATAAAATACACAACTTTTGTATTTTTTTAAAAAAACTAAATTTTTGCCAACCCTGCCATTTTACGTCACTTCAAATGTTCCCTTTAACTTATAGGTAGTAATTACGCACTAAGTGATCATTAAGATTTAAAAAATAATCGAGTGTGATGATGCGACTCGACAGTTTCAGTAGGAAATGACTCTCAAATGATATGTCACTAAAAACCTTTATTGGCCATGTCCTAACTGTTTAGTTTCTTTACCGTGCGTTAACATAAATTAATTTAGAAACAGATTCAGTTATCATTGAAAGGCGAACTATAGACACTTGATTCAAATACTAAACACTAAACTAGATCTCTGAAAACTCTATTTGCAACTCGGCCTCATACACTATGTTATCGTCTTTATATACAGTTTTATACTTGTTTATCTAGTTTTTTATAATTATTTGTTTTTTAATTGATAGACATCAAGTCTAAATTCTAGTTCAATTCAGTTCATTCTTTATCTTGGCGGTTGTTTTGAAGTTGCAACATGTTTAATTAGCAATCCAATACATTTTAAATGTTTTACATTTATTGAAAACTGGCAAATATATATGGCCATGGTTTTAGTCTCACTATCAAACTTGTTTACTTAATAGTTTGACATCTATATGACAGTTTTAACACATACGGAAAAAAGTACAGTTTTAGATAACGGTTGAAAATTGAACATGTTGGGAAAAAAAAAGAATTTACATTGTCAAGTCAATTACGTTTAATACCCACAGTACAGTGGTGATAGAAAATAAAAACCATTGTGGTTACAATACATGTTATTTACACACACGTATTATCCTCTCTTCTATTTTCCCCTGATATTATCGTTTCAAGTTTTGCACTACCCTATTTCTTGTTTAAAAAAACTTTATCCGTCGATCTCATGTTTAGAGATCTTTCCATCTTTGTTAGTGTCCATTTTAGAAAACTCATAAATCATTTTATGGACGTCTCTTTTACTTATCGAATGATATTTCAGCCCAAAATCTTGAACTTCGGAAAATTCGAGCACTCCGTTGTGATTCTTATCGTGGTTTATAAATATTTCATTCAAATGTTTCTCTTTTTGCTTTTCGGGAGTTTCGTTCGCCATAACGGCAGCAGTTGAGTTGAAAAACTCTTCCTCTGACAAGGAACGACGAACTCGGCAATAGTAGCAACCGATTCCTTTGCGGCAACCTCCTCCACAATTGCATCTACGCGCAGATAAAATGGTGCGTTAAGGCCAACAAATAGGTAAGTCTACTATAGGCCTAATTGAAAATTTATTACCGATACTATAATTTGATTACAAATATTATGGTATTATAACGCTTTCACCCAAAAAATATACAAAGTGTTATATCGCAAATCCATTCCAGATGCGTTGTCCAATTTGTAAAATCACTAAATATGTGAGGTCTAAGCAAACACGTGGTTTAAACAGAAAAGGTATTGAATTCTATACAAGAAAATCAATGCCTCTGGTAGTTATACCCACTACCTCATTAATTGATTAAATAGGTGCATATTAAATTAGACTTAACCTTTAAAGAGAGAGTGAAATGGCCTGACAATATTTTTAATCTTTTTAAATTGTTTAAAACAATATTTAGTTAGTAATTAAAGTTACCAAACGCTATCCGTAATTAGTATATAATTTTTAAAAGTTTCAAATGAATCATAGAACCATTCCTAATTTTGAAATAATATAGAAATTTATAGCAACGCATATAATATACTCACCCAAAAATATTGCAGCTGCCATATCCGCAATAAGGTGTTGATGAAGTACAATCATCGCAAGTACTCGGATTGCCAAACCTGGTGCAACGGGCCTGGCAACAGTCGCTGGAAACAGATTTGTATGCTGACGCCACCAATAAAATCGTGTATAATATAGTGGTAACCGTGCCCATTTTCGTATCTAGAAAATTTTGGAATAGAGAATTTCAATTGTGAGTTTCATTATTGGGAGAAATTATTTGTGTTTTTCTAATCGTGTGTGTGAATCTGACAAGTTATTATAAAGTTTTAGAAAGATCACAGATAAATAATTTATTATTTTTATTTAATCAGACTCAGTTATTTGGCGATCTATTAACCATGCATTAAAAGAAGATGACCCAAGAGCTGTGCCATAACAGTAGCCACATCGTTCTCTACTTAATTACAACATATTTAATTAAAGAAACGAACATTGCTTATATTAAAGTAAAACTTCAGATAACATAACATTATACTTAAATAGAATATGCATAATAAGATGTGACTAAAAAATCCAAGCTAGCAAATTTCACTTGTTAAAATTTACTATCAAAAAATTAAATATTTAACAAATGACAACCAACCTTTTTGGAGTAATTATAGTCTGCACTTGATCTGACAAAAACAATGCATGCCAAAGAATATTTATATATGATTTCTGCGGATGTCATATTGTGAAATCGTCAAAAGGAAAGATTCCGCGAATTTTATAATTTTCATTATCTTAAATATCAATAAGGATAATAGTTCTACTTTTCATTTCCGGTGTAAGTTCCTCTTCACGTACAAATGATTTTCCATACATTTAATTTATCTATCCAGATCCAGCTTCAGATTTTTACCACTCCGAGAACGTATGCCGTGTGTGTTCGTCTGTTGTTACAACCCAGGGGAGCGTGTTCGCAGATAGCAAATCGGAGAAAACGCGTTCGCCAGTTTCGAATCGCTATCACAGTTCACTGAAATATAGACAAACGGATTTCACTACGTCACCTATTCCGCTTGAACTAAAACTACTGTTTCGCGGTTCACCTGCCTAGTGTTTCACCCATTCCACGTGGACACCAATCTGTACTTGTTGGTTGTTACCAGCAAGATCTGCTGGTTTTTGTCTTTGTCTATCTCACTCCCACAAAGACACCAATCAGTACTTAGTGGCTTGTAACACCACTATCTACCGGTCTTTGTCTATCCCACATAGACATCAAACTGTACTTACTGGCTTGTATCTACTAGTCTTCCATTTGTTCGACACAAACACCAACCTGTTCTATCGGCTTCTACTTTTTTAGGGTTAGAATATACGATTTTAATCATTTAGTGCGCCTAGAGATAAGCAGCTTTGGTATGGACTAAAATTAATAGTCATCCTGGCATAATAACAATATCATTGAGGTATAACGAGTGGACGGTGTTTGCACGCCAATATAGTTGTGAAGGAGTAATAATTACAAGTTTGTAGGTAGTACTGTACTCGCCTCGGAGAGGTAATATTTTGCATTTCCAACTTGTAAAATTTTCTATTTCATCTAAAAATGTTTCCAGAAAGGGTGTTAACTATTTCAAAACCTTTTTATTTTACTCTCTGCAAAAAACAATGTGCTTCGTTAAAGAACAAGAAGTAGGCCCATTGATTAGCTAATGCACCGTCTTTTAAATAATTTATTGATTGTAAGAGGTGTTCACACTTGACTTCGGAAGCTCCATGCATAGCTTTGAACCGGAATCCTTCGTCGAGGTGTGAACTAGGCTTCGGTTTATAGCATGATTGAATTGCGTGTTAACGGTTAAGCACATACGTTGTATTTCCTGGACAATTTTAATTTCAGCTGCACCCCGGAAAGCTGAATTTTTTTAGGACAAAGAAAGGGAGGGTGAACAATAAAATTGCGCAATTTTTATTGATTCTACATAAAGCATAACGTCGCTACTCCTAAAGTTATGCTTTTTTGATTTACTAATGATGTTTTGTTTCAAATCATCGTTCTTTAGAATAGCTATTTAAGATCAAAGCCTTTGCAACTGTAGGACTATCTTCTCCACCCTTTGATTGGTTCGCGTTTTTAAACTGATAAGAAAGGTGAAAATTTAACAGATTATAATTATATCCATAGTCTTAGAACTTCTCGTAACGGGTAGGTATTAACGCAGTTAAAACTAAAATGTGTAAGGCCTACAGAGAGTAACTAAATAAGAGTTGTCGGGAATACATAGATTTCTTCTATTTGAATCTTTCAGGAGTCATATCCCCCATACTAATATCTGATTGAAGGTATGGGGAAGGGCTTAAAACTTTGATAAAACCGGTTTCATTGGCTAGTCACCCTATTTTTACTCTTTCACCAGAAATATATTACCTTACACGAAGTTCACTTCAATAATGGTTAGTACCGTGGACATCATCTATGAAGAGAAAACCCGAAAAAAAAACTTTGCAAGAGTGAAGAGGCGTGAATTTTTTCCCCCTCCCGAGGCGCACTAGTCGCGAAGAGAAAAATTTTTCCTCTCGAGAGAGAACTGTCATAAATGGCCACTGCCAAGATAATCTGACGTTTCCTAGAAACAGCGGGATTCAACTGTATTTTGCGCAAGTGAGAAGCCGCTGCATAAGATACAGCCATGATACGATTGTTAAAAAAGCACATTTTTCTCACTACGCGACGCTAGTGTTTTTATTTTCACCTCTCTGCCTCGCTGTTCGGGAGGAACGGTACCGTTTCTAGCCTGTAAAAATACTTCATAGATGATGGCCGGCGCGAGGTAGGGAGAAGTGAACTTCGTGTAAAGTAATATATTTCTGCTTTCACACAGTGCCAAGATAACTTGTTTAAAAAAAGGAATAAGCAACCCTCAATATCGGGACGTACAAGTGGGTTGACACAATTCCGTCTCAGCACACTCTTCTGATACAAAAAGACTTCAGCGCAGGCGCCAAAAAGCGAGATGGAAGGCACAGTTTTAACCCCGTGTCTTTCCCTCTTAGTTACATCGAAATGGTCCATAGCTACGTCAATGTACCATGGCTTCTAATTTCAAATACATTAGGTGTGACGTCAGGGATGACGGTTTCTACAACTCCTCTCCTTTAGTTCAAGCAAAAAGGCCCAAAAAATGACGTGTTATAGAATCCAAGTAGTTGAAATCTATTTATTCCTGGAGTTGTAAATACCTTTGAATGATATGGGATCAATTCAATGATGTTCCTTCAAATATCCTAATAAATATAGCTCTTTTAAGCAAGGCAAAGTGGAAAGATTAAATTTTAATTAAGATCAACAGGCAATAAATATAAACGGGGGGGAATAATAATAAAGAAAATAGGAAAATAAAAAATAAAAAATTAAAAAAATGTACACAATTGGCAATTTCACTTTTGATTACAGTAAAAAACTTGATAATAGTTACTTGTAAATTTAAATTAGTAAAAATTAAAACTTGGCTGAGGAAGGACCTTGGTCCATAAACTCGCAAAATAATTTTAGTTTGAAAATAAACTTATTTTAATGATTTCCATGAAGTGGCAGTTCCTTATTTAAATAAACAAAAAGTTAAATTATAGTTTCCACCTGGTTTTTCTTCATTACCCTCACTTTAATTTAGCGACACTGTCCTTCATTATCTGAGAATTAATAATGACGTAATTATGTGACGAAAAATCGAGGGGATAGTCACTTGACTAATCAGGTGTACAGAATCACAAAAATCGATTACTTGATTTCAAGAATACTTAGAAAATCATCAGCAATCACAATCATTTTTGTGGGTAATCAGAAATTTCCGATAATCACTGGAAATCACGCGGAATCATGAGAAAATGGAAAATAATCACGTGATTTACTAATAATCTGTTGTTATCTGTAGAGGTGGGAACCCGAATACCAGAAAAATACCATTACCCACCCACAAAATGAAAACCATTTCGGATATGCCCGCCCACTCCGTAACAGTTAGAACTCAACCCAAAACCGCCCTGGAAAACCCGCCTAAATCCATACCCACCCGCGGGATACCCATGAATGCCCACTCAATTTTTGAGAAATAATATAAATGAGTGGTTTGGATTAGAGGTGGGAACCCGAATACCAGAAAAATACCATTACCCACCCACAAAATGAAAACCCATTTCGGATATGCCCGCCCACTCCGTAACAGTTAGAACTCAACCCAAAACCGCCCTGGAAAACCCGCCTAAATCCATACCCACCCGCGGGATACCCATGAATGCCCACTCAATTTTTGAGAAATAATATAAATGAGTGGTTTGGATCTGAAAAACACATGTTTTATTGTTACTATTGAGTATAACTGAGGTAGTTTTTGTGTACATATGTTAGATCCGATAAGGTTGAACCACTGAGTTCAGTACGTCTAATGTTTAACGTTGCCCCAGTGCTGGAAAACGTTCTTTCGTCAGTTGCCTCTGACGCAGGAATGGCCAGTACCCACGAAGCTACTCTTCGCAGTTTTGGGAACTGAGTCGATTTCCTCCAGAAACCCAAGAGATCAAACTCTTCACCAGCTATATAATACGGGAAAAGAAAGAATCAGCATGGTAAATGTACAAGTATGCTCGAACAGCTTGTGTATTTATGCCATTTAACTACCGAGGCAATTGAGCATCGTAAATAATGGCAGCATCGCACGGGTCTAGTGGATTACAGATGCATTCAACTGAGAGGTAGTTGCACAGCAACGCTTTAATGTTTTAACCTGAGCGTGGTAGCGAGTGTCCAATATAAATGCTGAGTTCATCGTCGTCTTCGTTATCTTCAAATCTTTCCAGTAAAGATAAATCTCCAGACCTGGGCACCTTTGTGGGTGGCTCTTTTTCGAGCTCATCAATGTCCGCCAGTTGCTCTCTAACACCATCAGTTTGTGTGTCCGATTCCATCCAGGAGTTTAATATATTCTTCGCCGCTTTCCGTTGATCATCGCTGGCAAATTGTAACTTTTTATATCTAGAAAAGGAACACTTCATGTAATACTTGCTTACTAAAATTAACCCGGTGGCTCACAACGATAAACTTTCAGCTAAGTGCAATCTGACCTTAATATGGCGGACAACAGCCAAACGGCAAGACGTAAAGCTGAAGCTTACATTTGTGGCCATCGTAAATGAGTTTTACTTTGGGTGTAACATGCATGCAGCGTAGTAGATATCGTTCAATTGACAGTACTTATTGAACCAAACCAGGACTTCCGTTTTAAACTGAGCTATCAAGGTTGAATCTCTCTCTTTTGGAATTAATTCTTGCCGTAAAACCTCGTACCAAATGGCAACAATGTTAATGGTCGGGCTTTTTTCGGCGCTCATCTTCATTGAACAGGTTAAAAAGGGACGTAGAAGTTGCACAAGTTCATCAACGAGGGTATCATTGACTTCTGTAATTCTATGCAATTGATTGTGCTTCAAAAGAATTTCTTTGACCGGTATGGAATTTTTCTGGTACGATTCCAGCATAATTAATTTGCTGTTCCAACGGGTAGTCACGTCTTGTTTCAATGTATTTGGAAGCTTTGAATTTAAGCCGGATTTTTTTAAATAAGTTACGAGAGCCTTTATACCATCGATCGTACTCTTAATAGCCGGAAAGTGTTCGACAAGAACTTTATCTTTAAATGAATGTTCCAGTACCAAGTTCAAAATGTGGCATTGGCAAGGTAAACGATGTGGGAAAACACCAACCATATTTGACCCACCGTCAGTAACCGACATAGAATTGGCAAGTATCTTGCTCACGTCATGCGAGGGAAAATAGGTTTGCAATATTCTTGCGCACTCACCTCTGATATTTATGGTAGACTTTTTCTCGTCCGGAAATTCCTCTACCGCTAGAAGATTGCTGTTGAGCGCAAAGTGTTCATCAATAAAGTGAACATTCAAAGAGAGGAAATGGCGTTGCTTATATTTTTCAGTCCACATGTCAGTTGTAAAAGCAAATCTTGGGTAAGATAGAGACTTCTCTAAGGATTCCATGATGTTACTTTTGATGGTTGTGACTACGCCATCAAGGTGTTTTCCCTTTAACGTTTTACGGTTTTGCATAACCTTTTGTACATCAAGGGTTCCATGATCAGCTCCGAAATCGGCGAAAGCTTGAGCGATGCGTAGGAACCCTTTTAATTCTACACTGTATAGTGGTCGTAAATCTTGAGCCAACCCTATTACGACGTTCCTATTGAGTTCATCAATCGCACACTCTGATATTGGTGTCCTCGGAATGTCCGTCAGGATAGCACTAGATGACCTTGAAAAAGCTCGCAATACTGGACGTTGGGTTCCACAACCGTTGATATGGTGTAACAAAGAATGTGTGCCATTCTTTGCTTCCCAGGACAAAAGATGAGCACATTTTTGACATTGAACGTAACTCGTTGCTTCTCCATCCACGAAAATAATCCGGAATGATGTCCACACAACAGATTTTCCTCTTTCATTAACATTAAACTTAACGCGCTTGGTTACCGAATTGTTCGCGATTACATTCTTGATTTCTTCTTTAGTCCATTTTACGTGAGGCTGGGCCTGAGCCATATGAATATACGAGACAAATAACTAATACAAAACACGATCAACAACCACTTACGGTCACTGGGCAATAAATAATATAAATATACCCGCACTAATTGTAATGTTGTCGCAAAACGCTTGTTGTTCATACTATTCTGATGAAATTCAAACGTTATCTTTAAAAGCAAATAGGCCTACTTCGTTACTAAAAAACCATTATAATTGAAATGGATAGACCACATATTGGGTAGGGAAATATTACTACAGAAACAACCCACACCCACCGTTAAAACTGACCAAAACCCGTCAGACTACCCACCCGCGCATTCTGATATCCACCCACACACACCCGCCGATGGGTGGGTTTTTTATGGGTAACCCATTTTTTTCACTTCGGGTTCCCACCTCTAATTGCAATTATTTTCGGTGTTTTCCATAATCTTAACACTGATTTCCCGTTATTGCCTTAGATTACTTGAGATTTATGTTTGAATCCTAGTGAATTCCGGCAAGTTTTTGGTGAATGCCGTGATTACCACTACATTCTTCGTGAATTGCGATGAATGCAGTGATTATTTCTAATTCAACTGATTACGATTTTTATCTTGAATTTTCGAACTCCTCGATTGATTATGTGTGATTATTTCATGAAATGTGTATTTCCGAGCTGATTAAAACAGATTACTAGTAAATCGTGTGAATATTTCCGATTTTCTCAAGATTTTAAGTGATTATCGGAGATTTGTGATTATAGTTGATTACCCACAAAATTAGTATGATTACTGATGATTTTCTAAGAATTCTAGAAATCAAGTAATCGATTTCTATGATTTTGTCCACCTGATTATTCAAGTGACTCCCCCCTCGGAGTTTCATCTTATTTCGAGCTAGAGCTTTAGATTTCTATAATCTCGCCAGATTTAATACCAAATACAGTATAATTTAAATGGCATTCCGTGTCAAACTCTACATTGAGTAAAATATCTGTCTTAACTGTGGTCTTAGTGTTACATGCGTTCTTTGCATTAAAAAGAATGCATTAAATAATGAATATTTCAAATTAGAAGCATTTATGATATTGAAAAAGATACGATCTTTTAAGTTTCTCTTATTGGATCCCAGGCATCTGACCTATTACGATATCGATGGCATAGCAGCTATGGTAGCCGATTATTTCTCAAAAGCAATAAACTTCAGGTGCGTGAATCTTTAGTCAATTATTTACCATAAGTTCATAAGATATGATCTATAAGTTTGTCACTGGTTACTGAGAGCTTGTCATGAAGTAACGTGAGTGAATGTCAGCAATTCTCTTAAAATGATGCCTGGTGAGGCGCTGTCAAAGGCTTAGTACAGACTAAATAAGAAGATGGATTGCAAAATTAATCGAGTGAAGTCAATTCTCGCTTGTCGTTCTCGAACTAGCTCTCAGTAAGTCTCTAGCATTACGAAGTATAGGAAGTGTCATACTTATGGAACATACTTATAAACTTATGATGTACTACATACTTCCATCGATTACAATACGGGTTTTTCATTTTCAGTTATACTTTCCATTTTACTGGCATATACGATTACGGAAAAGAACTTGATAATGGAACCTGGACTGGAGCTTTGGGTCTTTTACATGATAATGTAAAAAACAATTTACTGACATTCTTCATTTGTGAAAAAAATTAGATCACGCACTTAATAGACATTTTCGATGAAAAAAAAGGGGGTAGGCATACAAGGGGATTGATACATTGCCTTCTCTGGGCACTCTAGGTATACAAAAAGACTACAGCACAGGCGCCAAAAAGCGAGATCTAAGGCAACGTTTTGCCCCCTTGTCATTCCCTCTTAGTTACATCGAAATTCCGTATTGCCATAGGCAGTGAGCACGTCTAACATGGAGACTCAAAGAGGGAAGACAGAAGGTAACTAATACCGCACAGCCCAAACTCTCTGTCACCTACCTCCAGACATCTCGTGAACCGTACACACCCCTCCCTATTTTTAAATTTTACACGGAATTTTAATTCCGGTAAAATGCCTGTTCCTGTCCCTGTGCCGGACGCGTACATGATACGGAGAGAGCGTACACGATTTGGAGAGAGAAGCTCGGAGAGAAACGAATGAAAGCATGACGTAGAGAGATACCTACCTGCCTAGTATATAAGTGAGAGGGGGAAGAGGGAGAGGGGGCGTCCCGCCCGGAGAGGAGAGGAGAGAGAGAGAGAGAGATGAAAGAAAGGTAGTTTAAATTTCGCGGGCTTTTTTGAGTGAAGGAAACAAGATGATAGTTTTCGTGCAATTTGTGCGCGTGATACATCAGATTATGCTGAATGGTTAGGTTCGGTAAAATTGAGGGGACGGTTTGCAGTCATAGTGCTTTCTGGTTTAGGGGATCCAGGATTTTGTTTTAGATACATTATTTGATTCGTATGGTTTTATAAAATTATACTTTAGTTGGGTGCACAATTTAGTATCATTCATAATAATTGAAATGTGACGTTATTAGAAATTAAGGGGATACACGATTGTGTTTAAGAAATGTTTTTTAGTTGTACGATTTATTTTAATATTACCTTAGGGAGGTCAACTATATGGGGAACCACGTGAGCCGTGAAAAATTCGTATTAAGTCCCAGCCCTTGGGCCATCTTATTTTCTCTCTCTCGCTCTCTCTCTCTCTCTGTTGCTCCGATTGCACATGTGCGGTCTCCTGATACCGAGCCACAGCTCGGTGGCGGTTTTGAAAGGGGGGGGGTCTGACGGAGAATTTGGTTTCTCCAACCTCCTTCTTATACGTGCTCACTGAAGTAACATAATTTCTTTAAGGATGCCACTTTTATTTGTTATTATACTAATTTTGGTGGAAAATCTATTTTCACCATAAACCACAAGCAATTATGTCAGCCAACTTAAAATTCCGTAAAAAAACCTGATCTGTTTGAATAAAGTCTTATTTATTAACATTTTATTATAGAAGACAGATATTTTCTTGTCAAGTGTGTACCTGAATCCGAGAAGAAACGAAGTTTTTTGGCCGACAAATCCATTTGGACTAATAAACACACGAATTTTATCATCTAGTTACTTTGTGGGTTTCACGCACTTCCATAGATTTTTCGAAGTCTTGGAGAATGAGGTATTTGAAAAGGTTGCACAACTATAAAAGCACTTCATATTTCTAAAATACACTTCCAAAATACTCGCCTGTTTTGCGACGGAAATAGTTATCCCAAAGGCTCATTGAAATAACTGAAATGTTATTAATCGTCTTAGGTCTACGTCAGATAGAGTACAACTAAAAATATCTTTGAAAGCCCCAAATCCGTCGAAAGTGGAGTTAGTTTCGTCCGCTAGAGGAAAGTGATAAAGTTATAAAAGCCACGTTCACATTTACGTGGGAAACCAGTTCGAAGTGATTCGAAACGCTTCTAAAGTTAGGTGTGAACGAAACAGAAGCGTCTTAAGGCGTGAATCGAGGCTGTTGAAATCGCACCGAACCAGCAATGAAGAGTGTTTCAAAGCTATAGTTGGGCAAACGAGTTGTCAACCGACTCCCTTGCAAGTGTGAACATAGCTTTAGTAAAGCGTTTATTGGTGGTCCAAATAAACAAGAGTTAATGCGTCGCAAATATAGGAAAGCCCTCTCATAGCTCCGGTTCCTTAAATAGCGGTTTCCCGAAAACGCAATTAACCCATTACAGCAATTCCCTGAAAAGCAGTAGAACCAGGATATGAGAAACGAATCTTTCAAAACTGTAGTCAAACACTGCTATTTTCCAAAACTGCAGTTGCTGTTATTTTTAAGAACCTCAGTTTGCTATTTCGAGAACTGCTCTTCCGGGAACTGCTGGCTGTTACATGGTACACCCTAAATATCATAATGCACTCTCTTTTAATCATGTTTGCCTTGATTGTAAAGGTACAGCAATAATTTTGATAATGGGGCCAGATCTTGAACATAAAAAGGTAGTATCTGAATTTCCATTTTTTTAGATATGGTTGTCTTTCATTTTTGCTTTCGCGTTTTGTTCACTCGTTGCCGCTGCGAACTCGTATCTCCTAAGTAGTAGGCCTAAATCAAGAAAGAAGATCTCTTTCTTAGAACATTTCCTGAATGTATCGTATATTCAATTAATGAATACTTTCCAACAAAGTAAGCTTTAATAATATGTTTTACTGTTTTTCGTATTACGCAGTTCATTTTAAAGTTAAAACATAATAATATCGGTTTATCAAGGTTTAGATTTTACCTTAGATTGTCTTTAAGTGATAATAAGCTAGGTTTTTACCTCTCCGAGTGACGATAACGTCACGGAGAGGTATTACACTGGACGTGGCTGTTACTGTGTATGTGTCAGTCACCGCGTTTGCTGTTGGTAAATCGGAGCAAAAGTGTTCGTAGAAAGCAACATTAGCTAAATCTACTCCATTATCATCGTTAGGATTAAGAACTACGCTGCGATCGGTTAGGGTTAGCCTCCCAATGGAAGGGCTTCTACCAAAGGTTCACGCAATTGTGGGTTTCCTTAGCATTTACTATGAATCAACGGCCTAATATACTCTAAATTTCCAAAAATTGTTAAAGAAGCATGCGCTTGAATTCGATCGTCAACATTAGCTATGTTTAAAATCATTTTAGGAATAAGATTTTTTGTAACGATTTAACCAGAATTTAGGTAAATTAATGGCGATTAAAATAACTAATATATATTATATTTACTTAATTATTTAAGAACAAACTCTTCATTGCGTCTCGACTCTAAGGGGTTTATATTGCTTTCCCGCCTTGTGTAGAAATGTGTTTTAGGCAAAGGATGATGAGACGTGAACAACAAAAATTGGTTTCTGAAAAGTGAAACCACTAAAATTTTTTATAGAATGGTTTATAAACCACGTTGATATGCTCATAGAGAGCCTAAAATCACGGTAATGAATCATTTCTGATTCTCATAATTTTTGGTTATAGGCGTTCCAAATCCTGGTCATTCATTTCGACATATTCGCCTTGTAATTATCTGTTGGATTTTCTCCATAATGGTTTTGATGAAAGCGCTTTCTGGATCTATAAAGTCATCGATTATAAAGGAAACGGAAGTGAATGTTATTAGTAATTTGGAAGATTTGTCGAAGATTCTAGAAGGGGAGACGATTACAAAATTTACAAGAGTGTAAGTTATAATTATTAATAAGAAGTCCTCACTAACTGATAATCAACTCACAGCCCAAATTACATTACCTACTAGGATGTGAATTTGTCGGGACTATTTCAAATAGACAGGTTTGGATGCCCTCATAAAGTGGTTTCCGTATTAGCAGTTAGCCCGTTACGGCAGTTACCTTTACAGTGCATGGTTCTCGTAAACGCGGTGTACCGTTACATCAGTTCCCTAAAGAAAACGATAGTCGTTTATGATGCTGTACGTTTGGTTATTTCAACCTCAATAGTATTAGGTCAGTTTCGGTTCGGTTATTCGAACCTCAATAGTATTAGGTCTCTTTTGGTTCTTTTATTTGAACCCCAATAGTGTTAGGTATTTTAATTTGGTTTATTTGAACCCTTTTAGTATTGGGTCAGTTTAGGTTCGGTTATTTGAACCCTTTTAGTATTGGGTCAGTTTAGGTTCGCTTATTTGAACCCTTTTAGTATTGGGTCAGTTTAGGTTCGGTTATTTGAACCCCAATAGTATTATGTCAGTTGGTTCGATTATTTGAACCCCAATAGTCTTAGGATGGTTAAGGTTAGTATTAGGTCAGTTTATGTTCGGTTATTTAAACCCCAATAGCATTAAGTAAATTTAGGTTCGGTGATTTGAACCCCAATAGCATTAGGTCAATTTAGGTTCGGTGACTTGAACCCCAATAGTATTAGGTCAGTTTAGGATCGGCTACACAAAAAGACGATAAGACAATTATGGATCTTGAAAATTGGCCTAATACTTTCCTAGTTCGTCGATACCATGAAAATAGAGTACCAACTATCATCGACTCTGAGGACCAATCTATGGTCTGACTTGAAGAATCAAAAACAATACGTTCCTGGGATATGAGCAACCTTCTCAGCCCTTGTATTTCAACTGATATGTCAGATAAGCACTTACTCCAACATCGATTAAATTCTAAAAAGGGCCTAAGAATTGCCCACATCAATATTAGGAGCCTTATCGCCCACCTGGAGGATGTTGTCTTCCTTCTTTGTAGTTATAGTATAGATATCTTAGCCATATCGGAGACCTGGTTGAACATAGATATTCCGGATATTAGTGTCTCAATAGATGGGTATAGCATTATCAGGCTAGATAGGCGTGAAAAACGTGGAGGGGGTGTGTGCATCTACTTTCGAGACCATTTAAACCTTACCGTTAATCAAGGGATCATTCAGAATGTTAATACTAATTTAGAACTACTCTGGTGTGTCCTGAAGGAATGCAACACTGGACCTTTAATCATTGGGGCTGGCTACTGTCCACCTCATTCTTCTTTCCAAGTCCCTATGGAAGAATTGGAGTCACAATTGACTAAGATTCACCAAATTCATCGTGATACTGAGATTTTATTGCTGGGTGATTTTAACTGTGACTACCTACATAAACCGATACTACCAAGAGTTAGACTTTTACAAAAAACGATGATCAAATTTAAGCAATTAATTGATAAACCTACTAGAATAACATTAACAACTGAAACTTTATTGGACCTCATTTTCACCAACAGGCCGGATAGAATAATATCTCACGAGATTATACAATCCGGTGCCTCTGACCATGAGTTAATTTTTTGTGTTAGGAAAAAATCATGCCCTAAGATAGAGAATTTAGTAGTGTACGTGACTATAGGAAATGTAACCCGGATAGTTTTATCTCTGATCTGATGACTCGCTTGCAATCAATTAAGATAGATTCACTTGATGAAGGGGTTAAATCTCTTCAGCAGTGTATACTGAATACCCTGAATCGACATGCGCCACTGGTCCAAAAACGTAAAGTCATAAATTGCCAACCGTGGCTTAATAACAAGATTAAGCATGCCATGCATCTCAGAGATATAGCTAAGAGGAAAGCGCATAGTCAGCCAATCTTTGTGGAAAAATATAAAGAATTAAGAAACCAAGTAAATATCATGATTAAACAGGAGAAACGGTCATACTTTAAAAATAAACTTAATGATGGTGTCAATCTATGGAAGATGGTCAAACCTCATATAAAAGAGAAAAAGAAGCTTATCCCAATAATCTGTCATAATAATGAGGAATATAAAAATCCCCTAGATATTGCAAATTGCTTAAATAGTCATTTTACAAGTAACTTTAGTAATGGTCAGCTGGATGGAATTTGTAACGTAAGGACGGAAAATGTAAAGATATTTAGCATAGAGGAGGTGTCAGAGGGTCAGACATTTACAATACTAAAAAACTTAAAAGCTTCGAGGGTGACGGGTACTGATGGTCTGTCGAGTGCCCTTATTAAGGGCCTGGCTATTATCTTAACACCACATCTAACCAAACTGTTAAATCTTTCTATTCGTGAACACATGTTTCCCACCGCATGGAAAGAGGCTAAGGTTGTACCCTTGTTTAAGAAGGGCGACGCAACAAACCCGAATAATTATAGAGGAGTGTCAATACTGCAAAGTTTATCAAAGGTTCTTGAAAGATGTGTGTATGAGCAACTAATGAATCATGTTAGCACTAATGGCCTACTCTATCACATGCAAGCAGGATTTGTACCTGGTCACTCGACGACCACTTGTACGATGAACTTATTTGAAAATATTGTACAGAACCTGGACAGAGATATGTATGTGGGCATTGTGTTTGTTGACCTTTCCAAGGCTTTCGACTGTGTTCATTATGAGTTGTTGCTATAGGACCTACGGGACTGTGGAGGAGACACTGGCTCCATAGAATGGTTTAAATCATACTTATCTCATCGGACCCAGTCGGTATGCCTTGGGGATGTTAACTCGACGCCACAAGATATCAAAGCAGGCGTACCTCAGGGGAGTATCTTGGGGCCGTTACTGTTTAATATATATACTCGTAATAATCACAAATGTTTGACCAATTCTGACTCCTTTGAGTATGCAGATGATAATGCGATACTTTCTGCATCTAAAAATATTGATAATCTAATTAATAACTTAGAGTCTGATATAATTTCATTGAAATCAATTTTGGAAAAACGTAACCTCATTTTTAACGAAACTAAAACTGTATTTATGATATCAGAACCAAAGAAATTTCAAGGTATGACAACCGAAAAATCCAAGCTCGGGTCTTTAGGTATCAAACGTGTAAGCTCATATTGTTATATAGGGACGAAAATTGATGATAGGTTCACATTTATGGATCATATTGATTATATCCTTAATAAGGTCAACAAAAGATTATGGCTTGTCAACCCATTATATAAATGTCATAATATTCATAGCAGAATCATCTTGCACAAGGCAATTATCCAGCCCATATTTAATTTCAGTGATATATTTTATAATGTTGGATCTAAGAAACATCTAAAAAGATTACAAGTAATTCATAATAAATGTACAAAAACATTGTTGCAAAGAGGGAAGAGGTCTTCTGCCACAGAGGCTAGAAATCATCTGGGTTGGATGACTCTGCTGCAAGAATATAAAATAAACTTGTTGATACTAATGCATAAGATATATTACAAAAAAGCCCCAGCCTATATTTTGGACATGTTAGAAATTGTGACAAATACATACAGTACACGTGCCTGTCACACCTGTTTCGTTTTACCAACAAAAATATCGAGCCTTAGTCAAAAAAGTGTTAAAACTAGAGGTATTATGCTATGGAACTTATTACCAAACAGTATTAAGAGTGTTGATTCCCCAAAACAATTTAAACAAGACATTAGGGCATTTATTTGTAATGCAAGCACTTGACTCTGCATTGACTTTATTCTGATTTTAATTTAAACCAACTGGACTCCTTTGTAAATCAGGAACTTTTTGTAACTGAAAGGAATATCCAAAATAAAAAAAAGCTTTATTTGAACCGCAATAGTATTAGGTCAGTTGTTTCGATTATTTGAACCCCGATAGTGTTAGGTCGGTTTAGGTTAGGTTATCTTAACTTCTTTAGTATTAGGTCAGTTTAGGTTCGGTTATTTGAACCCCAATTGTATTAGGTCAGGTAAGGATAGGCTATATTAGCGTATGATTATCTAGTTGTATTTAATAGGTATGGCAAACTGTTGGGTTAAGAATTATTGAAAACGTTTGTTAAACACTGCTATATCCCAAAACGTTTTGATCCACTCCGCTTTTTTTGGAATAATGGTTGCTATTTCGGAACTGATGATACAAGATACACCCATACGGGTTATATGGATTTTGGTGTTGATAACCCCACCTTTTTAAAAATAATTGCCCGAAAAGTAACAAAATTGTCCTTAGAACCAACGTCAGTTCTGTTGCTACTGGTATAATGCAAAAAACTTAACAATATACTTGAAAGCTAATGAAAATATATACACAGGCGTTTCAAAAAATGGGCAAATATGATCTTGTGAAACGGCTGGACGAATCGATGGTTAACAAATACCTTACTGCAAAAGAGCTATCAGATCGAAAATTATACGATGAAATTTGGTCCGGAGAATCAGCAGTTTTATACTCTAAGACTATTCTTAAAACGATCATGTCGCCTTTATGTGGAAGTTTCACTGGAAAGAGAAAATTCAATTTCTCAAAGGAATCCTATTTTTCCATGTTGCTGGTTTTCCTCGTACGAAGAGATTTTTCTAAAGAATTATACAGCCGAATTAACGACTGGTAAGGTCACGTGGAAACGTGAATTTCCAGATATTAAGCAACAAAATTACTATTTGAATCAGGAATTAATGACACCCGACAGGGGAGGACTGGCCATAGGGCCCCAACTGCCACTGGCAGTGGGGCCCCAGTCAATGGGGGCCCTCCTTTTCGAAGTTTGCTTATTTCAAAATTGGTCCTTCACTAACTCAAAATAGTTACGTCGGACATTGGTAATTGGCATCTCATAAGATAACTTGTTCATTTAATAATTTATAAAGCGAGAAACAAAATCGGTTTATATTTTACTTTCATGCTTAGTGAGAAAAGGGGAAAATAAGGGACTAAGAGCACATTAAGAGAAAAGGGGAAAATAAGGGACTAAGAGCACATTAAGAGAAGGCTCAAGTTATAAAACTACTACTCTTCATCACTTTTTGATTTTTACTGTTTAAGCTCTAGTTGAAGATAAATATATTTTTAAGTTTTATATTTATATTTATATTTTTATTTATATTTATATTTATATTCATATTTTCACAACCATTACCCACTAGAATTAACCAAGGTCGAGGCCCGGCCGGGCCCCCGAGAGGGGGAAGCCCTCACATGAGCTTTTCCCGTATGAGCGGATTCCAAACTAGCGGTTCCCTAAATAGCGGTCCTCATAACAGCGGTTCCCTAAATAGCAGTTTTCCCGAAATGACAGTTTACCCGTTACAGCAGTTACCGATACAGTTGTTCTCGTAGACGCGGCGTACCGTTACAGCAGTTCTCAAAAGAGCAGAAAAACGGGGATGCGAAAAACTATAGTTATTTATTATGGTGTAGGCTGGGTTATATGAACTCAAATAGAACTAGGTCAGATACGGATAATTTGGTTTGGTTAAAGTTGATTATGTGAACTCAATATTATTAGGTCAGGTTGGGTTGGGATTTTAAGGGGTTTTTTGTTTTGGTTTGAGTTAGGTTAGTTATATTTTGGAAAAAGTGTAACAAAATTACGCCTTTTCCAAAATATTGTTGTTTATCTTCATTGACTTCCCAAATAATAATATGCCTTTTTTAAAAAATTAGGTCACATTACTGATTAATTTGATCACTGAATAAACTAACATAGAAAACCAACGAACATAACTGTATTGTTAAGAAATGCTCGAAACTAAAGACAAACACTGCTATTTCGCAAAATAGCAGCCGCTATTTCTAAAACAGCAGCTGCTATTTCTTGAAGAGCAGTTTTGATTAACGCCGCTGTTTTTTTTGGAATCGCGGTTGCTATTTCGAGAACTGCTCTTCCGAGAATTGCTGATACGAGTAACACCCCCCGAGAGGTACAGGCCCCGGGAAAAATGGACCGAATTGCCCCCCTCTCTCGACGGCCCAGAAAATGTTGAAGCTTTTCCGTGGCCTATCGCGAGAGAAACAAAACTTAAACCTCCGTTTATATTTTACTTTAATGCTTAGTGAGAAAAGGGGAAAACAAGGGACTGAGAGCACATTAAGAGAAGGCTAAAGTTTTAAAACTACTACTCTTCATCACTTTTTGAATTTTACTGTTCAAGCTCTAGTTAAAGATAAATTTATTTTTAAGTTTTATATTTATATTTCTACAACCATTATCCACTAGAATTATCCAAGGTCGAGGCCCGGCCAGGCCCCCGAGAGGTACGGGCCCGGGAAAAAGGACCGAACTGCCCCCCTCTCTCGACGGCCCTGTGCATTATAACGACAAACTTCCCTCTCATTTTAGGGATCGGCTTGTGGGGCCCTTTTTAAAACGGTGGCAGATGGCTGTGCAGCTTGCCAGTCCGCCCCTGACACCCGAAGTACATACTCTTTTTGGCTTTGAGACAGCCAAACACCTCGATTCTAGCCCCACCACATAATTTCTTACATATTTTCCCTAGATGGACATTTATTTTTTGTCTTTGAAAATGCCAGGAAGCTCTCATATGAGCAATTCCCGTAGGAGATGATCCCATAATAGCGCTCCTCATAACCACGGAACCCTAAATAGCGGTTCTCCTAAACACGGCGTACCGTTACAAATAGCAGTTCCCTAAAGAGCAGTACAAACGGGATGAGAAAAACCACAGTCGTTGATGATGGTGTAGTTTTTGATATTTGAACCCCAATAGTTGGTTAGTTTTTTTTTTCTTTTCAACCTCAACAATATTAGGCCAGGTAAGGTTATGTTCGGTTAGTGTATTATATGTTCAGTTAGCTGTATTTAATAGATAAGGTAAACTGTAGGGCTAAGAATTGTTTTAAACTCGAGTTAAAGAGTGCAATTTCCCAAACAGCAGTTTTGAAAAACGCCGCTGTTTTTATGAAATCGTGGAAGCTATTTGTCGAACCGAAAGTCTTATAAGCCTTTTCTTGATGCTCTTTAAGATTTTATGGGGGTAAGGTGGAGTGTTCGACGTCTTATTAGAGGGGTTAAAGTATAAGATAAACACCTACCTATTTTCACTAATGATTCATCCTCGCAAACGCTAGACTAGATGTTAGAATGCAGTCAGTTGTGGGGAGTTAAGGCCTTTTTACGGGAAACGAGGGGCTTATAAAATTTCTGAATCAAAAGTGACCGCGTTTGTTGGTATATATAAAATAGATTCTAATCCAATTTTTAATATTCAACATAATATTCAATCTTGTTCATAAATGTTCACACACTTTTATAGGGGTCAAAATAAAGAAATTAAACAAGACAATTAAACTTACATCTAAGGGAGGTTTGCAATTTATAACCTCTTTGAAATGCCTCCTCAATAGGATTACCTCCTACAGCCTTTAAGATTTTAAAAATTAAATTTAGGGGTTTGTTAGGTTAAAAGCGTGCAATTATGCACTAAAAAAATGATGTTCAAAAATAGAAAGTTAAGATTTTTTTTAAAATGAATCAATCCGTCAACCATAATCCAGGTTCTTTAGCAATAGTTTCAAGCCAGTTAATCAATAGTTTCAAGTTTTTTTAATTTCTTACGCCAAGTAGCTCCTCTTCCATATTCTTTATAGGGGTTCAGGATCTTTTTTTTTCTTCTTCTCGATTTAAGGGTTTTTCTTCAGGATCTTTTTTCTCTGATTACGCGATTTAAGGGTTAATTATGTTTTTTCTTCTTCTTTCTCGATTTATGGGTTCGCGCGCTCTCTTCTTCTAGGGGTTAAAATATTCAACTTGATGAAAAATAAAGGTATCAAATGAATAAAAATAAAAACATCGAATAAAAATAAAGGTTTCGATTTAAAAAAAATAATCTCCGTCCGTTTAGAGATTTCTTGAGGGTGAGCCGACAGGGTCTCGTTTAGACAGTTCAGGTATCGACTGACGATGGGACAGGAGGGACTTCGTATATATAACTTCTAGTTTCTCGCAAGGATTTCTGGGATAATGACGTTTGTTGATTGACTTCGGTTTGGCGAATAGTGGACCATATTTATGACGTAGCCGGGCGTATTCATGTTAACAGCGAATGGGCAAAACTTTTTGTTTTGGGACCAAATACGGATTGGTCAGTTTAAGGGTTAAAAAAAAATGTTCTAGAAGTTTCTCGGGCCAGGTACCAGGATAGTGACTCAAGGTCTTGTTGCTTCGGGGTCAAAATAAGCGTAGTATTTCTCTGGTTTCTTGGAAAAAGTTTTCGTTGCTAGGTATTTCATTTTGCACAGTGGATACTGTGGTATAGGATAGTTCTAGAAAGTTCGCTGTCAATTTTGATGGGCTATTTCCTCTTTCATTGTAGTTATTTTTGGAAACCTTGAATTTCTTTTCAGTTTGTTTTAAAGGGATATGTTTAAGTTTAAAGGGCTAATATTATCTTTATAGGGGTAATTTAAGGCATTTCGTTATTAATTTAAAGGTTTAATCGGAAATTTAATTTGATTTTCATGTCAAGATGGTTATAGTCTATAAAAACCCTCTTACGGTGAACCCTCAAAGGGTTTTTTTTATAGACTTTTGGTCGAACTCATGGAAGTTCATAGGAACCTAAGTGTGTCTGAAAGGTTCTGAACAAGCGAGAATAGAAAAAATCGCTCCGTATGCTAGAAGATAGGCTAAATAGTTGATGTCAGACCCTTTGTCAAAACAAAACTTCTCGAAGGTTTCTTTTTGTTTGTTGGTTTTTAATACCAGAGAAAATTCAAAAAGTTATCCTAAGTTAAACAAAGCTTTACATCTTTGTAATTCGAGGCGGGATATGAACTTCTCTTTTTGAACAAATGCTGGGCGTGAAATTTTCAAACAGTATATTTTTTAATCTAGCATACTCAGACTTCACGAGCAAGCCATCATCGTCCGTAACATCAATAAGAAACTGTTAAACTACGAAAAATGTGAAAAAGTGACAAATTACGAGGAGGAGACACCATTTAAACTCGAACAACTATCAACATTGTGTAATTTCATGTTGTATGTTCACTTAATAGCCGGTATGATATTGGCGTGTGAAATATTATACCATCGACGTCTCCAAAAATGGCTACTAATACACTGCCAAAAACGCCTAACCTGAGGTCTACACTCGAGTCAAAAACGTTCTATTTGATAAGCAACGACTTGCGTAACTTTTGTAGCAATCGATACTGTTTCGACCCTGAATTATGACTAACGCTCTGTGTGCACTTAAAGGACGGAATGACCATTATTTCTGTTATTTTTTGTTTCAGAACATTAGGAAATGTTTTAAACCGTGACCTAAACTTAATTTGTTTGACACGCTACCACATTTACTCATGCAAATTTATTAAACCTATTAAGCATAAAATAATAAGGCAGAACTCGGTTTTGTTTCCCCTCCCTGAAGTAACTATGTTTTTCAACTTATTCTGTGTCGAAGGCAATTCTATTTCGCCGCATTCTTCTTAATTTAATCTTTCACGCTAAGGTTAAAATAAACTGTCTCACACTATTCTATTGTCTCATAATAAACACATCTTTTTCGACTCTGTAAAAGGATCGAAACCCAACCAATATTTTTACTTTTGTTGAACAGTTAATATTTATTATTTAAAGTAAATAGAAATAAACTATTTGAGGACTTCATGAAAACTTTGAATCCAGAATTGTATTCTAAATATCGTTATTTAAAAATGGAATCGAAAGAGCAGACAAGATAATATAAGCAGTGACGAAAGACCGGTCTCTGATGAAATAGAGATATCAGGGAATAGAGAGAAAAATTAAACATTGCTGTGAAGGGTTGGGTGGAAAATTTGGTCAGTTTCCCCTGGGCCCGTACCTTCTGTGTGTTGGGTCCCTCGATTACTTCAATTTCCCCCGGGCCCACGAATAAGATCCAGAAAATAAGAACATATGGCAAGTAAATCAAAAACGTCGAGCGAATACTCTTTAACTATTGAAAAACGAATGAAGATATAATGGACGTTTACTATAGAGCACCATTTCGAAATGTAAGTTTGTACGATTTGATTGTTTTCACGTGTTGTTTATGAAAATTTCAAAACCTTTCATTTTATACTTGGTGCAATTCAATAGTTTTTTCCCAGGGTTCGAAAAAACATGGGTTTTATTTTAAAAAACACAGCCCACCGGGTTTTATTGGGTTTTCGGTTTCTATCTTTTCCAGTCAGGTGAATTGCAGAAATTGCCTTTCAAAAGTCAATGCTTGGTTAAACAAGTTGGGAAAACCAAAATATTACCTCTCCGTGTCAAGAAGTCAATGCGCTCCATAACAAGAATAAAACTTCAAAGCTATAACCCGATTACGATTAGCCCTTTCTTTGTGATCTAATTTCTACCATGATGCTTTCTTCTATTATAAAATTTAAACCTGATTATTTAAACGTGTATTTAACTTTCGGCTCACTCTGAACCGTTAATGTCCTTCATTACAGACACGAACATCAAAACCCAAAGTTTACTACACCTCAGGTCTCAATTATTTACTCTTTGGTTCACTACGCCTATAGCGGATAATACTTGATTTACCCGACAGAGTCCAGACCTTAGCCTTCTTCACGAAATCATTAAATCAAGGATTATTCTATATACAGATGTGGTATAGCTCAAGTAATATATAAACAGCCATTTCAAATAATAATATTAAAAACTATCCTTGGAATATCTAAATGAAACAGAGCTTTAAAGCTACAAAACTACAAAATGCATCATAATTACGAAAAATATTTCCACATATTCACTTTATATTATGGATAAAGGGAATATTATAGTTCTGTAGGATGACTTTACACATCAAAACAAAACGAACGTATTACTCCTACGTAAAATATTAATAGACAGGCAAGGATTCATACCATTAAAGAAGGAGCGCAATATTATCCATATTTTCAATTCATATACAGAGAAAAGAAATTATTATGTTTCTGAGAGGAGCTTCCCATTTTGGTTGTTGTTTTGAAAAATATATCGCAATGCACGGGCCTTGATAAATATAGGAGGCAATGAAGGAAATATATCGCATTCACGGGCCTTGGTAGATATTGGAGGCAATGATTTAATCTCTCTCTCTTTGCACGAGAGGTTTATCTTTAATATTTAAATAAATATAATTATTTTTAATTATTTTAATCTTCAATAATTAACATTAATAATAGTTACATCGTTTAAAATAAAGTTATACCTATTATTATCTCATACTTTGCTAATATTGAAGTTTAAAGTGAAAAGTACCCCTCCTGCCCGCTTCCTTCAGATTTTGGGGTATATATACTATTCGTTTCCATTATAATAGTAAGGAAAAAGCGCAATTGCGAAAACCTTTGGTGGCGATCCCACCTTAGGGAGGCTAGACGTTTCTCGTAACCCTAGCTGATCGCCGCGTATATCCTAAAACCAAACGATGATAATGGAGTAGAAGCCAATGATACAGATTGGTGTCTATGTGGAATAGACGGAAGACCAGTGGATTGTGGTGTTAGAAGCCAATGATACAGATTGGTGTCTATGTGGAATAGACGGAAGACCAGTGGATGGTGGTGTTAGTAGCCAGTGTAAGTGCAGACTGGTGTCAATGTGGGATTGACAAAGAACAGAAGATGGTGGTGATTAGAAGCCAGTATGTACAGACTGGTGCCCAAGTCGAATGGACGAAGACCAAGAAGATGGTGGTGATTAGAAGCCAGTAAGAACAGACTGGTGTCCAAGTGGAATGGACAAAGACCAGAAGATGGTGGTATGAGAACTCAAGTAGAGGAGCCATTTCCGTGACTGTGAAAGCAGTTCGGAAATGGCGAACACGTTTGCTCCGATACGCAAACTGCGAACGCGGTCACGTGGGTGTAACAACAGACAGACACACAGACACACAGACACACAGACACACAGACAGACACACAGACAGACACACAGACACGGCCGTTACAGAACCTCTCCTGGACTACGTCACACGGAGAGGTAAAAAGCCTTAAAATGTTTCATAAAAAAATTATTATTAATCCTTTTCAATGTGAAACATATCTCACACCATCTTTAAAATGAAATTATTCTTATATTGAAAGTCATGAAAATTGAAGATCTTAGGTATAAGTTTTATTAAGTTTTTTTATGTAGGGTAAAATTGGGTGGGGGAGGGACTGGAATTTGTTTTTTACTTTTGTCCTCGGTATACTTAGATTAGTCACGAATTTGGTGACTGGCATCATTCATTTTATTAGTGTTCGTATCTTCGGAAATAACGTCACAGATTTTCTGCTAATCGGAAGCCCCGCCTTTCGACACCATTGACGATGTATTTCGCTTTCCCTCTGCAATGCCTCTGTTGAGAAAGGGCTCCGCTGCTCTCAGTTTAATTCAGGTTAATATTATCAGAAGTATGTAATACTTCCCTTCGAGAGAAGTGTACCACAAACCGGAGTAAGTGTAACGTCATTCTTCCCATCATCGAAACATTTGGAGCAAGGTTACTAAAGCGAATCGCATACACGATAAATAGTTCCCTCATCATTAATCAATTAGCGCTTAACTATTTGCCAAGACGCGCGTGTGAATTTTTTGTCCCACCCTAAGACGAGGTTTGCGGGTTGATGGTTGGGGATTTAGCACCAAATAATTATAGGATACACCTCACAGTTCGATGCCCATCTGAAGTTCGATGAGCAGAAAAGCAAACTTAAAGGGTTAGCCTGGGAAGAAAGACGTTACATAACTGAAGTACTAGGAGAATACCTTCTTCGATTATCCCCTTCTGATATTATCGGAAGGGGAAATATGCCCCCTATCGCCAGGGGTGGCAAAAATTAAGTTTTTTAAAAAAAAAAAACAAAAGTTGTGTTTTTTATTGTTTAAAACACGATTTTTTGTTTTAAACTGTTTTTTAAACAAGTAGAAAAAAACAGTAAAAAAACACAAAAAAAACTAGTTTTAAACATGTTTAAATCACTCTTCCAGATCTAATAGTCTATATCGCGGCTCTCCATTTAAGCCACTACTCCCGCTAGCGCAAGGCGCTTATTTTCACAACCTACTTGATTAAAAAAAGGTCTTGGTTTGGACCAAGACAGAAAAAACAAACGATAAGAGTGACGTTTATCAATTGACTGAAGTCCCGATATTGCAATTTTTCTTTATTTATATTAATTTAATCCTTAATCAATATTTAATTCAATCAACTGATTTAACAGTTAGTCGATTTATTCCCTCCAAATTGATTGAAAAAACTACAAATTTAAGCATTTTCAAGAACAAATTAGATTTTCCTAAATTATTTTATGATATTAATTATTTTGAGCGTTCAATATTGAATAAATTTAGAATTTCAAGGTGTAAGAAATTGTCCGTGTGGAATTAAAACCAGGGACCACTTGAACCCAAAGCAAGTATTATACACCTAGACCAACGGACCACGAAACGTATTGAGAAGTAAAACACGAAAATAAAAATACTCCTAAATTTATAATATGAAGCTCTAAGACGCGACCTTCCGGGATTTAACCTGGTACCACTCGCAACCAGCGCGAGTATCATACCCCTAGACCAACGTACAACGAACATGTACTGCAAAGTCAAACAGGAAAATCAAGAGCTCCTAAAATTTAGAATTTGAAGGTGTAAGAAAGGGTCCTTGTCAGGGTTGGCAAAAACTTAGTTAAAAAAATTTGTGTTTTTATTGTTTATAACACGATTTAAAGTTAGATTTTCGGAAAAAATTTTTTCATGAAATTAATTATTTAAAAGGGAGTACGTGTTGAGGGTACAATATTGAATATTTGAAAAATTCTACTGACTGTTTAAAAAAGAGCAAACGATCTTTTCAAAAGGAAAATATAATTTTTTTAATAGCGGATACAAAATGAGTGTGATGCGTAAATTTGTACATTTAACCCCTAATGTCTAAATGCCTGATTTCTTTTGTGGCCACTATTCAGTCATTTCCGCTTCCGTACTTCCGAGTTTCTTGGTCAGAACTCATCATACATTTGAAACGTCACCACCCCTTACTTATTTGTAGGCGCTCATGTTTTCCGTTTTCGGATTAGGCGTATTAATTTTAGCATTGTCAAAGGCCTGGCTTTATAGATTACGCGTAATCTTTTTAGAACAGTAAAATGTACCAACAGTGTAGAGAAACCACATAGGAAAAATGTTATTGCTTTGCTTTAAGTAGATGACAAAATAAGTTATCCTTAATCATATTTTTGAATAACAGTCTTCAATACAGATCAGTAATGGATAAAACAACTGGTAGGGTCTCCAAACAATTAAACACACATTTGAAACAGTCGAATAAAGGAAGGTTTTGACTGGAGCTTATTATTTCTATTATTTAATCTTTTCGCTCATTTTCAAATAAAAAAAGAGTTAAAAATATTCGAAATTTTTCTCCATAAAAAAAAACATGTTTTAAACTTTTTGTTTAAAACGTTTTAAACAAATTAAAGTTTTTTTTTTCATGGCTGTTTAAAACAAGTTTTAAACCAAAGTTTAAAACAATTTGTTTAAAACTTGCCAACCCTGCTAAGAAGCACCGGTAGACGCAGTGCGAGTTGGTTAACTTCCGCCTGTAGTGAACTCAGGTTCTGGCTGGTGTTGCTTTTTGGAGCGAGGGACAATACCACAATGGCGTCCTCGTCTCTGTGTGTTGGTTTCTCTGTGTGTAATTTCCGAAATGGTCTATTGCCATAGGCAGTGAGCACTTATAAGAAGGAGAGTCAAAGAAGGAAGGGGAAGGTAACCATAACGGCAGACTCACATGGAAGCCGCATCTTGATCGGTGCATCAAGAAGGCCAAAATGCATTTCTGGAGGACCAGGAGCTCTGTCGGCCAAACTTGGGGCCTCAACCCCCAAGGCTGTACACTGGCTCTTTACTGGGATCATCAGACCCATATTATCCTACGGGGCACATGTTTGGTGGACAAGGGTCCGCCTCAAGACGGTGCAGGCTGCCCTGCGCAAGCTTCAAAGGCTTGCCTGCATCGATGTTAGGGAGCCATGAGATCGACCCCAACTGCTTCCCTGGCGGTGCTCCTTGACATGCTTCCTCTTCATCTTTTCATTGAGGATGAGGCTGTGATGGGGGCCTACAGGTTCCACATTAATGGCTGTTGGGTTCCAAGACTTTGGGATTACAGCCATAAGAAGCTCATCCGGGAGTACGCCGCACTCGAGCCGTCGTTAACTATGTGCTCTGACAAAACCGTTACCAGTTTTGATTTCACTAAGCCATTCAGCATCCACTTTCCCAGTCGGGCCAAGTGGACTAACCTGCTGCATCTTGGCACTGGGGGTGAAACTATTTGGTTCACTGATGGTTCCATGACTGACTCCGGCGCTGGTGCCGGCTATTACTCCCAAGCCACAAAGGTTGGTTTTTCTGCTTGTCTGGGCACATTTGCTATTGTGTTCCAGGCGGAAATTGCCTCGATCTGTTAATGCGCAGATTACTGTATTAAAGGGATAGGTTCAATGTTTTCCGACTAGTACAAGATGAGGGCAGTTTTAGGTAAAAAAATGTGCCTAAAATTATGTGTGCCAAAAAGAAATCGAATTAAAACGTTTAAAATTAAGAAAAGTACGTTAGATATTTTGAAATTCAAACTAGCCGCGAAATACCGCCCAACTTGTTTTTCACACTATGACGTTGCAAATGTCTCTTGATTCATTGGTTGTTTGGAAATAGGAGAATGAAGGGAGCTCTAGACCACTGTATAGTAGCTTTTCACTTTCACTATCACTGGGGAAGCGGCGCATATTTGAGAAGACCTTTGTAAACATAATTCTGATTTTTCATGTTTATTATCCTTTGTTCTCTTAACTCTCGGTTACGTTGTAGAGTAAGGATGATAGAGATTTGTCAAAATTGTTACAGGTAATGTCCAAAACACCACATTTTTGCGCTATTTTGGCAAAGGCTTAGCTTCCATGTATAATAATGATATGGCCATATTTTAGCCTAATGGACCTAATCTAAGCTTTAACATATTTTTAATTGTAAATAAACATAGTAAAACTATTACTATGAACACCAAAATTAGAGTGAAACTATTTACCTTCCTTTATAACTTTCAAAGCATCCCCGTATCGAAATGAGTTATATTAATTTGGCGAAAATGCAGAATAGTATGAAAACTACTTTTAGGAGTAAACCTACTGTACCTCCGAGTGAGAGGAAAGTCGCGGGAGTAATTTAGTTTTTTCGCAAACGCCTGTAGAGGGGGCAGTGATCCCAGAAGGGAATAAGAGAGAAGGGAGGCATTAGAGCCTGCTATGGTAACGAGAGTCCGACCAACCTCAAGAAAACCGCGAAAAATTTGCGCAAGTACACAGCTTTTAACCAATTTACTGCAAAAATAGTTCTTTAAATTCTCCGCGGTATCAGGCGGCCTATTTATCTGCTAGATTTTCATTCTCCAAAGGCTTAGGGCTGTCGATGTTTCGTTCTTGTGTAATTATAACCTCAAGTATGTATTTTATTGAAACTAATATTTTATTTTTTAATATTAATAAAGAATAATTAGTTTTCATCTATTTAATACCTTCAAATTATCTTATTTTGGTATATTCTCAATTCCCGTGTATCTAAATTAATTGCACAGCTTGATTTCGTTTATCAACATGAAATTCGGCCATTTTTATGTCCTTCAATGTAAAGTTGTAAACAAAACTACTTTTTATTCGTCAACCGAGACGTCACCCTCTTATGTGACGTCACAGCTAAGACAGAAGTTAGATAGCCAATCAGTGAAGGGTAGTTTATTTGAGGTTAGTAAGACTGTTGTTACGAGTGTAAAGCATTATGGAGATATAAAGTGTGTCCCGTCTCTCTTATTCCCTTCTGCTAATACTTTTAAAAATTAATTAAAAATAGTTAAGTTATTAAAACTATCAATATCTATATTTTTTTGAAAACGTAATTTAAGGTTCTATCTGATTTAAAAAAAATGAAAGCTTTTCATTAGTAGTCAAAAGATCGATTCCATCTCTTTAACAAAGGGTATACCGGACGGACTGTGAGAATTTACTCTGACAGTCAGGCCGCCTTGAATGCGCTGAACCAGAGTCAGATTACCTCTCAACTGGTGAGTAGCTGCCTTGATCTGCTAGCGCGACTGGCGTCCTGCAACCGGGTTCTGTTGTACTGGGTGCCAGGGCATAGCGGATATTATGGCAATGAGCTAGCCGATAGATTTTCAAAAAGGGGCGCGGAGGCCAAGCTCTTGGGGCTGGCGCCGGCCGTCCCCATCCCCTACGGGTATGTCAAACGGAGTCTGCATGTCCTACAAAACCAGCTCTGGCATAACATGGAGGGCCATAGACTGACAAAACAGTTAGTCAATGGCCCCTGCAGGTATCGCGCTAGAGACCTAATTTCGCTCAGCAGATGGGATATTAGGCTGTCGGCTTAATAGGCACCTCCATCTGATTGGTCTTGCTGACGACCCTCTCTGCAGGTCGTGCCGGCAGAAGGAAGAAACATCCGCTCACGGACTTTGCGAGTGCGACTGCTTCGCCTCGCTTAGACTAGAACATTTGATTCACACACTGCGGGTCTCCTCTATTACGGTGGAGCGAATTCAAGGCCTGAATATGAGGTTGCACAATATGCCTTTGGGTGCTAGGGCGTGAGCCCTCCTCAACAACAATAATAATAATACAGATGGGATATTAGGCTGGCCACCGGTCTTTTGACCGGGCACTGTCGGCTTAATAGGCACCTCCATCTGATGGGTTTTGCCGACGACCCTCTTTGTAGGTCGTGTCAGGAGAAGGAAGAAACATCCGCTCACGTATTTGCGAGTGCGACTGCTTCGCCTCGCTTAGACTAGAATATTTTGATTCACATACTTTGGAACCCTCGAGAGTCTCCTCTATTACGGTGGAGCGAATTCTTCGCTACGCTGCAGCTACGGGCCTATTCAAGGCCTGAATATGAGGATGCACAATATGCCTTTGGCATCGGTGCTAGGGCGCGTGCCCTCCTCAACAACAATAATAATAATAATAATAATAGCGTCAAGGCACGTCAAACGGTGTCTGCATGACAGGTTGACTGTCATACAAAACCAGCTCTGGCATAACATGGAGGGCCATAGACAGACAAAACAGTTAGTCAATGGCCCCTGCAGGTATCGCGCTAGAGACCTAATTTCGCTCAGCAGATGGGATATTAGGCTGTCGGCTTAATAGGCACCTCCATCTGATTGGTCTTGCTGACGACCCTCTCTGCAGGTCGTGCCGGGAGAAGGAAGAAACATCCGCTCACGGACTTTGCGAGTGCGACTGCTTCGCCTCGCTTAGACTAGAACATTTGATTCACACACTGCGGGTCTCCTCTATTACGGTGGAGCGAATTCAAGGCCTGAATATGAGGTTGCACAATATGCCTTTGGGTGCTAGGGCGTGAGCCCCCCTTCAATAATAATAATAACCATAACGGCATCTCTCTCTCTCTTTCTCTCGACCCTACGGTACGATTCGAGCAACAATTGGATCAGGCAGACCGTGTCAACGCACGCGTATTTCCGCGATAAGTACCCTGACGTGATAGAGTGGGAAACTATCGGCCTATACGTAGGATCGCGCGGAACGATATCAAAATTTTTTGTTGATTTTGTTCGAAAATTTAACCTGCAAAGGACATTAATTAACGAAGTAGCCACATCAGTTGTGCGTGAATCTGTAAACATAAGCCGCAATTACACGAGACACTTTGAAACTGTTTTAAGCCGTTTTGGAATGTACAAAAAATAATATTAAGCTGATAAAACCAGAGATCTTTCACGAGAAAATGCAAATATTATTTTTAACAAGTGGTAGGCCTTTCCAAATCAGTCTAAAACGGTTCCAAAGTGTCTCGCGGCTATACTGAACTTTCACCTATTCGCTTCGAATACTAATTAAGTCTTTGTCTTATTTTTATATACATTATACACCTATTTTAAATTTCTAAATTTTACACGTATTGTAAGTTATAGCTTAACCATTTTAAAAATTTAATGACAACAATTGTAATCAATTAACTGATCGGTAAACTGCGTGAAAGCAACCCATGTAATTGTAAACATTTGCAGCTCTACTTCAAAAATGAAGTAGTTAATCTCTCCCTCTCTCTCTCTCGCGCATCTACCTCGGCGCACAGCCAAGGATCCAGTCGTCACGTGACCCGTACTGGTCGTAAGCAAACCTCTGTTGCGCCGATTGCGCATGTGCAGAACAGATCGGAATGTGCCGTTATAGTTACCTTCCCCTTTCCTTCTTTGACTCTCCTTATACGCGCTCACTGCTAATGGCAATAGACCATTTCGGAAATTACATACAGAGAAACCAACACAGTGAAGAGGACGCCATTGGGGTATTCTCTCTCGCTCCAAGAATCAACGCCAGATGGAGCTCGCGTTCACTACAGGTTGTAGGTTAACCAACTCGCACTACCTCTAGGCGGTGCTACTTGGCGAGAGGGAGAAAACACCATTGGCGGCCTCGCCCCTGTGTATTAGTTTCTCTGTATGTAAATTAAAAATGGTCAATGGTGAAGTATTGCTTTGCCAGCAACCTCTCGCCATAATTCTCGTTTGTAGATAAAATCATTGACTAACCCCGCATTTGAGGAAGTAATGAAGCTGGTAAAAACATATCCAGATTCGTGTTACCAGAAAAGGACTAGCGTAATAAAGAATGCCAGCATTCATTCGGTAAGCGTAAATCGTAAGTAATTCTTACAGCCGCGCACATTGGAAACTGGAATGTCACCATGAGAACATACCCCACTGCAAAATGAAACAAAGCAAACCCATAGACATATTTTTTTAGGACAATCTTTTTCAGGAAAAACATCTCCCAAACACTAATTAAGAAAGTTAACAGAAGGTAAGATTCACACATAAGGGAATTAAGCCGCTACCATCTATAATTAATGATTTATTGTTCAGAGTGCGTCAATTGATCGAGGGTGATCGTTTCGTCGATTTAAACCCTTCTTTTGAAACCGAAACTGCATTCTTGCTAGAAAACGGAAACACCAGATGCATTCGTAGTCAACAAAGTGCTCGCCTTTTTGGTCATTTTTCGTATCTGCTCTTCGGATTCTTCGCCTCTTTCATCACTCTGTTGTTTGAAATATTCCTAAACTAACAACGTCCCAAAATTAAGTTCATCTACAACTTCTATTTAAAGGAAGTACATTAATGATGATCAGGTCGTGCAAAAATACCAAAAGAACGAAATACTTGAGGGGTCGGACGTTTTGGAAAAGGTGTACGGGATTTCGTATTTGATTTCACGATTTCTTTACTGATTTTGTGATTTCGCTGTTGATTTCGTGATTTCGCTGTTGATTTCGTGATTTCTTTGTTGATTTTGTCTTTTCTTTACTGATATTGTGATTTCGTTCCTGATTTCGGATTTTTTTATGGGATTTTGAAATCAGCATTGATTTCCGATTTCTTTAGTTCGATTTCGCGGGTAGCGTACGGGATTTCATCAATGACCTTCCCCCGCGCTTCACATTCTCGATTTAGAGGTAGACAAAAAAATTTTTACTTTGTTTTGGAAAGATTTAGGTCAACAACATGCATACGTGACTCGGAGAGGTAAAGAGCGAAAGTTCCCGAGTTTATTGAGCAAATAGGCCATGTGTAAGGAATATGCAAGTTTGTTTTGGTTGATAGTATCCGGGAGGAGTGGGATAAGAGACGTATTGTAAGCGCTTGTAACACTGATAGCCATAATTCTTAACTACCACCACAACGAGAGCGACTGAGGAAGGGGGAAAACTTTAAGAAATTATCAAGTGGTCAGTTGCATCAGATTTCTCACAAACGAGCGGGAAAAACTTCCATCTCATGACTAGACCAGTGAATGTAAAATAATGCACGTACCTTTCTAAATTAGAATCTTTTAATGCAAAATTGGAAGGGATAATTGGGCCTGTTTCTCAAGTGCTGTCTAGGGTAAAGGAGGATGGCTCTAACATTTCGGCCAATAATTTCTATTAAAAATAATGTTAGTTCAAAAAAAATTCAATAAATTTTCTTAAATTAATATTAATTAATGCCTTAATTGCACTCAAAATAAATTTATCAACTAATTTTAACTATTAATGTTCAGCCAAAAAATATAACAAATTAGAATTAAAGACAATTAAATTGAACCTAATTAACAGGATTAACAATTAAAATAAAATTATTTTTCCTTTATGTTTCTCATCATCCCTCAATGAGATTAATCGAAAAAGTATCGATCACTTGACTGAAGGATCAGATATTAATTTTTCTTTTGAACTGAAACTTAAAGGCATACTTAAGAAAAAACAACGTTCCATTACCGTTTTCCGTTAAAATAATTTATTTTACTGGTAATCAATTTCAAAAATTTACTTATCTCGGCTTTTCGACCACAATTCCATTCCCCGAAAACATTTTATCATTACCTTAATTACTTTTGAGAGAGTATGTGTATGAATTAGCGTTTTAAAAGGTTCCTTAAGACGTTACATCAACAATTGTGCCCGGCTCGCTTCGTAGTGGATCATTTTAATTATTTTAAAACCAATGGCGTCAAATTCTATAGGGACGCTAAGATTTTTACTCGTGGTTTTGCGAAATGATGTAATATCAAGTTAGTGTCCACCATTTATATTCATGTTATCTATTATGATCAAGAGTAAATAGGAGTAAGGAATTCAAAAATTCTAGAAAGTGTAAATTTACCCATAATACGTACTTTTGTGATGGTGAATAAAAAAATAATGTTGTTGAAATTATATTTGTCAAAGGGTTTCACTCATTATCCGAGTTTGATGTTAAAAAGTACAAAAATTTGGCATTGTTTGATTTGTTTTCTGTACTCAATATTTTGGGAAAAAAAGCTATTATTTGACAAATTAAAAAAGGCGTTCTGGAACTTGATTGAAAGGTCTGTGAACATTTTTACTTTGAATCATTTTCCTAAATTCAATAGGGTCTACCCATCAATCTACCTGTTATGAAAACATTCTAGCTGGTTACCTGACTAAACCGGGCAGAACCAAAATCATTTTGCTAAAGCAAGTATAAAGATCCCAATTTTTTTAATAGTAATTCAACAATTAGAAGCAAACAATTTTTCTAGTATTAACTTTTTAATATTAGAGAAACGAAGTTTGAGTGACATTGCCTAAATATGATTTTGTCATTTGTCACTAAAACATAACAGAAATTAATTGGTAAACAGTTTAAAAATATTTTATCAAATACAGACGTTAGAGTGCTTCATTTCAAATTCTATAACGAAGTACGAAGTAAGTTCCAATGGCGGAGACCATTGGAGTTCTTTCAAGTATGGTATGGCATATCGATTAAATAATTATACGGTTGTAAATAGGTGAACAATTTTGGAGAATAATCATGAAGTAAAAATTATTTAAACACTTTACTTAGTTAAATAATTCATTACATTCTTTCACTGACTTTCATGAAGTACCTATTAATATTGTTCCGCTCTTACTTCATGTTGAAATGTTGATTCTCTCTCAAAATAATACACGATATTAAATAACTAGTCAGAGACATTTGCATAATAGCAGAAGAAAATAGGGGAAGTACGTATTCGTACCTTTAGCTAGTGCAAGTCGTCCTTCTCTCCCAGAAACAAGCTATCGCTTTAAATTGACCAATCAGAGATAGGCAGAGAACCGATAGAAATTTTTGAAGGTGCGCCACCATACCGTGAGAAACCGAACTACAGAGTATAGACGACGATTTCCGTCCTTCTTTCGCCCGGGTAGAATGACATTGAAAGTTATCGTTCAATTAAGAGTTAAAAATGGATAGTTCTGTCCAGTGTAATTTAGTATATCGTGAAACTAGTGACAAGAAAAGCCAGACAAGTTTTAAAGGCAAAACTAAAGGTATTCAAGTAGAATTTTCGCCAAATTCGAGTGACTCGTTAAGCCTCGGCCATAGTAAACTCAAGAAGTCAGGTACCATAACAAAATCAGCATTCAGCTGGATAGCAGACGAACCTTCGAAGAAAATAGTTACTTGTATTCATCCGCGGTTTCCCGCCAAAAAAAGCGGATATTCAGTGGCGCGATAAAGTGACGTCTCGCGAAATAGCTAAGAATACGTACTTCCCCTATTTTCTTCTGATAATAGGGAACGTGACTAATCAACTACCGATTCATAGATGTCATTACTACCCTACCCGCACGAAAAAACATTAAGTATACGCTATTAGAAAATTAATGAATAACGGAAACGTACCACAGGTTTCTTTTCAAAAAATCCTTAAAACATGTTCTTGCGGAATTTAAGCTTAGCGAAATGAAAGCGCAAAAGTCTAGAAACCTTGCGCGCTTCTTGAATACGTAGACGTTTTTTGGTTAGATTCACAAAGTGTGAAATTTCAAATTCAGTGTTTTTATCCAGATTAAAATATAATCATTTCATTAAAGAGAATTATTCAGATTGGAGAGATGAATTTGTATTAATATTCAGGCCTGTAACAATTGAGCCCTTGGCATTTATTTTTGGTTCCATAAATTATAGAATATAGATATGATGTTGATACCACTTGACCTATCGTCAGCTTTAACGAATCCTATTTACCTGACGCAAGTGTTCGAAGAAACTTCGACCATAATTCTGTCACCCAAACCCAAGGAAGTCAAATCGGTTTCTACGGATTTTCGAAGCATGGAAAATATAGTATTAAATAATTAATTATGCTAACAAACGTTGTGTTAATTGTTTTCTCGTAATTACACGTAATAGTTCTTCTGATTGCAAGTTTGATATCAAATAGTATAATTAAAACAATCTCCGATAAAATGAAGCCCAAAAAACACGGAAATGTTTCTGACGAAGTTCTTCAAAATATTTGGGAATCAACAATCATTTTCTTTTTTGAACGTGAGTAAATTTTCAATTTAAAAATGCACCCATCCGATCCCCAAGTACAGTGATATAGTTTTCTTTTTACCTCTCCGAGTGACGGTGACGTCACGGAGATTTATTACATTGAGCGTGTCGACCTGTCTGTCAATGGCAGAGCTTGCGCCAATTCTCATGTAATTGCGGCTTTTCTTATAAATTACAAAAGTTGAGAAAATGAGGTCGGTAGACGTCATTAATAATTAAAAATAGATGTTTTAAAATGATTTTAGGAATAACCTTTCTTGAAACGACTTAACTGGAATTAAAATAAAGTACCGACGTATAAATAATTTCGGATCTTTCCTATTTTAGAGGCCGCCTTCGATAGTGGGAAATTTTTTTAGTAGGATAGTAGTAAAAATAGTAGTATTTTTCCTAGAACGGAAAAGCTAAACCGATGAGGGAGAAAATACTATGGATAACCAAAATCTGACTAAAACGCTTTCATGTGGTTTTACTGTATATTTAATTCATGATTATTATTAGTGATTAATGCTATATTTATAGCAAGGTTCCGCCTTGAGGGAACGAAATCCCCTGTCGCTAGGGCAGTTCTTACATGCAGAACTATACCCGTTTAAGTGAGGGTAGTTCTGGCATGCAGTGTAAAACTGCATACAAAGTAGGCCATTTGATCATTTGATCGACTTAAACGCAGTATGAAACTGCATTTACAAGTCAGTCGTATGACCAATTAAAAACTTCTGGAAAAGGCAGAAAGTTTTCAATTTGTATAAATGTATGGGGTATTAAATCGGTTTTGGAGGCCATAATATTCAAGCAGTAGATACAGACGTTTTTGTGAAATATAATAATCGCTTTTCACTAAGAGGTTTTCGAGCACCAGAACCGCGTTTAATATAATCTTCTCTACAATATTTCCAAAAAATAAAATCCATTTGGACTCTAAATGCGATCAAAATAGATATAAATTATGTCACAAAAGCAACTTCCCGACACCTTGGCCTCTCATGCAGGTGTCTATAGTCTCTCTACTGGCCTCCCAAGTAGGCCACTACTGACGCCTAGTTGAGCGGCCAGTGTAATAGTCCATGGTTCCATTTTGCTTGTTTATTCTCTACTGGCCTCTCAAGTAGGCCACTATTGACGCCTAGTTGAGCGGCCAGTGTAATAGTCCATGGTTCCATTTTTTTTGTTTATTCTCTACTGGCCTCTCAAGTAGGCCACTATTGACGCCTAGTTGAGCGGCCAGTGTAATAGTCCATGATTCCATTTTGCTTGTTTATTCTCTACGGTTCACGGGTAGTTGAGCGGTTTTCAAAAGAGCGTTTTGGAATAAAGCGGTTCCCAAAACAGCGGTTTGCATAACCGCGTGGAAGCAAAACCGCGGTTGCTGTTTCCGCGTTTCTCAATACAGCGCTATTTCCCAAAACAGCGATTGCTGTTTCCGCCCAAACTGTGATTGATAGGGAGGGAAATCTCTATTATATTAAGTATATAGGACAAAGAACAATATTATGCAAAAAGGAGTAATGTTATATCGGAAGTAAATATAAAATATAATTTTTTGGAAAAGGCATATTATTTTGGGAAGTTAATGAAGATAAACAACAATATTTTGGAAAAGGCGTACTTTCGTACGCTCAAGATATAAACGCTGTAATCAAAATGCGCTAAAACGAGAAATGGCTATAATGGAAAACGCGTTTATGAAAAAGCCGTTTTGGACAATGCTGTTTTGATAACACTCCCAATCGATAACATACCATTCTCTACTAGCCTCTCAAGTAGGCCACTATTGACGCCTAGTTGAGCGGCCAGTGTAATTGTACCCGTGGTTCGATTTTGCTTCTTTATTCTCTACTGGCCTCTCAAGTAGGCCACTACTGACGCCTAATTGAGAGGCCAGTGTTATAGTCCATGGTTCCATTTTGCTTGTTTATTCTGTACTGGCCTCTCAAGTAGGCCACTACTGACGCCTAGTTGAGCGGCCAGTGTAATAGTCCATGATTCCATTTTCCTTGTTTATTCTCTACTGGCCTCTCAAGTAGGCCACTATTGACGCCTAGTTGAGCGGCCAGTGTAATTGTACCCGTGGTTCCATTTTGCTCGTTTATTCTCTACTAGCCTCTCAAGTAGGCCACTACTGACGCCTAGTTGAGCGGCCCGTGTAATAGTCCATGGTTCCATTTTGTTTGATTATTCTCTACTGGCCTCTCAAGTAGGCCACTACTGACGCCTAGTTGAGCGGTCCGTGTAATAGTCCATGGTTCCATTTTGCTTGATTATTCTCTACTGGCCTCTCATGTAGGCCACTACAGACGCCTAGTTGAGCGGCCAGTGTAATAGTCCATGATTCCATTTTGCTTGATTATTCTCTACTGGCCTCTCAAGTAGGCCACTACTGACTCGAAGATGAGCGGCCCGACACCTAACCTAACCTAACCTAACCCAACCCAACCGAACCCAACCCAACCCTACCCAACCCAACCTAAGCTATACTTATCTAGTTTGAACGTTAGGACATATCTGTACTGGCGTCGCAATTAGGCCACTTAGGACACCTAGTTTAAAGGACAATGTGATACTTCCATTTCGTTTTTAATATTTATTCACGAACGGCAAAGTAGCCGACGATAAAAACATAGATAAGAGACTCATGTATTGTCCCTAGTTTAATTTTGCGTGTTTTTTCTCTACTGGCCTCTCAAGTAGGCCACTACAAACGGTTAGTTCAGAGGCCCGTGTAATTGTCCACGGTTCCGTTTTGCATGTTTATTTTCTAATGGCCTCTCAAGTAGGCCACTACCAACGCCTACTTGAGAGGCCCGGCATGAAATTTCACCCGCCTCACCTAAACCAAACCTAACCTAACCTAGTCTAATCTCGTTTGAACGTAAGGGCATATCTGTACTGGCCTCGCAATTAGGTCTCTTAGGACCCCTAGTTAAAAGGCCAATGTATTATTCCAACATTTCGTTTTGCATGTTCATTCTGTACTGGCCTCGCAATTAGAACACTTAAAACGCCTTGTTAAAAGGCCAGTGCATTACCCCATTTTATTTTCCTGTTTATTAACGAAAGGCTAAGTATGCGCCTCTTTACACGGAAAAAGACAGTAATATAGCAATATTTTGGAAAAGGCGGCAATTTATGGTTAGTCAGAAATAATTTGGAAAAGGCGGCAATTTATGGTTAGTCAGAAATAATTTGGAAAAGGCGGCAATTTATGGTTAGAAAGCAATATTTTGGAAAAGACGGCAATTTATGATTAGTCGGCACAATGTAGCAATTCATACTATTTTCTCCATCATAGGTTTTGCTTTTCCATGTAGGGGGAATACTACTATTTTTACTACCATCCTACTAAAAAATTTACCACTATGGAAAACGGCCTCTAAAATAGGAATGACCCATAATTTCTATCAATTATATTTATTTAATTATTTAACAAAAACCTCTTAATAGCGAATTTAGCCCTTGTCTCGACTCGGAGGTTTATTTTGGTTTCCCAACCCTATAAAGCAAGAGGTTAATTTTTGGTAATTCGCAGTCTCGATGGACGTGAAAATTATCGAGAAATATCACCTAGCTGGCTGGCTGGATGGTTTAGAGAGCGAGCGAGATAAATAGGTGTAATTTTACTTTCAGCCTACATCAACGTTCCTAAAAATCGGTCGTCTAGAATATTAATCGGCACATGGCTCATATCTATGCTAATTATTTATATTGAAATGTCGAGCAAGCTCAAGTCAAAGTTCGTTAAATCATCATTTTATCCAATTAACACGTTCAGAGACTCTTCGCGCTTTAACAATGTCACTGTTTACGTCATTAAAGATTCACTGGAACACAAAATCATTACCAATATGGTAAACGAAACTCCAATATCAAAGAATAGAATATAATTCAACATTTAAAGGGATTATTTATAACTATTTTAAGCTAGTAGATGACTCGACTTTAAATTCACAAGATATTTCAATTTTTTCACTTGCAAATAATAAACTTCATAGAATACTTGAAAAACATCACCTGAAACTCGTGAAATAAACATTCTAATAGCATCTAAATTTAATTTGAATATAATACTGCGTAATTCATTCAGACACTTTTGGTTAAACAATAAAACCACTTCAATTAGAGAGAACATTTTCTTTTCAACATCGATTTTACAAGGTTATGTCGGGCTTCCAATTTCCTCGAATTTCTCGAAATCGAGCTTATTAGATGATGTTAATCAAATGTAAGTGCATTTTTAAAAAGCCTTGGGAATAAATAACGTAGCTCGTGCGACCATAATCGCATAATTATCTACATAAGTAAGGGTTTACGGGTACTATAGTGTCGCCATTTGGTGTCGCCATTTGAGGTAACGATCACTCAAAGCAATGGTTTCAGCTGTATTCCCCTAATCGGACACCAGAAACTAACCATTATAACCCACACCTATGGGGGATATTATTGGGTTATGCTAGTTCGTAAAAGTATTGGTTCGATGCTTTTTTATTATTTTAGAAAATTGATTTCCATGATTTAGTTAAATCAATAAATTTAATTTAGAATATTGAGCTTGTGGGAAACCCAACATTCTAAACACAAGAGCACTGGTTTATCAAAGGATATTGACGACATTATAACCCTTCTCAAATGGTTGGAGCCAGAGAATACTCAGTCGGACATTACCGTGGATGATGTTGAGGCTGTATTATGGATATACGTTTCTGGAAACATTTTAGCTTTCGCTCTGTTTTTATTGGAGGTGTTTTGTAATCTTTATTGCAACTGATAAGTCGATGTTTTTTTGTAACAAAAACCTTTATGTAAATTCATCTGGTGGTTAACATTAATGTTAAATATATTTCATGTTATCTATATAATATATGATCGTGATTAAATGAAATAGGAGTAAGGAATGCAAAGATTTTCCACAGGGGCTAACCTCAAGAAAGTCCAATTTTACCTCTAATTCTACTTTTGTGATGTTCTAGTGATTATGTAGTTGACAAAAAGAGAAATTACAGATCTCAAACGTTGTCACTGATATTGTCAGAGTTTGATGTTAAAATATCGAAAATCCTTTCAAAACATTTTGATTTGTTTTGTGTATTCAATGTTCCTGAAATTAAACAAAATTGCATTTTATTTGACAAATTAAAAACGCCGTTCGGGAACTTGATTGAAAGGATCCTTAACATCTTTAATTCGATGGCATATTAATATTTTCGAAATTAAATATGGTCCTCCTTCAATCTAGCTGTTATGAAAACTTGCTTACCGGAAACCTGTAGGGTGGTACAAATGAAATCCTTATATGTGCTAAACCTAGAGGCTCTGCCCCATTGGACCGAATCGCATTAGGCTGAAACCAGTCCCAATCAACCGAAAAACCCGCACTTTTGGCGGATTCGGTCCATGGGACAGTCCCATTGGAGCGAAAACCCGCACTTCTCCGGGTTTCGGATTCGGTCCATTGGGACAAGAATGCATGCGAAATATGTTCCCCTCTATCCGGTTTGCTACTATCTGCCGCTAGAAGGCGAATTAACAAGTATTTTTCAACTTTATCCCTCTGCCATCCGTCCTTTAGTATTGGTTCGTCCATGCCTACTCGGTACTAATATTTGGTCTTTGAGTTAACGTTAAAGTATGGCATTTTTACCTCTCCGAGTGACGTATGTCACGGAGAGGTATTACACCGGCCGTGTCTGTGTGTCTGTCTGTCTGTGTGTCTGTCTGTCACGCCCCACGTGACCGCGTTCGCAGTTTGCGTATCGGAGCAAACGTGTTCCCAATTTCCGGACTGCATTGACAGTTCACGGAAATTTGGGTTTGTCTCCTCTGGCTATTCTACTTGAGTTCCAACACCACCAGCTTTTGTTTTCGTCCACTCCACATGGACACTAGTCTGTACTTGCTAGCTTCCAAGCACAAACATCTTCTGTTCTTCGTCAATTTCACCTTGACACCAGCTTCTATGCACCACCATCTTCTGTTCTTCGTCAATTCCACATTGACACCAGCTTCTATGCACCACCACCTTCAGGTCTTTGTCCATTCCACCTTGACACCAGCTTCTATGCACCACCACCTTCAGGTCTTTGTCCATTCCACCTTGACACCAGCTTCTATGCACCACCATCTTCAGGTCTTTGTCCATTCCTCCTTGACACCAGCTTCTATGCACCACCATCTTCTGTTCTTCGTCAATCCCACATTGACACCAGCTTCTATGCACCACCATCTTCAGATCTTTATCCATTCCGGCTTCTTCTCCATCGTTATCGTTTGGTTTTAAGATATACGCGGCGATCGGCTAGGGTTACGAGAAACGTCTAGCCTCCCAATGGCAGGGCTTCCACCATCGGTTCACGCGAATGCGTTTTTATCTATTATTGGTTTCAAGATATACGCGGCGATCGGCTAGGGTTACGAGAAACGTCTAGCCTCCCAATGGTAGGGCTTCCACCATCGGTTCACGCGAATGCGTTTTTATCTATTATTATAATGGAAACGAATGGTATATATACCCCAATATTTGAAGAAAGCGGGCAAGAGGGGTACCTTCACTTTAAACGTCAATATTAGCAAAGTTTCGAAAGAAAATAGGAACAACTTTATTTTAAACGATTTAACTATTTTTAAAGTTATTTACTGGCGATTAAAATAATTAATATCATTTATATTTAATTAATTATTTAAGATAAACTTATTTCTATGTACTGACACAAGTGAGAGTTAATATAGAAAGAGTAATGAAGATTGCATCTGAATCGAAACAGTACACGCATATCAAAGTTAATATAAAGCGAGTAGGGTGAAAAGATCTCTTACAAAACGATAACATTTTCTTTTTGCAGAATATTAAATGGAAATACTTAAATATTTTTCGGCATTACTATTCTTTTAGTAGTTGTGTAGCTATAAAGCTCTGTTTCATCTCAATATTCCAAGAACATCTTTTGATATTAACATTTAAAATTTGGTGTTTACTTTTTAATTCATCTTTACTACATTTATATATAGTGTAAACGTAACTTTTAGCTTCATTAAATAATAAGGATGTTAATACTTCATCTCTCCATACGTGTTGAAACGACTGGGTCTATGAGATAAGATAACCTAGATCTTAACCATAATTGACCTTGTTTCATGTCCTCTTATAGGAGGTCTTAACGGTTCAGATTGAGCCGAAAGTTAAATACACATTTAAGTGATAGATATTAGGTCCTCATTAGAATTATTGTGGATACGCAGGAAATTATTAAAACGCTTTAAACTAAATGATCATGGCAATATCTCGCCGTTTAGAACTATGTATTTCCGGTTTGCCTCATTGGCTTGCGGAACTGTGTTTGGAAAGTAAATTCGTCTCGGCTCGGAGAGGTTTATTTTGGTTTCCCAACTTGTTCAACATTTATCATGAACGACCGGATAAAAACCGGTATTTTTTTCCAGTTTTTTGAATCGGTTAAACTGGCCATTTTAATTAATCGGTTAACCGAAAACCGGTTTTTTCTGGGAAGTTGACATCGCTAATGCGCTTATACACCCGATGGAACTAAAATGAATTTAATTCCCGGCATTCCGGCAAGCAAACAATTTCTTTGACTTATAATAAAATAATGGTCAAAGAAATTGAGCACCATTTGCGCACATTCTGTAAAATATTAAGCACCTATTTTAGTTTAGAAGAACCAAATACTTTCAGATCCCCGAAAATTTACTTTTTAAAGGGAATTGTAGATTTTTTATTATTATTTGAAGTCATATTTATCACGTTACATGGTTTTGGCTGCAGTTTTAGAATATTAACTAGACATTTTCGAATATTGGTTTTTAAGATATGAAAACAATAACCCTTAAAAAACCTATTCGTTCCCAAAGATATATATATAGTATATAACTGCTGAAATACCAATAGAAAATTTCATTTTTAATTGTAATATGGAGCGCATCGCTAATAAGTGTGGTTATTTGTATATACATGAAGGATACTTATTCAATTTAAATAAGAGGGTTGATAATTCGTGTTACTACACGTGTAGGGATAAAGTATGTTGGCTAAAAATTACTACGTACGATAGTAATGTTAAGGGTGAAGTATTAGATCACGAGAATCATGAACCAGACACCAAACTTATTATTCAACTACGAGCAAAATCCAGAATGAAGACTGAATTAGACCAAGAGAGAAACAACAGAAAACGAATTCACGACATATACAGCAATGCATGCAGTGAAGAAAAAAACAAGCAATGTCGTCGGAAATGTCGGATTTGAAAGCGCAAGCCTCATTACCACAATATCAATGCGTACGTTCTTCTATGTACCGTTGGCGCGGTAAACATCTTGCTCCTAATCCAAAGCATAGACAAGATATCGAATTAGATGGAAAGTTGGTAAATGTCGGGGATTCCGAGGAACAGTTTTTACTCTTTGACAATGGCGCAGAAGACAAAATTATTGGATTCGCAACAATTGAGTTCTTCACTTTACTATGCCAATCTGAATCGGTACTTATGGACGGAACTCACTTCGTGTTTCCAGAGCAATTCAAGCAGCTTTACATTCTTCACATACCATACAACGGTTTGGTTTGCATCAAGTTGTCTCTGACAAGACGAGGAATAATAATACTCTTGACCTTGTGTATATTAATGAGAAAAGATTTATTAAGAATGTAGTCTCCGTGGATAATTTACCTGGTTGTGATCATAATGCTGTGACTGGTGAATTAATTTGTACAGTATCTCAGACTAAGGTGGTGCAGCGTTCAAGTTTTGATTTTCGCAATGCTGATATTGTTTCGCTAAATGGACTTATAAGTCACGCTCCTTGGGACATGGTTTTTAACTTAGAAAATGACATTGACGAGGCCTGGGACAATTGGTTATCAATGTTTTCTGCTTGTCTTGATGATAGTATTCCTAAGATTACTTGTCGCCCTAAGCGAAAATCAAATCCTTGGATAACGGGTTCGATAATTCATTTAGCCAATGTCAAAAAAACTCTATTCAAAAAACTCAAATCCAATTTCACCGAGTTTAATAGAGCTAGATTTAGGCGTCTGGCAAATAAGATCAAGGAATTATCTCGTACTTCTTATGCAAATCATGTTAGGCAACTCTCTAATAATTTACGTTCTGAGCCTAAAAAATTTTGGAAATTTGTCGCCCTCAAATCGAAACTCCCAATTCCAAACTTTATGAAGAACAATGGGGATAGCATTACTGATTGTGCTATCATTGCTACTAAATTCAATGAGTACTTTTGTTCTTGTTTTTGTAAATCTGGCCCAATTCCTAACCCAGCTGACAATTTGTATGATCTTCCGCTACCAGTCGATGATGAGCTAAACTTATTGTTTACTCCATCTTTGGTTGTCACCGCTATCAATAACCTGAAATGTAACTCTTCCCCTGGTCCAGATGGTATAACCCCAAAAATGTTACAGCTTTGTCGTGATAGTGTGTCGTATCCTTTGTCTGACTTTTTAAATTACTCGATGAAGGTAGGCAGACTTCCGGCTGCTTGGAAAAGGGTTAATGTTGTCCCTCTATATAAGGGTTCTTCCTTAGACAGATCTGATATGGCGTCCTACCGTCCCATATCCTTATCCTCTGTCTTCTGTAAAATTATGGAATCAATTGTATCTGATTTCATTAATTCTAAATATATTAAGCCTGGCGTGCTCCCTGAAAAGCAGTTTGGTTTTAGAAAAGGCTTCAGTTGCGTAACGCAGTTAGTCCAGGCTTTCCATTCCTGGGCTTCTTTGTTTGACTTACGTGTACCATCTGATGTACATGTCATAATTTTTGACTGGAAAAAAGCCTTTGACTCTGTTCCTCATGATCGCCTCATTTTTAAGCTTTATGGTGTTGGTATTCGTGGTCCTATCCTAGCCTGGGTTGCTGATTTTTTAAGGAATCGTGAACAGAGAGTTGTCTTTCAAGGTGAATTTTCCGGTTATCAACCTGTTACCTCTGGCGTACCTCAGGGATCAATATTGGGTCCTTTACTGTTTATTTTGTACGCCCATGATCTTCACCTTGGTATTTCCCCTGATACTAACCTTTGGCAATACGCTGATGATTCCTTTCTCTCTCGAGCTGTGCGCTCTATGTCGGACACTGTGTTACTTCAGGGAGATATAAATATAATCGTTGACTGGGGAATTAGAAATCTTTTGTCTCTAAATGTATCGAAATGTTCATATATTATTTTAACTAGACGTCGCAATGTATTTAATGTTGATTATTGTGTCTCTAATCAAATCTTGCCTCGGGTCTTTAAATGTAAGCTACTTGGGATTTTTATTTCAAGTGATTTAAAATGGGCTGACCATGTCTTATACATTACCTCTAAAGCCAGGCGCTTGACTGGTTTAATTAATAGAACTTTTGGCCGTTCAAAAGCAGCTATTATAGCGTTTAAGGCTCTGGTAATTCCTGTTTTGGAATATGGGTCTGTGGTATGTTCTCCTCATTTTCGAAAGGATATTGACAGTGTTGAACGGGTTTTGAGACATTTTACTTCTTATCAATTGAACCAGTCATGGTTTAATAATATGCAAAATTGCAATAGAGTACAATATTGTGATCGTTTAAAAAGATTGAATTTTTTACCTATGTATGCACTGAGACAGTTTTCTAGTCTCGTCTTTTTATACCGGGTAATCTACTGTCATTATACCTTTCCTTTACTAGATTATGTCATTATTAATGAAAGGCACGAAATTTTGACATTTGCTATTGGTAAAGCTAGATGTGATGCACTTTTTCATTCATTTTTTTTTCGTGTCGTTAGGGATTGGAATTCTCTCCCAATTGACATAAGGTGTAGCAATACGCTAGCCTGTTTTAAATTTAAATTGTATCAAAAACTTTTAAATGACGATTGCATATTTTAATGCCTCTGCGATTTTATCTATATAACTATGGTTTTATATGACTATTGGTTTTTATAATTTTCTTTGTTTTAATTTAATTTATGTATATTTTTTTTTCTTTTTTGTATTTGTCTGGGTCAACAAGCTTTGTACTGGGAGTTACTCCTTTTCTTGTTGGCCTCCAATTTTTGGGAAATAAATATTATTATTATTATTATTATTATTGTGATACCCATTTTGTACGTATTACTGCCTGGCCACTCGAGAACAGTCTACTCTCGAATGTTCTCCCTTATTCGTCAAGCAGCTGAAGAAAGAAATTTAACATTTTCACCATCACAATTTCAACAGCCATGATTTCAACGATATCACTTTCGTTTCCAACATCAAAAATTAAGGGATGCTACTTTCACTTTACCCAAGCTGTTTGGAGAGCCGTGAACAAAAATCACCTCGCAAACTAGTAAAAAGCCAATAACGAAATCCGACTATTGGTTCGTCGTCTAATGGCTCTACCTTTGGTACCATCCCTAACTTAGTTAGATTCCTGGACTACTTTGTTGACAATTGGTTACAAAGTAGTATCCATCAACTTGAAATGTGGAATCACTTCGCCGATTATGAGTTACAAACGACTAACCATTTGGAAACAATACATCGAAGTTTCAAAAGCAAGCTCAGTGTGAAACCTTCATTCTATCCGTTTTTGCAAGAACTACACAAAGTACAGCAGAAATTTCGAGCCTCCAAACAAGACAACGATATCGGAAAACCACCCAGACCCGTCAAAAAAGAAACCGTCGAATTCAACAAAAGGTATATTAATTCTGTTTCCGCATAACAAAACGATATGAAGAATCCTAAAGTAAGCCGAATAACTACAGCAATGAAATTACTTGACGCTATTATTATTATTATTGTTGTTGAGGAGGGCACGCGCCCTAGCACCGATGCCAAAGGCATATTGTGCATCCTCATATTCAGGCCTTGAATAGGCCCGTAGCTGCAGCGTAGCGAAGAATTCGCTCCACCGTAATAGAGGAGACTCTCGAGGGTTCCAAAGTATGTGAATCAAAATATTCTAGTCTAAGCGAGGCGAAGCAGTCGCACTCGCAAATACGTGAGCGGATGTTTCTTCCTTCTCCTGACACGACCTACAAAGAGGGTCGTCGGCAAAACCCATCAGATGGAGGTGCCTATTAAGCCGACAGTGCCCGGTCAAAAGACCGGTGGCCAGCCTAATATCCCATCTGCTGAGCGAAATTAGGTCTCTGGCACGAGACCTGCAGGGACCATTGACAAAAAGTTTTGTCTGTCTCTGGCCCTCCATGTTATGCCAGAGCTGGTTTTGTATGACAGTCAACCTGTCATGCAGACACCGTTTGACGTGCCTGTAGGGGATGGGGAGGGCCTCCGCACCCCTTTTCGCAAATCTATCGGCTTGCTCATTGCCATGATATCCGCTATGCCCTGGCACCCAGTACAACAGAACCCTGATGCAGGATGCCAGTGGCGCTAGCAGATCAAGGCAGCTGCGCACCAGTTGAGAGGTAATCTGACACTGGTTCAGCGCGTTCAGGGCGGCCTGTCTGTCAGAATAAATTCTCACAGTCCGTCCGGTATACCCTTTGTTTAATACAGTAATCTGCGCAATAACAGATCGCGGCAATTTCCGCCTGGAACACACTAGCGAAGGTACCCAGGCAAGCAGAAAAGCCGAACCTTGTGGTTTGGCAGTAATAGCCGGCGCCAGCGCCGGAATCAGTCTTGGAACCATCGGTGAACCAAATAGTTTCACCCCCAGTGCCAAGAGGCAGCAGGTTAGTCCACTCTGCCCGACTGGGGAAAAGGATGCTGAAAGGCTTAGTGAAATCAAAACTGGTAACGGTTTTGTCAGAGCACATCGTAAGCGACGGCTCAAGTGCGGCGTTCTCCCGAAAGAGCTTCGTATGGCTGTAATCCCAAAGTCTTGGAACCCAGCAGCCACTAATGTTGAGCCTGTAGGCTCCCATGACAGCCTTCTCCTCAATGAAGAGATGAAGAGAAGCATGTCATGGAGCACCTCCAGGGAAGCAGTTGGGGTCGATCTCATGGCCCCCGTAACACCAATGCAGGCAAGCCTTTGAAGCTTGCGCAGGGCAGCCTGCACCGTCTTAAGCCGGACCCTTGTCCACCAGACAAGTGCCCCGTAAGAAAGTATGGGTCTGATGATCCCAGTATAGAGCCAGTGTACAGCCTTGGGGTTGAGGGCCCAAGTCTGGCCGACAGAGCTCCTGGTCCTCCAGAAGAGCATCTTGGCCTTCTTAATACACCGATCAAGATGCGGCTTCCATGTGAGTCTGCAATCAAAGGTCACCCCCAGGTATTTCACCTCGGAGGACTTTGTCAGGACCTGGCCAAAGAAAGAGATATCATTGAACAGATCCTTAGTATTCTTCCTCGTAAAAGGAACAAGGACAGTTTTATCGGGATTAACTGTGAGGTTAACCTCCTGACACCATTGCTCCAAGCTAGAGAGAGCAGATCTCATAAGCGCGGTAACAGTATCCGGGAACTTCCCGGTAAAGACTATCGCTACATCGTCCGCATACCCGAAGCAGCTACAGCCCCCAGCACCCCCGAGCCTCCCCAAGAGTTGGTCCACCACCATGCACCACAACAGGGGGGAGAGCACTCCACCCTGAGGGCAGCCCCTGCTGGTAGTCACCCCTAGAGAGTCCCCAAGGAGGGACGCCGACTTGACGCTATAGCAATCAATGCTCACATAACGTTTTGATAATAGCTACCTGTATTTAAATTGACAGAAAAAATATTAATGGAACATCAAAGTTTATAAGAAACCAATAAAAACATAGCATTATTTAAGAACCTATTATTTCAAGAATACACAGCTTACAATAAACCTAACCTAACCTATAACCTATCAATAAACCAATTACAACCAAACCTAACCTAAACTGACCTTAAAAATGTTTTAAAATATTCCACCTCAATTGAAACCCGCTGTTGGGCTAGATTTTGAAATTCTAGAAAAACATTTTCTGTCGAATGCGATTCTGTCCAATGAGATTCGGTTGAATGTGAACCCCCGCATAGATCTTTCCGGATCAGAATACACGCCCTAGGTCTAGCAGCAGTATGGTCACAAAAGAGCCACCCCGCTGTGTCGAGACCGAGGATTTTGCCGTGGAAAATCCACGGCTCTTGTATGAGTGCCACATCAAGACCCTCTATAGCTAACCTCCTACAGAGAACCGCGGAAGCCGCCTTACTATGGTGCACATTGATTTGAATTGCACGTAGCGTCCCCATATTCCTTGAGAAAGGGGTACAGAAGGGACCTGGCTTAACCTCATCAGTCCCGAGAGGGTCAGTAGCACCTCCCCCTGACAGGAAAGCTCCCAGCCCTAAGCTCCTCCCCCCGTCAGGATCAGTAGAACGCTCATCGTCAGGAGGGTGGACTCATCCATGGAAGATAAAATTTCCGAATGAGCCCTCCCTCTCCCTCTGTACCTAAAGCGACACCTGCGAGCTCTACAGCCAGAGCTCCCATCTCGCTGATCCCATCCACTGCCGCAGACTCAGCTGCAGCCGTTATAGTGGTTTCAGTGGGCTGCAGGAGCTTGAAAGTACCGTTAACCACTCCAGTAAAGCCCACAAAACCAGCGTTCTTAATGGCATCCAAAGAGGAACCATCTATGGACAGTACCCAGTACCGTACGGCACGATCCACGTACGTCCGGATACAATTCCAGCGTTCAGTGGCAAAGCCACTGTTAAGGATTTTCAGGCGCCGGAACAGCACCGCCCATTCCTTTGTAATCTGGTCCCTGGTTCGGAACATCACCTTAAACGGCTTAGGGAGTTCGCTAGCTCTCATCACTGAGAGCACCGCATCCCCCACCACCGAGCAGGATATGTTTTTCTTTAACCACTGCCCAGTAAACGCATCTTCACAGGAGTACGTTAGGGCCCCGGCCATCAGGCTGAAATTCTCAAGGCGCGGTAGACGGCTCCCCGAAGGTATCCCATCCAGCGCCCCTAGAATCGCCTTCTGGATGGGGCCCACATCTTCCTCCGTGATGACCGCAGTTGGATATTCAATTTTAACAATGTCCATCTTTTCTGAGCTGGCGGCGTCCCTATAGGACTTAGTTTTATAAAGTACGATGTTAGTTTACGATATCTCATAGCTCTCTCCAATATTAATAATTCTTTTATGTTAAGTACTTCAAACTCCTTATATATGAGTCTAGTTGGGTAGAGGTTGTTTCTTTTCAGACATGTTTTAATAATTCAATTTTGAAGTCTCGCAATTTTATCTATTAAGTTATTGGAGCAGGTTCCCCAGTACTCCAAACCATACGGCAAGATTGATTGAACAAGCGCTTATTAAGCCATCCGAAGAAAATGGAGATTTTAAAAAATTTACGCAATAGATAGAATTTATGCAGGAGATACCGTAAGGTTTTTAACATATTAGTAATGTGAAGGTCCCATCGCAGATGTTGGTCAAAATATACCCCAAGATACCTAGCGCTTTGTACTTTCTCAACAATGACTGTACATGCACAGTTTATAGTTGCATTATTTACATCTTGACAATTTGCCTCATGTACTTTTAGTGTTATTTTAGTTTCACTTGCATTAATACATAATAAGTCTTTGTCTAAGAACATTTTAGCTCTTTTCAATCCTACGTTAGCTGTTTTTAAAAGGTTTGGCCAGTTCTTATCAATAATGGGTCCTGGGATTTTTGGTGTAATTTCGTTAAGGTTCAATTTAGCTAAAATCGCAAAATGGTCAGTAATTTTTTAATATCATAGCAATAGGATTAACTCCAGGCAGCGTTCCTATAAAACAGTGGTCAAGACACGTTTTACTGGTAGTAGTCACCCTTGTATAGTCCAATATGTACGGTACAAAACCGTTTCCATTTCAAATATTCATATATTCATTCCCATGTACTCCAGGGTTCATTATATCTATATTCATATCACCCAAAATAACAGTGCGTGGATTTTTAGCGAGAGTCACTATGTAGGATTAAAATAAATAAATAAAGTTTATTATATTTGAGGAGGGAGATCTATATATTACAATTACTTTCAGAAAATGGTTATTCAAGCATATATCAATTTACAATAGACTGTTTTTATACAATTCAATCTCTGAAAACTTAAACCTAAAATCATTTTTAATAAAGGCTGTTATTCCATGATTTTTATTAAGATATGTTTTACTCGTTATCTGTGTGTAATCAGGGACGTCTTATGTGCTATATGGGCCCCTGGGCAGTGCAGTATGTTGGGCCCCCTAATCCCCTATACAAAACATTAATCGAGAAATAAAAATATTTATTATTTCCTTCAAACAAAAGACTACAAATTTAACAGTCAACGCAAAGTCAGAAACATTTGCGCACTTTCTTCCTTGAAAATTCCTTTACAATTGGAACGAAGTCGATCTATAGTTTGTCTAACATCTCAGCCATAATTTTATTCATAACAGGCATTATATTTTAAACAAAGTTGTCTACTTTCAGCAGGGAAAGAAATAGACTTGTACCCCATGTGCCACCGAACACCGAGAATAAGCCAGAAAATTCCATGTTTTCTCTCTGCGCATGGGCAAAATGACAGTTTAAACTTAGTCTGTTTTAGGGTGAAGGTTTCAAACTAAGTAAATTAGCCAATGTCCGGTTGTGAAGTGAGGCCATGGGGAGGGGGGATAATGTAAAAGCCTTGGCAATGGGTGACTACCTCATAGGTCTCAGATTTTTAGTTTCACATTTTTCAAGTTCGAAGGCGAAGTTATTCTTTGAAAAGACTGAATGACCGATGGAGAGTAGTTTATATTTTCTAGTGGTTTTCTTATGACAAGAAATGTAAAATGAGTATTATTTGACAATTATGGGGCCCCTGTTCTTAAGGGGCCCCTGGGCCAGTGCCCAACGGGCCCAATGGATAAGACGGCACTGTGTGTAATTGGCTATATTATATATTGTTACGTCTTTATTAACCAGCATTCAGTTAAAATTATAAGGTCAAATTTACCATGAATACTATCCAAAAAAAAACACATAATTCATCGAAATGTTTTTGTATACTTCTAATATTCAAATCGGAACGAATTATCGCTGGCTCCAGGCCCTAGCGTCGTGATACCAGTGAGAATTTTGCCTAAAGCAGACCATTGCACTGTAGATTAAGTAATTTTAGAATTAGTTTTGAGTTTATGCTTAGAATCCATAAGATCCCACGAGTAAGGGGGCAAGTAAATGGTGGCAACACAGTAGTCCCCGAAAAAGAGTGGAAGGCTAGTTACAACAGGGTGTCGCCTGGCGCCCCGAGAGGATCGTTAGCGATACCGTAGCTTTACTTCCCCGGTACCATTTAGCCCTCGGCTTGGGTAGGGCGCGTATACGCTTAGCCCACAAAACGTTGTGGTTACCAGTTCTCACCACCGAGGAGGTGTGGTACAACGCATTAATGAGGACCCAAGCTAGCGTGCGCAAAGTGAAGAACTAGAGCGGGAGGACAAAGCAAGAAAAAAGAAGCACTCCATCTAGCTTGCGTTCTCAACTTCGAGAGCCATGATTAAACTTAGTTATCGGCGTGTGAGAATTTATAACTAACTTTTTCCCATCGCCGATAAACGTCTTTATTTGCGTTATAATATCAAATTTCATCCGTATCTTTTATTTTCAACGACATCTGCTTCTTTTTACTTTTTATCCAACTCGCTCATTTATAAGTCTATATTTACATTATTATATGAGTATAGATTCAATGATATTTTGTTTCATTCCTATCTGTTATTTTTCAAAGTCTCCAAGCACATCTGTTTTTTTTTACTATTTATCAAACTTGATAATTTATAACCTAATGGTTACTTAGTTATAGACAATTTTATAAGTAACTTATCCTATCGCCGATGAACGGTTTCGTCTTACTATCGGAGTCCTAGTATACAAATGGGTGACAAAATATGTATAAATACAACGTTAAAGCCTTTGGATTCTCTACAACGCAATAAACTTTCAAAAGCTCTATCGCTTATTCTGCTAGTCTTGCAAAAATGCAAGTATTTTTCTTGTATTTTAAAATGGTTAGGCAATTATAACAATTATCTTAGTGTCTTTTAGTTTCTAACGCCTCAACTATATTTCGCTAATCATCACCTCTTCTTTACTGATTCTATTGCAAGTCTTCTTAATTTAAAACTACAAAATGTATGTATTTTCCTGTATTTTTAAAATGGTTATTCATTAGTAACCCTTATTTTCCTGTTATTTAGTTTTTAACCCATCAACTTGTTTTAATTACGCATTATCTCTTCGTTTCGTTGTATTTTTTCTAAAATTTTAAAATTACATATAATGTACGTATTTTTCTATTAGATTTTAAACCCTTGATTAAGAGATATGTTATTGCTGACCATATCAGCTATCGTAGTTGAAATCTATGTTGTAGGTTTCTAGTTAAAGAGGTATTTAATCTTAACTAGTATTTTAGAATTTTTCCTTATACGTGTGTTTTCAACTTATTGGATAGGGTGTATACGCGATAACGGTGAGCGTAGAGCTAGGAATTTTTAAATTCCTGACCAGGAGTGTTTGCATTGAACGGATAAGACGGTTATTTATAACAACCTCAGACATTCCGGTTTGGGGCGTGATGGTGAATACGGTCAAGACGAGATCCGAACCGTACTTCAACAATTAACCCGAGGTTGCGATACCGCTTAAGTAAAATGGCCTGATCAAAAAGAATTTTTAAATTTTCTTCTTCGAAACCTCCGGGTTGTGGATATTGGAAAGATGGGTGCCTCTTCAATTCGTATTATGCCTGGAGGGGATGATGTCTATGACCCCCATTTACGATTCCCGCATAATGGAGATAGATGCGCTCTGGTAAGTGTTAGAAAAATTGAGGTATTTTTATACGCTCAAGAAATGGCACCTCAGAGTCGCGCCGGCTCGGTAGATTGGGGTTTAGCTGAATCTCCGGTTTCGCTGGCACCCAATCGTAATATAATTCCGGCCGGCGCTGAATCTCCATATTCGTGGGAGAGTAATTCGGGTGATGATAGCGACATAGACAACCCCATTTTACGAAACGTTGTCAATACTGAATACCGGCCCCGTATCGAAACCCCTCCTCCCCCATACCCTGGTACTCCTTCCCCTCCTCCAAACATCCTTCCTCCCGATGATCCGCTTGAGCGAATTCAACATCCACCCCAGGCTGTTGTCATTCAGGAAGGACCTCCGATTCCTGGCGCTGATCATCGCGAGATAACGTTAAACCTATCTGACGGTAAATAGAAAACTTTTTAAAATAATGAATCATTTATGAATTGTAAACTAATCTTTTGCAGTACCGCGCGACACCCCAATTGAAATCATTGTGTCGGGTGGTAAGTATATATTAGAAATTGATAAGGGTTAAAATATTCTATGGGTATAATAATACTTTATTGATTCGTTACAGAGGGTCCAATTGTTTCAAAAATATATTTATTCATGTTTTTACATTTCTGTATATATTTTATGTATTTTGTGTATTTTTCATTTATATCCTATTTTATGTATTTAATATATCTTTTTAATCGCACAATTAAACTAAATTTTAACGATAAAGATTACGTTGTCAGTCAATAATATTAAAAGTATTCGCGAAATCTTATTCAATAAATTTTTTACTACCGACGATCTTTTTTCTAGCTCGGTAACCGTTAACACCCCTTAGTAACGTATAACATGTAGGCGTAAAGAAAACCGTCTTGAATGAAATTCGAGACGTTAACAGATCCCCAACATACGTCACATAAGCGAGCACTCTCTTATCTTAGTCTGGCGTCTCTAGATTATGTCACGACTAAAGAGAGACAATTTCACGCCCTTAAAAACCCTTTAACCAATTAACAAAGACCTAATCAATTGGCGACCCCGACTATCGACCAATAAACGAAGTCAAAACAACCCACCCGGATAAAAAACAGACTTTTCCCCCACGCTAGACTCACGCGTGAATTTTCGCACGAAATAGCGCGCTAGAAGGCTAGCGGGCTCATCTTTTTTTTATTTCCAGGATATGTACTTATATCATTCAAATTTACATTGTAATTCACAGACTGTAGAATGCGCCATGTTCTGCTTAGACGAAATGCTTGTGCTTATAAAATTTTATTTTACTTTTCGGACGGAATTAATTTTTGTTTTTCTTTCATTTTTATGTTATTTAACTGAGCTAAAGAGAACATAATAGATTATTTACCAACCAAACCAATTAGCTATTATGGAATATTTTGTTTTAAGCCATTTTTATGTCTCCATTTTATATCGATTTTGATTCTGTTCAATTTTAATTGTTGTATTTAGGTAGTTAAATATTTTAGGCCCATGGAATGTAACATTGCGTTGATTGCTTGCCTTTCGAAAATTGGGGATTTGGAAATTAAGAGAATCTTGGATTCTAGTGCAGTGCTCATGGGTATATAACATGAAATAATTATTCCTACAAGTATAGTTTTTATATTTCTTGTGAATGCTTCGTATAGCTTCGAATTTATGAAGGTTGAACTATCATGACACCTTCCATTGGTCTCAATATCAAGAAATATTGCCTAGATTTAATAACATTATTGCCAATTGAATGTAGTTCTGGTGTTTTAACGATATAAAATGTTATACATACTTTGCAATTTGCATCAAAAAGAGCCAGGAGAACGAACCTAAATGTGCCCTTTTAATTATAAAAGTATGAACCAGAGTTTGGTGGGGCAGTTTCGTTCACGTGCTTGCCATCAATGGCTCCGATACAGTGATCATATTGTCATTTGTCCTTCAAATCTTGGGGAATTTTTAACCATTCTTCTGTATTTTGTGGGAATGCAATGTTCCTATATGTAGAGGAACAATTAATGCTTGCTTTTGTTGTGTTTTAGATCTAATTTTCGATGAATATTACTTGGGAGCAAGCTTATTAAAGATAGAATTGCAGGTTTCATAAATAATGCCATGTTTTGTACTCAAACCCATACCATGAATCTATATTATAAAAATAGGCCTTGGTTTGGACCAAGAAAGAAAAAACAAACGATATGTGTGAGGTTTATCAATTGGCTGAAGTTCAGATATTGCAATTGCTTTTAGTTATTTTTGTCCATTTAATCCTTAATAAATATTAAATTCAATCAACTGATTTTACTGTAAATCGATCTATTCCCTCTAAATTAATTTAAACAAGTTGGGAAAACCAAAATATTACCTCTCCGTGTCGAGAAGATTATATAAACGTAAGTATCCAATGAAAACGTCGACCTTTTTGCCCTCATCCTTTCCCGCGCTTTGCGCTTCCGCATTTCATCCTAACTCTCAACATTATCTTCCTCCATTTTACATACAAAAATCAAATACTCACAAAAAGAAGCGGCAAAAACCTGCTGGCTCTTTACAACCACTTAATTTGACTTAATATCCAATTTCCAACAACAATAATATACCGGTAGTTTAATTGACAACCTACTAGCATCGAAATTCTCATTAACCAATGGATGACTTACGTAAAAGATGAAATATTATCTGAAATAGATAAGAAATTGCCGAAGGATTTTTGTTACCGTTTCACTCAATAAATTATCAGCTTCCTCAGCATTAGCGGCTAACCAAGTATCCTCAGCCTTCACTGGAACATCAGTTCAAGTGAAGTGCGAACTATGTGATGTGAAAGTAAAATTGGGCTATACAACCAACAAGTCAGGCAATATAAAGTGGATAAGTTCAAAACATTTACAGATTAATCACGTACCACGTACATTAACAAAATCAAAGATTAAAATCAAAACAGCATATTGCTGCACTTTCCCCCAAACACTACAGGAAAGTGTACAAATGCGAGAGAAAATGTGACGCAAGATCATTTCCCTTCAATTTCTACATTAAGACAATATCTGCATTTTTCCACGCTCTTTGACACTGTGAATCCTCCGAAGATTAACGACAAAATAATAAATAATCCTGAACTTAGTGAAAGCCCTCAAATCGCAGATAATCCTGAAATGCACGATCTCGAATCTATTGATGACCCTGAAATATACGACACCCAATACATTGATCCTCAACTGCCAGATTCCTAACCAGGTCCAGCTTTCGACAGGAACAGAAACCCTAAAGCTTACAGTCAAAGCCTTCAAGAAGAAGTTATTTCGCGTAACTCAAACATAAATTTAGTCAAAGATTCTAATTCTGAAGATGAAATCTTCAAGTTAAAAAGATTTCTTGAAGTAAACAGTTTTAAGCATGACAACAAGTTGAAGAAGTTACGGAAAGAAGTAAAACAGCTAATGAATAAAATTAGCAAAGCTTTGAAGAACAACAAAAAGTTAACGATGAAGCTCAATGAAGATCTTATTGAAAGACATTTTCCTAATTTGCCCGAAACTGGTAAAATGTTTCTTAAAATGCATATAAGATTTAATAAGAAAAAAAGCACAAGAGGAAAAGCTTATAACAGCACCGAAAGGCAGACATGCTTCGCGTTATATTTCCAGGGACCAAAAGCATGCAATGTTTTACGTAAATTTTTTTTTGCCTGCTCCAAGAACAATAAGGAGATGTCTTGAAAATTTTCCGGCTCAATCTGGTATCCAACCCGGGCTTTTGCAGCTGCTCAAAGCTAAATCGCAAGTTATGTCAGAAGAAGAAAGACTGTCTTAACTTTTGATGAAATAGCATTAAAAGAGGGATTACAGTATGACCCCAATAAAGATTTCATTGATGAGTTTGTTGATTTAGGTAATAAGCGCACTGCTCATCATGCCAACCATGCTCCAGTCTTTATGCTTGCAAGCTTAACATGCAATTGGAAACAGCCTTTGCCTATTATTTCGTTAAAGACAACATGAAAAAAGATTTCCTTCATGATAAGCTACTAGAGGTTATAGAAACAGTTCTGAGCACTGGTTTTTAACTGAAATTAGTTGTCATCGACCAAGGAACAAACAATGTATCAGTATACAAGAGGTTAAATATAACCGAGGAAACTCCCTACATCATAATTCAAGAAAAGAAAATATTTTTATACTCGACGTTCCTCATTTACTGAAATTCATACGAAATAGATTGAAAGAGAATGATTTTAAAGTAGGAACAGATAATGTTTCATGGCAACATATCAAAATGTTCACTTCAGAATGGAGAATTTCCCCAAAATTAACCTCAAAACATACAAATCCTACAAATTTTCAGAAAATGAAAGTAAAATATGCTTCCCATGTTTTAAGTCAATCTGTTATTATAGAAATGTAATTTTACTTGCTTCAAAGAAACCTCAAAGAGGAATATGTAGGAACTGCTAATTTCATCCAGAGAATGGACACACTCTTTGACATCTGTATTTCAAATAACTTAACTGACACTAAGTGGAGTAGGAAACCTCTGAATAAGGACTGTGAAGCTTTGAGTAAACTAAAAGAAATGCAGGAATGGATAAGTCAAACAAGGTTGATTGTAAAAGACAACCACCTTCTATTAATGGATGGAAAATTGACTTCTTATACTTACGCCAACTGTCAGACGGCCTATTTAAAAACTATAACATCAAGTTTCTGTTGACAGCAAACCTTATTCGAGATGTTCTTGAAAACACCTTTTACAAAATTAGATTCCTGAGCGGCAGCAACGATAATCCCACATAACAACAGTTTCGAGAAAACTACAGGAAAATATTGGCATCATCACTCTTTGTTTTATTCCAAAGAGCAAACTGTAGTGGCGCATCTGATAATGACATGCATTTACTTGAACTCATTACTCAAACCAGGGTTCAAATGACGAATAAAACACCAGAGAAAGAGGATGTTTCATTTTGCAATTCAATTCCTGACGTAACACATCTTGGCCAAGTTAATTTTGATGAAACTGAAAACAAATTACTAACCTACGTGGCTGGATATGTTGCAAAACGTGTCCTGTAGAATCACAATTGCAGTGTTTGTGAAACTGCATTTTTTTAAACCAGGTAAAAAGATGACAGTCAATGATGAAATTCTCATTGTAATGAAATCATACTTCTCAAACTCAGAATCTGATTGCGGTGGCTAAAATTTCCAACCCATTAATTTGCCAAAGCCATACTTCGGATTAATAGTATGTTTCAACCGATTCATTCTAATATTTTACACGAAAGGAATTTGAAAGCGGAGGTCATGTGGCTGCATAAAAGATAAGCCAGCAAATCTCTCTACCAACAATTTGTTTAACCAATGGGTTGGTAAAAAAATGCGGAAATTTCAAAATTATAGGACTTTATAGTATTTTTGACGACTTTTGCCAAAAATATAAGATTTTATAGGACACTTTCAAAAATATAGGATATTATAGGAATTATAGGACCTCTGGGGACCCTGCCTATATACTCAAGTTAAAAAACGAAATAGGTTCTATAAACACGAAGCAAGCCTTTCATCGCCTAATAAAATGGAAAGGTAATGATCCATTTGAAAAAAAGAAAGAAATTGCTACTAGAAGAAGCCGTGAAAGATTTTAAACGTAAATTAGAAGTGTTCATCTTCATCGAGGTTAAAATTTAGAGCTCGCCCTACATGCTCAATAATTTGCAAAAAATTAGGGGCCGTTGTTTTAGTTACAAAGTATAAAAAAGAAACGTTTTCAAGATTAACATAAGTGCAAAGTTCAAATATAATACCACAATATCTTTTTACGAAATGAAACATATTTGCGGTAAATTTTGGAAAATATTTTCGTAAAAAATATGAAAATATTTGTTCAGTGAGTTTTTATTGCTCAAAATTTACTATAAAAATTGAACCATAATTAGTATTCGAATAATGTTAAACTCAGCATTTGACGCTTTATATGTAACGTTTCTACAATAAAATTGTCCACAGCCTATGGACTCAACAGCAACGTTTTAGTTGTGACAAAAATATACGAAATATAATTGAATAAATCATGTGGAATTTAATCAATAAATTTATCCAATGACGTTATTTTTTATAAATATTGGGCATTGAACATCATGATGGTTTTGATTTGCACAATAATTGAAAAGTCTTAGTAATAATATATAAGATTATGAATTTTATAGATGTAACCCATTTAATTAGTGAAAAGCGTTGTGCGTGTGAAGGCCGCTAAAAGTGGTTCTGCGCGGGGGGGGAGGAGGCTAAAAGACTCGAACAGAGTATCGTAGTTGCTGTAATGAGGGGCGTGAGGAAGAAGAGTAAATAGAATGGGTGAAATAATTTTTGATTCAAAAACTATTTTTAAGACTAGGTCTGTTTTCAACTTAATACTTTTTTCTACATTGCTGAAGTGCTTTTGGGGGAGAAGGGAGGAACAAACGAGAAAATGAATAGCCAAAAACTTGCTTATAAAACCATGACTCATGATTAGTACGAGTGAACACTTTTACCCTCTCCTGGAAGGAAACTCCGCCACCTGCCGCTACTAACGCTACCGCCTGTTAGTACTGCCGCCAGCTATTGCCACTGCTACTGCCGTTGTTAGTATTTTTGGCATAGATTTGTCATTAGGGATGAAATTAGAACTTTGTTATCTGGTTACTGTCTTCTAGACTATTCGTTATTCTAATAATTGAAACATATTTTTTAAAATTATAAAATATCTGATATCTTTCGTTTCGCGTTTAGAACCGTGGAGGCGTATAAAGTGAAGTTTTGCAATTCCCACGGTATTTCGTGCTCTGACTGCGGATCTTTAATCTTACAAAACAATTTGATGTTGCTGAGTAGGAACGTTGACGGGGTAACTAAGTACCACATCAGGTGTGGACTACGCTTGTTCTCCGTGCCGCATTCAAGTACCCCCGGCCCGCCTACTTGGATTTGATCTGTTGCGACCACTAACTCGGGAAGCGTTGCTGGAAGCAATCGAGAGCCAGGAGTATCGACGTCCACTTTCGGCGACGAGGGAGTACAGGCTTTGCTACGAGGCGCAGAGCCAGGTAAATTAACAGATTATGAAATACTTTTACTTAAAGGATCTTATTAAAATTAATAAAAATTCATTCAGTCTTTTAGGACATTAAGTGTAGGTTCTGCGATATGATCCGCCGCAGGACCTACAACGCGTTGTTCCACTTGCAATGCAAAGACGCGTTGGGGTACGCTAAGTCAGCCGAACATATGATAGCATTCGACTTGTTGCCCATAGCGGTTCAACAACAAGTCCGTAATTCCATCGACTCGTTGATTAGTAATATCGTCACCTTTTTAAATTATTTAACGATCTTAATGGTTTCTAATTCTTGTAGCCGAGCCGGCAATTTTAGATCTCATCGTAGACGTCTGTACTACTGACTCACGTTTGCTTCCAGCAACGCTTCTGGGGTTGGCGTCTCCACTGGACACATCAAAGTAGACAGCCCGGGTGTACTTGTGGATGGGGAACAGAGATCAAGCGTAGCCCACACCCGATGTCCCTTTTCAGCAAGAAACACTATGTTCGAAGTACAAACACCAGACGGCTTAGTTCGAAGACACACAAATCAAATGAGACCAGATCACTCGATTATTCAAACCGAATTGGCTACTGAGAGTCAATCCGCACGTCTAGATGAACGAACTAACGATTCAAGGTCCACACCAGAATCCACTCTGGAGAACAATCCCATTACACCCATACCGCACAATTCTCAACACTCGTCTCCGCCTGCACATCTAAGAGACAGTGCCTCAACCACGAATGTTCCTAACAATAGTACATCGACATCGGTAAACGCACATACTCCTGATCTCACACCCAGATCTCACACGAAGCCTACCTCAGGAGCGACAGCTACCGAAACCACAACAACGCTTCGCAGATCTAGTCGCACAATCAAACCTCCTCATAGACTCGGATATGATTAACAACACTGCACGATTCTTGTCAATATATTAACATGTCACACATTTTTCTTTTGTTCATTTTTGAGGAGAGTATTGTCATATCTGTAGTTTAAATAACGCTGTTATCGTAGTTCACATTATGACCGCGAGAAGTATTATGTACGTATCGTTAGTAGCCAGAGTATAATACACTACTACGCAACGACTGACTGATCCGAACCACTTGTAAATTTTATTGTTGATTTAGTAATTAAAATGATGTTAAATTAAATACACGTCTTACATTTAATTCCACCACGACACAACAGATACCACTGCCTCCAATCTTGCTAACATTTTCTTTCATTCTCAAACGATACTCCGACTAGGATACTTTCCTTTTAGGCGCTGTTGAGACACTGGGCAGACTCATACGTTCAATTTGGAATCTTACCATAGCCTCATAACAAAATATTGCCCTAAACAGCAAGAATATGACCATGATGTTATGGAAGCTTGAACAATGTTGACAGCTTTCAACCACAATTTCAATAATGAACGAAAATTCTATTTTGAAAAAGAGTCAAGCCAGTCAATAAACGACAAACAGGGAAGATTTTCAATACTTTTACTCAAAAGCTACTGGTGAATTTCACGCAAGGCCTCTCAAAGAGCCCAAGTCATATATATTTATTTATGAGATACTTGAAAGCATTGTCGAACGCTAATTAACTGATGAAGATGAAATTCCCCTTGCTAATTTGATGACAGCTACGCGTAAGAGAAGTAATATTGCGCCAACTCCACGGCCTGACAAACAAATATTAATTGATGGGGCAAAAAGAAGAAGGCTATTTGAGTAAAAAATAATTATTTTATACTTTTCAAATGATGTATTCAATTTGAAAACTCTTTATGATTTACAAAAACTTAACATCCACTAGTGTTAAATGGCTGAAATTAGTAAGCTGTATTTTCCCAACGTTTGGAACTTTGGTCAATTTCATACCACTAAAATTAAGATAACATCTTTCTCCAAATTAATAAATATATCACTAAGTTTAAAAATTAAATATCACTAAATTTAAGTTCTTTGGCAACTTTAATATCACTAAGTTTAAGATAAGGGCTTTGGCTAATCTACTACATTTAATTTAGGAAGCTTGAGAAATTAATGATCACTAAATTAAATTTAGGAACCTTGACCAATTAATGATCACTAAATTTAAAAGTCTTGAAGATCTTTGACCAAACATATCATTAAGTTTAAGTCAGGACTAAGGAACACTTAAAACTTAAAACCTAAATCTGAATAGTTCTAGTAAGTCTACTGATAATTATCAAATACCCTATTAAACACAGATATGGCTTAAAAGATGATTTGCCATCACTAAATTATAAGAACTTTTACCATTAATTAATTATCACAATTATGGCCTAATCAGCTCTAAAAACTTCAATTTCAGCTCCAGCCTTGTAACTTGTGTAAGAATGAACATCATTTTCAGGAAAATGTTTCCGTATGTCAAGAAGAACGCAAAGCGGAACTGGTTTCCTAACAGCTCTTCCCAGTTTATCAAAAACTAAATGAGTATAAGAACGATAAGCCGTATAAGGGTATGTCCTAATATAAAATAACATAATATTAACTTCAGTTAAAATGCAAATAATAACTAAACAGTATTTTTACCTGTTTGTAAAATTTAAGGGTACTGGTGTTCTGCGTGAATGCAAATAACGTTTATACGTTGCTTTTAAAGTACGTCTTCTTTGGCACATGCATTTACAGTCTAAATCATCTGTTACGCATTGGACAGGGCCAATTATAGTTCCCCTGATATCCTTCCCATTTATAAATTTTCTTTAAATTGTCTACTTGTTCATCATCACCAAGGCCTAACCACTCGGGTACGCATTTATTGCAGGAATAGTGATTCTTTATTTCATCCAAGTTTATGTCAATTTCTGCATTGCCAAGAACTTCATTTTGTGTCTCCCTTTCACGAGCTAAGATTTCTTCTTCCGTATACTCAGGCTCGACATCAAAAGGATTCAGACGCGACATAATTGCAATCAAAATCGGCGAAGATGATACCCGTATTACAAACATCTGTTTGCGATAGAGCAGACGATCAAATTTTGAGACCTCGGGCTGGCTTTGACAACTAACGAATAGGAATCTTTCCCGCTGCACTGCGGGAAAGACTACTCCCAGGGGTAATGGTAACCATCATAGTACTATTATTAAGGCTAATTGTTACTTAATTAATTTTCATTTGATCTATGCATTTTAAGCCGTTACGAATGATTTGACACCAAGAAAAAACTAACCCGAACTATTCCTTTAACTCCCAGCCGCGGCTTCGCTTCTGTAGTTCTCTACTTTTGAAAAGCGTCCATCATTGTACCAGGGGCCCTTAACTTTTACAACGATGAAAAACTTAGAAAAAAGACGGTAAATTTGAAGAAGCCCTAAGTCGTGTCTGTTCCAAGCCACCCAAGAGGTCATGACACGATGACATCGGTTTTGCGAACGTTGGGATTATCCCAACAGCAATCATAAGGAATGCGTCATCAGGCCTAATCTCTATAACCCAATCCAGGGGCAATGTCAAAATATTTATGATGATGGTCGTTGGCAAGATTTACTTAGAATTATAGCATTACCCATAATTAGGCAGCATTTTCAAGTTTTGTTTATTCTAATTAAGATGGCTATTGATTTGGTGGATTTCTTAAGAGACGGATTAAAATTGGCCTTCTACATCTAAGTACTTGCAACCACACTGTATTGTTTTGTTGGGCCTACACGATATAAGGGGGCTGCTGATATAAGGGAGGTGAGATGGATTGGAAATGATAAAGGGCTACCCGCGGCACCGTGTCTCTCCCCTTGTACCTCGCGCACGCCCCTACTCTTCGTTAGGCGATTGCTGAGTGCTGCCACGTAGTGCCATTTTATATTTTTTTTTTCGAGAACTAGCTTCTTTTTTAAGATAGAGGGATCGTCCTTTAAAATTTCGTCCGGTACGACCCTACCTAACCGCTGAGGATGCGGGGAGAACTACGGTGCCGTAGGTGGGGGTACAAAGGCAACGCTATTGGTATGGGGGTTTCCACTCCATTCCTCTCCCCTTCAAGGCTGAACGATTCGATGGAGCAGAAAGATATGTGGAGGCTGAACGATTCGATGGAGCAGGAAGATATGTGGAGGCTGAACGGTTCGACGCGGAGGCTGATAGATTCGTGGATGTGCTGCAGAACGACTCGAAGCGGCTGCTAAACGATTTGTGGTGGCTGTTGAACGATGCGAGGAGGGCTGAACGATTTGAGGGGCCTGATTATCAGCGGGATTAGTATTTTTGGCATAATTTATTTAGGGATTAAAAAATACTTAGCCCTCTTGATGAACTGAGGAATAGTTATCTGTTGTCAGTCTAGCTTGTCAGTTTCTGCTAGAATATTTCTAAAAAATGTTTATTTTTAAAATCGAAAGTCAGAAGCCTAGAGCCTAAAGAGATCAAAATAAATAACCTGTTATTTGTTAATTGTGTATTTCCTACTTGGATACTGTCAGCTTCGTTGCCCTTCATCAACAGCAAGAATATAATCCTTTCTTTAACTATCTTCAACAAGTATAAATTTTTTGGAATATAATGGTTTTTAAAAACACAATTGCAGCATATGCATTCAGTTATTGAGTAAGGGTCTATGCGTCTTAAAAAAACTATATAGATATTAAATATCCAATATATGTATTAATATCTATATAGTTTTGGTTTTTCTGTAAAAAATACTAACCTAAATATGCCCAAATGTTTGGTTGATTAATTGGAAAACCTTTAATCGGCTGACCGTGAAATTCTTTGACATCGTTGTAATTAGTGCGCCTTTCAAGCTTAGACGTAATTTGTTAATGATGTAAGACCTTCGATCTCTGGCTGATGTAACTGCAATGAATCCGAATACACCAAAATCATATTTAACCATACCAAGTAAGTGAAAGTAATTTAGATTAAATGGATGTTTAACGGCAGACGTCCACGAATTTACAGTTTAAGACGAATATAAGACACAACATTAAAATAAATACAAACCAAATGTTTTAAGTTGATGTTTGCAGCAATATGGTCTAAACCATTCTTGAATATGGCACTGGAAAGTCCTTTCTTGTTGCTACTATTGCTAACGCCATTAGACGCCACTTTAAAAATGCCGGTAACGTCGCGATCGCCGCACCCACCGGCTTGGCAGCCCTTAATTTCAACGGCGTAATGTTGCATTGATTGCTTATGTTGCCAGTAGATCATGGGCGTACCGCGGAATACCATTACTTCAATTCCGAAAATATTTCCATTATGAATCAAACTCTGGGAAATTTGAAACTCTTGATTGTCGATGAGATTTCTATGGTGTCTTCGGTACTACTAACTTACGTTCATTTGTAGTTAAAAGAATTTTTTGAAAAGAACAACCCTTTCGGTGGTGTGGTTTGCGTTCTTGTTTTTTGAGATTTCTTCCAATTGACGCCTATACAGGGTAATCCCGCTTTTTTAAAAGTCACTTCCCTGGAAGCGAGACTAAGATTTAATAGCATTGGAAGCACTGATCTTTGGAAGTATTTCCAATACGATGAACTAACGCAAAACGTTCGACAGGCCCATGACCGAGTTTATGGAGACCTACTTAACCGAATTAGAATAGGAACTGTTTCGAAAAATGACGTTTCAACCTTGGAAAGTAGACTAATTTCGGGAGGTAACAAAATTGAGGTGGCTATGAATCTTTACCTTAAAGGGTATGGGAATTTACAGTTTCATATCATATTTTAGCACGAAAGTGGTATTATATTACACTTTCAAGTCTCTACTTTCAAAATATAAAGTTTTTAATATAATTGAACCAAAGTTTCTATTTTTAAAATCCATTGGAAAATCACGAAAACTCAGTTTCGATATATAAATCATGTTGTCTTGTCAGCTTGTTCGGTTGGTTTATGACATCACTATGACGTTGAGGAAAAAAGCGCGGGAAACCTATACGCGCGAGCGCGAGCTATACGCGTCTCGAGCTCTGTCCATGCTTTGATAGCGGAGAGAGTGGCACCATCTCGCGTGCGTGACGTCAAAAACAAGAAAACGTTGTAGCCTTTCTTAAAAACTTTTAAAAAGTGGATTTTAAATAATTTCATATGAAGCATTTTCAAATGCATATTGCCAAATAACTAGAAATCGGAGAATTAAAAGCTTGATATTTTTGAATTCACAGTAATTAATTCTATCTTTAGCTATATAAATCAGAGGTTTTTCAAACGAAGCTTCTCATACCCTTTAACCTTGTAGCGGTTCAGCTACAGGGGCCTTCACAAATCTCGCATAAAAATACACATCATGCTTACCTTTAGGCTTCTATATCGCTACTGACCTAGGCCTATTCTCAGGTTTGGGTATCAGAGTATGGCAGTTCACCGATAGAGGTCGCTCTATTGCAGTCCCTGAGCGACCCCTAGGATGTGACGTCATAGTTTGATAAGAGAACAAAGGTATATAAGTCGAGGTTTAGTGTTGCCCAAAAGAGAGTTAGAACTTACAGTGTAGTTTGAAGTTAGGAACGCTAGTTGGGAGCCTTCGAACACTCGGTTAGCTAACAACTGCTAATCGGCGAAGTGGAGAGTCGATCATCCTACTCTCAACGGTTTAAAGTTAGTTTTTGTGATCTTAACGCGAACACCGCATAGTCCGTTCGCTTTCCGTCCAAGCAAGGCACTTAACACGTTCACTATGGCCCTTCATATCACTTCGGTAAGTGTTTATTAACCACGAAAGGACATCCTTCTGGTGCTTCCCCTATTTAAAGGATAAAAGAAAGCTACCTTAAAGAATTTTAGATTTTGGCATTTTTTGATTCTATGGGATGAAAAACTAATATTAAAATTTTTAGCAAATTTTTTACAACCTTGAAATTGCTTAAAGGGGAATGCGCCACCTAAAACCCTACCCCTACCCTTCACCCATAAAAATTGGTACAAAATGTGCTGCTATCTAGTGGCATTGCAATTTCCAAAGACTAAGTGCTAGATTTTGGAATTACTGGTTAGTCCATGGTAGTTATTGGTCTTCATACTAAGTTATTTTTGCACTGTGGCGCCATCTGTATAGATAATAAATTGACGTTGCATGATGACCAAATAGATCAAGAGTACAAACTAGATGTTATCAGTATTTGCTTTGTTTTCATTATGTATATTTGTGGAGCCCCATTAGCAATGTAAAACCTTCAGCTTTTGATACATCAGCCTCAGTGACTAAAAGCAATCCAATAAAGTCTGTGGAAATTAGAAATATTTTAGGATAGGTTGAGAATGACATATAGTTGCATTTCTGACTTGGTGAAAATTTAAATTCCTATTAGACGACTTTATTTGGATTATTCTTTAGAATACAATATGATACCCTTTATCAGAAGTACTTTTGCCTTTATTAATAAGGCAAAAGGAAACAGTTCCAAAGTATGAAGGAAACATTTGTTTTTCCCAGAAAGTTAAATTTTATTCACAAAAACATTTAACATAACTTTAAAAATGATGGGATCACAAAGAATATAACTGCACAACAGACAACAATGGGGGCCATACACAATTTATTGATTTTAGTGCGTGGTCTCCTTACTGACATACGGAATTCCTAGGCAGCGCTTCAAAGATGCTTCTCGGTAAACTAGAACAATTATTCCAAAATATTATATAATTTACGTACCGTTACACGGCGCCACTGCTGTGCCAAGGCAAGGAGTAGAGATGCTTCTCGTAAACTAGAACCATAATTCAAAAATATTATATAATTTACGTACCGTTACACGGCGCCACTGCTGTGCCAAGGCAAGGAGTAGAGATGCTTCTCGTAAACTAGAACAATAATCATATGCTCCCAGCCTCCCACACATGAGAGATGTTTACCCTAATGCATGTTTCAAAAAATATTAAAATGGAAAACCGTGGGAAAACATACCATATCATGGCGAAATGTCGGTCTCTTACTATCTAGCTTATATATTCACTCTCTCTAGCACTCACTATCTCACCCCTCTCACACAGCAATCATAGAAGGTCACTCCCAAAGATGTTTCCCCTAAAGATATTATAATTAGCAGCACACATCACAAATGAGATGTATTGTTTTCCTAGAATACAGTCTCCAAAAAAATAATTATTATTATGAGGAACTTTGAGGAAGGGGCCACTATTTTCACAAATCGCGGGAGAACAAAGAAGAAAAGGCAACTGTTTATGAATTGTGCACTTGGATAATGTAGAAATCAATGTATATACAGAGGTTTTAAAAATATAATTCAAAAATATAAAATTTAAAAATTTGGAATTCGATACTAACCATACACCCATCTATTTGTCCTCATGAGACAAAGGCATTCTGGACCCCGCGAGCTGCGACTAGGAGCGTTGGCTTTGCCAGAGAGAATTGACCGTTAGGATTCAAAATTTCAAACACTCGAGGAAAAAGGGGCGCATGTCACTAATGAAGAGGTCTTTCAAGCCCCCTCCCCCAACCTGTTTGAGTCTTTCACATGAACGCTGGATTTTTGAAGGGATTGGGAAAACGTGGGCCTTCCACTGTACAAACCAGTCCTCTCTAGCATTACATTAGGGGAAGGGAATGGGGGATGAGAATTTGGGAACACTAAAGGACATTATTTAAGTTAAACGACCTTGGGCATTACCGCGCTCGCTCTCTTTTCAGAGGGTTGGTCTGTCAAGGCTAGGAAATCCCAGCCACTAACTAAAGGCCGCCAACCGGTTATGGCAGCGCCCATAGAAATAATACCTATCTAAATCCCTTTAGAAATCCATCTGAATGCCCTCTTGACTTGTCCGAGATAACGATCGCTTTACAGTAGCACCGAGGGGCAATTCACTTGGGTCCCGAGTGCATCATTAATCTGAATTTAAGAATCAAATCATTTGATCATGATTTAATCAACACAGTGGAAGAAAAGTAATATTTGTAATCAGATTTAATAAGGCGATGTTGTAGAATTAATGGAAGAAGTGAACTGCCCCTCGAGTAGCAGCAGTTTCTTGTAGGCCGTCCAATTTGTCAGTTTTATTGGTTGTTTCATCAAAGAGGAGAGAGCGCGGTTCGTCGCTAATGAGTAGTTGCAACTAAAAAGATAATACCCGAGGCCAAAGACAATCATTACACAAGAGACTGTACCTACACACAGCGCCAATGTGGTTCGTCGCTAACATAACATCTTCCTAAAAAACTCCAATAACTAAGAAGAAAAGATACTAGAGGGCAAAAAAAAATTAGACAAGTCACCATACCTCTACACAGCGCCCCTTCTGTTTGTCGCTGACTTTATACCATTCCTAAAAAGTCCAATAAGAAGTAACAGAAACCCTGTTTAAATTTTTTTAGCAAAACAGCAGCCCCTAGCTCAAAGGCGGCTCATACACTCAAACAACCAAAGAAAGAATTAAAAATAATTAGACCTACTGTTACTGCAACGTCTTCTGCAAATCTTATGTCCTAAAAATCCGGAAAATTCAAATATGAGACAAACCTTCACAGTGTTCTCTCTAATCATTCACCCGTTTGCGTGGTCGGGGTCGGGAATCTTGACCAAACATCTCTCTTTGAGAGAAAAACAAATTCTACCTCCCACCCCCCCCCCTCCTCCCAAAAAATTGGGAAGGTAATTTCCCATTTCTAACGTTCCTAACTCATACCCCTCAGCCTACAAAGCTTTACAAAAGAAACGAGTTTTTTTCCTTTCTGGGAAGTGTTGTCAAAGGCTTTTGCTGGACCCAGTCTATGTCGCTAAAAATAGGGGTTTTGGTTTTGGGTTTTCGAAATGCCAAGAGCTAAGGAATAAAGGCCAAGCCAAAGAGTAGGAGTTCGTTTCCCTCAAATATTTCAAAGGACAAGACTGTAGATCATGATAAGATAAGACGTTTCTTTCAATTTTCATGGCGCCAATGTGGCCCCTTCCTCTCAAACTCCCTAGTCACTCACAGGTGAAGGGGAATGTAGGGAATACTATCAAAGTTTAGCTTCCTATGGTAGTATTATTTTCTGTTTGTTTTATTGAAATCGACTTGTTTGTTTTTCTCTTAATTCCTCCTTGCTTGGTGCATCTACCATTCCTCGATGAGGATGAATTTTTTTCGGATGATCCGATCCAAGAAGAGTTTTTTTTCTTCAAATTATCCTTTTAACAGAAAAGTATATTGAACGACCCCAATCTGAAAACAAGTAATAATACTACTCTTACTTTAAAAAAAACCCTTTTTTGGAAAATTCGCTCTAAAAGTTCTGGCATATATCCATAGGTTTTTGGTTCCAGTACCTTTACTGTATGCCACACTTTGGATCGCTTGCTAAAGCGTCGAGTGTCGCTATCAAAATTATAAATCAATAATATTAAGTAAGACGGTTTCATTAGTCACTTCAAGAAGTCTAACCGAAGGGTTCCATCTTTCGAAACTGCTTGTTTCCTACCAACATGAAAATTGTGGTCTATTACAGCAAGTGTTATTCTCATAGAGTAACCCTGAAATCTAGAGCAAATACTTTCAAGAACAACCGAACGATATTAATTCATCGTAGGCACTCTTTCTTACCCAAAGGATATTCTTTTTGGTGCATACATTAGCATTAGACTGTGCAAATTTTCTATAAACCCAGTATGCCTACAGCATCAAATATTTGGTTAAAAATAAATATTAAAATATTAAATAAAACACACTGTACAAACCTGAAATTACAAAAATAAGTCATTTTCTTTGTAAATTCATCATTGAAAACTAATCCTCTAAGGGAACGAAGAGCATTGCTTTTTTGTTTTAACCATGGATGACTGGATAACTGATCCTCAGTTAAATCATCATGGTCACAACCAAATCGATCTGCTTTGGGATTGTTCCAGAAGTGAACAGTTGTCACATGAAATAAGGCAGTTCCCCATATTTCCTAGGATAATTTTGGCAGATTTAAAAATTTTCTGTGGATGAAGACTTATGTTCAAAAGCCATCGAATACTTCGAAGTTCTTTTGGTCCCCTAGGGATTCCCCCCCCCCCGCTCTTTATATTTTAATGGTTTTCTCGAGTTTTCTTTTTTTCGGCGAGAGGCTAATCACTCTCGAAATGCGTTTAGAAAATCTCCATTAAGGGAAGCGATTTTAATGCTTGCACGTACAGTCAAGCGAACAACATGTGCACGATTACGCTCAGTGAGTAGCCCCACGTTTTTAAGAGCAATATATTCTTTGAATCTGATAATTTCATACTTTCATAAATTGCGAGTTGCCTTCACAGGTTAAGCAGAATACCAAAAATGGTTTCTCATCTCAATGCGCTAGATGTTCACATTCTTTTTGTTGAGAGGCCTAAAAGTATGGGTGAACTTCGTTGCTTAGATAATTACATAATAACCTGATTTTATTTTGAACTAACCTACTTCCATGATTTTTGTTAAAATATTTTTTCCCCCGTGCATCCCATGTTTATCTATCTAAGATGAGAGAAGTAGTGTGAAGGATTAGCGATGGTGCAGCTAAGATTGACACTGGCCACACCCCTTCCCATAAGTACAAAAAGCGGGTCTTCCCAATTGCAAAGGGTTGGAAAATAGGCATTGAACTATAGCTACAAGGCTCCAAACATTCTATTCCTGGTTTGATTTTTCACTGAGAAAGTTCAAGTTTAAAAATGTCCGATTTCGATTTCACGGCAGAAATTAGGAATCAAAACCATGGGCCGAATGCTGTTCTTGCAGGTCATTCGAACAGGTGCCCCTGCAAGAAAGCTGCAGCATTTTGCTCCAATTTATGCTCCTGCGGAGTTGTTGGGGGGGGGAAATTTTGGAATGCCAAAATACAGGCGGTACCATAAAAAAAACCTCGAAAATTAATTTGTCCCCAATTGAATGTGTGCCCGAGGAAACCGATTCTGAATAATCGTCAATAGGATTAGGTGTAGAAGAAGAATCGGTGGTTACCGAAAAAAAGAGCTTGACGCCTGTAAGCACAACCCCACCCCACCCCCAATATACGAATCAATTGCGATTTTGATTAAAAATATGGTTCAATTCTAGATAATTAAGAAAAAGAATGCATCATCTGCCCCGCCGCCCCCAAAAAAGTTGAAAAAAGTAAAAGAAATGGCTATTCGAGATCCCAGAATGAATATGGCGATTCAGGAGCTGAATCATTCTAAGGATCAAGCAGAGAGACTAATGCGTTCCAAAAGGGAACATTTATGGGAAAATAAAGTACAAAGCCTGGTTTAGTTTCTGGTCTTAAATTTAATCATTATTTTAATTTGAAGGATAAAATAAACACAATGCCGATGGATAAATTAAAACCCTTCGCGCTCGCACAGCGTGTGATTGAGCAGGACGGCCTCTTAGAAGAAGGTAGAGTGAAAAGAAATTATAATGATGGGTTCAAGGGGCCAGATACCTTTCATTTGAGGATATTTTGAGTTCTGTCTTGGCAGTGAAATGAGTTAGATGAAACAGTGAATTTTTATTTTAACAAGGATGTGGGAGACCATAACAACCATATACCCGAGGGATCAATCACTCATAATAAGCAACCCGCGATTCGTACGCTTGACAGTGCTAAAATAAATACGCGTAATCGGTGTACACTATGACAGTGATTAGCCCCTCGGTCAAACCTTCTCCAACATTGCTACCATTGTTCGATTAATGATGAAAAATAATTTTAATAATTTTACAGTGATTGAAAGGGTGGACGACGTTTCCGAAGTTTCTGAAGAACCGGAAAAATTTAAATTTCCGTCATCAATACACCACATAACTACCCCTTCAAACCTTCAAATAAAAAAAAAACCCGACATCGACAAACCATTTGACACCCCCCTGGCCACCCATTCCATGGCCGCGTGTTCAGAAAGGAAGATTCCGCAAGAGGTCCCCCCTAGTTCGAGTCCCCCGAATCCACCGCCCGTAAACTGGTGTGTATGTGGGCATTGTGCGGAAATGCCCACAGCCACCGAAAATGTCTGTTGCGGATACAGAGACCACTGTATTGTGCGCCGCCCAATTTATAGGCTACTCTGCCTAGAACCAGCAGTGCTGGTATTGGACATGCGAATCCGTCATGAAATTTATAACGATATTGAAGAACTCAATATCGCCAATATAAATATGAGGTATCAGGGATACCAAAACCTTTGCCTTTGGCTCTATGGCAGGTTAGATGTTGGGAACAGAACCCCTTTACCAGTCTGCTGCGTTCTAGGCATAAGAAGAGAGTATCCCGCTCCGGATGGAATTTACGTTGGATTCCAAGAAGCCGAAATAGGGAATAAAGGGGGTCGTAGAATAAGACGTGGACCTTTCCGTTGGGGTTTTTAGGAAAAATTATTTTTAATTAAAAATAAAATTTGTCTTCTTGGTTTAATGAAATCGTTATTAGTTATTTCTGTTTGTACACGTAGCCCGCATGGATAAAGAACGACAGCTTATTCTGTCAGCTAGCTACCTATACTCTGTTACAGTATCGGTTGTCAGCACGCGAAAATCTACGTCTCTATGCAACCTAGCTTTGTGGGTGCTGACAAGAGATGAAAAACATCGGGATTTAAAATATTCGCGAGATTTTTGCTCGAGTGCACGGACCTCTAGGCTTTTAGTTTCAAATACTTGTAGTAGGCTCGTAGACTGTAGGCAACTTCACACATATTTGAAAGTAACTTGCGGATACTTTAAATTCAGACGTTTTTTTTGTCTCTTGTCAGCACGCACAAATCTAGGTTACATAAAGACCTAGCTTTGCGCGTCCTGACAACCGATGTTGTAACAGACCATATACAGAATAAGCCATCCTTCGAGATAGGTAGTTGCTCCTATAGCGTGAAAACAAATTTCCTCACGCGCCTTCTTTATCCATGATTTAACCAAAGAGAATAAAGGGGAGGAGTGGAAGCTACTACACTCCACAAGTATGATAAAATAATTGTTGCCCTAAATAGTGACGTCATAAACTGAAACTCCTTTGCACTGCGCGATAAAAAAGAAAGGGCAACAATTTCGCCCCACTTTCCACTTCCCCTCTATACTCTCTTTGATTTATCCCAGCCTGAGGCAAGATAAAATAGCATTGTTGGCACCTTCTATAAAACCTCCTTTTCGATGGAAAAAATAGGGGGTAGGCAACAATCAGTATAGGGACATACAATGGGGTTGTCGTCTCTGCATACTCTCAAGATACAAAAAGATAACATCGAAGGCGCCAAAAAGCGAAATGGAAGGCAAGGTTTTACCCCCTTGTCTTTCCCTCTTAGTTATATCGACCATAGAGGTCTATAACAGGTTCTTACCCGAAATAGTTGTAGCAGTGGTTTGAGAAACAACCTAAAGAGGTAGTGCATCTCCCCCAAGTATTTAGGAGACTACCTTCCTCTTTTAGGAGGGAAATGGATGGTGGAGGTGGACCCCACAAGTAGTTTTTTCAGTGGTTTCAAATTCTTTTATAATCTGTGGGGTCAGTGCAAGAGCTCTTCAATATAAACTAGGGTGGTAATAAAAAGCCTAGACCACCCCAGTTGGGAAAGTTTCCCAGTTTATATTTTTCCTGTTTCTCTTGTCTGACAGTGGGGACAGTGGAAGGCATCACAAAAGGTAAAGCTGAGGGAGGGGAAGGAAGTTTCTCTAGCCCTATCACTGAAAATGTGTCGCATTATCCAACAAGTTTTTTACCCGCGAATTTCAAATGGTTCTATTGCAAATTTCAAAAAATGGTACCGAAAAGAAGAAATCACCCATATTCATTTTTGAAAATATTTTGGAATTAAATATTTAAGAAAAATAAACCTACCTTAGATAAGTATATTTTCCAAAGAATTTCACTTTAGCAAAGTTGAAAAATTTAGCTATTTTTGAATATAAATTTCCTGATAGTGGTATGCAACTAGCCAACAGAAGATTGCCAGAGTAACACTTGTGAAACAATGGTTGGATAGCCCATTGTCCCTAATTTCAAAATTCAATGTTTCAAAATACGCAAGTACCATTTTACAACTGCATGTATGTTTTGAACCACTGTTTTTTGGGCAAACCCAGGAGAAAACTATGGCAGATCCCAAGTTATCTCTGCATCTGTATTCAAGACTTTCGCCACACTCTGAACACCTTTTTGTGTAACAGTCTTTGACTAATTTAGTCAAAGAATCTAGATTTACTAACACTAGGGATTAAGTGACGATTTGTTCTTGTGAAACAATAATGTTTTTCAATGGCGAAGCCTGTTACAAAAATAAGTAAAGAACAAATAAATAAAATAAGGGGTTATTTGAGGAAACAACAATCAAAAATGCAGAAACAAAACAGTCTGACATTACCTGGTGATGGTTTTCTAGGATGAGGCTGTTTAAGGATTCTTCATTAATTCCAAAGGTCTGCTGTAGTTCCTTGAAAAAGTTACTTCAAAATTAGTTAAAGTACAACTAACAATTTTAAGCAACATTTTAAATTACTACTTACATCAGCAAATTCTGTAGCTTCAGTAAAATTATTTTGAAAATTTAAAGTGCAATTATCGCCTTCATCACTAAAATTACATAAATATTAGATTTTTAAAAATATTTATAAAAAAAACATTGCTTACTCCAGATTTTCAAGATCCGAGGGATCTCCAAGGTTTTGACTTTTCTTTTCTAAATAAAAAATATTAAAATTTAATTTCAGAAATAGTTCAGTTTTCTAATTGTATACATACACTGGTGAGATATCACTAAAGCGAAGCCGTCTTTTCAAGGGAGCGCAACCACGAGCAGGTGTTGAGTTCTTCCTTTTCCCCCTTGGTGTTGGGGGACTTGATAAACACGGGGATTCCACAGCTAATCCATATTTGCTCCTGGGTGATTTAGGGGAAGGTTTTTCTAAGAAAAATGTAAAAATGGTTTTTATAATATATAAGTTCAATACAGAATAGTACTATTAAAATAAAGTAACATACTTGTGTATTGATATCTCAGATAAGTACGAGGACTTCGAAATACAATTTGAGGGCTTGTTGAAGCATTTATCCCAATGGCATCAGTTTGACAACAAAAATCACTCGATAAAAGAGTTCTATCCGTTTGAACATTGAAGTTACTTGTTTGTAAAAACTCTGCTAGTGAATATGATGATGTTGTATTTTTTCCAAAACTATGTGAAATGTACATATTTATAAACAGGATAATTGATAAAATAGTTCAATATAAAAATTATGAGTCATTTCATTTGCATATAAGAAAAACTATGGTATTTTTGCTTCACATCTAAATTGTGATTGAAGTGAAAAGTACCATGTAGATCTTACACATAAAATAATAAAAATTGATATGTAACTTGTAAAGGGACAATTCTAACTAATTATCTAATAAAATCTTTGCCAAGACATCATTTGAAACTTTTAGCTCTTCCATAACTGTACCAATTTCTCCAAACTCTCACCAATATGAACTCTTTGATTATATACTATAATGAATTATAAAAAGAAACAAGTTACAAAATTTTCAAAGATAATCAAAAATTTAAATACCTTTTTTCATAGGGACCATGATGGTGGCGGGCAAAAACAAAAAAGTAGTTGAAAAAATACCAAAATGTTGTATATGTTCCACTTTATTTATACGTTTACATGGTTTACATTCACATATTAGACAGCACCAATATTTTATAACAAGTTTTTTATAATAAAATTAAATTGGTGAAATATTGCCCGTCCGCATTTCCCTTCAGGGCATTGTACAGGATGCAAAGGGATTTCTGATCCAGGCATGAAAAGAAGGGCTTTAATAGCCACATTCTTCGTTTCAGCTTCTTGTGGGTATAATCAATGTGAGGAATGTACGTAAATGTTTCATCATAAAATAGACCTACATGCTTAAAATTGCTAACGCGCTTGACATTTAGGGAGTTAAGTTTAGTTATATGTTCTATGTTTTCGCGTTTTTGTTTATCGGGTGAGAATAGCATGAATACGGTCTTTTTTCATTAATTGTTAACCCCTTACAGGTCACTGTATGTTTCAGTGCTAGGAAGTCCTTTTCATGTTTGCATAGTAATTTATTTATGTCGAGGTCTGAGGCTAAGAGGTAAACGTCATCCGCGTATTGTATAGAGACAGAGGAGCTCAAACAGTTATAGTTATCGGTTGTGTATAAGTTAAAAAGAAAAGGGCCCAATACGCTTCCTTTAGGAACCCCTGATTTAAATATTTTGAATTCCGATTGTACATTATTGACAAAAACAGTTTGCTCGCGACCAAAAAGATAGGAACGAAACCATTCAGTTGATCTTGAATCAAATCCGACTGATTTTAAGATACGCAGAAGTTGTAATCAACACTATCGAAAGTTTTGGATAGGTCGATAAATAGGGCAGCTACGTATTTATGTAGGCCCAATTCTTTTAGAATTCTTTCGTGCAAGTTTATACTGCAGGTTTCAGTGGAATGCCCAGGGACAAAACCTGATTGCATCCTGTACAAAACATTATTTTTTATGGAAAATTCAAGAACTTGGTCATAGATACACCTTTCAAGAATTTTAGAAAAGGACTGCAATACAGAGATCCCGCGGTAATTGTCCGGCTCGGTAGAATCACCAGCTTTGTGTAGTGGGATAAATTTGGCTTGTTTCCATTTAAGTGGTACCACTGATGTTTTCATGTATAGATTAATTATTTTTGTTAGGATAGGAGTAATTACTATGGCTAGGCCCTTAACTAAAGATACTGATAATCCATCTGTACCCGACGACTTCTTGTTTGGGAGTTTTTTAAGTAATTAAAAACAATGGCTTCGTTCGTTTCTTTAAATTTAAAAAACCTTTCAGATTATTTTTTAGCGTTAAGCATCATTTGAGGGTTTACGTTTAATAATGACTGATTATTTATAAAATGCTCATTGAATAGGTTTGCGATAGAGAGCGGATTTGTTACCAGTTCATTTTGATTTTTTTTTAAAGAATAAATACCATTGGACACTTTAGAGTTCAGATATGGTTTAAGAGAGCGCCAGATCTCTGATGTATTTTGACATGGTCGTACTTTCTCCTTAAGATAGTTAGCCTTAGCTACCTTAACCATATCATTGATTTTGTTACGTAGAGAACGATATTCCTGCATGTGGGCTGCTGACTGATTACTAAGCCTTTTAAGTATGTCTCTTAGATGCATTTTGTGTTTAATATCATTGTTTAACCATGGTGGAGGACTAACGAATTTGCGTTTGCAAATTATTGGCGCAAAGCGGTCAAGATTATACGTTATTGTTGACTCGAGGCGCTCTACACCGTGATTAACATCATCAAATTCATGATTTTGAAGGCTTCTGGTGATTTCCGAAATAAATAGTTCCACGTCAAAATTTCTAAACTTTCTAGCTTTCGAGATAATTTTCCTTGGATGTGGGTACGTTTTTTTTCTAATACGGTAGATAATATCATGATCTGATGCGCCACACGTTATTACGCCTTGTCTGCTAATTCGATCTGGGGAGTATATGGTCTATAAGAGTTGCAGTCGTCAATGTGACGCGGGTTGGTTGCGTAATTAGTTGATGGTATCCACTCGGAGTTTGTTTCAGTGATTTAGTTTTTTCCGCTAATGGCTTTTGAGTCAAGTCACAGTTGAAGTCCCCCATTAAAATACTTTCATGATTTAGTTCCGCCTTAAGAAGTGATACTATGGTGGTCATACTAATATGTGCCTGATCAATTTGCATGTTGAAATCAGGTGATACATAAAACGCATATATATGTAGCGGTTTTGATCTAGGCTCAATAAGGCTGCACCATAAGAATTCCGGGGCTTGGCCAATTATGTTTAGAATGTTCTGTTCGACGTTTTGTAGCATTAAGGCTAGATGTTCCTTAAAATACAAACAAACCCCACCACCAAGTTTGTTGTTGCGATCACGTCGATAGAGTTTGTAGCCATTGATATCTACTACCGAGTCCGGGATGTTTTCATTCAGCCAGGTTTCACTAATTCCTAATATATCAAAGTTATTAGTCCGCAAAATAATTTCAACATCATGAAGATGTAATTTTAAACTTCTAATATTAATGTGAGCTATGAGTAATCCTTTAGTCTTAGCAACCTTGTCGGTCTTGTCAAAGCAACCTTGTCGGTCTTGTCAATATGATTAATGTATCACTATTTCTGAGGTTTATTAGAAAATTCTGTATTGCGATTTTATGTGGCGCGATAACGCTGAATTCGCAGCGGTGAAGGCCAGTTGCTTGGATTTAAGATAACATCGTCACATCCTTTGTTACATTCAATTGTGAAAGACTTTCTCCAATTGTTTAAATTTTCACTTAAGGTAACCCTTGAGTTCAGAACTTGCAAGTCATTTAAGTGGTCCTGAATTTCAGTGGTAGAAGTTGTTGGGGCGCAATTCAGGAGGCAATATTTTGATGGATAATAGGCATTAATGATTCCATTAGGATCACTACTTGTACCAGTCGTTTTTGGGGAACCTTCACCGTGTTTGCTCAGTAGAAGGCACGTGATTCGGGTAGGCCAAATCTCAGGTGCAAGAAATTAGGTTCGATCCGAAGAGGATTGCACCACGAAACATTTGAATTCAGGATTTGGTTTGGACGATTTCGCAGTGGTCCTAATTGCACTGACAATTAGACCTTTGTCTTTTGGCTAGCTTGAGTACTTCTGAGCCAAAGAAGAGAGAAGGTGAAGTTCAGCTCCGTAGATCAAAGCGCTTGATGGCTGCCAAGGAAACCACTAGCGCTTTTGAAATGTTCTGAGTTCTCCTCATCGAAATTCGATTCTTAGTATTGAGCTATCTAAATAGAAAGTTTAATTTTAAGTTATATTTGATGGTTAGCCCCCACGCCCCGAAAGGACGGCCATGGTATTTAAATCGCTTATTGGTCTTTTAGTCAAGGACCTCTGCACAGTTGTGCTTTGCTCGAAACAAATGCTCGATCTTGTCTCACAATTTCTTAAGACCACCTCTAATTGGAAACCCTTGATAAATCACATTCGTCGTCGCGAGGTAACCAGCTCAGAAACTCGCTCGCATAAACTTAAGCGAGAATTTCGTGATCTCGGGGTTATTTTTTGAAGCGCTTAATCCCCCAGCACGCAACTGAGGAACGATTGCGATGCTTCACGATTTTCTTGAATGGTAATGTTGGACTACCTTTAAATATAAATATAAATTGGAAATATTAATCAAGAGGTTTTGGCAGATTTTTGGTGGAATCATGGTCCAGGACGATCAAGCGTTCAGTAGCTATTCTCTAAAGGCTGGTTCTCACTTGGCGAAAAAATGCATTTTTTGCCACGCGACTTGATACCGGCGAATAAAATAAGCGAATTTTCTTCAATTCGCCGTCAAAATCGCCGGAAAGAGTCCCAATGCGACTGTTCTATTTTTTTTCGCTAAACTCTCGGCGAAAAATACTTCAGCCAATCAGGTTCCGGTAGTGGGACGGGGGAGTGTGTTACGTCGCCAATTTTAAGCCTTGGTCACTTGATGTAAAATAATCATTGAGTTCTAATATTTATATTCTTATCTCTATGAAAATAACAGAGGTAAGTTTAGGCAAGTTTTCACGCCTCTTATTTAATTTTTTAAGAGCGAAATACGTACGCTAGCTAAAATTGATTATGTTTCTATTAGATAAATATGGATTTGTCAAAAATTCTTTTAAGGAGTTCAAGAAAATAACTTGGTTCATTTTTAAATAGAATATAAGTTTGAATTTTTAGGCTTAAGACGCGCAAAATTGCGCTCGGCCTGCTGAAGCGTTTTTTTAAAATTTCGCGCCCAATGAGAACCACTCCACCAGCGACTAAAATATCGCCGGTTTTTTTTTCGCCACGCGAAAAATTAATTCGCCGCGACTATTTTCCAAGTGAGAACTTACCTTAATTCTGTACGGTAGTTTAGTTCGCACCCTTATTGGAAAGAGAGCGAATGGGTCTTTGTAAATTTCGTCTTGGAAGAAGTTTCCACCATGAACCAAGTGGTCCCAAAAGTTTTGGCAAGTGAAATAGGTGAGTCTCGTTGGCAGTTGCTATAAAATATGGTTGATCGCGTTTTATCGCTCTGAACATAAAAATGTCTCGTCTCAAAGACCCTAAAGGGCGAGTGATCTTAGTTTAAATTAAAGCATAGCCGAGACTGGCTTTAATAAGCATAATGTAAAAAAAACTTTTAATTTCCAGGATCAGATCCTGAAATGGAAGCTTCAAAACTTGATATTTTGGTCGAAATCTTAATTGGTCGACCATCTTTGTAATCGCCATGGAGAAGACACAAAAATACGTACTTCCCGCTGGATATCAATACATCACGCTCTTGTATTTTTGGGTTGTTACAAAATACGCATGGCACCTCTGTTAATCTCATCCTTTTTTCTAGAGATTTCCAATAAATTTTATCTCGGTTTTCTAGTGGAAGATTGAAAATGTTGCTTTCAACAATATTTTCCGAATTTTGTTCAACTTGACAATCGGGGCATTTGGTAAAGTTTCGCGACTTTGACCAAAAAAGATCTTTTAGAGCCTTAGAGTAATCGGCTTCCATTTCTTGGCTTAGTGTCGTCAAGAGGACCATCAAAAAATCTTACATAGGAACTTGGTGTAAGATTATTCTACTTGTGTTAGAACTCAGGGAATGGTATTCGGCGATACGCCCAATGATCTACTGGCAACATTAGTAATCTGTGTAATGTTACGCCACTAACATTCAATGCTGCCAAACCCGTAGGCACGGCAATGGCCACGCTAGCACGATTTTGAAAGCGTCGCCTTATGGCGTTGGCGAGAGTGTCTATTATAAGAAACGATTTGCCAGTGCCACCAGGTCCCGACACAAAAAGGCACTTGTTTCCAGATTTTTCTCCCTTTTGGGAGAAGTGATCCATGATGTGATCAACATCAGTCTCGAAATTCATTTCCATGGCAGCTTCCACATCAGCCATCACGTGTTCGGTTTCGATAACAATTTCTTTCCCTTGCAGCGCATTTTCATCGTCCTCACTTTATGCCTCCGAAATTATGGTTTCTGGCTCTTTCGCCTTTTTAGAAGCCTCCCGTTTCTTTTCAACTTCTTTGGAAACCGACCCATAATCTTTCCCGGGGCCCGCAAAGTCTCTCGACGGCCCTGCCAGCGCCCAACGGCAGGTATCCAATCCCAGATATTAGCAACCCCCAACGGCAGGTATCAAATCCCAGATATTAGCAGCCCCAACGGCAGGTTTCAAATCCCAGATATTAGCAGCCCATGACGGCAGGTTTCAAATCCCAGATATTAGCAGCCCATAACGGCAGGTTTCAAATCCCAAATATTAGCAGCCCATAACGGCAAGTTTCAAATCACAGATATTAGCAGCCCATAACGGCAGGTTTCAAATCCCAGATATTAAAATGAAGTCACACTGAATTTTATTTTTATATAGAAATATACTTACGATACCTAAGAACCTAAAATAATTTTTAAATGGATTAGTGTAAAATCCAATTAATAAACTAAAATAATTGTTTAAGCCATTATATCAAACTAAAAGCTTTCTATTTCCTGTCCAGGGAACAAACTTTTCAATTTAATTCCAAAATTTATTTTTTTCCTTGTAGTTCATACCTTTCTTAAGTACTTAAAATAGTTTTTAAAGCCTTAAATACTTAAGATATTTTAACATTAATCAAAATATTTCCCCGTGTAACTCATTCAAAAAAATAGTTAGACTGGAAGTCTTTTTTGCGTTTGATAAAGCAACGATAGGCCTATATCCTTGGATATTTTGGATGGTATAAGTTGAAATCTAAATTAGTTATTCAATTAAAACCGCTTCCGTCCGCTAAAGTTGCCTAAACCAATAGATGTCAGTTAAGTCGGGATTTCTAAGATTTCAATTGCAGTAGGAACTATTACCCCCCAAAAAAACTACTATCGATGAGGGTGAATAAAATGGGGGTGTAAACGAGTGTCATAGAATTACCTATGGGCAAGCAGCGATGACAGGATAGATAAGGAGGGAAATGAAACAACAAAGGTGGTCGCTAGAGTAGCCACAGAAAGTCTGAGAACTCTTTTACTCCTGTAGCCACAGATAACCCCCTGAGATAAGGAACGCATTATAGTATGGTTCAAGCGCACTTGTCCAAACTATATTATTTCCTATAATGTTTAAAATTGTGTATCCGCCCACCTTAGTTTGTCTATATTGACAAGTGCAATTGCACATAAATAAACGAAAATCTCAATTCGGATTTCGGAAATATACTCACCACAAAATTTTCCTAACTGAAAAAACGGACTTATTTTGTATCGTTTCAAAAAGTCAAATTCTGGAAATCGTATGCCTATCGTTGTGTATTTAGTTCTTTTATTTCGCCTACACTTTGTTATGGTGTGATATGCCTGACATAAAGAGTGTTTTTCATTGGTATTTTTCAATACATTTTTAGATGAACCTTTTTTCAAAAAGTGGGTAGCCCTTAAAAGGGCTTTTTTTTAGATAATCAGGATAAAAAGTTGGCAGTTTTTATCTCTTATTTCCGGTTATTCTTAGCTATCGTTTGACGGGCCCTTCTACCTTTTCGTAATTTCACTATTTGCATATCAGTTGAGTTATTGGTCACAGGGCTCGAACCCTTGTTTGACTCTAGACGTGAGCGCTTGAACTTTTGTAGAGGCTCTTGCCGTTTCCTCTTTCTCTCATCCTTTTCCTTATCTAGTTGTTTCTTCGTTTCCATCGCCTTCGTTATATACTCCGGTTCACGAATTTCCATATTACGCGGCAAGCGTGGGTCAATAATTTCTGGAAGTAAACAGTTGAAATAAAATTGTTCTAAAATGGTATCATCTTTTCTTTCCAAAACATTCTGTCCCTCTCTATTCGTTGAAAAGCGATGCCCCTGGGACTCCAGACTATGAAATCGCAATACTTTTTATCAGCGATGTTTAGTTGTCCTTGTACTTGATAATAATATTTGTCAGTGATTTTCAGAACAAGGTTATTATTTGTTGACTATACAGTAAATAATTTAACTAATTTGACGGAACTGAACCGAACTGCTCTAGCAGACGACATTAGGGTTATTCATGTTTTCTTCACAAGAGAATATTAGGATAGGCAGTCAGTCGGTAACCAGAGTCGAGATGAGATAGTCAGTAATTTCTCCCTAGTATAAATTAATGTTTAACTATATATTTAATAAACCAAGTTCTACTAATTTAAATAAAACAATATGTTTCTAAGTACGGCGTCGTTATTGAATATTATCACAAGAGGATTCACAGATAAGCCTAACACGTGGTAGCAGAGCGTGGTTGACCTGTGATTACGACGCTAAGCCTAATCAAGATGGCGGATGAGCACAATTCAGTACACCAAGTGGTAAAGTTAAATTCATCTAATTATAGAACATGGAAATATGAAATAGAGTTATTACTACGGGAACGAGGACTCTGGGAGATAGTAACCAAATTGGAAAAAGCCCCCGAGCCGCCAGCAAGTCCAGAGAAGATACTTAGTTTTAAAACTAGAGAGTCAAGGGCCTTTGGAACAATAGCCTTAGCCATTTCCCCAGACACACGAAGTTTGTATCCGAGCCTGAGAGTATCACACGAATTATGGGATGCATTACAGAAGCGATATGAACCTACTTCCAGAGCAAGAGTAGGCAACTTACTGACTGAATTTTTTGCTATAAGGTACATGGATGGAGAACCATTACCCGACTTTCTTGCTCGTTTGAGCAACGTTCATTTACAACTGGCGGAAGCAGTATATAAAGTGGGAGATGCGGAATATGCAACGAAGATGATTGGCACGTTACCGGACTCGTATCAATCCGTAGTATCGGAGATTTATCGATATGATGATAGTAAATTTGTACCTGATGTCGTACAAGAGGAATTATTAATAGAATACGGAAGACAAGCGCAACGTGTTGCAGGTGCAGAACACTGTATCGAGTCGGCTGCTTACTCTTCGGGAGTATCAAGTTCACAACAGAAAAAGCAACAAGAGAAACCTCAGGTGTATACACCAAGGCACGAGGAACGTGGACGCGGACGAGGCCGAGGCGGCTTCCACAGTGCTTGCTATAGTTGCGGCCGACAAGGACATAGAAGCATAAACTGCAGGGGTCCGAAGAAGAGACAACCAAGTCGTCATAGAGCAGAAGCATTATTGGCATCGGCGTGTTATACTGCAACAATAGGAAATGAATGGGTTATTGATACCGCCTCCACTCATCACTTATGTAATCAGAGGGAATGGTTTCAGACATACAAGCAGCTAGACAGTGAAATACTGCTCGGAGAAGGGAAATCACAAGCACTAGGTGTTGGAAATATACCGATGAAAATTGCAAATCAGAAGTACAAATACGAGTTTACTCTCACGAACGTTCTTTATACCCCTAATATGGGAAGGAACCTCCTCTCAGCACGATTATTGGATGAGCGTGGATTTACGTTAGTTTTTGGAAAAGGAACCTGCCTAGTTTATCACCCAGATGGCAATATCATCTTTGAAGCAAAATTGAACAACAATTTTTATACCTTTGAAACTATATGTCTTAGAGAAGAGCCAAGCGCCGAAGTTTATGAAGCAAGCGAGAATAAGGAATCATTAACGTTGTGGCACCAGCGCCTCGGACACGTCAACATGAATGACCTCAAGTACATGTCGAGACATGAGATGCTGTTTGGCCTTGAGCACTTAAAGGGAGAGATGGAACCATGTGATTCATGCAAGCTTAGCAAAAGTACGGCCCAAGGCGGTAAGCCAATACAAGACATCTACAGCACGAAGGTATTACAATTAATCCATTCCGATGTTTGGGGACCTGCGCCGGTAGCATCCCTCGGTGGATCGAAATATTATGTGACGTTCATTGACGACTTCAGCAGACATATATCAATATTCACTATTGCCAAGAAAGATGCCGTTCCTCATTGTTTTGAAATTTATAAAGCAAGAGTGGAGAATGAAACGGGAGAAAGAATTAAGACCATTCGTACGGATAATGGTACTGAATATTGCAACCAAGCATTTGAGAATTTCTGCACCAACGCCGGCATCAAGCATGAGACAAGCAACACGTATTCACCCCAAATGAATGGACTCGCGGAAAGGGTTAACCGAACCTTAGTAGATGCTGCAAGAACTATGATGGAAGAAGCCAACCTACCAACTAATCTGTGGGCAGAATTAGTTAACACAGCCGCATACTTGAAGAATAGGGTGAGGCATAGTAAGCTCGGAAATAAAGTACCCCTGGAACGTTGGACTGGGATGAAACCAAGCAGTCGTCACTTAAAGAAAATAGGATGTCTCGCCTATGTGCATATTCCGAAGCAACGCCGGAAACATAAATTCCAAAATCGGGCAAGAAAAGGGGTCCTCGTAGGATATGCACTCAGAACCAAAGGCTACCGTATATGGTACCCTGAGCAAAGAATCATACAAGAAACGAAGCACGTTACGTTCGTTGAGGATCAACTTGGCTATGGACCTAAACAAGATTCTAAACCCGACGTACATACGTTCTATGACAAGGTTGCAATCGCATCAGAAGTGGATCCTGAACCTGAAGATCCTAAACCAACAATTACCCAAGAGATTGAAGTGGAGCGTCCTCCAGCAAAGGAAGAAGGAACGCCGGGAGAAAATGCTATATCTAGAAAATTACCGCCAGGCTGGAGGCAAAAGATTCAATTCAGAAAATTAGGAAGATCGAAGGACGACTTTAATATATCCTATATCCCACCGAATCAGAACGAGGGTTTAAGATCAAAGTTTGAAGTTAAAGACTATTTGAAGGCGAACAATTTAACATATGACCTGAAATTGTTTAATTTCTGCAAGAAAGAGGTACGTCAAGCTATGGAAATGGCCTGTGATCAAGAGCAAGACGAAGTGCAAGATGAAGACGAAGAGCTGCAGGTCCGGGAGGGAGAAGAAGCATTCCATGAAGCAGTAGAGACACATTGCACTGACGTTATTATCCCGAAAACATATGAAGAAGCTTTGACATCACCTGAGCGAAGCTATTGGCAATCAGCAATGGAAGCTGAGGTTGCAACGCTAAAGGAGAGAAAGGTCATGAAAAACGTTCCCAAGCCACAGAATAAGAAGATAATAGGGTGTCGCTGGATATATGACACTAAAACTGACCTACAAGGGAAAATCATTCGCTATAGAGCCCGTTTGGTGGCGCAGGGGTTTAACCAGAAACCGGGAATTGATTATGAAGAAGCATTTGCGCCGGTCGTAAACTTCACAATTATAAGACTGTTCATTGCTCTATTCGTCGTCACCCTTGGTTGGGTGCACAGTCACCTTGATGTAAAAAACGCGTACTTGTATGGTCGTTTACCGGAGGAAGTCTATATGGCACAAATACCAGGATTTGAGATGGAAAACTCTTCGTCACATTGTTTACGGCTCTTTAAGGCACTATATGGTCTACCTCAGAGTGGGAGAGTATGGTATAAAGAACTGGATAATACTTTCAAGGATCTCGGATTTATGAAACTCCCAGGCACTAACTGCGTTTATTATATCCCAATGAAAGCGTTTGTTTTGGTTTATGTTGATGACCTTGCAGTTATAACCAAGGACGATACCATTTTGGAAGAAGTTTATCACACGTTATCCAGGGTCTATAAGATAAAAAATCTTGGACCAATATCGAAATTCTTAGGAGTAGAGTTTATCGCGGATCAACGCGGAGGAATACAGCTTCACCAGCGCGGGTATATAAAGAAGATTATGGACACCTTTCAAATCACCAGAGAAGAACCAGTTTCGCTACCATTGAACCCGGGGTTCAAGTTAGGAAGAAGTGATAGTCCAACAGACCCTGAAGATCAACAAGACATGAAGAAATACCCATACCAAGCATTGATAGGATCGCTGTTGTTTTTGGCTCTTCGGACCAGACCGGATATATTGCATGCAGTGATCACTCTGTCACAATTCAACTCCAACCCAGGAATAAACCATTGGATACACCTATACAAATTGGCCCAGTATGTTGATTCAACTAAAGACTATAGTCTTCATTACGTTAAGGAAGACCTATCCCGTTTAATTATGTATTCGGATTCGGATTGGGGAAGCAATTGGGACACCAGAAGATCCACATGCGGTTACGTTTGTTTTTGGGGATCCTGTCCATTTTCATGGCGTTCATTCCGGCAGAAGTCCGTTGCTCAATCTACGATGGAAGCCGAGTACGTTGCTCTGGCCGAGGCAACCAAGGAACTTATGTGGTTAAAAACGATTACCGACAGTATAGCTGAGCAATGTAAAATTGACTTTCCCATCCCGCTTGTGTTTTGCGATAACCAGTCAGCTATCTTCTACGCAAAGAACCCGGTTGAAAACCACCGCACGAAGCATATTGACATTAGATATCATTTCTTACGTGAAAAACTTGAAGAACAATTATTTGAATTGAACTATGTTTCTACTAAGCTAAATGTTGCGGATGTTTTTACGAAGCCCCTAGCTAAATCTAATTTTGAAAATTGTCGCGGGATGTTAAAGTTACATTAGCCACTAACCATATCATGATTGTTTTCGTTCCTATGATTATGTGATAACAAATTATGTTAAATAGGGGGAGTTTGTTGACTATACAGTAAATAATTTAACTAATTTGACGGAACTGAACCGAACTGCTCTAGCAGACGACATTAGGGTTATTCATGTTTTCTTCACAAGAGAATATTAGGATAGGCAGTCAGTCGGTAACCAGAGTCGAGATGAGATAGTCAGTAATTTCTCCCTAGTATAAATTAATGTTTAACTATATATTTAATAAACCAAGTTCTACTAATTTAAATAAAACAATATGTTTCTAAGTACGGCGTCGTTATTGAATATTATCACAAGAGGATTCACAGATAAGCCTAACATTATTATCATTAGTGCAGAAGAAATTTTTTACATGCAGCGTAGCATCTAAAGGAGTCATATTTTCAATGCTCTTGGGACATATTACCTCTATTAACCCGTTCTCGCCAAGTAGACCGTCAGGAGACGCAGCTAGAAAGAAGTTTTCTAAGCTAACGAAGACACCACATTTTTCAACTTTGTTTCCAGTTAGCTTCTCGTAATCAGCGATTGTGATATCCTCATTACTTTTGCCATATTGCATCGCCATGGTATTCACGGGTGGAGTATACAACAATCGCTTGACTAAAGAGCTACATGGTGTCGTTTTCTTTCGTTTACAAATCTCTCCAAAATTTGAAGCTGACAAACGACTCCTTCTTTCTTGCATCCACCTGTCGTTGGACGCTTGACCGCGAGTATCCTTTTCAATCTCTGCCTGGACATCTGTGTTAACTGATAAGGTTTCAATCATCTCAGTTTTGCGGTTTTCTTATTCTTCCGAATTCATGTACGGCTGCTGACAACTAGTGCCGTAGTCCGCTTGACCGGCAACTAACTCTTGTGTCAAGTCTCTTCTGGCTTTGGGTCTTCTCTGGCTATTTTTTCCCTTCTCTACAAATTTTCAATAGCTTGGCAATGCTTTTTCTTTCTAAGCGATGTGGTTCTTCAAAAAGTTATTGGGACTTTTCGTGGTAATCATTTTCCATGTTCGGTGGTACCATGATCTACCCAAAATGCTGGCAAAGACCCGCGGCGTAGCATCTTCGCTGAAAAGAGGCTTTTTTCCCGCGATTTATCTGCTTACCGCCTGTGAATTTGGCTACAAGAGACATAATTTTCCGCCGCGTTACTGGTGTCGTTTTTTATAAGGGGATGAGCTTTCGCGGCTAGATTATTTATCGCGGATGTAATTTTGATAATCAAATCTCTCGGGAGAGTTTGCATTTGGTTTTTCCCGTGGATTTTCTTGCAAAAATAAGCTCTGCAATGAGTGTGATTTCCAAAGACGTGTTTCGGGACATTTTTTAAATCCGTGATCAAATCATGAACAGTGCCTTTATTTTTAGCAGCATGATATATGGCGCCTTTGACTCCATTGGACAATTGCCTTATTCTGCCTGGATTAAGGAATCTTTTGTATTCGGCGGATATGGCTGAGCTTTTGTATAGCTGTTTGGTTAAGTTTTTCACAGCGTGGTTGGTGCATTCAATTTTAGAAACTTGCGGTCCATAGGATACGCTCTCCAAAATCTTCTTGTAAACGGAGGAGTCGCCGTCTCCAATAAACTGTCGGTACTAGATTTTCTTGGTTCTTTACCCGATGATAATAGCTACGCCTGAATTTGCAGAGTAGCGGTGACCATGACTTCTGTGGGACCATCCACCGTCAATTACCACCGTTATGAAAGGAACGCCCTTTTTGACGTCTCCAGCTTCTTCCGTCATTCTTTTCTCCTCTTTTCCGGCTGCTATCAGCTCTTCGTAGAAGATGGTTTCCCACTTCTAAAATAAATATAAGAATTACTTCCAAATTACGAATCAAAATTGTCAAAATATCTCCGAAATTCATTTCGGCATAACTTTGCACATTTATAAGAGATCATAAGTTATACACTCGGTTTAGTATTTATATAACCCCCGTACAGCTTCGCGTGTAGCGGGGGATCATAAGTTACAGTGAGATAATAAACATTTCTAAAATATTTACCTCTCCTAGTTTTTCTTCAGATTTGTTAAATGTTTTCTTTGACATTACGGGAACTCCAATAACGGAAAAAAGTTCATCCAAATTGGCATGGCCGCCTCCGATGCTCACTGCGCCCCAAACAGCGGCATCATTTATCGTCAACTTTTGAGCCGATTCTTGCTGGTTTAGGGTGACGGGATCCGTAGTAATGACTTTTATTTCGTGACAGTAAGGACATTCGAAATGAAAGGACGAATAAAAACCTTGGATTTTTTCGTGGGAAAGTTGGAAAGAACCACTCGTGTTTCTGCTGCACTTATTACGCTACAAACTTCGTACTTCATTAAATAAAATGCATTATATCCACTACCCTCCTCCCTTCGAGTTTTTGGACTTTCGCGTCTTGGCTTGGAAGCGGAGGTCCGTACTCTCCTATCAAATCGGGAAGATTATCAAGGGATGGGAATCCTGCCTCTATTACGAAAAAATCGGCCTCACTGAGAGGTGGTGCTGTTATGGCCGATTCTGTCCTTATTTCATTATTTACTGCAAAATTATCGCCGACTTCCGAGTACGGTTTTAGTGGAGAGACACACAAGTTGGCTCGTTGTCTTGAAATTCTAAAAATCCCGAATCTGACTGGCAGACATCTAAAACTGATTTGGATCCATCCAAATCCAAACCCCCGGCAAGAGCATTTTCGATGAGGGGCGTGCTTCGGTCTTGAATTATTCCTCCCGTTTCTATGTCAGAAACTGATGGAATTGTTCCCGAGCAAACGTTTCCGCTCAATCGACCACTTAGAGCCCGATCTATGGTTTTCACCCGCATTAAACGATATCTTTTTTTCCTTGAACTCCTTTTAGTAGGATGTGGTTTAGAACTATGTCCCATTTTTAAGACAGAAAACAAATTCAAGCAATTGAAATTTCGCGTCTGATATTGAGGTCGACAACTAGAAATAATGATCCCGGGCCCAGGTAGGGTAGCTACGTTTCCGCAGAAATTGAAAGAAAGGGGTAAGTCCACCCTCGATAAAGGGGAGTTTAGGTGTTAGGTAAAGTTAATGTGCCCCTCTCCCCGTTCAAAAAAAGGTACTAAATGACCGCTACCCCCTAGAACAACTAGCACACCTCCCCCTTTTCCTGAATAAGACCCCTCTTTATAGACGCTTTGTGGCAGGTCTCTAATACTAAACTGAAAAGCTAAGGCGACAGGAAAACGGTGATTGTAATCACAGAGTAAGGTAAAACTTGTCTTCAACGCCCCCTTAAGTATTTAGTCTTCTCGATAATACCACTGGAAGTATCATAAGCTCATAAGATATGTTCCATAAGTTTGTCACTGGTTACCGAGAGCTTGCCATGAAGTAACGTTGGTGAAACGTAATTGATTTGCAAGTGTTAAGCGAAGACATCTAATGAGGCTGTCAAAGCTTAGTACAGACTAAATAGGAAGATGGACTGCAAAAACGCGGTAGTCATTCTCGCTTGTCGATGTCGAACTAGCTCTAAGTAAGGCTCTAGCATTACAAAGTATCTGAAATGTCATACTTCTTTAACATATCTTATAAACTTATAGTTGAAGCAACGTTTCCCGAGAGTATGACGAGAAAAGATTTTTCTAGTCTTTGATTACAGCCTCAGGATGAGTTCATAGAATTTTATCTGTTCGACTCCTTATCCTATTGTAAAGCCTTTCTCTGAATTCCCTGCCCAATTATCTTTCTTAGAAATTGAGGGGTTCCAATGACAGTTTTCAACTAATGACTAGACATTATGGAACCGTTATTGGTAGTAAAATTAGGAGTAAAACCTCTAAAATCAATCGATATCCTACTATGCATTTCAAAATAGGTACTGAATTTCTGCGCCATCTACGTTCGTAAAATCAAACTAATCCAACAAAAAGTTTTGGTTCCGAACCGTTAAAAGCCGACTTAATAATGAACCGTGCTTATGGGCTTCCCACCTCAACCACTCGATGGCTACTTTAGATTGAGGGTCTTTCATTCTATAGCCGTGAGGTGGAACAATTCCAATTGAATTTGGCGCTAGGTGGTCCGTCCTGAAAATGGCGTTGCAGAGCCCGGCAATTGGCACGGCAGTGGTAAAAGGGTTAACGTCCGCAATCTTCTCAAAAATCTCCCAGTAATTTAAGCACACCTCTTAAAATCCTGACGTCCAAACAGCAATAATGGATCAACTCTTCAACAAAGTTGAAACCTTTTTTGGCTTCAACTTGTTCGTTGTACCAAGAAATTAAAATCGAACGTTGTTTTTCGGTTAGTCTGTCTGGCGCGTAAGATTCTAAAAGAGGCATGCTTTCCCTCAAGACATAATTTGTACGCGTAGGATCTTTAGGATCAAACACGTGTTCGGGAAGAAAGTTGAAGAGGAAGTTGTAACGGGACGGCCACCCCTCCAATGTCGTCTGCTCAACTTCCATAATTTTTTATATCTCTGTTTACCTTTTCTCTCACCGGTGGCGCCTTAAGCGCCACCAGCATTGGAAAAATTCAAATATGTTTTTTGTAAGGGGAATAAACCCCCCCCCCCTTCGCCTTCAGAGAGGGCAGTCAAGTTTTTGTTCTCGACGAGTTCAGTCGTGTTTTGTTTATGCATTAAATAAAGTTTTTCCCGAACTGTCAACTGCATTATTCTTCTTATGGATCATCTGGTAATTATGATTTTATAGTTAGTCATGGACAATAAGTCCTTAAGACGGGAATCCTGGAACTTCTAGAGTTATTAGTTTATTTAATTATCTTTATGGACCGAGTAAATTAGGCCCCCTTGCCTGCGTTGAAAGTTACGGTTACATAAAGTGGCGAGCTTGCCAGGACCCGTTAGACTGACATTGCCATTTGTAATTAAACGCGTACTTGTGCGAACTACTTGTGCCATTGCTTGAACTAATTAACTGTCGCGTCATGAATCCGCCCGATCCGCATTCTTTGATCGCCGCGATTAACGCGCAGTTACCGGGAGTCTATACTCCCCCGACTGGGAACACTCCCCCTTCAAGCCTTGGTAATAGTCCTGTGCATGGTCAAGGACAAGCGGCTGGAGGTGTCCAACCTCCACCGCCGCCACCGCAAGGTGCGGCATCAAACATTTTGTATCAAACCATTCACACACTTGCAGCTACGTTAGCGAACATCGGCACTAGACCAGCCGCAACAATTAGGCCGATACCCCCCCTCACTTAATATTTAGCGGGGTCGAAGGTGAAAGCGCGCCGGAATTCCTTCGGACCTTGTCGGAATTCGCGGATTATCACGGCATGTCGGGAAACGACATTATCGCGCTTCTACCCCAAATATTAAGGGGCCGTGCGTTAATCTGGTTTAGAGACCTAAATAGGCCAAATCAAGCATAAACGTGGCGTGCAGTGAAAGGCGCGTTTAGAGACTATTTCTTTTCTGGGCGAGCGGAGGAATCCCTCCGCCTAGAAATAGCGCAGTTTCAACAACCTGCTAGTGTCTCTTTTGACGCGTATATCGCGAGTATTACCGCGATGAATCAGAACTTACGTGTTCCATACACTGACTCAGAACTTGTTGGTATTTGTAAAAAGAATATACTCCCCGAGATACGCATACATGTCTTCAATGACAGCATAAGGACAATGCGCAGTTTCATAGAGAAGGGCCGCGTAACCGAAGAAATTTTACGGGCGACCCCCTCTAGCGCATTATACCCTAGAGATAGCTCAACGTCTATGCGGCGGGAATCCAGCGGGAGAAGAAATTCCCCCACCGCCGCGGTGGTAAAAAAACCACCGGGGGGAGGTGCTACATCAAAGGGTGCGACACCCCAAACAAGCAATACCAATAAACCAAAAACTCAGATAGAGCGAAAGGACTTAAGTCGCGTAGAATGTTATAAGTGCGGACTCTTAGGGCATTATGCCACCACCTGTCCGGACAAACATGGAGTCGCGCCGCAACAAGATTCGGAAAACGCGAAAGCGGGAAGGCAAAAAGGGGATCGTCTTCCCGCCGCGCGACGAAAGTAAAGCCCCCTATGGAATTTGGCTCTATGGATGTGCGTCGCTGTGAGGTTGATCCTCCCGTGGCCATAGATGCCGTATATTCGCATGGGACTTTCGCGACCAGACTAGATTCCGGCGCTGATGCTTGTTTTATCAGCTTATATCAGTGGCGTAATTTAGTCAAAACTTTGAAACCAGACTTAGTGCTTCCGGAAGAAGAAGAGACTCAGTGTATAGTGTTAGGCGATGGCCGTTACACCTTTACAAAGGGACGCGCGCGAATAGACTTCCGCTTAGGACAGTTGAAACTAACGCAAGAGTTTCACGTCGTTCCGTCATTGCCAAACGATTTTATTTTGGGGAAAAACTTCCTCTATAAACATCGTGCCATTTTGGACTTCGGTACAAAAACTTGTCAGATTGACGGAACAACGTTTCCATTCGTGTTAAATCTCCCGGGGTTAAAGACTCCAACACCTCAGATTATCGAGGATGTTGAACAAGCTGTCGCGTCGCCTACACTAAGTCCAGGGGTAAATAACGAAAGGAGTTAGAGACGCTAGCTTCCGTAGTGTAGAATACAGTGGGACCTTGAAACGTCATAGAATTTGCAACTAACGTAGTGCCATCTTTGGAACTGTATTGTAAATAAGACCAGAACCTTAAAAAATTTGCCTTAAAATCTTGCGCCGCAAGGTATTCTGGGTAAAGTAAAATGGCGGGTGTCGATGTTGTGAAGTCGTCTCATAAATCAACCCAATATAATTATTATATTCAATCGCGAGTAAATAGCGATTTAAAGAAGAAAGATAAGTCAACAATTTGCAATTTGAAGCCGGGGAAATCCTCAAAATGTGATCAAACTTGTTTTGCCGTAAGTGCGCGGTTACAGAGTCGGCCCAGTGAGCCAAGGCTTAGTGGGAACTGTGGGATCAGGATCATCGATTGTATCTGTGACTAAAGAAATTAAAACAACTAAAACTGTATTAAAACAACTAAAACTGTATTGAAGGATGCAAAAACGACATTTAATTCCATTTCGTTATCGAATAAGGAATTTACCAACTTTAAAGTTCCATGTTTCTAATTCAAGCGCACCTTAATGAATAAACTTTACTCTAAGCCTAATTGTCACTCAGTCGTAAGCAGACGAACACTAGCAGACGAATACTAGCAGACAGGAGAAAATCGATATCCCAGCATGCCTTTCGAATCTTTGCTGCCACGCTATTGGTTGGAAAATATCATATTTATTTTGAATTATAGGCGGCGCGACCGAGGCATTTTCTCTTTTCTGTGTCTACGTTTGAAAGTCCCACTGTATTCTACACTACGGAAGCTAGCGTCTCTAACTCCTTTCGTTATTTACCCCTGCTAAGTCCTAAACAAAAGGGAGACTTAAAAACCTTATTATTACGATTTCCAAAACTATTTTCGGAAAAAGCGGGTCGAACTAACTTAGTGTATCACCGGATACACACTACCACCGATGTTCCCGTTAGTCAACGCGCGTATCGTGTTAGTGACGAGAAAAAGCGGATAATTGAAGACCACCTTCACGAAATGATCCGCGACGGTATCGTGAAGCCATCCGTTAGTCCTTACGCGTCGCCGGTGGTACTTGTCCACCAGAAGTGCGGAAAGATACGTTTCTGCGTCGACTATCGCGCGTTAAATAAAGTAACCGTGAAAGACCCTTACCCGCTTCCGAGAATAGAAGAACTATTAAGAAAAATGGGAGCCCCGAAGTTCATAACAGCACTGGACTTAAAGAGCGGCTATTGGCAGATAGACCTCCATCCGCAAGCGAAAGCGAAGACTGCTTTCATCACGCATGCGGGAAAGTACGAATTCGAAGTACTTCCGTTCGGTCTATGCAATGCGCCGTCGTCGTTTCAACGACTCATCGACGAAGTCTTCAGGGATGGACATCACTTTTCCATCTGTGTCTATCTGGATGACATCGTCATTCCATCCAGTACGTGGGCCGACCATCTTCAAGCCTTGGAATATGTCTTTCACCGACTGTCTGAAGCAGGGCTTACGCTTCAGACTAAGAAATGTCGCTTTGCGCAAAGCGAAGCGACCGTGTTAGGGCATATAGTCAATGAACGAGGGATTCACATTGATCCCTCTAAGACTAAGGCTATAGTAGACTTTCCAATCCCGAAAACCGTGAAAGCAATCCAAAGATTTCTTGGCATGGCGGGATGGCATTCACGATTCATCCCGCAGTATTCCAAGATCGTTGCCCCGTTAAATCATCTTAAGAAGAAAGACGTTCCATTCCAGTGGAAAGAAGAACAGCAGAAAGCGTTCCAAGCCATCAAGGATGCGATCTGTATGGCGCCTCCTTTAGCGGCTTAAAACCCAAAGTTGCCGTGTATCCTAACAACGGATGCTAGCGACGCCGGACTTGGAGCTTTCCTGTCGCAAATTCAAGATGACGTCGAGGTACCTATTGCCTATGCCAGTAAGCAACTGACCGACGTCTAGCGACGATATACCACCACGGAAAAGGAATGTCTTGCCATCTATTGGGGAGTTGGAAAGTTCAGACCATACTTGGAAAACATTCCATTTACTGTGATCACTGATCACAAAGCACTTCAGTGGTTGTTCACACTGAAAGAACCGAACTCTCGTCTTGTTCGTTGGGCAATGTACTTGCAAACGTATGACTTCAAGATCATACACAAGAAGGGAGTTGAGAACAAGGTTGCGGACGCATTATCAAGAGCGCCTGTCTCGCTATTAGCCATGTCGCTGGAAGACATGACTTCACCGTCCTCGTCAGAAGATTCCAGTCCAGCGGAGTCCTCTTCAATGACGTCGACCTCGTCCTCAACCAGTAGCGGATTAGCTCCTCCCGCCAATCACGCATTGTACCACTCTTTCACGCTGGAAGAAGTGCGGAAAGCCCAACAAGATGAACAAGCCACAAAAGACATCATAGTCCAGTTATCAGGAGATAATCCACAAAGACATCGGTACTACGAACTGAAGAACGATGTCTTGTATCGGAAGGCCTACGGTAGACAACCAGCAAAACTCTATTTGCCACAGCGGTTCCGGCGGGACGCCATCCGCTTATTTCATGACCACCCTCTATCTGGACATCGAGGTCGAGATCGTACCTTCGACAAAGTACGAGCCAGATACTGGTGGCCATCGTTCCGGCAGGACGTTACCGAGTACGTCCGCGGATGTCTTTTGTGTCAGATGCACAAGGCCCGCAATAGAAAACGTCCAGGTCTCATGCAGCCTACGGCCATTTCTGAGCCTTTTGATTTGCTGGGAGTGGACATAATGGGACCTCTACCGAGAAGCCGTCATCACCACAAGTACCTCCTGGTTTTTACGGACTATGCCACCAAATTTGTCGAACTTTACCCGATGAAGAACATCACCGCCAGAACTTGTGCAAAGAAACTTGTCTCCATGATAGTTCGCTACGGATGTCCGAAAGCCATCGTCAGCGATAATGGGACACAATTCGTTTCTCAGCTTTGGAAGGACATTCTCAAGATGTTCAAAGTGAAACCGCGATACATCACTCCGTATCATCCACAGAGTAACATCGTGGAACGCACTAACAGAGTTCTGGGCGAAATCATTTCAATGTTCGTTGGTCGAGATCACCGAAGATGGGATGAGAACTTACCGTTCATTCAGTTCGCCATCAACTCGACTACTCACACCACAACGGGAAGAACGCCGTTCTACCTAAATATGGGTAGGGAACCGAGATTTCCCTGGGACTTAGACGTGGGGATGCCAGTAGCGGACTTTGTTGAAAGGTCCGCATCGCTCTCAGCTTTAGCGAAGCAACTAGCCTTGTCTAAAGAGCTTGCCAAGAAAGCGCAAGCACACCAGAAGCGCTACTACGATCAAAGGCGGGAAGGAATTGAATTTCCCGTTGGTGCGCTTGTCTGGAAAGAGACGCATCCTTTGTCTCAAGCGGCACGTGATGTTGCCGCTAAGTTATGTCCCAAATGGGATGGTCCCTACAAGATCGCGGAGAAGTTAGACCGCTTGCGATACCGATTAGAAGACCCAGAAACCGGAGAAAATAAAGGGATTGAGAATATCGCTCATCTCAAGCTTTATTGGTCAAACAAGGATGTCTGCCAACCGGCCGGAGGCCAGTCATCCTCAAGTAGCTCGTCTTCTAGTTCTACCTCGTCACAGTCCATACCTGTAATTCAGGACGCTGGAGTCAGTACTGGTGACGAACGTCGTGCGACTCGACGAGAGCGAAGACAGCGAATGTTGAGAGACCAAGAGGCTCAAACCGAATCGTCTGGAGAAGAAACAAGGAGAACTCCATCCTCCTCCCCAAAGGGATCCTCTTCTTCCGCGACGGAAGAAGGACCAGAGCCCTTCCCGGAAGTCTCCGACTTGCCTGAGGAATCTGAGCCAGACGCATTCGCCCTATTCTCAGATCCTCCAGCGGTCTTCCGAGTGAATCGGCTGCCACCCGATCTTTCTCCACCGTCCTCTCCTGATAGGAGCTCAAGGGAGCAGTCTCTCCCTCGGCCCTCTCCTCTATCTCACCCTGACACTTCCAGTTCTCCCTCCGAATCTGAGGAAGACGAAGTAGAAGTGTCCAACCCTGTTCCAATAAATCCAATGAGATTTGTCAATCCTTTCCGAAAAGGTTGGAAACGTGAGATAGTGCTGAGGAAGAATCCGAAGCCTGGAGGTCCGGAATTGGACATTTATTATCACCCTCCAGAAAAATATCCGCACAAGACTCTTCGGTCTCGCCCGGACGTTGCGAATTATTTACGCGTGCATGCGATCACCGATGTGACTTCGAGTGACTTTAACTTTGCGCGTCAAGCCATTTCGCGAGAGCCGTGGGAAACTGTTCGGTATGCAAACTAATACATTATTGATACCTTCCAGGGACCGATGGGCACCTTCGTGCTGGTGATCGAAACAACCAACGCCCCCTACTATTCTACCCAAGTGCCCGCGACCGTTATGTTGTCGGCTCCTTTCGCCCTTATATCACACGGGGCCTTGCGGATGCTAAGGCGCCGCCAAGCCATCCGCCTGACGAACTGGCAGCTAGAGGAGTTTCGCCGACGTTGGCCATCTGCCCCCGCCGACCTGCTCATCGCCCAGGCTCCCGAGATCAGGGTTTCACGCGTGGGTGCGGGCACGTCCGTTGCCCTTTCACCCCTAATTTTCCAAGACGAGCGGCCACTATTGATAATAGACCTGAGTGGTCTACGCCAACTCAGGGCAATGATTTGCCCCTGCTTGCGATGCGAGGGACTCTTGTTCGCGCCGTGCGTGACGCGCGCGCTGACCGCCCCTCCTCGAGGCTTTGTCGTCGCAACGGCCGACACTGCCACCACGGAAGTCCAAACCGACCCCGTCCCTCATCACCACCAGGAAGTTCAAGCGGACCTCATCGATCCGAGAGCAGCCCCGAACAACTCGAGGCGGCCCGAAACTGGCTGCCTCCGGCACATCTTGCGGCGACCTTTATGGCCGCCGCCGCACCCGCTCAGGCGGCCACTACTGTGCCTCCGCCAGTTGCCGCCGCCTCTGCTGGAAACGAACCGCGCGTCCGCCCCGCCGATTTTGGTCGGGTGTCACCCGTGGCCGACATATTGTCCGCAAATCCACTTGGTTGGGGACGAGGACGAGGAAACCGTCCCGACGTCATGCCGCCACTCGGACGAGGTCGGGGTCGAGGGTTTGGTTCCCTCGTTTCCCGCCCAGTGATAGTCCCGGATGTGCGCCCGGCCTCCACCACGGATAGCGGCCATGGAGCCTCCGCCGCGACACCACCACCCGCGGTTTCCACCAGCCGCCCAACCAGCGCCGCGCCGCCCGATATGGTACCCGACGAGCGGTACACCTTATGTCGCCGGTGCCAAATAGGGCGCCACCATGAGAAACATTGCTTCAAGCCCCGACCAAAGCGAACCGAGGCCTATAAGGCTCGCCACAGAAAACGCGCCAAGAGAGGAGGTGAGGCCTCAACCACACACAGGTCCCAAGACCCAAATGACTCCCTAGCGCCGCCGCCTTTTTTGAGGGGGCGGGTGTAACGGGACGGCCACCCCTCCAATGTCGTCTGCTCAACTTCCATAATTTTTTATATCTCTGTTTACCTTTTCTCTCACCGGTGGCGCCTTAAGCGCCACCAGCATTGGAAAAATTCAAATATGTTTTTTGTAAGGGGAATAAAAACCCCCCCTTCGCCTTCAGAGAGGGCAGTCAGTTTTTGTTCTCAACGAGTTCAGTCGTGTTTTGTTTATGCATTAAATAAAGTTTTTCCCGAACTGTCAACTGCGTTATTCTTCTTATGGATCATCTGGTAATTATGATTTTATAGTTAGTCATGGACAATAAGTCCTTAAGACGGGAATCCTGGAACTTCTAGAGTTATTAGTTTATTTAATTATCTTTATGGACCGAGTAAATTAGGCCCCCTTGCCTGCGTTGAAAGTTACGGTTACAAAGTGATAGAAATGTCCCTTATTTAAACTAGGGTCTAAGCCAAAAGTGGAAACAAAGCTAGATAAGGGGAAAGCAATGAAATTTAAGCTATCTATAAATGTCAAATTCTCATAGCGTATTAGCATGATCTTCGTTCCCGTCTTTATCACTTGAGGGCGCCACGCTTTGATGGCTAACATGGCTTTGTACAGAAATCGTAGATCAGAACCCTTGGCGTTATGGGCTATGACCGTTATTTTCGGAGAATTGTGGAATTCTTGAAGATAATTTAAAATATCCAGAACTGGATCATTCCCGTGAAACACCCGTTCTCGAGCACCGCTGGTGGCGCAATTAAATTGATCGGATTTCTCGAGATTGCATTGATCACAGATTTTTTGATAAATACATAAGATAGGAGTGTGTAGGAAAGCATTGGGGTTTGAAGGGTCTGGGGTATTTTGAACAGATTCGAGATCATAAAAGATAGTAACCGAAGGATTGGTCTTAGCTTTTTTACTCGGAGGGTGTCTTTTAGAGTAACCTGCATGAAACAATAGTGGGGGTGTGGGTGGAAATTAGTACAGACGATGCAGTAAACCTCCCCGCAATTGTGAGGTGACTTGCGTTTCCGCATATTTATCGTTTTCGCGCAACGGGGGCATTTAAAAACCCTTTGGCATACGGATAAGGTTTTGCTTCCACTAGCCTTATGGGCGTCAAAGCATTCTTGCCCCCTAAAGTCGCGATGGCAGGTTTCGCATCTAATTTCTCCCCCTTCGCAATCTTCGGCCCTTTGACAGGAATAACAATACTTTTTGCAAGTGTGGTTAAAGTCTAAGTTGTTATATCTCACAAGGCAGCTCTCGCAGAAATATTCGAAATGGAAGAGAGGCTAAGGTTTGGTGATGACGTCAAAATGATTTTGATAGTTAAAAAGGTATAGACGCGACTTTGTTTTACCATCGGCACCTGGGATGAAATTTGGTTCACCGAAAATACGGTAGGGGACGTTTGCTCTAACTGTTAATGCTATTATTTGGTATTCGACCAAGTACGATTGAAATCTAGGGCAGAGCACCCGCCCCCACGCATTCGTCCAATGGTATTTCCGCCACCACGACTAAATCCTCCGCCATCTTCCTTAGCCTCTCTCCTGCCTTTTTACTTATATAAAAATAGATCGGTCGATTGATCTCGCGTTCTCCCTCGGCCATCTAAAATTATACGGTTTAGTAGCTTCGTTTATAGGCTTGGAGATAAACTCCCAAGGGAAAACTGAGATTGGCTCTCGGGCAAAAGAGAAATGTTCCCTGGTTAGGTTAGCTATATTATTTTTCTGGAGGTAAACCTGGACCTCTTATAGCGACCGTAATCTTTTATTTAATTTCAATTAATCTTGGTTTTTCCATGATAATTTTTGTATCCCCCAACATCAACGGTTATAATTCTGTAATTAGCATCTACTACTGCCATAACGACAATAGAATTGGTGGACAATTTTTTTTAAAGAAATATGAATATTAAAATTCCGTTGTTTCGGGACTTGCCCTTCAAGAAATTTTCCCATTTATTAATTACTTGTAGTTATGGTAAACAGAGCCAGTTTTTTGGGGCTTGGTCTGAGGTTTACATGTAATATATTTCCTGTTACTAATGTCTAATGGATGGTCTTTCAAAAATTATTAATACCTATTGCAAAAATACTATGTTAAATGAAATTATGATAACTTTGCATATTTAAAAGCAATTAAATAAGAATAGAAATGTATGCTTTTCCTCTAACAAATAAATAAGTAGTAATTTTTAATCCAATTGGGAAAATATTTCATTATCTTAAATTGTTTTTTTTTTAATTTCATTTTTCTTCAAGATAAACTTGAAATACCCTCACCGTCCACCAATCCTCTAGAGACGGTCTAGAGTCCTCCGTTGGTTGTTGGAATCTTGGTCTCTTTTGACCCCTAGACCGTCTTAGGGGTGGTGGCTGAGTTCGTGGCGGTGCCATTGGTGGCACGGTGACTGCGAATTCCTGAGGTTGGGGAGGTGCAACAGGAACTCCGGATGGGTACGATGTTGTTACATCCATCGATTCCATGAAAAGGTTTAGAAACATCCCCCGCTCTCGGTTCTCAGTGGAGGTTCTCGGGTCCCATAGCTACACCTAACGCAGTGCACGCACACACATATTTATTACATTTTCATTCTGTTTAATTATAAATAAGTTTGTTATATTACTCACCTTCATCACCCCACCGTAATTGCAGAATTTTTCCTTCTGTTTCCTTACATTCGGGAAGTAATAATAATAATGAAATGAAATAAATATTTATTGTCTATATAAAAAACTACAAAGAGTTCACGAGAATATAGACATTGATAATGTGTATCCAATATACAAATGTAGCAAAAATTGAGAGCATGCACGTGAGTAATAGAGAAATTAACAAACTATGAATGAATTTTACAAAAATACATATCTTAACAAATAAATAGGCATTATAATTTGTTTTAGTTTTAAAAAAAAAATGAGGGAGTGAATTTAGAGTTATTTGATTTGTTTCAAAGTTATGGAAAATATATCGAGTTTAGTACCTAGGATATTGCAAGACTTTTGCATTCTGTTAATAGGATTTAAGTATGTTCCCTTTATGTAAAATGTGTCAGGATTATTACGCCAAACCCGTGGAACACAAATATTTAACCTTGCCAACAACATGGGAAGAGGAATAATGTTATTAAGTAACTTGAAAATAAATTTAAAATCTATCAGAGTGCAGTAATGTGCTATAGTTGGTAGCTCGAAGAATGTTAGCAACGTGTCATAGTGGTATTCAAGGTTCCGAAAGAAATTGTAGTAGCTATACTGCACAAATTTTCTTTGTACACCCTCTATCTTATCACGAAGATATTGGGCACAACTCCCCCAAGCAACCCAGCCAAACACAAGACGGGAGCGAACCAGGCTCAAGTACAGCATCCGAAAGTGCCTGAAGGAATGTAATTTTCGAGTGAGTTTGAGTGACACCGCAAGGGTGCGTCGGCAACGATTAACAACATCGTGGACATGATCGTGGAACAGCAGACGGCTGTCGAAAATTGTCCCTAGGTCCTTCATAACACTTTGTTTCTTAATTCGAAGCGAATTAATGGTGTACGCTGAGCGAAAAGCCCTACCGATTTTTCTCGTAAAGCTAACGTGGACTGATTTGGCGGGGTTGATTGGAAGGTTGTTAAGGGAACACCAGGAAGCTAGCGAGTTAAGATCCTCTTGCAATAAAGCAACATCCCTCTGGGCTTCTATTATCTTGCAAATCTTATTGTCGTCTGCGAATTGGAGAATATTAGAGTGGTGTATGTTGTATTGAAGGTCATAGACATAAATATTAAAAAGCAGGGGTCCTAATGACGAGCCCTGCGGCACTCCGCATTGCACAGGATAAGTAACTCGAGTGACTTTGCCATTGCACTTGAGGACATTTACACGAGAGCGTAAGTAATCTTCTAGCCATCCAATCATATCACCATTGATGCCTAGTTTCCGGAGTTTTCTAACTAAAGTGCCGTGGGAGACCCGATCGAATGCTTTCGCCAGATCAAGGTAAATCACGTCCACCTGTCCCCGAGTGACCACCTTAGGGGCAACCAAGTCCATGAAGGATACAAGATTGGTATCGACACTCTTCCCAGGCGTGAAACCATGCTGGCAGGCATTGGGAAAAGAGCTGAACCAACGCTGCAATCTTTCATGCACAAGCATATCAAAGATCTTGGCCAAGACACACAAGAGAGAAATTGGACGATAGTTCTTTTGTTCGGTAGAAGTGCCTGATTTGTAGATAGGGACCACCACAGCAGTTTTCCAGAGGGTGGGAAAGCAATGGGTGTTCAAAGAGAGATTAAATATATGTTCTAGAAGGGGCACTATAATATCCGCGCACCCTTTCAGAATGAAGGCGGGGATGCCATCAACCCCCGTAGAAAATTTGGACGGTAGGCGCTTAATTGCCAGGAAGATATCTGATTGCTGTATTTGACCATTTGTGAAGTTGATAGGCTCTATTTCCGGAAAAATGAAAGCTGGCGTTGCCTCTAGGGACAGTGGTGTCCACAGAGACCCCAGCAAAGTGTGTGGCAAACGTGGAAGCCAATTTCTCGGGGTCACTCGTAAGTTTACCGTTAAGTTTTAGGGAAATAGTATTGTGTCCCTCCTTAAGATTACCATTGACATAATTCCAAAACTTTTTCGGGTGATTTAAAGCTTCCTGACAGATAGATTCAGCATGCAGTCTAACATCCCTAGCCGTCAAGCGCCTCACCAGAGCCCTAGATTTTCTAAACTCAATTGCATCACTCAGCTCTCCAGTGCGCTTCTGTTTCCTAAAGTGATATTTTTTCCTAATTATGGCACGTTTAAGGTCGGCTGAGTACCAGGGCGGGAACTTTGGGCAGGCTGGACGGACTCTCTTTGGAATGGAATGATCCATCGCGTCAACAGTGTTTTTGGTCAGATAATCCACACATTCATTTACATTACTCGATTGGAAGAACCCCGTCCAATCAGTATCTCTCAGTGTGGTATACAATAGATGGTAGTCACCCTTACGGAAGTTATATACGGGGTCCCAAGGATAAATTATTATTATTATTATTTTGAGAGTATGGGAGATGTACCTCCACGACACCCCTTCCCTCCTTGCATACCACTTCATTAAAGTACATGTTGTGCATGACTTGTATGGTGTTAACCATTTCCTTGAAGGTGAAATTTAACTCGGACGCTTGGCCACGAGTAAATTAAAATGGCTTTCGTCTACGTACTACCGTTGCTAAATAAATGTGATAAAAATTATCAAGGATTAAATTAAATAAGAATTTACGAAGGATCTTAAGTTTTGATAAGTGTATTCAAAGTTCTCCAACTTTCGTTGTCTTTATTGTATTATGTTTGTCATATTTATAACAAAATTAAAAGGTGTTAATTGAAAGAATGAAGTTTTCCAAGCGAACGACGAGCGTTGAATTTCTGTTTTGTTATTTTTCTTAATTCCCATCTTCTATAGTAACACGCTAACAACTTTCGAAATTCTGGGGTACCTTCTTCGGGCCCTATTATGGGGACCGATATCCATGGAGTTAATGGATAGCCACTACCTTCTACAAATTTAAAAATAATAAATAAATCAAAAAACAATTATTAAAAATTGGGCTTTGTGACTTCAAACAATCCTAACTCGAAATTGAAAAAAAAAGAACAGTCACACCTCCCCTTATAATTAAATTGGTTAAATTAATTTGGTCAATAAAATCCGCTTGCAATGAATATATTGGTTGGCAAATACTACCTCCCTTTCATTACTAGTAATTTTGTGGAGTCATGTAGTCTAGAGGATAAACGACAAATTTATATGGAATCATGCACTTTGTGAAGAAAGCATGAAACTTTGCACAATGATAAATAAGGGTATTCCCAATTAATTCGAGTTTAGAGCCCACCTCTAACTCATCCGTGACATTTGTGACAAGCTTTCAAAAGTCCCCATAATGACATATATATTTGAAATCTGAAATTTATGAAATTCCCCAAACTTCGATGCAGAGCGAAAGCCACTTCGCCGGGACTGGCTAGAGGCATTTACATAGGGGCCGTCTCTAAAGCGAAAACATACGCAATTTATGCAGCCTTAACGGATAGATATAATATTTTCTTAAAGCAATTGAATTATTTAAAATATCGAGAATGTACAAAATTTTGATTTTTAATACTTAAAAGAGACAAATTTCAATGCATTTAAAGTAGCCCTCTTTCAATATTTTTCTTTTTCAATTATTTATTTTTTTTTAATTCTTTTTCACATCCGCCACATTTACAAAGTGCGGTGCAAGGTAAATTTGCTTTGACGCATTTGCACTTGCCATGACAACCTTTTAGGCACCCACATTTTATCATTTCGCGACAAGCTTCTGCGGCTGGTGGAATTGTCAACCATGTTGGTTGCCATTCTATGGTATTATCTGGTTGAACCAGTTTGGTCCACCCAAAGTTAGACGGGTCCGGTAGATCCGGCTGTTTTTCCAATGTCTGCCCCAAATGTGCCCACCCTGAAAAGCCACTCGAAGCACGTGTTGTAGCAACGCGTCTGCCGAAGGTGGTATGTTTTCAATGTCACGATTTTTTTTGTGTGAATAAGGTTTTTCTTGCTTGGTTGACTTTTTCGTCAGAACTACACCGATCACACGATAGTATCATAAATCTCCCTATAGTTGGGAAAATTTCTTTAACGGCCGTTATAGAAGGCCTTCTAGATATGGCTTGTAAAGCGGGAGTTAGTTCTTTAAATACATTCCAAGTTGACCACGCGGTTTTCTTTCCTTTTCCGTTAAAATGTGAGGTGGTATCACATCCTGTGAGAGCGTGGATGGCATCGCCTCGATTTTGTCTTTTCCTATTTTGTAAGCGTAACGTGTTGCGTCTATGTAACGAACGCCAGTAATATGTGCCAGTGAGACGCTTAGAACCAAGACATCAGTATCCACGGTTCTAATCAAAATGGATCTATGTCCTTACTTCACGCCGTCCAAAACATGAAGGAGCATCCTCGTATCTGCTACCTCGTGAAAACAAGGAGAAATGTCTCCGAAATTGCCTTCAACAAAGCAAATTACGTTTTCACCATTTGTGACGAATATGGCTCCTGGAAACTGAGACGCGACAACCTTTTGACTTAAAAATGCAAACAATTCCTTCTTGTTTTCTTCGTGCCTTAGAAATTCTGGCCAATTGCGTGGCAAATCTTTTCTACCTTCAACCCTAACTCTCAATCCCTTACCACGCTCCCCTTTAAGGCTGCCATTCAGGTACACGTCAAAGACGACATCTACACGGCGAACGGAACCGATGAACTGGGAACGTATGTATTTTTAAAGTATAGTTGCGTAATCAGAGAACGTTTTAGCGTTGCCTGGTTTGATGATATAGACAATCACAGCACCATGGAGTACGATCAAATCAGATTCGAATGTTGTAGTGATATCGTCGTCGTCTGTCAACATATCTTCTTAGCAATGCGTTAGGTCAGACTTGGTACCGAAGCGTATGACACCATTATCCGACAATGAAGGTGGGCAAGGTTGGTTTTCGTGTCGAAAAAAATCTTCTAGATCGCCCATACGGCCATAGTCTTGAAAATAAATTTCGATCATTCTTCATGGCCGCTATTTGAAGTTGGTTTTTGGAAACCGCGTGGTCAACTTGGAATGTATTTAATGAACCAACTCCCGCTTTACAAGCCATATCTAGAAGGCCTTCTATAACGGCCGTTAAAAAACTTTTCCCAACTATAGGGAGATTTGTGATACTAACGTATGATCGGTGTAGTTCTGACGAAAAAGTCAACCAAGCAAGAAAAACCTTATTCACACAAAAAAATCGTGATATTGAAAACATACCACCTTCGGCAGACGCGTTGCTACAACACGTGCTTCGAGTGGCTTTTCAGGGTGGGCACATTTGGGGCAGACATTGGAAAAACAGCCGGATCTACCGGACCCGTCTAACTTTGGGTGGACCAAACTAGTTCAACCAGATAATACCATAGAATGGCAACCAACATGGTTGACAATTCCACCAGCCGCAGAAGCTTGTCGCGAAATGATAAAATGTGGGTGCCTAAAAGGTTGTCATGGCAAGTGCAAATGCGTCAAAGCACCTTGCACCGCACTTTGTAAATGTGGCGGATGTGAAAAAGAATTGAAAAAAAAATTAATAATTGAAAAAGAAAAATATTGAAAGAGGGCTACTTAAAATGCATTTAAATTTGTCTCTTTTAAGTGTTAAAAATGAAAATTTTGTACATTCTCGATATTTTAAATAATTCCATTGCTTTAAGGAAATATATCTATCCGTTAAGGCTGCATAAATTGCGTATGTTTTCGCTTTAGAGACGGCCCCTATGGAAATGCGTCTAGCCAGTCCCGGCGAAGCGGCTTTCGCTCTGCATCGAAGTTTGGGGAATTTCATAAATTTCAGATTTCAAATATATATGTCATTATGGGGACTTTTGAAAGCTTGTCACAAATGTCACAGATGAGTTAGAGGTGGGCTATAATCTCGAATTAATTAGGAATACCCTTATTTGTCATTGTGCAAAATTTCATGCTTTTTTCACAAAGTGCATGATTGTTTTGCTTATCCTATAGACTAATGTAAGAGATAAGCAATACAATTTAATAATTACCAATTATCCAAGAATAGTTTAATGACCCATTTAAGTATGACCGTTCCAAATGTCATGAAACATTTTTGTTGCAATATATTTTACGAGGAAATTAATTGCGTCCGTGATTCGTTCATGGGACTAGTGGAAGTTCCTAAAGCAGACGAACAAACGTTATTTAAAAAATTACTGGAACTTTTAGAGCGTTAGGGCTTCCACTAGAAAACTTGATCGGATTTGCTGCAGATAATGCAAGTAATGATGACCACCTAGATATGCAGCGATCCAAGATGGCCGCCACCCTCAAGACGGCGGCTATGACATCATCCACCTAAACTTCCACCAATATAAAAGATGCCACCTACCTTTGGCATACTAATATAGTCACTATAAAGGGAATTTACCTACACTCTAAGAAATCGAAGTGTTGAAAATGTGTTAAAAGGGTGTAAATTTAGAATACTCTTTTTTTTACACCGTAAAAACACCCAAAAGAGAGTTTTTATTACCTTGAGTTTTTGTGGCCAATTTAAGGTGTAAATACAGTGTAAAGTAACACTTTAAAAACACCCTTTGAAATTAAACATGGAAATTTATAATATGGCTGGTTTCTTAAATAAGGTCTTTTATTTCCATTAATATTTGAATATTAGAGTAAAAAATTATTTGTTAAACATTTATTTAAAGATGATATTCATGAAAGAACATATTTTTCCTTTAAATAAAATAACTAAGAAATTGGTAATCAGGCGGTATTGTACCATTATAAAACACTGCTAAACGTGTTAAGCGACACTCTTACAGGTGTTAGGCGACACTCTTAACGGTGTTAGGCGACACTCTTAATAGTGTTAGGTGACACTCTTAACGGTGTTAGGCGACACTCTTAATAGTGTTAGGCGACACTCTTAACGGTGTTAGGCGACACTCCTAATAGTGCTAGGCGACACTCTTAATAGTGTTAGGCGACACTCCTAATAGTGTTAGGCGACACTCCTAATAGTGTGAGGCGACACTCCTAATAGTGTTAGGCGACACTCCTAATAGTGTTAGGCGACACTCCTAATAGTGTTAGGCGACACTTTTAATAGTGTTTGGCGACACTCCTAATAGTGTTAGGCGACACTCTTAATAGTGTTAGGCGACACTCTTAATAGTGTTAGGCGACACTCTTAATGAGATAAAATAAAAAACTTACTAGAAAAATTAACGAATAGAAAGGGTTTTTTCATTCTTAAATTCCTTATTTTATATTTAGAAGTTACAACGATTCCATCCCTAAAAATCTAATAATTCTTGATGTTCTATTATCTAATCTCATCCCTCAGCCCTTTAAAAAAAGAATGACCATCGTCTACTATATGGATATTCACGCCAAGTTTTGCTGCGTTTCAAATTTCGCGGGAAATTTAGGTTCTAAAGCGTGCCCCTTGCGGACGCATTCGGCGAATTAAAGGGTACCGAAAAAAATTGTCAAAATAGGCCTGAATTAATAATGTTGGCGAAGGTCAGGTTTTCTGGTTGTTTAACGTTAAAGAGTTACCAATAATGAAAATATTTCTCTGATGGTCGTGTTTTTTCCCTACCCTTGAACAGAATTTACAATGGAAACCAACCTTGGGACGTACCATTTAACCGAACTCCCGCGCCTAGTTCGGCTTTACCAAAGTACGAAATAGCGTCAAAAGACGGCACTTACTGAGTGTGTATAATGCTAATATATCTCCGATAATAATAGAGTAGTAAAGGGATACCTTGTTTAACGATTTGCTAGCTTATCTAAATATAAAAGAAAGGTGAAATAAGCCATAATCAATAACATATCCTTTGATATTATTGCAAAATGATGCTTAAAAGGATAAACTTATATTTAAATCGGGGGAAATAAACAATTTACAGTAAATTGTTGAGATTTTAATGGATTTTTAATGAAAGTTTTGTTTGTATTTCAAATTTATATCAGCAGAAGCAAGAAATTTTAGATCAGAATAAATTTTGTTATTATTAGGGTTTTCTAAAACATTTTTATTCAACCGAAGCCCAGCACTTTGAGCCATTTAGGAAGAGTGTGGGCGCCGTGTACACTTAACATTAAATTAACCTTCTTTGTTGCGCCATCTATATTTAGTTCAGCTTTTGATGATTTTTATATATTCATTTCCTTGGTTTTGAATAAATATAGACTTAGTTAATTAATATTGGCATTAGGCAACACCAGACGAAGCCCCGGTCACTACACGCGGAAGGCTGGCCAACTCCCACTGCCTCTAACGGTGCTTCTTGATGTGAGGGAAACCACCTCCGATGGCAGTCCTGCCCTGTTGTGTTTGCTTCTCTTATTGCAATAATCAAATGTTCTCTGATGGTTCTAGTTTTTAAAACCACAACGCTAGTATTTTTTTCTTAAAAAAATTAGGATTGAAGTAATATCAATAGTAGCGTCATGAACTCTGGATCTCTAAAGGGACTGGTAAACGGGATAGATTTTTCTCTATAGCACGTTTCCTTTGTAAAAAAATAAACCATAATACACCTAAATTTAAACTATTACTGGTATGATGTTTAAGTTTAAACCATGTAGAGACCATTTTCAGACCTCTAGTCTAGTGTTGACAGGCCAACTTGTGGGGCACTTGCTTTTTTGACATGTTTTATCATCATTTTGAGAAAAATTAGAGTACAAAAAGGGTTTTGCTTTTGTAAATGTTGTAGAGTAAATTAGATTAAACGCGTTTCTGGTGCTCGAAAAACTCTTAGTGAAAAGAGATTATTAAATTTAAGAAGAACGTCTAAATCTACTGCCTGAATATTATGGTCTCAAAAACCAATTTAATTTCCATTGCATTTGTACAAATCGCAAACTGTCTGCCTTTTTTCAGAAGGTTTAATACGGGAAAATTTACTGATTTTTCCATGCAATTTTACACTGCATTTTAAGATGATCAAATGGCTGACTTAATGCATATTAAGTTAGCCATTAGCACACTTCACTCCTGAAATACACTAACTTAAAGGGGTATAGTTCTGCACGTGAGAAATTTCCTACTACTCTTAAGGGTGTTAAGCGACACTCTTAAAGGTGTTATGCGACACTCCGAGAGGTGTTAAACGACATTCTGAAAGGTGTTAAGCGACACTCTTAAGGGTGTTAAGCGACACTCTTAAAGGTGTTAAGCGACACTCCGAGAGGTGTTAAGCGAAATTCTGAAAGATGTTATGCGACACTCTTAAATGTGTTATGCGACACTCTTAAAGGTGTTATGGAACACTCTTAAAGGTGTTATGCAACACTCTTAAAGGTGTTATGCAACACTCTTAAAGGTGTTATGCAACACTCTTAAAGGTGTTATGCAACACTCTTAAAGGTGTTATGCAACACTCCGAGAGGTGTTAAGCGACAATCTTAAGGTGTTATTCGACACTCTGAAAGGTGTTAAGCGACACTCTGAAAGGTGTTAAGCGACACTCTTAAAGGTGTTTTGCGACACTCTTAAAGGTGTTTTGCGACACTCTTAAAGGTGTTTTGCGACACTCTGAAAGGTGTTAAGCGACACTCTGAAAGATGTTTTGCGACACTCTTAAAGGTGTTATGCAACACTCCGAGAGGTGTTAAGCGACAATCTTAAGGTGTTATTCGACACTCTGAAAGGTGTTAAGCGACACTCTGAAAGGTGTTAAGCGACACTCTTAAAGGTGTTTTGCGGCACTCTTAAAGGTGTTTTGCGACACTCTGAAAGGTGTTAAGCGACACTCTGAAAGATGTTTTGCGACACTCTTAAAGGTGTTTTGCGACACTCTTAAAGGTGTTTTGCGACACTCTTAAAGGTGTTTTGCGACACTCTGAAAGGTGTTAAGCGACACTCTGAAAGGTGTTAAGCGACACTCTGAAAGGTGTTAAGCGACACTCTTAAAGGTGTTTTGCGACACTCTTAAAGGTGTTTTGCGACACTCTGAAAGGTTTCATGGGACACTCTTAAAGGTGTTATGCGACACTCTTAAAGGTGTTATGCGACACTCTTAAAGGTGTTATGCGACACTCTTAAAGGTGTTATGCGACACTCTTAAAGGTGTTATGCGACACTCTTAAAGGTTTTATGCGACACTCTTATCTTTGACACCCATTGCTTAAAAGTGTTATTAAATCCTTTCAGGGGTGTAAAGGAACAACTGAAACGGTGTCAAATTTCGATCCATATAAACTAATTTTAAAGGTGTTAAAGAACACCTTAGAGTGTGTAATTTAACACCCTTTGGGTTGTAAACCAACACTGGAAATGGTGTTGAATTTAGCACCATCAAAAAGAGTTAAAAAGGTGTAGACTTACACCTCTATTTCTTAGAGTGTAGTTAATAACCCCGAACTGGACCAGGCGACGTATTATTTTCAACCTTGACGTCCATGACGTCATCTTTTTAACTCAAACCAAAACTCTAACCAAAATTGTCCTCGAGCACCATCTTTAACTATACTATTAATGGGCGTCACCGTTTTAATAAACCCGAACCAGCCCGAACAAACCCAAACAAGCCCGGACTCGTCAGGGTGTTATCCCACAAGATCTCCGTTTAAATTTCCCGCCATTTGTTTACACCTGTCACCGTTAAGATCTTGTTATTGGCAATCTTCTTCGAGATACCCTGTTCTTTCTTTAGGCCTAAAGTTAATGAAAAAACACCTAGATTTTAATACATTAGATATTTACTTTTTATAAGATGTACATATATGCCTAATAAATAAATACAAAATTATCAATGAGAAGCAGGGATAAACATATGTCTCTCAAAGAGTTCATTGTTCACGTCGACCCCGTATCGTTATTTTACTCGGAAGCGCGATCAGTAGAGGAACGTCTGGGTCTGGTTTCAAATTGTTTTCGACTTCGCCGCTCAATTTCGTAAAGCGTTAGCAAAACGTTGACTATTAACCCATAAAGATAAAAGAAAATGAGGCACAGCATATTGGGCGGGTTACGATAGTAAATGATATCTAAATAGCTAGGAAATGATATATATATATATACTAGCGAGGAAAGCGGCATTGCTAATTGGTTCCTACCTTTCTTATTAGGCGAAGCGTAAGTAAGTAAAGATGTAATTTCATTGAATAGGTTTTACTATTAAGGCGGAGCTAAAAAATAAATAAAACTATAATTAAAAATCATATGTCTGAGAAGAAAATACAAATCTAGATATGAATAAAGATTTATTTAGTAAGAAGAAAACAGTACCAAATAATATATACAATAAAATAATAAAGAGTAACAAGAATATATAAAACAATAAAAAATATTTACATAAAAAAGTGCCTAGACACCGGTGGAGCCGAACCCCTTCCTCCCACGAGACGTGGGGATCAGAGTCTAGAAACAACATAAAAACGTGTTACATCCTAAATCAAAACTCAATTATTTACCGCTACTTCCACCGGTCTTAATAATAGAACCGGTGTTACTATCAATTGGACGACCCGATCATCCCGCCGGACAACGTAGGGGGTCTCCCCTACATTCGCGACGACCACTTTCAGGGGGCCACGATAGTCGCCGTCTATTATTGTTAAGAAATATTATACTTTTGGCGTTAAAAAATAGCTAATAAACATACCTATCGTGCCCTCGGCGACGAACAGCACTTGGGCCGTTAAGCTGCTACGGCCGACAATGCGACCGTAGCTGTCCATCGGCAGCATGACGCCGACCCCAGTCGACAAAATTTTGATACCGTGAGGTTCGACCAAGGTATCGACCGGACTATATAAGTCCAGGCCGGCTGACTGTGGAGTGGCGCGACGGGGGATAAACGCTGCCAGACAAACAGGGTAAACGAGGAGCGTTAGAGAAAGACATCTTTGTAAAAATATTATAAAGCGGTTTTTGAATGGTGTTTAATAAAATGAAGTGGTTAAACAACTGATGACTTTCTTTTCGAAACACGGAGTTTATATACTAAATTATCGAGGTTAAATTTAATATTAGAAGAGTTGTCTGGGCAATGCTTTTAAGATTCTTAAAGAAGCTACTTTCAATGAATAGCAAAAGTTAATTACGTATATATTTATAAAATTAGAAATCTCTATCTAGCCTGAGATCCAAGTTCTTTTTCGTATGCAAAACTTGTTTGGGCGTGTTTTAAATAATTCAAATGAGATCGTCTTATATAAAAAACCCATCGGCGAAGGTTAAAAAGGAGTTACTTTGGGAGGAAAAGAAGCCCGAGGTGCAAGTTTTATCCGTATGCAAAACTTGTTTTGGTGTGTTTTGAATGATGTAAATGAGGTCGCACTTTATAAAAAAACTTATCAGTGAAGGTGAAAAAAAGGAGGTACTTTGGGAGGAAGAGAAATTGGTTTTTTAACATGATTCGAATCTAAATAAATGTATATTAATATTAAGCTATATCGGTGTTTTTTATATAGGTAAGTATGCTAATATGCTTCATAATTTTTAGTAGCAACTCCACGATAAAAAAATGTATTTTAGGTTAAATTAAAAAATCGTTCATTTTTATCGGTACATAATTAATTTTTAAAACAATTAATGAAAGTAAATTGAGGTTTTTGTTATAAAAAAACTCTCAAAGGAAGGAGTGTTATAAAATGGTCTCTGTGACAGGTAACAAAACAATTTAAAATAAAAAACATGTTTGGGCCTGTTTTCTAAAAATGGCCCTGAGATTTTTGTATAAAAGCTCGGACATCGGCACTAGTAGTAGGAACCACCCAGATATGCAGAGATCCAAGATGGCCGCCACCCCAAGATGGCCGCCACTACCCAACTCTAACCAAACTGCCAACCCTAGATTGTGTTATTTTATGGAGAAATCTTACCTGATATTCCCTACCTTCCACCGTGCTATGGGTATTCCTGCCTTCCACCATGCTATGCCCCCAAACAAGTCTAAACCAACCCAGACTTGTGTTATTTTGACAGATCCCTGTTTGAATTTCCCGCCATAAGCCCATGTCTGAGAAACAAAGACTAATATACAAATAAAGATTTTTTAATAACAAATACCAAATAATATATATAATAAAATAGAGAATAACAAGAATATAAATATAAACAAAGATATTGCCATTGTTTGTCATTAAGAAGGTCAATACTTCTTTTCTTTGAGTTGTGGTTTGTTCCCATGTTACATACTAAATTCTAAATTAAAAAAACAAAAATATTTACCGCCACTTTTACCGCTAATGAAACCACTTTTTAAATCGTAATTTTGAAGGTAATTGGTCTTATCTCTAGTGTAAAAAGCATCTTGTTCAAAGTGACATTTTGATTTTCAAAACTTGATATTTTAGTCGAAATCTTAACTGAAAGCCGCTCTTTAAATCGTAATTAGCGCCACTAGCTTTCTTCATGCATTCTGATGGCTGACGTCAAGTGGCGTAAGATAAACGATGCCGGATGAATTTTGATGAAAGACAGGCAGGGTAATCGAGGATTGTTAGAGAAAGATATTTTAAGTAAAGTCCTCCATTGGTTCTCGAAGATCATGGACCGAGGCTTGGTTGTTTTTTCGTTACTTCTTGTGTCCAAAATGTATCCAGCGGAAGAAGTAGCAGGACTTAACTTAAACTCGATTTTCCTTCATTGCGGTAGTCCGTTGTGTGTACACATATGACACCGCAATGAAGGTTGATTCTTGGCTATCAATTGGATCAGGGTTACTTTCTTTTTCCATACTATAATCGGTAATGTTTTATTTAATTATGAAAAACTAAATTTTTGTTATAAATGATTCCGAAAATCTTACTTGATAGCCAACTTAGAACCCGACAAGTCGGGTTCTAATGAGTCGAATTTGGTCTCTTCCCAGACTATTCCTGAGAAGAGCCAGATGGAACAATCGAATTTGGTCTCTTCTCACACAGCAAAAGCTGTGTGAGTGCATGATCGGCGGGTAAAGACATCTTCGTACTGGTACTGAGTAGTTTTATGGATAAGCGTCTAGTTAAACAACTGATAACTCTCTCTTTAAACCACGGTTCTTATATACTAAAAGATCGAGGTCAAATTTAATATTAGAAGAGTTCTCTAGGCAATGCTTTCGATAAATTTATTTGTTACCGACCCCCAATCTTTAATCTATTTTATTGGATGCGGTTTAATTAACTATTCACGACTTTCACGTAGATGCTGCAAGGATGACGACTTAAAACCTTCCTTGTTTTGAGGAAAATATTTTATTGGATGCGGTTTAATTAACTATTGACGTAGATAGTTCAAGGATGACGACTTAAAACCTTCCTTGTTTTGAGGAAAATATTTTATTGGATGCGGTTTAATTAAGTATTCACGACTTTCACGTAGATGGTTTAAGGATGATGACTTAAAACCTTCCTTGTTTTGAGGATAATATTTTATTGGAAACGGGTTAATTAACTATTGATGTAGATGGTTCAAGGATAGTGACTTTAAAGGCTTAACAATTTTGTTGTTTTGATGAAAATAAACTGAGTGTTTTTCAAGATTGCCAATGGCTCAATGGTTTAAGGCAGGGTTTACTAATGTGATACCCAAAAAGGTGGCGAGTTCAAATCCCGGCCAGTCCACCGAGCCATTGGCAATCTTTTTCTATGTATAAAATAACGTTAGCCTAAGAGATCAGTGTTAGTTGGTAAACAAGCGTCAGTCATGAATGACGCCTTTTTTTAACTCTAGCGTCTAATACGTGTCTAGATATATATCCAAACAATACTCAGTCAAGTTTTAAAAATTATTTGCATCAACCTTTGAACTTGACTAGTGATTATGAAGTTGGGTTGGCAGAAATGATATTTCCAAATCATTGGGTGAATATAAGCGAAGAGTTTAACAAGTTTGAAATTCAGGTCGTAAGTGACCCAAACCGTGACAACTATGCAGCTGTTAGAGAGCCTGTTGAATATCAAAAAATAGAGATACCAGTCAATCGTTATACCAAGACCAAAGAGTAAGAACTGCCCCAAAATTTTGTCGAGCTTTTAAATGATGATGTAAACAGTCATCCGTATTTAAAAGGCAAATTATCTTTTAAATTAGTGAATAAATATAAAGACGGGGCCCTAGGAAAACAGTTAGATACAAACTTTCCCGTTTACCTGCAAGTTTTAGGAGAGGAAAACATACGGTTCAAAATACCAGCTGATTCCCCCTTGGCCACGCTATATGAATTTAAGGAGAATAATTACGAAGATATTCCCTATATATCCAAATATCCTGTATCAAAGCATGCTAAAAATATAAGTTTAAATTACACTAACAATTACGTGGAAATCGAAATTGATAATGTTGGAGATAGTTTTAAAAAAAAAAATTGATTACAAGTACATTCCTAAGGCAGCCATTAAACGTAAAACAAACTATGAAGTTCCGCCAATAAGAAAAAAGCCCCAGCCGGAATATAGGCCTGTACCGCCATCTATACCTATTTTACCACGAACTACGCCTTTTCTTCCGATACCCGTTGCTACGACTGAACCCGTAGTATTTGTACAACCACAGCCATCCAAAATAACCCCTCCCCCACCACCACCACCCAAAATAACTATTCCAAAACAAACCTCTCCAAAGCCTTATTATCCAACATATTCAGGGCCTGACCCATCTAAAACGTTACCTCCAGCTTCAGGTAAACCGTTACCTCCAAGTTCGACTAAAAAAATACCTCAAAGTTCAAATAAACAGTTACCTCCAACTTCGACTAAACCGATACCTCCAAGTTCAAATAAACCAATACCTCCAAGTACGGATAAACTAATACCTCCAAGCTCGACTAATTCAGCCCCTACCACAACGGCTAAGCCATTATCTACCACAACAACTAGACTAACATCTGCCACAACAACTAGCCCAACATCTACTACTACAACAACAACAACAACTAGGCCAACCCCGTCTACTTCAGATCCTTCAAAGATTTTGACTACAGAGCCACCAAAAGTTGAACAACCAAAGCCAAAGCCGGAGACAACAAAGTCCGAAGTACCAAAAGTTGAACAACCAAAGCCAAAGCCGGAGTCAGATCCCCTGAAACTTCCAGATGACCCGAAAACTCCAACACCAGACCCATTAAAGCCTGACTTACCGAAACTCGATCTATCAAAACCCGCTATTTCTGAACCACTGACGCCGACCCCCTCGCCAACGGAGGTTGAGGAAATATATATATTTACAGACCCATCTAAAACTGACTTACCGAAACCCGACTTACCGAAACCCGACCTATCGAAACCCGACCCATCCAAGCCTGACCTCTCAAAATCTCCAGACTCTACAACATCCTCTACTTTTGAGCTACCCATATTACCGACCCCCTCCCCACCACCGGTTGATGAAAAACCCTTGTTTCCGCAGCCGGTTGATCCGTCGAAAAAAAAGCCAGAACCAATTATTCTCGAAGAGCCTAAGCCTATTAACCCTGAAGATTATGACAATTACACAGTATTGTTCTTACCTCAAACTTTTAAAGCCAGTAAAACGCCAGAGAAAAACGCCGAAGGGCTTTATCGAGCCGTAGCCAACACTTTAGAAAAATTAGTATTTAAAAAAATTCAAGTAACATACCACACAGTAGATAATTGGGGGTATGCTATCGTGTATAATTTCAAAACACCGGAATAGGTGGAAATTAAATTTTCTCCCCAAGTAGCTAAATTGCTTGGCGCTGACCCCGATAGATATTACTCCGGAAGACACCAACTAGGGCCCTTGAGCATGACGGTAGAAGAATATACTATAGACAAAGACAATGCATACATAGAATATCGAGTCAATAGAACCATAAAGCGCTATACCCCCTGGGAAGAACCCTGGCTTTATTTCTTTTTTAAAGTGTCAGGCGAGTTTAGATCGACAGATGATTATAAGATTTATGATGATATTGCCGAGAACCTCCAAATAACTGCGCGCAATTTTGACCCTTTAAGATTACATCAGGCCGAATTTAGCGTTATTAAGCAAGGAGCAGAACGTTATTTTAGAGTCTATTGTCCGGCAAAAATTGAAATGCTCTTCCCAAAGGAATTGCGTGATATATTAAATTTAGAAGCTGAATACGTTGGTGGGACGTTTCTATCCACTAAACCCTTAGAGCGTAATTTTACGCATTTCAAAACAACTGATGACACATTTGTAAATTATCGCGTTCATGACTCACTAATGTATCTATTTACTAAGACTAGTGTCACAAAAATCAAAATACCCGCGGGCGATTATACCTGCGATTTTACGGCAAGCGGGGTCGTAATTCCCTTCTCTTTACATTTAAAAATTATAAATCAGTTATTGGGGGTTCAAGAATATATGCCCCGCCGGTATTTTAAAATGTACATTCTCAAAACGGCGCTGGAAGATAGATTTTATGTTCGTCTCGAAATAGAGCCAGGTGTTCGCGTGTCGGTAGCTGGACCAATGGCTCAGTTATTTAACATTCCCGAAGAGGGAGAATTTTTTAAACACAGTCATTCGGGAGTAGCTCTGGTAAATTCTCGATTAAGAATAATGACCCTGACAGCGGATAATAATTTTTGGACTAGCGAATACGATGTGGATAGATTTCCAGAAGACCCAAATATGGCTGACCAGCCGTATTTACCCGGGTCTCAAGCCAGACGAGTTGACAATTACGCGTGCGAGATTCCTCCCGGGGTATATTACCATATTAGCGATGATTTAAGTGCTATGAGCGAAGCCATGTCGCCGACGCATAGAAAAAGTCTAAAATTTACGCAGAATGTAGACGGAACCGTCACGGTTTCAAAACTGAACGATACGGTCTCAATTTTGTTTCCCAAAACAACACCCGGACGAGGACTGGGACGATTGCTAGGTTTTAGTAGTAATCAATTGGATCGGTATATCAATAACGAGACGTCAGAGTTTCCCGCGGATATCATGAGAGGCGTCGATGCCATGTTTGTTTATACCAATATTATCCGTCAACAAGTAGTGGGTGGTGGTCAAGCCCCTCTGCTACGTTTCATAAAAATGCCGGCTTTTTCGCTGCTAGACGAGGAGAACCAGAAAATATTTAATAATATCGACTTTTATCCGATTTCAACCAGCGATATACAAGAAATTGAAATTGAATTGAAATCCGATTACGGGGAAAATATCCCGTTTAATTTAGGCAAAGTATATATTAAACTGTTTTTTAGGCTTCGACGTCAATAGAACTTGAGCAATGGTACCTAATAGATACACTCTGTATTTCCAAAGAGGATCGTCCCTTCCGGCTTTACACGCAAACGTTTTCCAATCGGGGGGTCGTTTTAGTGTAGGCGGTATTTTCAATTCTTTATTGCGCAAAATTACACCCTTTATTAGGCCGGCCATTAGTACTTTAGCGTCCGAAGCTGTTGGATTAACGAGTAGAGTAATTAGCGATGCCCAAAACCCCGGAATATCACCTCGAGAATCGATTAAACGAAATGTCTAACAATCTATAAATTCCCTACTACATAAAGGCGTGGACCGGTTCGTCAACACTCAGAGCGGGACGGGCCGAAAACGAAAGAGGATTGCTAAAACAAGCCGGAGCAAACGTGTTAAGCGACGCACTAAACGCGATTTTCTAGACTAAACATGTCGACCTACGAAAGTGTTCTATCCGATTTTGAAGTATTTGAAAAGCCAGTGGTGAATAATAATATTGTTGGGACTAAAACGACTGCTCATTATCCAATTGCCCCCCTAGCTAATGCTAAATATGTAGAATTTATCATTCCTCCCTCTAACAATTATCATGATTTGACTAAAACTCTTTTGAGATTAAAATTTCGCGTTTTACACGAGGACGGCACGGCCGTTCCAGATGCGGAAAAGAAAGTCTCGGTAACAAATTTAATAATTGCCTCGCTATTTTGTCAAGTAGAATTATTTCTTAATGGCGTTGCCATCCAGCAACCTAATAATATGTACCCATATATGGCCTATTTTAAAATACTTTTAAATTATGGACAAACGGCGGCCAATTCCTGGTTAACTTCTATGTTATATTATTTGGATACCATTATCGATCCGGCGACGGCTTTAGCAGACGCCAATATTAACAAGGAAGATAATGGTATTGGTCGTCGCGCTAAACGCGTGGCAAAATCAAAGACGTGCGATGTAATTACGAATTATTTTTGGATATGTTCAAAACGCCCAAATTCTTACTAGATAATATCGAGGTGCGAATTAGACTTCATCGAAGCTCCACGGATTTCGCTATTATTCACAATGAAGCGGGCAAAAAGTATAAGATTGATTTAACGGAATGCACCTTGTTTACGCGCGAAATTGAGGTTAATCCCGAACTGCAACTAGCTCACGCCCAGATGTTAAACTCGGGAATAAACGCTCGCTACGAAGTAAACTCTATTGTTATGAAAAATTTCTTAATAACCACCGGAACGCAAGATTTTATTAGGGACAGCTTGTTTACGGGGCAATTACCCCCGCGAACTGTCGTGGCTTTCGTTACTAATAAAAAATTTGTAGGGGAAGCAACTTCTAACCCCCTGGATCTCCAACATTTCAAACTCGATTTCATGCAATTCTCTTTAAATTCACAAAATTATCCCGATATCCCGTTTACGCCCAATTTTGACGACGATCAATACGTTAGATGTTACAATTCTTTATTCGAGGGTCTCGAGATATTAGGTCTTGACCGGGGAAATATAATTTCTTACGATTTATATAAGAAGGGCTTTTTTGTCGTTGTTTTTGATTTGAGTAGAGAACATCTCGCTTCGTAAGGTCTAAATTCCATGCCCCAGACTGGTAACTTGCGATTATCGTTAAGATTTAGCTCTCCGCTAACCGAAAACGTCACGTGCATTGTCATGGCCGAATTTCCAAACAACCAATTAATAATATCTAAAAACAGAGAAATAATTTATAATCACCCCAACGTATAAAAGACTAAAACTTTATAAATACAATATCAGTCGCGAGCCAATATGCACCCAGTACACACCGTCACGCCAAAGCTCGACATTTGCGTCATTGAGTCAATTGAACCTAAAATATTAATTCGAAGATCGGATACGCGTACAAAAACTATATTAAAACCTAACGCCTGGTACGCTTTGTTTCGGTTTCAAAATGAACTCACGTCCTTTTTTGACGGAAAAATACCTCGCTATCATATTTGGTTGCCCGTCAAAGAGCGCCTCAAGCTGGAATGCTTCGTCAACTCGAAAGATGAACGTATAATCGATCTTCGATACTATGAACGAGGCAGCGGCAGTCGTTATTTCCTGAACTTTAGCACCAGCGAAGGATTCAGCCTGAACAAAACAGGATGGCAGACATTGATTGATTTAAAGCCGCTGATTGACGAGGATCTCAAAGCTAAAGCGATAGCTGTCTGTCGCATGCGCGAATTAATTTTAAACGAGCTCACTACCACTTTATTTGACGTCACTTCCACTTGCGCCAACGTCGAGTGTCGAAAACAAATATGCCACTCTCAAAGCTGCTCGGAATTTGACACAAATTTCAGTGATCGAGTCGAACGTAATTTGCACGAAGCGCTGCCTCAACTGGATCGTGAGAAAATTTTGCATCAATTTGAGACTGAACACGGATGGATTGAAGATCAAGAGGATATTTACGCTTATTTTGTCAACAGTTTGCCGATTTAAAGAATGCCTTGATTTATGGCTATTAAAATAAATGTACTGATATATCGTATTTGTTTAACTGATATTGTTTTTATAAAATACCTTTGTGTGTATTAAATAAAGTTGTTTATTGGGAAACTATTTAGTCGTTATTTATACTTGTTAAGACATGGACGCTAAAATTAGAAAAATTTATTACGACGTGGCTAATCCAGCCGCTTATGGGTCGCTAGCCAGGTTACAAAAGGCTTTACCGGGTGTGTCAAAAGCCCAATTAGTCACCTTTCTCGAGAAACAACCCGCCTACACAAAGCATAGGTTTCGGCGCTTCCAATTCAAGACCAATCAAGTGTACGCTTCGAGCATGGACGACGTTTTTCAAGCTGATCTGATGGATCTACCAAAATTAAAACGTTTTAATAAAAATGTTCGCTATGTTTTGTGCGTCATTGACGTCTTAAGCCGCTACGGCTGGACAATACCTCTTAGAAACAAAACATCTGGCGAGGTTATCGAAGCTTTTAAAACCATATTTCGAGAGAGGATCGCTTTAAAAATATACACTGACTACGGTGGCGAGTTTAGTTCTCGCAACTTTGATTCCTTCTTGAAACGGCACAATGTGCAAATACATTTTGCCCGGAGTCAGCATAAAGCCAGTCTAGCGGAACGCTTTATTAGAACAATTAAGGAACAAATTGCCCGGGTTATTACGGCCACGGGGAATAAAAATTACGTTAAATATTTACCTTTAATTACTCAAGCCTATAATGAACGGGTTCATTCAACTACTGGAATTGCACCGGCTCATGTTAATATAGATAACGAATCAATCATTTGGAATAAACTGTACGGGAAGTCAAACGGAATTAATCGATACGCACCGAGGCTTAAAGTTGGCGATCACGTGCGTCTCTCTATAGCTAGTCGAGTATTTAGAAAAACTAGCTCGGGAGGCACGTTTACTGACGAAATATTCCGCGTTGTTGACGTCATACCCAGGTCACCACCCGTCTATCGCGTAGCGGATTTAAAGGGGGAGCAAATTTTGGGTGTTTTCTACGGTGCTGAACTACAAAAAGTCTCGTTACCGGAGACGGGCCTTGTCAAGACTAAATTATGAACACTTCGCAAATAAACGCTCTTTTAACTTGCGACAAAAGAACGCGACCCTACTATTTAGGATGCTTCCCCGTAGATAAACTCCCAGCACATCCTAAAAGGCCCAAATTTTGCTTTATATTCAATAACGAAGCTGCTGGAGAGGCTGGAGAACATTGGATAGCGTGCTTTTCTAACAATGACACGGTGGAAATGTTTTGCACTTACGGAAAGTCGCCGCGATACTATAAAGTTAATTTAAAACGATACGGGAAACGAGTTGTTTACAATAAACAACAAATTCAACATCCATTTTTTCAACTGTGCGGTCTGCATTGTAGTCTGTACCTAGCACTCCGCTGCGAGGGCGTGGCTAGAAAGACGATATTAGACGCCATTTACGCTAATAACCTTAAACTTAACGACTATGTCGCCTTATTATATTTATCTTTACATTTAAAAAAACATGTACACAGATATTGTTCACAATAAAACAATTTTTTATTTGTCTTAATATTACATTTAATCAATATCACGCCATTTATGGTGTTTAGCTCTTCGTTCGTTAGATGGAACTACTGGACCGAGATTTTGAAGCTCGTCTTTCTTTTTCCGAGGTTTTTTCTGTTTTTTCTTGTTCTTTTGTTTAGCGGAGGCCGTCTCAAACAGGTTTTCCAAGTCCGTTAGATTGTCCGCTTCCGCCTCCTCTAGATTCTCTTGTTCATCGGCAATTTCTTCTTGAAAATCGTCGTCGTCGGGATTTGCATAACCAACAGCCCCTTCTTCTAGCTCTCTTTTAGGCGTAAAAAATGTTTTTTGCAAACGATTTGCCAGAACTTCGGCTTGCCGTTTCACCATATCTCCAACATAGGTCGGCCCAAATTGTTGGTAAAAATCTTCTCGTGTTGGTGTCCCCGCAGCCGTTTCGCTTTTAAAAACCCTTTGTCGTTTAGGCGTAGTAAAAGAACTGCCCGACGTGCTTGTTGTCGGTGATGACGTGGCATAGCTCGGCCATGACAATTGTTTTTTTCGCGGCGGCATTTTAGGGGTGACCGGTAATGGCGGCGTGGGTGACATTGCAATTGTAGGACTGACGACCTCAAATTTAGGTAAAGGAATTTGTTTCTCGATACTTAAATATTTCTTAAAAGCGTCTAAATATTTATATAATTTATCGTAGGCATTCAATGGCGATTTTAAAATAGCATCAATCTCTCGATCCAAAGCCGAGTGTTCTTGGGCAGCTGTTGAAGTTACGGCGCTAGCCGGCACTAGCACCATTTGTTTCATAGTTTAGCAGCTATGGCTTGGACAATTGAAGGCAAAATTGCTGCAAGCAACGTCGTAAGAAAGCCACCTGATTGCTGCAACAACAGCTTTTTTTTGCTTTTCTGCGACAAGGTACTTGATCCGAGTTGTCTAATAATTTTCTTGTACTTTGCTAGCTTTTTCTTACGGTCTTTACTCAAATAAATGCCCCCGCCCTTTAAATTCTTACAAATTGTCTGAATGCTTTTTAATTGGGGCGTGCTACTATTGTTTAAGAGGGTTCGCCGCTGTTTACAGCTAGTTTGACGCAAACTTTGTAAATAAGGGACAAATTTGGCAAACTTTGTCGAGGGACGGGCTACGACGAGTCGGGAGCGTTTTCCTGATCGATGTTTAACGCGTGGGGCCATTATTCAAATGACAATTAAATTTAATCGACATAGACATACATAGGTGATTCGTGAGGTAGAACACGCGACCTTAATCGTAAATTTTCCGGAGTTTCTTGTTTTAAATCAATTAACAAATAACTATAGGGTTCTTTAGTGGCTAGCCTGTACGCATCCGTAATACGTCTCGGGTTATCTGGACTTATTTGTTGCGCTAAATATCTAATAGAGGCAACATCTCGAGGATTTTTCATTATTATAAAATAGGAAGAGTTTTGAGAAATTATCCGCGATTGGCTACCCTTGGGAAACAGTTGTTGAGTAATAATAATGACCGTATACCCTAAATGATGCGACGTCACGCACACTAAATCGGCAATATGAGCTTGCTTAAATAATTGGCTAGCTAAGTCGTCTAGTATCAAGTAGGAATCGCGATTCATTTCCCCAAAGTCTGGATCAGCCGTTGGTAAGCCTTGAATAAATTGAATTCCCGGAATCAATTGTTTCAATTTTTCGTAGTTTGGCTGCCAGGCCGCGTAGCAATAAATAACCTTTTTATGCGGTGGGTCAAACATAAGCTGATGATTTTGCAATAAGTTACTTAAAAGAAAACTCTTCCCCGCTTGCGTTGGCCCCACAATTAGAAACTGGGCGGGTGTTTGGAACTTTAAAGAATGCGAGACTGACTCGGCTGGATTCATCTTGATTAATAAACATTTTTATTTTAATTAACAGTTTATATATATATATATAATATATATAATCAAAAATACAATTAACCCAAAATCCAAAGACCCTTAATAAACACAAATTTGAAAATATTTAAACAATATAAACGAAACCCTTTTACCCAAAAAAAATTCCCCTATGAAGTAATTGTTTTTTTTAAAAAGTTTCTCTTCTAATTCCAGACAACGCTGGCGGAAGCGTTGGGCGTTGAGGAGGTTAAAGTTGACGCGCGACTCGGAGGGTGGTAGGATGTAAACACGCACTACAGTAGCGAACACGACGGATGGATGCGCACGCGCACTTTTTCGTTTCCCGACCGCTCTTTGTTGGTGGTGGTTGGGCATGTCTGAACCAGATGGTCGCAAACATCCGTGCCCTCGCTGGTCGGGAAGTCGGGAAACCCCTGCCGCAGTGGTTTGTTGTTGCACGGCTTTTTGGAAACCATCGCGCACGATGGACTGTGCTTGCGGTGCTCCCTGGATGGAATGTCCGTGCAACGCCACTGGTACAAGGCGATGCCGCAAAAGGCGCAGCGCGTCGTCTGTGTTTCTACATCTGCAAGATAGAAACCGTCTTTGGCCAGGGCTTCGATGGGAACGCAAGATTCCCACAAGCCCTCGAAAGTATGTCTTCGCCTAGCCTCGTAATTCATGCAAAAGAGATGTTGAAGCGGGTGTTGCCTCTTTAAAACCGTAGGGTCGACTGGTTCTAAAATCGGCGTTCAACAATCTCTTATTCGAGGTTTGGCGAAATCTTTTGGTGATTTTAACGGCCTCTAGCTGCAGCTTGTATTTATCCCGTTTAAAATTAAAAGGGACATTGACTGTAACTTCCTTTTCCGGATTCATCGCTACACTTTCAAAGGTTTCAAAGTCAAGTTTTTCCAGATTTTCTCGATTTAACGTCAACCCTTTAATTTTCTTGACTTCTTTTCCTTTGCTAGTGCGAAACGAGTAACTTTTGGCGCCGGTACTACAAAAGGAAGTTATATAATCACCGCCGAGTTCGTCCGCCCAGCAACCAATATGATTGCCGGTTGGAATGGTAAATTCTCCCGGTAGATGGCGGTAGATTATGGAGTCGGTGTCACAATACAAAGCTGCGCGGTCTAATTGCAGCAGCATCTTATTCAATTCGAGTCGCCCGTAGCACGAGACGAAGCTCCCCACGATAGCCGAGCCCAGTTTGTAATCCGAAACGTAATCGCTTTTGGCCTTATACGATAAGAGAGCGATTGAATCTGTGATTGGCCGTAAGTCGACTAATTCCAGAGTGTAATCGCTCGCGTATCGTATCAATTCGTAATAATTGTTGATAAAGATGCTGCGAATCTTTCCCGTATTTAGCGCCATGCGACCCCAAAGAGAATTTAAATTAATTTTAGCGATATTACGCAGGGAAGGATTTGATTGAATATCCGCCACCGTCAGAGAAAGCTTTTCATTCTTGTTTATATCGGCGATATACGCTTCTTTTTGCAAAGGCGTTTGCACGTGAGCGGGAAATCCGGAATTCTTCACCTTCAAGGCGATAAAATCAGTCATGTACTGGGCGAAGAAGTATTCCGTTTTTGGATAATGGTACACCTCGAATATATCGAGGAGTTTATAACCATGCTCCATAGCGGCATAGACTTCTACCGTTGGCCAGACTGATTCGAAAGCCCGTTCATTAACAGTGTGATCGCAGATTTCCGCTCGCAATTCTAAACACGTGCGACCGAGGGCGTAGGCTAATTTACCACCGCTGCGAAAAGGAATTAAGGGGATGTGGAGATCTTGAGGGGCCAGCAGACGACAACTCATAACGCCAAAATACCACCCCGGCGATTTGTCAAAATCTCTGTTATAGATAATGGGATGGCCGCTAGGGTAGGGAAAATCACGACAGACTTTCGGATACAAAGAAATAATATCCTTGTAGAAAATTTTCTCCTCGCCTTGCACATGGCAGTTGAGAACAAAATTTTCCGTTCGTCCCCCATAGAGAGCGCTACGAGCTGATATTTGAGGCCGAAAAGTTAAACTTTTGCAGAAAGCCTTTGCTTCGGCGTTTTCTTTTAAAAGCTTAGCAAATTGACACTCAAATATGGAGGTATACTCATAGCCGGGCATATTCTCTTTAATAAAGAGCTCTCTATCTAGCGTCCGCTCGTACAGAAATCTGTTGCTGGCTTTAAGTTGGGTATTGTAGGCATTAAGTTTTTGGCATGGACAACCGTGATAGTAGCAACCGTGGAAATCAAAAATTTTGGGCGGAGTTTCGCTATAGCCATCGACTAAATAGCGACCCACGCGATACTCGCCCCCGTAGCTTAAAGCAGTGCGCAATTTTATATTTTCAGTTTTCTCCACCCAAGCGAGATATTTTAAGCTAATTTGACTGTGATTAAATTTTGCGTTATACCCGTTAGAAGGAACAATACCCATGCTGTAAGGTTTATAGTAATTGTTAAGATAAATAGTGGTTAGAGCACCCGCCAAAGTGATATTTTTTAAGCAGAAAGGGTCTAATTTGGTTAGGTCGACGTAAATTTTTCTAAAAGCTTCGACGCCTTGTCTCAGGACTCGGACATCTTGAATGCAATATTTAATAAGCTCTTCTTTGATGTTGTAAATAGATCCTTCCATTGACGCGTACCAAGTTTGAAAATCTCGATAATCATTGGCCTTCATTTGAGCTACGTTAAAGTACGAAGCTTCAGGGATGACGCCAATGTAATTTAGATTTTCTTCGGTATGAAAATCAAACGGGAAGAATCCTTTTGCCACATCGCCGAGGCTAAACATGCTGGTGAAATTACGCAGAGGCTGACTAATATAGTTATAGCTATCGAGGAATCTAATTTGCGGTCCCTCGAGATGAATCATGAGAATTTTACTGCCGTCAAAAATAACGGCAGGGGTGACGTGTCTATGGACTAAAGCGTTAAGAATTAAGAAGTTATCAAAAGCTTTCGCGTAATGAGCTACGACTTGAGTGTTAGTAAAGCGTGGTCGGTACGTTTTACGTTTTTGTCCAGTCATAACTACCTGCTCTACGCTAAATAAATAATTTAAAAATTGCTCGACGCAATTAGCGCCGTAAAAAATTTTGGTTTCAAAGCCAGCTTCAGTTTCTACGTCGCAAACTAGTAAAATGGGGACGTGGATATTATTTCTAAGAATAGTCTCAATGTCGTAGTAAATAAACCGCGAGGCTTTTATTTTGGTTTCCAAAGGCATAACAAAATGCTCGCCTGGCGGATGGACTATTTTACATTGAGAGCATTCGGGATTGCAGTCGTGATCCTCGCCCATCACCCGCCCGCATTCTAAACATCGTTTCTGACTATCGCAGGTGCCATTAAGTAAATGTGTTTCGTAGCAAGGGCCCGGGAAAAAGTAGCGGTGGCATTCGTCGCAACGTTTTAAAACGTCCTCCTTGGTTAAATGAAAAGCTTCTCCTTGGCATCGAAAACATGTATAGGGTTTTGTACCCTCGGGACATTTATGCTCTTTTAACAATTCACGTTTGTAAAAAGATTTTAAGCATAAATCGCAAGAGGTACAACCGCCCATCATGCCGTGCCAAGTTTTAGCGGGGTGGATATGATCGCCAATTTTTAAGAGATAAATAAATTTAGGAGCTTGGGGTCCTTTGAAAAATACGGTAAAATTATTCGCAGCATCAACGATTACGATCCGATAATGGGGAACTACATAATTTTGAAATTTTTGAATATCTTCTAAAGTAACGAAACCCTCGGGGACGCCGGCTTTTCGGTGCAAGATTTTTGCAATATGACCTTGAAGGTCGCTATTACGTTTTAGTTTGTTAAAATTGTCCTGGTTAAAGGGAGGACCTTGCTTAGTTTGTTGATAAAAAATTGCGATCGGCCATCTCTTTACCCAGAACTAAACTCCGCGCAAAACAGAGATTATCATTGTTCTCCATAAAAATAAATTGGTTATTTTGTTTAACGAAATAATCCAAATTAACCAAAGTTCTATTTTTAATGGATTTGTACAATGTACCTATATTCGCATCGAGGTTTAGAAAAATTATATCAAACTGAAAATCTTCACCATTAAAGACAAAGTCCCGACTAGATTGCGTCACTCTATAGATGGTCCGCATAATTCGTTTGCTGGTGAATTTGTCAATTTTTATAAATTTAATATTAACGGGGGTCGTCAATCCGGGGGAGCTTAAAACAAATCGAACCCGATTATACCCGGCATTCTCGGTTACTAATTTACGTATAACGTCGTCGAGAATTTTTCGAAAAATTCGAAAAAAATCTCGCGTTGGAATGTCATCCAAATTTTTAAAAGCTATACGCAAATCGATTTGTTTACAGTGCCATTTGCGACTCGTTTTGTCAATCTGCCGCTCAATTGTGTAGTACCGGTCTACCTGCGCGTGTTCCTCCCTCTCACTACCCTCCGAGTCGCTGCCGCTGCTACTGCTGTCGCTCATTTTTTAAATTTCTATCAGAAATAAAACAATTAGAAAAAGCGCCTCGTTTGCAGATTTATTGTTAAATAGATACGTACTTTACTGGGGGGCTGCTGTTTGGCCTCTTCGTCCTGTTTGACGGCCTCCACCAGCTTGTGGAAGGCGTTAATCAATTTAACGCCTTCACTATTGTTTTTTTTGAGGACTGTCTTTAGCCTCTTGTGGTCACACTCCCAGACCTTATCGGGCTGGGAGTTTTTGATGTCCGAGAATTTGTAGATTGCAAGATCCACGTAGAAATCCCCCTGGCGTGGGGGGACTTTGGTCTCGTAGTATTGACCGTCTTTTCGAAGGCGAAAAGAGCCTTCGATCCCGCTGGATCCGACAATATTTTTTTGGAGTACCTCCTGTACAAAGCTATCGTCATCGGCGTCGATAAGAACTTCCGGCGGCGATGGTCTTACAAATTGGGTTAATGCGCGGCGACCGCGACTAGGGCCTGGTCGATCCCCGGGAGAAGACGGCGGAGACTCAAGAAGTGATTGAGAGAGCGATTGCGATTCTTGATAGTGACTCATTGCTGGTAGTTCGATTGTGAAAATCTACTGCCGATGCTCCAGCTTTTATACCAAAATCTCAGGGCCATTTTTTTTAGAATACAGGCCTAGATATGGTTTTTTTTATAAAACCACCTAATTTTACTTTTATTAAGTGTATCAACAAGCGATTTGTTAATTTAACCTTAAATGCATTTTTTATTGACGAGTTGATACTGGAGATTATGAAGGCTATTAGCGTAGATACGCATATAAAAAACACCTCTATAGTTTAATATTAATACACGTTTATTCATATTTAAATCATGTTAAAAATAATTTCACTTCCTCCCAAAATAATTACTTTTAACCTTCATCAAAAAATTTTCCTATAAGGAAATCTTATACATATTATTCAAAATATATTATTCAAATCACGCTCAGACAGGCTCAAACAAACTTTGCATACCAATAAAAACCTAACCCCTCGGCCTTCTGTCAAGGTAACTCCTTCTTAACCTTCGCGCATAAATTTTTAATATCACACGATCTTATTTGAATTATTTGAATAGTGACTAGACAAGTTTTACATATAGAAAAATAAACCTAGACCTTGGAGAGATTTCTCATTCTATGAATATATACCTAATTAACTTTTTTCCTTATTATCGAAAAAATAGTTTCTTAAGAATCTTGAAAGCTAGACACTATTAGATTTAACCTCCATAATTTACTATATAAGCCCCGTGTTTCAAGGTAAAAGTTGTCAGTTGTTTAACTTCTGTTACTTAAACACCAATCCCAACAACTTTAAGATGTCTTTCTCTACCGCTCCTCGATTACCCGCCCTGTCGTTTGTCAAAATTCATCCGGCAGCGCTTACTCCTCGTCGTGCCACTCCCCAGTCGGCCGGACTGGACTTATATTGTCCAGTAGATACCATGATTGAACCGCATGGTGTCAAAATCTTGTCGACCGGGTTAGCCGTTATGCTACCGGCGAACAGCTACGGTCGCATTGTCGGCCGTAGTAGCTTAACGGTCCAAGGGCTGTTTGTCGCCGAAGGGACTATAGGTATGTTTATTAGTTATTTTATAATGCCCAACAGTATAATATTTCTAAAGAATAACAATAGACGCCGACTATCGAGGCCCCCTGAAAGTGGTCATAGCCAACGTAGGGGAAACCCCCTACACTGTCCGGCGAGGCGATAGAGTTGCCCAATTAATAGTTACACCGGTGCTATTGTTAAGGCCGGTGGAAGCAGCGGTAAATAACTTTAGTTTTAATTTAGGATTCAGCGTGTAACACGTTTTATATATTGTTTCTAGAATCTAACCCCAACGCTTCGTGGGAGTGGGGGGTTTGGCTCGACTGGTGTCTAGTCATTTTTTAATGGTGGTGGGTTCTTTTGTAAATATCTTTGTTATTATTATACATGTCTTTTTGCTAGTTATTGTATATACTTTATGTTATTAAAAATTTTTATTTGTAAATTTGTATTTTCTTTTCAGACTTATAATTATATGCTTATTGTACTAGCTATTTAAATATCATTTACTATTGGAACCCTCCCAATATGCTGTACCGCATTTTCTTTTTTGTTTACGGGTTCATAGTTAACGTTTCATTAACTCTTTACGAAATCGAGCCCATTACTAGCAGGCCAGCGATGAATATAGTTTAAGTTTTGGTTTGAGTTAAGAAGATGACGTCATGGGGTTTGAAAATAGCCTGTAAGAGCTCGGGCCAGTCCGGACTTGTCTGAAAACTTTGGTTTGAAACCAATCTAGGGTTGGAAGTTTGGTTGGAGTTGGGTAGTGGCGGCCATCTTGGGGTGGCGGCCATCTTGGATCTCTGCATATCTGGGTGGTTCCTACTACTGGCACTAGATTCTCACAATCGAAACAGCATTGAAAATGAGTAAATATCAAGAGTCTCAAAGTCTGCTAAATACTCCACCATCTTCGCCAGACGTTTTTACCGGCCCAAGTACAAGTAAGGGAAAGACAACTACCAGCCAGTTTCTAAGACCCGAGCCCGTCGAAGTCTTAATCAACTCCGACGACGAGACCTTCGTTTAGGAGGTTTTACAAAAACACGTCGTAGGCGTAAACGGCGTCGAGGGGTCATACCGTCTTAGAAGCGAGGGCCAATATTTTGAGACCCGAGTGCCTTCGCGAAAGGGCGACTACTATATGTAGCCGTCTATAAATTTAAAGATATTAAAGAAGCGCAGTCGGATAAGCTGTGGTAGTGCACTCATAAAAGACTCAAGAGAGTCATCGACGCGAATAACTGGGACGGCGTCAAGTTACTCAACGCCTTCCACCGTTTGGTGGAAGATATAAAGAACGACACGGAGGCCAAGCAACAGCCTCCCAGTAAAGTAAGTATCTATTTAACAATGGATCTAGAAACCAAGCCTTTTTCAAATTTTTTTTTCCGGGGATATGTAAGTGAATTTTTTCTATTATTGTTGTTTAGTATCAATAATTAAGTTTGTTTTAATGTAATTAGCTCCGACCTGGGTGATTTCGATGAGTTTAAAGAGGATGTAGTATTAAACATAAACTGTGATGGATTCCGGTAAATACATCCATATTTATACACCCCACCATAAGTAGTGCTAATTAATTTCGTTTAGCATTATGGATACCATACGGGTTTAGTTACTCCCGAGTATGGCCACCCCCCCTATCCGGACCCTTTTGGTCACCCTAGAGGATCTAATTGCGGGATATATACGCCCAAGGTGTGTGTTGAAAATATAGCTAGGTTTTAGATTATTTATTAATATATTTTGGGATTCTTCCCCCCTTAGCCCGACGAGAGATATCAATGGGGCTTACCACACCCCGGATGGTGAACACCCATCCCCAAACTGCGATGGATATGGGTATGACACATTATCAAATATTTAATTCTATTTACATTAATTACAATACGTATATTTTCACTAAAACAATTTTTTCCTCTTATTTACTATTATCAGCGTTCAAACCGCCATATTCAAATTAATGATGAGGAGGCGGGATGCCCACAACAGTTTAAATGGGGGTGAGGAGCACGTGCTCGCCACCCAGCCCGACCGGGCTTTAATTGAACATGTCGGCGTTGTGGTAAACCAAAGTTTGTGCGCTAATTACGCAGTGTCGTACCAAATTTGAAAAAAAAAACTATTAAAAAATAAAAGTAAATTAATTAAAAGTTACAATTTGAATTTCATTTTTACTCGTCTCCTAAATTTTTATTTACAATTTCATTGTGGTTATAAATCCACTCGGAAAATAATATACACACATAAATACTTCTTATTATTACGGACAGTTTTATGATTTAGCATGCATGTAATCATCGGACCATCATCATCCATTTCGTTAGCTTTTGGGCATCCAACTCCACTCACGTCTGTAACTTCTCGATTAATAATGTTCAACAAAAATTAACACTTTTCCACCCCTTTACAGAATACGCGGTCGTAGCCTTGAACTGCAGATCGGAGGCACTCCCCGAGTTTTTCGTAGGGGGGTTACTCCATAATCCCATTCCAGGCCGTGCAGGTTGTTTAGAAGCCACCTGTTTTGCCGTATGGCGTCGTAGGTCAATTCTTTTTCGGCGTATGGGGTGCGAAATACCATGAACCAACCCTCGGTATTTTCTCTACGGTTGTAACGGCCACCTCCTTCGCGATTTGTTTCCGTTCAACTCCAACAATGCGCCCGTCAAGGAAATCGAAATCGACCACGACGGATTTCTTAAGCCTTCGTGGAGAGAAAAAATAAATCTCCCATTAACACTGATATTTTTCAGTGATTGAGATAAGAGTATAAAAACTATACTTACATTGTACTTGGTGGCTGTTCCTTCCTTCCTCGTCGAGCTTGAGTGAGATTGTGATGGTTGTTTAACTTGGGGTCTCGGCTTTTTATACTATTTAATAAGATCATCATCCTAGCTTTGACTGTACATTAATGTTGTTTACGCCGTGGGTTTTTTCGGGAAGATTATTCTCGAACAATCTACAACTTTGACTGCACATTTTACGTCATGGCCTTAAACAACGTTATCTTGGGTTTTACGGGGAATTTTAATTTTTCTAGAATAATCTAGTGACCTGGGATTTATGGGGAAATATAATTTTTCCCAGTAGGGATTTTTGGGGATTCTTTATTTTCCCCCAACGTCATCTGTAGTTTCATCACCCCTTAACCATTTGATTAATACGGGAGAAATTAATGGTTCAAATTTTAATCTAATTAACATATTGAAATACTGTTTATTTCTTAAATCATAATTCACCCTATCTTCATACTCCAATGTATGTACTTCTACATCCGAGAATCGAACATGCTTCATTGATCTGTCAATCAAAAACACCCCTTGCAGGTGTGAGAGCGGGGTGCGTCAATCAAAAACGCCCTTTTGCAGGTCTGAGAGAGGGGTGCGTCAATCAAATGGCTTACGTACAAAGTCTCATCCGCCATCTTCCAATCCTCAATCCTCCCCTGCCTTCCACTGTACTGTTTTGGGACCGGCATTTATGTACTACTATTATTATTTTTCAAGATATTTATTTATTTATTTAGTTGGTATAGGTCTGAAAGCCATATGGCCTATTGACCACCATTAAATGAAAATTTGTACAAGAAAAGAAAAAAAAGACTATACAATGAATTATACTGATTTGGTTTCACATTAAGTATGTAGTTGGTTTTTCTTTTTTTTTTAAATATGTAGTTATATGAATACGGGTAGGTTATTTTTTTTATTATTAGGTTATTCATTTTTATGGCCCTCGGGAGTTTCTCCCTATTTAGTTTTATTCTACGGAGAGTTACATAATTGGCGCCCGAACAGGGGCTCGACTAGATAAGACTAGGCCTTAAGCCTCGGTCAGTCCCGTAGCAAAATTGTTTATCATTGCCGGTACAGCCGCCCCCCACGTGGTGTTAAGCATTGGCTTCCACGAAGGTAAACGATTAACCATAATTAAATTAAATTAAATCTAAATTAATCATGACAAATTTTAATAATTAAATGAAATTAAAATTATCTTTATATTTGATGTATTGAATTTAGATAACTTATTTGTATATTTGTATAAACTTAACTTGACTGTTCTAAACTTAATTGATTTATTAACTTGACTATTAAATAAATACAATAATGGCCTACTCGGCGTTAGATAAATGGCAATAAGTCGCAAGATGACTTGGTCCAATTAGCTAGCTGAACTTAAATCTTATATCTGAACTTAAATCTTATATCTGATCTTAAACATGGAGGTCGCCTCGAACATCTGAGGATGATTCAACATTAAATAAAAGGTAAACCAGTCAAAGGAAGATCTGTTTGCTTCTACGGAAGACGATGGCGACACGCTAGGACCGCCAGAAACAGATGATCCATTGGGTAATTTTAACCGGATTCTTCGTCTTGAAGACGAAAAGGAGGAAGAAGATACTGATACAAGAAAGAGAGCGGCCGGCTCTTCAGTATTGGGATTTTCTCCCTATCAACTATTCCCTCATAAGAGTATTCCTGCCCCTAAGGGAATTTCAACTCCCTCAAATTTCCCTCCTCAAACTGGGATTGATTCCCTTGTTCCTCCCAAATCAGCGTCTTAAAGAGATAAGCCTAAAGTTAGTTTTTCATCCACATTACCTAATCCAAGAGTTAGAACTATCGGAACCCAAATTTCTCCGTCTCGACAAATCCCTCAATTTGGACCAGACACTACCGACGAGGAATTAAGATCCTTTATATTACCCTTACTCCAAACCTTGGCTGATAATTCCACCACACAGGCTAATGCCGTAAGAGAATAGTAAGCCTCGATACCCGCGAGCAGCGCAGGGGGGGATGAATTTTTTCCCCCCATGGTTTATACCCGCGAAGGGGGGGACGAATTTTTGCCCCCATGCCTCCATCCCCGGAGGGGGTTGGTGTGTCTCCCCCTCACCTCCTCCACCTGAAGGGTGGAGGTTGTTCTTGAGTGTATGCTCTCTCAAGGCGGGGAATGCACGTACAAGCCTAGCGGCGCGCGTTTTCTCTCCGTATAGCACTGAAATGTTATAGGAATATATCTCTCGGGTTCCTCTCTCCGTTACACGTGCAAGGCGAGGGAATGCATGTACAAGCCTAGGAACTTCCATATCTCCGAATTTCTCTCCCAACGTTTTTTTTTAAAGCGGGGCATTTTTTTTACTTTTGCGATATGTATGTATAAATCAAGAGACGTTAAATATTTTATCCATATATATATATATATATATAAATTTAAATAGAAAAAAATTGAAATATTAAAGGCCTGTTTGTAAATGAACATCATCGGCTACAGCTCTGAGGAAACGTTTTTGCCTATGCCGGTCTAGGACTCCCTCATTGGGGGTACCCGCTCTACCTGAAATAGTCGGTGATAGCGGTATTGAGACTAAAAATAGAAAGAAAAGATATTAGGGATCCATCTTTAAAAAAAAATGCTAATTAACTTACGAGCCCGAGCGAGACGTGTTAACGTAAACCGGCATAGGGTTTCCGGGAGTGGGTGTTATGTCAACGAATGGTATGAGTCGAGAACTCAACTCCCGGAAGACAACATCGTCCTCGCGGAGATCAAAACCATGTCCGAGATTCTCCGCGTGAATGCTCACTAAGTCCTTATGGACATCAGCAAGGATCCTATAAAAAATGTTTGAATATAGACATTAAAGTTTTAAAAAATATAGAGACTTTACCTGAAGAGGCTGCAGTCATTTGGCGGATGTTCATTTACTCTCGGCGGGTTTTCCTGGGGTTGATGTGGGGGTGGACGACGCTGTTGCCGCTCGTGAAAATTTTGTCTCGGGTCCTCCTCGTCGTCCGTGTACAAAAGAACATCGTCAATATGACTGTACGCCCTATTAAGTTCAAAAGTTAGTCTTTCCACGATTTCAGAAAAAAACAGTATGCTCACATGATAATGGTGGATGATGTTCTGGCCAAAGCTAAAGCGAGAATGATTTTAGTATTGGGAAACTCTCCGTATATATAGTATGGAGGGGGACCGTTGAAACCCAGACACTCTTTACCCCCCCCCCCTTATAATATACAAAAACGGTTTCTTACCTTTGGGGGCCAGGGGCGGGAAATTGAATCACCCCCCCCCCCGAGACGCGGATATTTATGTTAGCCAAAAAGCCCTAGATCTACCATCTGTTGGGCGAGCACCCCGTAGGCGACTTTGTCGAGGAACAGTTTCGCCCGCCGTATGTCGTGCTCGGTTGCCGTCCGAACGGACGCGGCGTCAATCACGCCGTCAACATCAACCTCCCCTTCAGCTTCCCTGTATATTCGGGCTCTCCTTTTAAAAAACTTTAAGATGGCCGTATTGAGACTGTAAAGAAAAAAGAAATTAGAAATGGTCTTAAAAAAGAAAAAAAACTATATAACTTACAAGCCGGAATAACAGTTAGCTATGTTTAAGGGCTGTTCCTCGACTAGGGGTGCCTCTTCTAGGGGTTCTACAGGGAATACCATGAAACCCAACAGGGTCTGACCCAGGGTTTCGATAACATAATTTGTCTCGACCGCGTACACTTGTTCGACGGCCGTGCGTACTTCGTTGTTGGCAAGCCGTTCTTCTTCCTCGGCCGCCTGGTGGATCTGGGCTAAGATCCTGCTCAAATTTTACGGAGGAAATATAGCTACTAAAAAATAGGAGAAAACATGGAATGTTTACCGTTGGATGTTACAATCCAATGGCGTAGAATCTTCATCATTCTCATCCAATTCCTCATCAGAATTGCATTCATTCTCCCATTCCTCCTCCCCTCCCCCCACCACCACTTCCTCTAGTTCCGCTAACGGAAAAGGTTCTTCTTCTAAAGGTTCATCTAGGACAGGTGGGTTTAGAAATTCAAAGACCTCATCCCCAAACGGTAAAGGGTTGGGCGTCCTAAATACCAAAAAAACTTATTCTATGATTTCAGGAGAAAAAACATTATACTCACATGTTGAAAGTTTGGTGCAGGATTTAGTCTTAGTAGTAGTAGTTCGTCAGTGTTTAGGCTGAGAGTGATTTTTGTATTGGGTAAATTGCCGTATTTATAGTACCCATGGAGAAACCGGGGGGGGTTCTTTTAGTCTCCGACATTCTTTCTATATACCCCAATACAAAAACCTTATGATCTTTCCAATATTCAAAAGTTGTTATTGAAGCAAACGAGACCCCAAAATAATAAAAGTCTAGACCCTCTCACATTCCTAAAAAAAAGAATTTGACCCCCGACTTCAAATGATTTCTAACGATAATAACACATTCCTAGCCGATTTCCATGTACCCTAGCCGCATGTCTTTCAATAAATTAATAAATAATACAAGTCTAGACCATCTCACATTCCTAAAAAAAACAGAATTTGACCCAGACTTCAAATGATTTCTAACGATAATAATAACACATTCCTAGCCGATTTCCATGTACCCTAGCCGCATGTCTTTCAATACATTAATAAATACAAGTCTAGACGCTGTCACATTCCTAAAAAAACAGAATTTGACCCCGAATTCAAATGATTCCTAACGATAATAACACAATCCTAGCCAATTTCTTTGTAGACTAGTTATTGTTGTCCATAATGCTTTAGAAGCGTCTTGTTATGGTCCTATAAATATATATGCCTATCCAGATCAAATGACAAAAATTACGTTTTAAAAAATTTATTTCAATACAAATTTACACCAGGCCAAAAAGATTGACAACGCTTATACGTTTCTTTAAATAAGAAGTTTGAGACATTAATATATTAAATATATTATACGATTGAAAATCAAAACTTATTCCGCGTTCCTTTAATCTACTTTCAAAAGCCATTAATATTTTATACGGTGAAACGTACGAGGCAAAATATGATAGTACACGGTCAAAATTAATACGATCTTCAATTTCTTCGAAAGAAAAGAATTCACCGTAATCTATGTGTAATATTTTATATATGGTAATAAGTTCAGCGCAAATCAAATCGCCAAGTAATAATAGACCTGTTCGTTCGATACAAGCTTTTTCACATGTTCATTGATATATGGCATTAATCGATTTAACTCGCTTGCTTCTGAAGCGTTCAATGTGAAGTCGATACTGTCTCCACCCCTGATATTCGTTTCCAGCTTTAGATTGTTAAAGGTTGCGTGTGCTGATGTCGAAGATAATGGAGTATCGGCTAAAATAGCGTCGTATGATGTGGGTTCTTGGCAACTTGTCCATCCGCTAAGTGGACCAATTTTGGATGCAAAAGCTTGCCAGGTGTCAACATCAAAGCGAAACGTAGACAAATCTGGTTCTTTCTGGCATACTCTAATCTCTATATTGAGATCAGACGTGAATCCGAAAGATAGAAATACTTCTCCCAAATGAAATCTCGATTGATTTTACGATGTTTGGACGGGAGTTTTCGTTTACGAAAATTATCGACTTCCATTCTTATCTTAAAAAAAAAGCAACCGTTGCTATTATACCAAGCGAGCGCCCAAAACTGTTACGCAAAAATTCTACTTACAATTCAAGCGACCTTCTTATTCGAATGTCAAAATCAAAGTGAGCCCTAACATGGCTTATGTCTTCATTCTTTAGAGGGGGAGAAAGGGGGTTAGTTCTAGTTAAAGGTTGGCTTCTTTCATACAGGGTAAACATGTCTGGGCAAAGATTTGTTCTTGTTAGAGTTTAGCTTGGGGGTAGAGAGAGGGGGGAGTTCTAGTTAGAGTTTAGTTTTGGGAGAGAGGGGGTGGGGGTGGCAGTTCTAGTTTAAGGTTGGCTTCTTTCATATAGGGTAAACAGGTCTGGGCAAAGATTTGTTCTTGTTAGAGTTTAGCTTGGGGGTAGAGAGAGGGGGAGTTCTAGTTAGAGTTTAGTTTTGGGGAGAGAGGGGGTGGGGGTGGCAGTTCTAGTTTAAGGTTGGCTTCTTTCATATAGGGTAAACAGGTCTGGGCAAAGATTTGTTCTTGTTAGAGTTTAGCTTGGGGGTAGAGAAAGGGGGGAGTTCCAGTTAGAGTTTAGTTTTGGGGAGAGAGGGGGGTGGCAGTTCTAGTTTAAGGTTGGCTTCTTTCATATAGGGTAAACAGGTCTGGGCAAAGATTTGTTCTTGTTAGAGTTTAGCTTGGGGGTAGAGAGAGGGGGGAGTTCCAGTTAGAGTTTAGTTTTGGGGAGAGAGGGTGGGTGACAGTTCTAGTTATGGGTTGGCTTCTTTCATATAGGGTAAACAGGTCTGGACGAAACTGTGTTGGTCGGTTCATGTTATAGTACGGGCTCTTTATAGGGAGAGAGGGGGGATGTATCTAAAAAAGATTATATTTTTGCTTCGTAAAAAGCCGTTACGTACAACATGTAGGCGGAGGAGGGGGGTAAGGTGAGTGTTATGACCTATATAAGGCAATATGTTGAGTATGCAAAACTCATTCTCTACTTCAGAGTTATAAAGTAAAGACGAATAGCATAGTCTCGCTTTTAGAAAAGTTTTACAAAACCTGCCCGGACACGTCTTGATTCGAAAGGTAACGTATTTTTATATTCTTTTTTGTTTTTCATGGGGATAGCATTTAACGTAAGTTTTTTTTACTATAAAAACGCGTAAAGATGGATCAAGAATCTATTTTATTCGAGATCGAGGAATTGGCCGCGTTACGACCATGGCCAGTTAAGAAAATTTACGCTTTTTTCTTTAATTTATGTACATTACTCAAACTTAACCCAGCTACAGTCGGGGAAATTTTACCGCCTTTTTTGTCTAATAGAGGATACGCTATTCTTGAAACATTTACCGACATATTTAAATATATGTTAAGCGTACCGCGTGAACCCGAACAATGTCGCAACGCGGAAGAGTTGGACACATTCTATAATAATGTGCCTTTAGCGTATCGTGATCTATATAGGGCCCGTTTCGAACAAAGAGCGTTAGAAAAAAATCAACGCGATATAGACGCTCAAGAATCTATTTTATTAGAGATCGAGTCGTTGGTTGTTTCACGACCTTGGCCCATTGAGAAAATCTACGCTTTTTTCTTTAATTTATGTACAGTACTCAAACTTAACCCAGCTACAGCCGGGGAAATATTACCGACTTTTTTGTCTAATAGAGGATACGCTATTCTTGAAACATTTACAGACATATTTAAATATAAGTTAAGCGTACCGCGTGAGCCTGAACAATGCCGCGACATTAAAGAGTTGGAAACATTCTTTAATAATCTGCCTTTAACGTGTAGTGAGCAATATATGGCTCGTTTCGAAAAAAGGGCGTTTGACATAGGTCAACGCGATATAGACGAAATGCAAGCTGAAAATCTACTCGTTGATGAGCAAGATGAAAACATGATTAAAGCTTTAAACATTTTCGAAAAGGAAGAATCAATTGTGCGGGAATTTGAATCTTCCCAGAATGACCGTTTAGCTCGCGACTTTTTAAACAATAATCCAGAGCTGGGTTTCGCCTCTCAAAACGATTTCGCCTCTATAAATTTTTCGGGTCTTAGTAATTTCCCTGACCAATCAGTAAGCGGAGCGAGGGGGGCAGTTATGACGCCAATAGATTCTCTACCTCACTGTGAAATTACGGATCAAAGAGTGCAAATGTACCCTAGATTTAACCTAATGGGTCTCGAAATCACCGTAAGAATAACTAATAATTTGGTTGAAGGCTTAGCCAATATTGTCCAGGCCGTTCTTAATAGGTTAGCTCCATCTGATATGATTCAGATAACGGCCGAAAGTTTAAGCTTGCCAAACAGGGGCGAGATATCACTCTCATTTCGTAGAGCTGACCAATTGGACTCTAAATCTGTTTTAGATGAGATAGAGTCAGTTTTATACGATGATGAGTTTGAAAGATTCTTTTTGGGACCCATCGTCTTAAAATTTCACGTGGTGAGAATCCCGGTGGAAGGGTTTGGCCGTGCTGCTCCCAAAGGAGTGCGGTCCTTTGATATCTTTTCTCGTGACTCTCGAGGAATTATTAGGATCGTGAACAATGATAATCTGTGTTTAGCGAGAGCGATTTCCGTGGCAATTGCGCATTCGGAACATAAGAAAAACCCGACTAATATCGCGCTTAAAAACAAATTTAAGTCGATTTCGTACACACGAGCGGATAGAGGCGATACGGCCTCTCAACGAGATGCCGCTATAGAGCTTTGCCGCAAAGCTAAAGTTAACCCGAAAGACTGTGGTAAAGTAGAATCTATACAAAAATTTAAAGTCGAATTAGCGCAATATAATATATTAATATATATTTTTAAAAATAATTTGCCCGAGTTGATTTTGGGGGAAATCGACAATGACGACAATAGACCTCGTTTGATATTAATTAATCAAAATAGACATTACAACGTCGTCACGTCTTTAAGACCTTTGTTCGGGATGGACCATTCCTGTGAAAATTGTCTGGTAGGATTTAGAAACAAGAGAGATCATAGTTGCAATCTTTATTGTTACAATTGTTTACGAGATCAAACTTGTACGGGTGCTGACCGAGCGTGTGACAAATGTCTCAAGGTTTTCAAAGGAGATGAATGTTTTAATTATCATAAACAAGATGGTGTAGACGGGAAGAGTATTTGCGCGCAACTATTTCATTGCAAACAATGTTTCACGCAAATAAATTTATTTAAGCGTAAAAATCAGGCCCATACGTGCGGTGAGACCTATTGTTCTGTGTGCAGTAGATACACTCCCAGTCCACACTATTGTTACGTTCAGGTAATTAAAGAAGAACCTCCTAAAGTTCGCCAAGCTAAGAAACAGAAAGTTGTCCCTGATTTGCTTTATATTTTTTATGATTTTGAAGCGATTCAGATATTAGAATCTGAGGAAAAAAAACGGGCGTTAGTCCACCAGCCTCTCCTTTGCGTATCAGAGATGGTCTGCGAAAGTTGTATCGACGTGCCCGAGGCTGGTTTCGTCTGCGAGAAATGTGGGTCACTAGGTCCGAGACAGAGAGTTTTTGAAGGAGCAAACCCTATTTCAAATTTTTTAGCTTTTCTAAGAACATTAGCCTCTGTCAAGAAGGTAACTTTATTGGCCCATAATGCTAGCGGATACGATAATCAGTTTCTATTGCGAGAGATTATGGCTCTAGGCGAAGAATTTAAACCTAACTGTATAATTAAAATTTCCTTGACTCTTTCAATTTTATCTCCGTACCACTCTCTAAATTCACGGCCACTTTCGGCTTAGAAGATGCGACAAAGGGATATTTCACTCATTTTTTATTTAACGTGGTTAAAGATCACGTCTTCGACCTTAATAATCAATTAGCAACAAATTATGTCTTAGAAAACCAAATGCCTCCCCCAGAAGCTTACGGGTCGGAAAATTTAACCTCCAAAAATCTCAGAGTTTATGGAGTGGTACGATAAACAAATTGAGGAGAAAAAAGGCTTTAATTTTCTGGAGGAATTAAAGTTTTATTGCATCAAGGATGTTGTGATATTAAAGTTAGGTTGTCTAGCTTTTAGAAACATTTTCTTGGACATTGCCCAGGTGGAACCTTTCCAGGTCGCGTGTACTATAGCCGGTTTGTGTAGCTGGGTATACAGGAGACACTTTATGGATAAAAATTCTATACGCATTATTCCTCATAACCTCTATAGAATGATTGATAATCAGTCACTTGTGGCTATAGAATGGTTATCCTGGTATGCTCACGAAAACGGCGTAAATATACAGTCTGCGTTTAACGGCTCGGAAGCCAAAGTTTTGAAAATGAAAGTGGACGGTCTTTGTGATAAAGATGTTCTAGAGTTTAACGGGTGTTATTTCCATGGTTGCCCCAAATGCTACAAAGTCAACCGTAACCAATCTTTGCAAATGATCCTGGTCAAACCTTGAACACCTTGTACGTCAGAACTTTAAAAAAGAAGGAACGAATCGAGAAAGCGGGTTTTAAAGTAATAACGAAGTGGGAATGTGATTGGACTAAAGATAAAACCGATAATCCGGCTATTGGTGTTTTTCTGGAAGCAGAAAACATTAAAGAAAAAGTACGCGAACCTTTAAATCCTCGCGATGCCTTTTTTGGTGGAAGAACGTCGGTACTTAAACTATACCATAAAGTATCCGGCAGCGAGAAAATGCATTACGTTGACGTAACTAGTCTCTATCCTTTCGTCAACAAGAGAAAGAAGCTGCCAGTCGGGCACCCAGAAATTTTACTGGATAATATTCCCGACATTTTCACATTCGATGGATTTCTGAAATGCGAAGTTTTACCGCCAATTAGCCTCTTTCACCCCGTTTTGCCAACAAGGTTAAACAATAAATTAGTTTTCACTCTTTGCCGGGAGTGTGCCTTGAAACGTTTCCAAGGAGACTGTCACCATTCCGACGAAGAGCGAAAACTAATCGGCACTTGGGTGATTGATGAACTTCGTGCCGCTGTAAATCGGGGTTATGTTATCCTAAAAAAGATAGAGGCCTGGAAATACAAGGTGCGACAATATAACCCTGAAACTGGCGAGGCCGGCTTGTTTCAAAAATACGTTGATTCGTTCCTTCTTCATAAGCAGACGGCTAGTGGTTACCCCTCGAATTGCGTTACCCCCGAGGAACGTGACAATTATATTAAAAATTTTAAAATTAGAGAGGGTGTACTTTTAGACCCAGCCAAGATTAAAAGAAACGAAGGGTTGCGTAGCGTAGCAAAACTTGCCTTGAATAGTCTTTGGGGTAAATTCGGGGAAAGAGTCAAACCAACCAAAACGGAAATTATCAAAGAACCCCGTAGACTTTACGAACTCTTAAGTAACCCGGATGTTGAAGTAAAAAGCGTTTTAACCATAAATGAAGAAACGCTGCTAGTCAAATGGGTTCCTACGACTGAGGCCGACGTTGTTTTGAAGCATACCAACGTCTCTATAGCTTGCTATACAACGGCTATGGCCCGACTTTGTTTATTAGAATATCTGGAAATTGTCGGGGATAAATGCTATTACCACGATACAGATTCTCTGGTGTACATGTCCCCACTTGGAATACCACTAATAGAAACTGGTAACTTTCTGGATGAAATGACCAACGAATTGGAAAGTTATGGTAAAAACGCCTACATTGATACCTTTGTCAGTGGAGGATGCAAAAACTATAGTTGTTGGGTAACAGATCCAGACTCTGGCAAAAGGTTCAATATCAAAATATTCAAAGGGTTTCGTCTTAATGTCTCTAACGAGAAACTAGTCAATCACGAAACTTTAAAAGGATTACTAGGCGTTGATTTAGACAAACCCCCTTTGCCCATAACTGTTCCAATTCCGAGACACATTTCGAGGCTTCCCAATCACACGCTTGTCTCTATAGACACTCACAAAGTTTATAGAGCCACGGTCGATAAAATCCGTATACTAGACAATTTCAAAACAGTCCCCTATGGCTACCAGAACGCAACTTAATTTATTAACTAATTTATTAATTTATTTATTTATTAATTTAAAACTAATTTAAAACTAATTTATTTATTTAAAACTAATTTATTTATTTAAAACTAATTTATTTATTTAAAACTAATTTATTTATTTAAAACTAATTTATTTATTTAAAACTAATTTATTTATTTAAAACTAATTTATTTAAAAGGTTAAAACTAATTTATTTAAAAGGTTAAAACTAATTTATTTATTTATTTAAAAGGTTAAAACTAATTTATTTATTTATTTAAAAGGTTAAAACTAATTTATTAATTTATTTATTTAAAAGTGTATATTGTATATTTAAAATAAAAAAAATTTTAAACTGATTTTGTTCCTTTTTTTCCCGCGCTTCCTGTCATACGCGTTTCCCTGTCATACGCGACACGCGACGCGTTTCCTTACTATGCACGACGCGATCATTTCCGCGACACGAAGAAGAAGAAGAAGAAGAAGAAGAAGAGCGCGACCCCTATATTAACGTTTGGCCGCTTAAAGTTTAATTTATTTAAGCTCGAGAACTCGGAGAACAATGATTCCCTTTTATCATCCGTGTACCATAACGGTAAATGGACCGAGTGGGGCTGCAAAGACGTTTCTTTGCGAAAGAATCATTAAAAATCATCGGGAAATGTTTGAACCCAATATTGCTGAAATTATTTTCTATTATTCAGAATATCAACCATTTTACGACAGGTTGAAAGGTTTGGTTGTCTTTAAGGAGGGTTTGCCGGATATGAACGAGTACGATGGCTCTCGAAATTGTCTTCTAGTAATAGACGATTTAATGGATCAGAACAAATCAGGTTTGATCGGTTCAATTTTTACCAAGTTTAGTCATCATCGTAATTTAAGCGTGCTATATTTAACTCAAAATCTTTATCATAAATCCAGCGATGCTAGGGACATAAGTTTAAACACAAATTATTTGATACTGTTCAAGCAGGTTAGAGATAAATTGCAAATAAATTATCTAGCTAGACAAATGTACCCGCGTAACCCGAAATTTTTAATGGAGAGTTACATGGACGCTACTGAACAACCTCATTCGTATTTGCTATTAGATTTTAAGCAAAACTGTCCCGAAGATTATAGGGTTAGAACAAACATATTTCCCGATGAGATCATGGTAGTGTACGTGCCCAAAAAGAGATAAATAAGACTCGTATCATACACGAGCATTCATTTGAATTATGAAACGCCGTGCGATTACATCACAGCGAGACGTTCTCGCCCTCTTGAGTAAACTTAAAAAAGGACCTAGACACGCCTATATAAGATCCGCGGATAAAGGTTTAATAGACGCTATATCAGAATTAGTTTTAAATACGCTACACGGAAACGTGAAATTGAATTTGGCTCAAAGAAGTAGGCTATACAGGTATAAGAATAACCTACGCAAAATAGCTAGTAAAAGAATAGCTTGGAAAAAGAAAAGGGCAATTTTATCGAACCAAAAGGGAGAAGGTCTTTTTTCTTTACTCGTACCGCTTCTTTCCTCGGTTATCGGAGCCTTTAGTTCGTAATGTACCATAAAATGACCTTGGTACCCTTGAATGAACGGCAAATACCGTCTCAACCCACTATTCAACCCGCTGATACTCTAAAGACAGATGTTTTGCAAGAATTGAATAGGGAGATGCAAACGGTTTTAAACAACAAATCGTTAGACGATCGCTCCAAATGGATTATGTACCAGCAGCTAGTCCAAAGGTACAATAACGTTTCTCGAGAAATCGTGCCGGATCCGACCGAAAAATGGATTGACATATTCCCCCTCAAATATAAGGGAAGAGCAAAGAAGGTTTTTACTCAGTTGCAATCGCTTGGCGAAACCTTAAGGTGGTCGAAAGAAGGAAGAGTATTTGTAAACGGACGAGAGATCAAAAATTCTGATATAGCGCAGTTAGTATACCATTACATTACCCCCCTTAAAGAAATACCCGAAGGCTGGAGCGATTTTCATAGCATTGTAAAAGAAATTGAAGGACCAAAAAACGCCGTCTCTCCCGAACCAGTCCCCATCCTTCCCCCTCCTCCTCTCCTTCATCTCACTTCCCCGCCAAAAAGAACGCCCTTAAAGAGACGGCTAAGAAATTACAATAAAGAAAATTCAAGCGGGGCTCGTTACGTTACGAAAAGGAAATCTTCTTCTTCTATAATACCAAAACGGCTGAGCTTCAACCCAACAACACCGAAAAATTAAAAACCATATACTATGATCCTTCTAACCCCGCTTCGTTTTCAGGAATAGACGCTTTACATCGAGCTGTTAAAGATGATGGTATATCGAAAGCAGAAGTAATTTCGTTTTTGGAAAGTTCCACCCCGTATACTTTGCATAAAACGGCTCGTAAAAAGTTTAAGAGACGCCAAATTATAGTTCACAATATCGGTGATTTGTACCAAATAGACTTGGTTGACATGCGATCCTTGGCCAAAGATAATGATAACTACACGTTTCTATTGACGTGTATAGATTGTTTTAGTAGAAAACTATGGGTCGTGCCTTTACTACGTAAGACGGGAAAAGACGTTGTTAGAGCCATAGCTCTTATATTCAAAGACCAAATACCGATTAGAATAGAAACGGATAAAGGGAAGGAATTTTTGAATTCCTCGGTCAGAAAATTTCTCAAAGAAAAGGGGGTTAAATTCTTTACAACCGAGAATGACGTCCACCACGCCCCCATTGTAGTAAGAGTGAATAGAACGCTAAAGTCTCGTATGTTTAAACTGTTTACCCATCTCCATACTAGAAGGTATATCGACCACCTGCGAGATATAGTGACGGCGTATAACGGCGCTTGGCATAGTACTATTAAGATGACGCCGAATAACGTTAAGCCAACCAATATATTAGAAGTGTATTGAAATATTTACGGAACTGAAAACAAAGGACCGAAAAAACGCCCTCCCCCCCCCGAATAAATGTGGGTGATTACGTTAGGGTTAGCAAAGTAAAAATGGTTTTTGAAAAGGGTTACGAAGCCAATTACTCCACCGAAGTTTTCCAAGTTGATTTTATCGGAACTGCCCGTGATCCAGTGATTTACAAGTTAAAGGATCTGGAAGGAAACCCTATAAGTGGCGTGTTCTATCGCGAAGAGGTTCAGAAAACGGTTAAACCTGAAAGGTTCAACATTGAAAAAATTATAAAGCGGCGAAAAAGGCGTGGAAAATTGGAGTTATTAGTATCTTGGGAAGGTTACCCGAAAACCCAAACCTCTTGGGTTCGTGGAGAAGATGTCGAATCAATCGTTTTACCTAACCCTACCAAGTAACGTCAACGGCTCGTTATTTCCCGATAATACCAGGGCGCATTACTGTACCAAGCTACCTAATCCTATTCATTTAAATGGAAAATGGGAAGTGGCTCTAGTAGATACATTGTATACGTCTACTTTTTACAACGTGCCAAGGCCTAAGGAAGAACGTGATGTTAGTTTTCATAACGTTTCCAGATATGGTAGGAAATATACCGTAGGGGAGGTAGCCGAAGGCAAGAAAAGAGAGAGAAAAAGTAAAGACGCTAGGCGGGAGACCATAGTTGCGCCCGACGTTCCCCCGGGCTTTTACAAGTCTATAGAACATTTAATAAACGTCATAAATAATTCGTTTGACAAAAATGGCCCAACACTGCGGCTGATTTACGATAACGTAACCGGGCACATTACTATAAACCAATCTGAAAAATTATTGAAACCTTATTTAAAATTCGAAAAACCCATTGCCGAAATTCTGGGATACGATGAACCTAGCGAATGTATCGGTCGTAGCCAAAGGCCCTCTAATTTGAATTACCACGTTCCGGACCAGTTATTTATCTATTTAAATATCGCTAGCGATCAGATTGTAGGCGACCACTCGGTTCCTTTACGACGGATCGTTTCGGTTGATGCCAAGAAACCATACGGGTCTCAAATATTTCAAACCTTTACCAATCCTCATTACGTACCCGTTGGTAAAAATTACTTTGATATCATCGAAGTTAATATAAGGAATAGTTTGGGGGAACCGGCGCCATTTGAATACGGGAGCTTAACGGTTAAACTACACTTGCGATGCCTAAGCCCGACGTCTTAGAAAGGCGAGAATGTTGCTACAAGCAATATTACAATAATCAAGCGGGAACCGGAACCGGAAGTTATTATATAGGGACTAACCCTAATTTGAAAGGACATGGGATAGGATCGTTCTTCCAAAGCTTAGCAAGGTTTGTTAGGCCTTTGCTTACAAGCGGTGCCAAATTCCTCGGCAGAAAAGCCGTTAGTACAGGGACCAAAATTTTCAGTGACGTAGTATCGGGCAAGGATATTAAAGAGGCTGCTAAGAAAAGAGTAACGGAAACTTTAGATGATATTAGAGCACAGCATGGGGGAGGGGGGAAACGTCGCAGACGTAAAAAACCCTTGAAACGAAAACGGGCTCAAAGTAAAAAAGGTATAAAACGAGCGGCTACCAGGAAAATAAAGCCAGTTCGCCGTCGTATACCCTACAGGTCAAGACGACACGATATATTCTCCTAAACATGTTTCAAGCGACAATATCTGAGCTGGACTTTTTCGAATCTGTCCCGATTCAAACATCGGTAGAATCGGCCAAATATGTTTGCTATCGACCTATTTCGGTTTTGGATGGAGACTCTCAGATTGAATTTTACGTTCCTGGAAATGGTGAAGAATATATTGACGCCTCTCTAACTATGCTTTATGTTCGAGCTAAAATAGTACATACGGACGGTACCGATATCGATGACACAGATAACGTAGCGCCCGTCAACAATTTTTTACATTCGCTCTGGGATACGGTGGAAGTAACCGCCAATGATACGCCTATTTCATCTTCAACCGGAAACTACGCCTTCAAAGCCTATCTAGAAACATTGCTAAACTATGGAGGAGACGCGAAAAAATCTCATTTAACTTCTTCTTTATGGCATAAAGATACGGCTGGGAAAATGGCTTCTGCAACTGAAAACCAGGGACATCTTGTTAGGAAAGAGTTAGCAAAGGGTTCGAAACAGATTGAAATGTACGGAGCCCTACACGCTGATATGTTTAACGTTTCAAAATTCATACCCAATGGCGTCAGTCTTAGAGTCAGGATGACCCGAAATAAACCAGGCTTTGTTTTGCTCGGAGCTCCTCCCCCCGGTGGCGTATGGTACAAAAACGAAATACTCGAAGTAGGTTTATATATTCGTAAAGTGCGAGTAGCCCCTCGAGTAATGCTAGCTTTAGAATCGGCTTGGACTAAAGCCACGGCAAAATATCCATTCACTAGGACAGAAATGAAAGTTTTTACCGTTTCGGCAAATATTCAAAAAACTACTATAGATAACGTATATTTAGGGGTTTTACCAAACAGATTAACAGCGGGTTTAGTAACTCATAACTCGTATAACGGCAAATTGAGTTGGAACCCTTTCGACTTCCAAAACTTTAACGTGAATTATATTAATCCGATTATCGGCTCGGAACAAGTACTAGCTAAGCCTTTGCGACCAAATTTCAAAAAGGGTCTTTACACTAGATCATATTACTCTCTGTTTACCGGATCTGGTACTCATTACAAAGACGATGGTAACGAAATATCTATGAAGGAGTATCCCAAAGGTTATACGCTTTACTGTTTTGATTTGACTCAAGATGGTACCGCGTCAGATATAAATCATTACAACCCTATACGACAAGGACAATTGCGACTTGAACTCGGGTTCGAAGAACCAGTACCCGAAACGCTGAGTTTGATCGTTTATTCAGAATTTCAAAGTTTAATGCATATAGATCATAATAGAACCGTCGTTGTAGATTCGCCATGAACGCTTCAACCATAAGAAGGGTTTTGAGATACACCCGCGGATTCATGGGCGTATACCCGCGCGATGTTCTACCCAAATATATCCTTCGATACCCGGCTTCCATTGTTATAAATCTAGATAATCACAAAGGAAACGGTAGTCATTGGATTTGTCTCTATATCGATGGGAATAAACAATGTTATTATTTTGATTCCTTGGGCTTGGGTCCCTTGACAGAAGATATTAAAACATTTATGAGAGAAAATTCTACGAAAATAAACAATAATAGGAGGGCTTTGCAGCCCCCCGACAGTTCCGCTTGCGGTATATACTGCGTTGTATACATTATGCACAGAACGAGGAGAAGAAGCACAAACATGTTTTTCAAGAAATTTAAAAGGGATCCGTGGATGAATGACGTCATCATTTCCAACCTCTATAAGAGAACCACGCGCTTCCACTGAATTCTCTTACCCAATCCCGACTCGGTATTAGACCGTGTTATGACGTCAGCCGTTCCAGCCTCTATAAGAGAAACACACACCCCGTGAATTCTCGTATCCAATCCCGACTCGGTTGGTGTTATGACGTCAACCAATCTCTATAAAAGAAGCCCTACGGTCGTTAGAGGATTCATATCTACTCCCGGTTCGGTTTTAAACAGTCATTCACAGACTCGCTGCTAGTTATTATTATGAAGTCCGCCGTTATTAAATTAGAATACCTGAACGGATGCACTCTTAGTGATGGCAGCACGGACATTATCGTGAAAGAAATGGCCATAACAACCATCGAGGCCAAGCCGGCTACCGTTTCCTGGACATTCGCGCCGCCGTACAATAAATCACACGTCTCGATTTCAAAACAACGGCAAAACCAGTGGGTTTCGCGTAATCTGCACCGATTGGACTGGAATGCCGGCCTAACCTCATACGCCAAACTCGACGAATGCCTCGCCGCCGGTCTACAGGGGGTCGACCTAATCTTTTCAAAGGGTGACGAAAAAGTCACCTGTCTCTCTGACCGTCTCAACAGAACGGTTCACGACTTGAACGACTTCAAGTGTCCGAAAGCCACGACCGCGGACATCATTTCTCTTCCCGTACGGTGCTTGTATCCTCACCCCGTCGGTTAGCACCGAACGGCTTGCGCCTTTGACAAGGCTTTAATTTACGCCTTATGGGCGCACTCTAACAAGGCCGAAATTAATATTTCGTGCAATCTAGATATCCTTAATGATATTTACATGTAAAAAAATGAATAAATGTATTTTTTCCTTTAAAAATGATTTTATTTTTTCAACAAGCACATATTTCAGCTTGAAAACAGATTCTCTGAAGGGGGGAGAACATGTCTGGTCGTGTTATTTGCAGACGAGTGACGTAAACAACATTTGTAAAGGGGGTGGGAGGTTCATAGCAGGGATGGCGAACGGGTCTGGGCACGAATTATCTTTAATCTTGGGGGGATCCATTTGGTTCGAATGTCGTAAACAACTTTGTATACAAAGAACGTCTGCGGGGCTGGCTGACAAGTCTGGGCATGATTGATAGGGGGAGAGAGGGTGGGGGACAGTTCTAGTTCTTGTTATAGGTTTAGTTTGGTGGTATGGGGGGTGGAATGGGGGTCGGCTCTTGATATAGTTTGAGTTTAGTTAAAGTTTAGTTTTTGGTGCGGGGGGAGGGCGAACGGGTCTGGGCATGAATTATTTTAGCCGCTAGGGGGGGATCCATTTGGTTCGAATGTCGTAAACAACTTTGTATACAAAGAACGTCTGCGGGGCTGGCTGACAAGTCTGGGCATGATTAATAGGGGGAGAGAGGGTGGGGGGCAGTTGTAGTTCTTGTTATAGGTTTAGTTTGGTGGCATGGGGGTGGAATGGGGGTCTGCTCTTGATATATTTTGAGTTTGGTTCTAGTTAAAGTTTAGTGGTGTGGGGGTGGAAGGTGAGGGGCGAACGGGTCTGGGCATGAATTTTTATTTTAGCCGCTAGGGGGGGTTGTACATGTTGAATTATATAAGCAAACGGAAAATATCGTTGGGTTTCATAACTAGTATGAACACCGAGGCGAAAAGACGTGAAAGTTTCCATCGCTGGAAGGGTCCGTATACAAATCCCCGAGATCTAGCTAGAGACGGATTTTTTTATTTATATACGTATGGTCACGATACCGTAGAGTGTTATTTTTGTCACGGTATATTAAACGATTGGAAAATTCGGGATTCTGTGCACGAAGAACACAAACGTCATTTTCCTAGTTGTCCCTTCATCCGCGGACTTCCAACAAACAACGTACCGATCGAAGACGGCAAGGGTCACGACGTACCACCCACCGCCCGCTCTGATTATATGGAGTTTCGCATTCCAAAGTCTGTCATTCAAAAGGCAATTTTGGATACCTACGTCCAAGAAATTTTCAGCGACCCCAAGAACCGCGAGATGTTGAATACGACATGAATTCGGAAGAAGCCCGTTTAAAAACTTTCCAATCGTGGCCGTCGCTTTACGTTGATGCAGCCGAACTAGCGCGAGACGGGTTTTTTTTAGACCGTAGAGATACCTTCAGATGTTTCTTTTGCCACGGTACTCTTCAAGTATGGACAAACTCGGAATCGGTAAACGATAAACATAGACAATTGTACCCAGACTGTCCATACATTTTCGGGCAACATACGCTAGTCCACACGGACCATACCTTCAGATGTTTCTTTTGCCACGGCACTCTTCAAGTATGGAAAACCTCGGAATCGGTACGCGATAAGCATAGACAATTGTACCCTGACTGCCCCTTCATTCTTGGAAAACGGACGCTCAATGTGCCTATCGAAGTAGACGTTACTTCGGAAAAAGATGACTATATCTGTCTTATCAAGAAAAGACGAATTTAAAAGACTCTTACAATGGTGAAAAAAAAAGTTACTTTTTGCCCTAACGAGGATCGTTTTAACTATAATTATATCGATAAATTGCATTTTAATGAACGCATCCGTAATATTAATACTTTACTAGAAAAAATACTTTATGTAAAAAAAATAAAACATGGATAAAATATTTAACGCCTCTTGATTTATACATACATATCGCAAAAGTAAAAAAATGCCCCGCTTTAAAAAAAAAACCTTGGGAGAGAAATTCGGAGATATGGAAGTTCCTAGGCTTGTACATGCATTCCCCCGCCTTGCACGTGTAACGGAGAGAGGAACCCGAGAGATATATTCCTATAACATTTCAGTGCTATACGGAGAGAAAACGCGCGCCGCTAAGCTTGTACGTGCATTCCCCCGCCTTGTACATGCATCGGAGAGAGGGAACCAAGAGAGAGGAAAAAAAAACTCTCCAGCCTTCACAGCGCTTTCGCGGCGCTCGCCGCTAGGCTTGTACATTCGCAAGCGTAAAAATAAAGAGACGGTCAAAGGGAAAGAGACGGTGAAAGTCAGGAGGGAACCAAGAGAGAGAAAAAAAAACTCTCCAGCCTTCACAGCGCTCTTGTGGGTATCGGGCTGGGTAAAGAGAAAGTGAAAGTCAGAATAAAAAGGGGGACTTAGCGCAAAGAGAGAGCATACACTCAAAAACAACCTCCACCCTTCGGGTGGAGGAGCTGAGGGGGAGACCCACCAACCCCCTCCGGGGGTGGAGGCATGGGGGCCCAAAAATTCGTCCCCCCCCCTTCGCGATTATAAACCATGGGGGGAAAAATTCATCCCCCTCTGCGCTGCCTGCGGGTATCGAGGCTTACTATTCTCTGCCGTAGCCCAGAATGTAGCAATAAATAAAGCTATAGCTACTAGTTTGGATAAGTTAGTTAGGAATCTACCCTCATTAATAAATAGAAGTACAATTCCTCAGAGGGAAAAATCCCTATTGAACCGCCAGAAAGGTTAGCTTTTATGGGATCGTCTAGCGATAACGCCTCAGAGTTTTTAGCTGCTTTTGAAAAATATGTCAAATTTCACAAGCTATCAAATGAAGACAGGTTAGCGGCATTACCTCTCCTATTAAGAGGGCATGCCTTGTATTGGTACAGGGATTTAATCCATCAATATGACGATATTAGTAATGCAAACCCTGCCCATCCTCATTTGGCTTGGAAATCATTTAAGAGACACTTAAAGGCTCAGTTTAGAGACTCCGAAGCTGACTCTAAGCTTAAAATAGAGATTTCCCATAGGAGTCAGAAAGATAAAGAGTCGGTAGAGGATTTTTTCGGGGAAGTTATGAAGTTAAATTTAGGGATGACCCATCCTCTTTCCGAAAAGGATTTAGTTCCTATTATTAAAAGTAATCTGAAAGATGAACTTAGAACTCCCCTCCTTTTCTTGCAATTTACCACTATGGAACAGTTAAGGAATTCCTGTAAAACAATTGAAAAGGATATCGAAGTTAGGAAAAAGAATGCTGAAAAAAGGGAAAAGAGGAGATCACCCCCTAAACCTAAGGTTACAGCTGAGTCCTCGTGCCAGCTAATAAGGGTTCCGCCCATAGTCAGTGTTCCCCCGGGCATTGTCAAAGCCCTTACAATCCTCCTACTTCTCCCAGATGGGAATATCCCTTACAACCTTTAGACTCTAGAGCCAAAGCTAGGGCTAACAACTCCAATAGAGGTCAAAGATCCTATACTAGATATAATAATCAGAGATCAAAATCTCCTGGTCGTCAATTGGCCTTGTCCTACCCCTCTAAACGTACTATCACTTGTTATAGTTGTCAGGAACCAGGTCATCTTGCACCCGACTGTCCAAACAAAAAGATTAGCAAGTCGGGGGAAGCTCAGACGGGAGAGGTCCCTCTTGCCATTTGAAGCAGATGTGAAATTCGCCTCTAATCTAGTTGACGAGTGGAAAATGCTTCATTTAGAGAAAAAAAAAATTTGACGAATCTCAAAGAGTCGATCATTTCTGGCGAGAATCAAGCATGGGACACAAAAAATATCTTAACATAATGAAAGTAGTTCAAGCTTCATTATGTATTCCACACGGAAATTCAGATGTTGAAAGGGGATTTTCGGAATCTCAAAGATGTCTCACTGCCGATAGAACAAATATGTCTTTGGCGACCATAAACGCTTGTCTCATGATTAAGGATGGTATACGGCCATACAGAAGAGAGCTACACCTATACCCCGTTACGAAAGAATTGATAATGAGTGCTAGAATTGCCCATTCCACATATCAAGATAGGCTCGAAAAACAAAAACAGGAAGAAGAAAAAAGAAAAAGCAAAATCGCTGAGGAAGACAAAGAAGCAAATAAACAGCAACTGAGCGAAAAGCAGTTACAAAAGAAGAAAGAAGAAATTACAGATTTGGTTTCAAAAGTAAACAGTCTTAAGGAATCCAAGGTTAAAGAAGAAGTTAGCGATGGTCTGTTTAATGAAGCCAGTGCTAAGCTTAAAAATGCTATAAAAATTAAAGATATGACCGCAATCAAAGTAGCCTAAGCCATGTTGGAAGCGTGTGGATCACAACGTACCAAGGAAAAAGAAATTTCTAAAGAAATAAAGGTTGAAGAGAAGAAACTCGAAAAACGTCAACTCTCTGTTATTGATTATTTCAATTCTGCCAAGAAGCAAAAATTATCCCTTCCTAATATGTGATATTTTAAGTGGTATGTAGTCAGGTTTTAACTCCATAAAAAATTAAAGTGCAAAGTATTCACAAGTCCAACGTTCCTGACTTAGAATAATAGTTCCTATTATTTTTACTTATACTTAAATGTTCTGGCAAAAAAGTCCCAGAATTGTAAAGTATTAAGAAATGATACAAAATAAATATTTAACTAAGATGGATATGACTCATATTATTTATAAATCCCATATTTCCGTGTTTTAACTATATACATTAATAATTTTGAACATATAAAACTCCTATAAATTTATAATTTTGAACCTATAAAAACCTATAAATTTACGATTTTGAACCTATAAAAAACCTATAAATTTACAATTTTGAAACTATAATACCTATATTTTTTGGGGGTTATTGGCTGGGAGCCCTGTTCACGCTAAATTAGATAGTGGGGCCGATGCCTCTTTTGTTAGTCTAGATCAATGGCAAAAGATTTGTAAATATAGACACTCTTCAGAATTACCTGAAGATGAACAATTGGATTGTGTAGTTTGGGGCGATGACCGATATACATTTACAAAAGGTTCTCACGAATTAGAGTTTTCTCTTAAGTCAATTGAAAGTGAGAAACAATTTAAATTTAAATTCTACATAGTTCCTTCCCTCAATAGTGACTTTATATTGGGTCAAGATTTCCTTGAAGAAAATAGGGTCAAGTTAGATTTTGAATCATCACAATGTCTAGTGGGAAACTTAAAGATCCCTTTTTCAATTCCAACTGAAAAGGATCCAATTGATAAGGATATTGTGAATAGCATTAGGGACGCAGTTTCTGCAGCCCCTATCTCTGACGAACAACGTCATCAATTAGAATCCCTTTTATTGAAATTTCCTGAGTTGTTTTCAGATAAAGTAGGAAGAACAGGACTAGTCTTCCATGACATTCATACGGGTAATAGTCCGCCCATCAAATCTCAACCTTATCGTGTTAATGACCAAAAAAGGAAAATAATTGAACAACATGTCAGGGAAATGCTAGATGACGGAATAATTAGACCCTCTGTATCTCCTTGGGCTTCGCCCGTAGTTTTAGTTGATCAGAAAAAACGGGGTAAACCCGATAGGTTTTGTATTGATTACAGAAAACTAAATCAGGTTACCATAAAGGACCCTTATCCTTTGCCTAATATAGAGGACATGTTAGCTAGAGTAGGAAGGCCGAAGTTTATAACAACACTTAACCTTAAATCAGGGTATTGGCAGGTGGAAATGCACCGTAAGAGTAGAGAAAAAAACTGCTTTCGTGACTCATATGGGAAAGTACGAATTTAATGTACTCCCTTTTGGGCTCTGTAACGCCCCTAGCTCTTTCCAGTGTTTAATTGACGAAATGTTTAGAGACGCAGATTACTTCTAACTAATAGACTATTTAGATGATTTAATCTCTCTTAGCGAAGATTGGGATCAACAAGTGTTTAGAATATGTCCTAAATAGATTAAAGGAAGCGGGTCTCACCCTTCAGTTGAAGAAATGTCGTTTCGCTCAAAAAGAAGCGACTATATTCGGTCACATAGATCCTTCTAAAATAGAAGCCATACAGAAATTCCCTCCACCTAAAAATATTAAGGAGGTTCAGAGATTTTTAGGGATGGCAGGTTGGCATAACCGTTTTATAAATCACTACTCTCAAATAGTAGCCCCTATTAACAAACTTAAAAGGAAGGATCAAAAATTTACTTGGGGTATCGAACAGCAACAGGCATTCGAAAAGATAGAGGAAGAAATCTGTAAGGCTCATCCCTTAGCTTCCCATGCATTCTCAATACAGATGCTAGTGATGCAGGGTTAGGTGCCCTTCTTTCCCAAATACAAGACAATGTAGAAGTTCCTATAGCTTATGCTAGTACAGGACTTAAAGACGCGGAAACAAGGTACTCCACTAGCGAGAAAGAGTGTTTAGCCATTTGTAGGGCAGTTTCTAGAAGGTCGTAAATTCACTGTCCTTACTGACCATCAGGCTCTACAATGGTTATTTAATATCAGGGAACCAAATTCCCGTCTAGTTAAATGGGCAATGTACCTTCAAACCTTTGATTTTACTATAAAGCATAAAAAGGAGTAGAAAATGTAGTAGCAGACGCTTTGCCGAGGGCCCCGATAAACGTTTTAAGTATTAACTTTAGCTCCTCTACTTCTAATTCTACTAGTAAAGAAGATCCAACTAGTAGTAGTACAAGTCAAAATTCTACCGGTAGTAGTAGTTCAATTCCTCTAGTGATTCTGCTGAAGGTCGGATACGTCCTCCAGGTCCTAAAACCTTATATTCAGTTTTCACGTTAGAAGATGTAAGAAAAAATCAAAGGGAAGACCCATTTGCTTTCCCTATTATTAATTCCTTGCAAGGACCTAACCCCGTTAGGCATAAAACGTTCGAATTAAAGAACGATCTTCTTTATAGGAACTATCCTGAGAAAATTTGTTTACCTTCTCAGTTAAGGCTAGAAGCCATGAGGTTATTACACGACCACCCTTTATCGGCTCACAGGGGCAAAGACAAAACCCTTAGTAAAGTCACATTTAGATATTGGTGGCCTACAATCGTTAGTGATGTCCAAGATTATGTTAGAGGATGCACTTTATGCCAACAATTTAAGGCTAGGAATATTAAAAACCCAGGGCTAATGCAACCCTCAGAAATAACAAGTCCTTGGGACCAGATTAGTGTCGACATAATGGGACCTTTCCCTTCAAGTAGACACCACTATAAATACCTAATAGTTTTTGTCGCTTACATGACAAAATTCGTGGAAATGATACCACTTAAAACTATTACAGCTAAGACCTGTGTGCAGGCGTTCAAGTCTATTATTACTAGGTGGGGAGCCCCGAAAACTATTCTTAGTGATAGAGGGGTACAGTTTACTTCGAATCTTTGGCTGCAGACGTGCAGAGCTTTTAAAATAAACCCAAAGTTTACCACCCCCTATACACCTAAGGGAAATCCCACCGAAAGAGTAAATAGAGTAATAGGCGAGTTAATATCATTTTATGTAGGGAATCACCATGATAGATGGGATGAATCCCTTGACCTTCTTCAATTCGCTATAAATTCCGCACCCCATGAAACCACGGGCAGATCCCCTTTCTTTTTGAATTTAGGGCGGGAGCCACGTCTCCCTTGGGATTTAGACATTGAAGAACCCATTCAGGACCCTGATGACCCCAGTCGTGATAAGGCTTTAAAGGTTCTTAAGGAACAATTAGCATTCAGTAATGAATTGTCTAAGTTAGCTAAAGCACACCAGAAAAAATATTATGACCTCCGCCATGACCCTCTTGAGTTTGAGGTAGGAACCCTAGTATGGATGGAAACATATCCTTTATCAAGTACGACAGGTCAGCTTATGAAAAAGCTTAGTCCCAAATGGGCAGGTCCCTTTAAAATAGTAGCAAAACAATCTCCCGTTGTCTACGAGTTAGAAGATGCTAACTCAGGGCAGAATATAGGGAAAGTTAACTTAGAGCATCTTAAACTCTATTGGACTAATGTAGCTGTCTTCGACAATGCCGAAAATGCCCCCGTTTCTCAATCAGAAGTCGCCGATGAGATTGAACCTAGTCCTCCTAAGGATGGTGGTAGCGCGAACCACCCATCTACGGAGACTTCCTCAACTACTTCATCTGAATCATCATCTTCTACGTCACCGTCACCTCAGGACGGTCAGGAAGTCGATCAACCGATCATTCCGGCTATCCCAGATGTCCTTCAAACCTCGACATCAACTACTCTAGAAGATCAAGCAGCGGATCAACCGATCCCTCCTGCACTTCGAGATGATTCACATCAACCTACAGACTCTGGAAGTGAACCGGGCATGGCCCTTTTTGAAGACCCTCCTCTCCTCCTTTTTACCTATCATGATATGAGGGCTTTTCAGCTCGATCATCCCTCTAACGATAGTCCGCCTTCTGCGGCAGGGGAGGCTTCCCCGTCTGATCATGAATCAGTCGTGGAAACTAAGCTACATACACCAACATCCAGTTTTACAGAAGAAATTGTAACGCCGGAAGACAAATCAACGTCTTCTGAAAAGTCCATATCGGAACTTGCGTTACACCATTCACCTTCTTCTGGTTTTTCGGAAGAAATAGTACCTCCTGAACCGATTTCTACTCTTACAGAAGAAATATCAACCCATGATCAGATTCCTCAATCGCAATCCCAATCGTTACGTGCGTCTGATAGTTCTTCAACCACGTTATCGGAGTCTATGAGAACTCCTCGTCTAAATAGGGCTACATTACCCGACATTTATTTAGAACCTTTTAAGTTGGGATGGCGACGAGAGGTATGTAAGAGGGCGACAGTTCAGCCCGGAGGTAATGAAGTAGACATCTATTATAGACCTCCTGATGCTAAACGATTAAGGTCACCTTATGAGGTCCAAGTTTACCTAAATAATAATAAGATTCCAAACCTAACTAGAGAACATTTTTGTTTTTCCCGAGAGCCAATCTCTATATTCCCATGGGAGTTTATCTCCCAAGCCAATAAAAGACAATATTAATATTGTATACTTGCAGATGGCTTGTAATTGGATGTTCGACCTTCCTAAAGATTTGACCTTGCGTAAAAAGGATCAAGAAGTACTAAGCAAGACGGAACAATCCGTTAAAATTTTGGAGGAATATTGCCCGAACGAACAAAATCAACTCGCTATATGTCGCAACTGCAACGATTATGGACATGTCGCCAATGACTGCTATATGCCCAATAAATATCTTGACTCGACTGACTCCTGCTCAAAATGCTATACGCCGGGACATATTTCTACTTCTTGCCCGTTCCAAGAAGATGACGAAGAGGTTCTGGTGTTAGAAGACTCTAGAGAGGAAATGGAAGGAATCATAGTTCCTCAGTCGGTCCCGGACCAGTCACGAGGGTTTTTTCCGATTACGCCTCCCTCAGTAAGCCAGGGCGTCGAGGACCCTTGGTCGTTAACACCTTTCCTTTCCCTTCCTCCTCAACACACGGAAGTTAAAGAACCTCAAATAGTGGTTCACGAAGTTAAAGCAGCCGTCACCAAGGGGAAACCTCCCCGAAAACCAACGAAGTACCACGCCTATGGATTCCCCTGGTAGATACTGATGATGAGGATAATGAAGATGAAATGAATTGGGAGCGATTCGGATCAATGGGGTGGACCCCGAAAATCCCTCCGAAAATACTAATCCCTTCAAAAATTGTTGATGCGAAACACCCGTTAGTTTGGACCACTACTATCTGCTGGCGTTGTAGAAAAGTCGGTCATCACGTTGTGTCAGACTGCCCAGGAAAGCGGAGTAAGGCCGCATTAGAAGGGAGGGAAATTAGAAGACTGGCTCGTTTGGCAAACAAGAAAGGACGATCCCAGTAAGGACCTCGCTCCGGTATGAAAAAAAAAGAGAGACAATTGTGATACTTGTGATACTACTCAATGACCCCTCCTAATAATTACAAGGTTCCTCGGGGTAACCTTTTTTGTTTTGATTGTTTGACATTTTTCCAATATAATCTGAGTTCCTAATGGGGGGGATTTAGCATGGCTGCCAGATTCCTCGAGTTTCTACTCCTTGGATCTGGCAGGGTGTTATGCCTCCATGCTACATACTCCCCCACTTTACTTACTGCGATATTTCGCAAGAACCATTTTTAGTTACTATTGGCCTCTGGTCGAGAGCAGTTCTCTCCTTTTGTTAACCTCTCCAAAGACGGAGTATTTGTATAAACGTGATAGTTGCGGGATCTTTATCCCTTAGTATTTTTGAGTGACTTCAATAAAGTTAGAAGGAAATCTTCTATTGTTTTGGATTATTAAAGTAAGTTGTCTTTATTCTTTTTTATGGCCCTCGGGGGAATCTCCCTGTTTTAGTTTTACTCTACAGAGGGTTACACATTTAATTGTACACTTTGTTTACTTCTTAATTATTTTGTGTTTTTATTTTTTCGTAATCAAATATTTTTAATTTTAAAATGTATATATCGATCTTATTTATTTTGACGTCATACACATTTTTTAACTTTCTATAAATATCTCTACATCGTTGAAAAATTTCTAATTTACGATTTATAATCCCCAATATGAACTACGAAATTCAAAGATAGTTTTTGTCATTTTCCTTTCCCCGAAATTGATAAAGGAACTTTACCTTCAGCGGGATTTTATTATTTTCATTATGGTGATCATGTACGATGTCCATAGACTCGGGGGATCTAGCGCCCTCGCCCCCACCTCGGAGACCACTAGGCATGATAGAGCCAAGGCCCAGGACCCTGCCGCCATCGAGACCACTCTGCATGGTAAGGCCAAGGCCCAGGACCCCGCCACCGAGCGCTCCACCATGCACCCCTTCCCCAGAGCCTCAACCAGAATATCAACCTCTCCCGGCCATATACTACCCAGGGCAAGCTATGCCCACGACGGGAGAGGACGATTTGAACGTGACCCTTTTTTAACGTTGCAATATGGTATTATAATTTTAATTTACAGCTTGATACACCAAGTATCACAATACCTGGCGGCACTGAGTTCGTGGAGGACGACGCGTTTATACACGACCTGCTAAGTCATGTTCGGCAGGTCGTGTATAACAACTGCGTTTGCATACCCCACGAGTAAGTTTTCTTGCATTATTTTATGTTTCGTTTATCTAAATTTTAATTTTTTTTAGCCTCCTGGCATTCAACTGTCGAGGGTTCCGGTGAGTTAATTTTTTATCTGTCGTTCAATACTTTATTGACCCACTTTTTTTTCTCTTGCCCACAAGGTCATCCAGGAACTCTCGCAGCTGTATACATTCCGCCGGGTACGCTTCAGAGCAGTCTCCGGGCAGCTAGCACTAGTGTACGAGGGCAGGGACGACATAATGTTCGAATGCTTTCGTACACTCGTGCAGACGATGTCGCTGCCTTAAAAAAATGTAAATATTAAATGTATGAAATAAATTGTTTTTTACCCTATTTACTTCTTTTTATTTAAAATAAGCTCATATCAATAAGATCGACAAGTTTAATAGTTTTTCCTACACTTTAGTTATATCTTCTTTTATATTTCTTAGGCTTAAAATTAAAAACTAGAAAAGATAGAAATTTCAATCTTTTCTGTGTAGTATTAGTTATATAAAATGGACCAATTTTTCTTTTTTAAATTCAATTTATTATGTATCTTTTTTTAAAAAGGTTTTCCGATACAGGTGACTACAAACCCCCTGGCATTGTCACCGCCCCGCATCGAAACGGATCTACACCGACTCTATCTATTAAAAGTTTACGTAATATCAGGCAACCTTTTCTCAAGATAGTTACTCGGAAAAACTCGACGGTGCCTTCGATATCAAAATTTATCTACAACCGTTCGTGGATGAAGAAGTCTTTCGCCTTAAAGTTTTGGACGAAAACGTGCTCTTACAATGGGGATACCATCAGGACTCTAGCTCCGTACGAGTCAGCGCCCCTAAAAACTCTTTGATCGACGTCATAAATAGCGTTAGGGCAATTGAAAATCGTATTCAGCTCGTAAGTCGATATACGCTTTTATTTTTACTTCATTTCAACGTTTTTTACCGTCAGCCCCCCCCCCCGGGTTTAGAATAAAGAAGTCTCGTCTATACCGTTTCCCCTCGACGAAGAAAGGGTTAAAATTTTGCGCCCGAATGGCGTCAAAACTTTCGTGGAAAACTTGTGGCACCAAAAACTAGTATACGCCAACAATTTGGCCAGAAATAGACAACTTTTGAGCCGTTTAACGAGGGAATTCGCGAAAATCGTTAGTGACAGTACGGCCAATTCACGTAACTTTGAAAATCTAATTCAAATACTATTTCAGATAGTTTCTATGAAAGAAACATTCGTTAAGAAAGAGAGAGAAATCTCTACAAATATTTTTAGTCGTCGAAGAAATCGAAAAATGTCAGGTAAAGTTGGTTTTCGAAGACAACAGAGCCAAATTGTTCAAAAGCGCCGAGATGGTCGAGTCCGCGACGAGATGGTCGAGTCCGCGACGAAATGTCTCGAAGGTCAACTAGAATTTTCAATCAAATTACCACGGAGTTTATCGGAAATACGGATAGTTCCGACGGCGGTACGTTTGGCTCTTTACCTTTTTATAAATATATATTTTTAATCGATTCTATCATTAACGAGTCATTTTCTCACCTAAAGAATTCAACAATCTCCTCGAAAAAGCGAACGAAAGGGCTCTCCGATTAAAATAGATCTTTCTTCGAATTAGTTAGTAGTAAAGTAAGAATTACCAAACCAAAAATTTTTCATTTCCGAAAATCATTTTTCGCTCCCTATAAGATACGCCACGAATGACTCTCGCGAAACCCGACGAGAGAGACACGCTTAGGAAAGTCATCAGAGAGTATAGACGCCTGTATACGCCAGTTGTTGCCTGAATACGCCAGTTCACTGGCGTATAATAAAACAAACTCTCGTATAAAGTCGATCTGTTTGTAGGGGTTTCATTACTACTCCCTCCCCCCTTTTTCTCTTTCCCTCTAGGTCGTGCCGTGCCTGAGGGGTGTGAGGTGTTGGAAGGAATTGATAACGTAACGTGTCACGTGATGGTGCTGGCGGGAATTTTAATTTATTTTTAGTGTATTGGTAGGACGTCACGTAATTTATTGGTGTTGAACGCACTAAGTTTCCCTTAGCGCTAGTGGTATTATTTTGGTGTATCTTTAAGATATTGTGTACATTTTGGGTATAATGTGGTGGTAATTCTATAGGTTCTGCAAGCTCTTTCTACACCCACCCTTCCCTTAATGCTATACTGTATATGATTTTGAGGTCTCCATGTATGCTTATGTCATACTAAAGAACCAGTTTTAATTGAGATAAGTTTTACGTCGTTTATTGAAAACTAAACTACGATGATGTTTTAGGTGTACTCGTGTTTTGTGTATTGGTTATTGAGTTACTATGTTAAAACAATAGTACATTTTAATATCATAAAAGTGGTATTACGGCAGTTTTTACACAACTTTGTCGCACATCAATAAGGATAATTACCGATAATTAGTTAAAATGAACAAATATTACTAAAAAAACTCAGAACATAAGGATTACACTAGTTTTGATACGATTTGAAGAATAGGTACAATTACTTGAGTTAAACTGCAAAATATTACTAAAAAATATGAGAAAATACGATTTACATAGATCGGTTTCACCTAAAATTAAGATAGGAACGCTCGTTTTAAATTTGTAGACGAAAATCGAATACTGACTTAAATAGATTTTGAACTTTTGAAACGATTCGGCAGTCCCACACTCACTAGCCCTTACTCCTGCCTTATGACATAGTTCTAAAGCAGCCTCTTTTTGCGATTTATTCCCGGTTTTGCCCTAGATATAGCCTCGAATTGAGTTTTTAGAGCTTCTGTTGCATCGTCTGTGTAAGCTCGATGCGATATAGCAACGCAAAGCGATCTGGCTAAACACAGGTTATCTGAATTGACTAAACGTACAATACCTCGCCTATCTTTACAGAATAGATTATAAAAGGTTTAATACCTCGGCCTTCAGAGCGCCCTTGGCCCTCAGGCATTCGTACAATGCTAAAAATAATTTTAACAGGACCTAGGAAAAATGCTTCCATTTCGTCATCATAAAGCATAATACTAAGCTGGTCAAAAAGAATATTAGGGTCGACTTGATCTACTCTTCTAAAAGATAATTCTAGTTCGGATCTGCAAATATTTGCCGCACTCTTTAAAGTAATTTGGACGTAATCTGTAGGTCTGTACTTACTAAGGATACATTTGGTTACGGGACATACACTAGCGACGGGATCGTCAGTAACTCTAAGAACTACCTCCCGACCATACATGTTAAAATGTTCGTAAAATTTCTCACTTTGTCCTAGTATCTCGCAAGAAGGTACGTTTTCAATAGGTGTGGGCTCCTAGTATCTCGCAAGAAGGTACGTTTTCAATAGGTGTGGGCTGGTCCGTTTCTCCTCCTCCCCATTGTACGTCGATATCATCGTCAGAAAGGGCCTCTATAGATCCGCTCTCCCTAGGTAATAGTGTCTCCTCTGCGGGTGGTTCTTGGACCGTTCGGTCTAAAAACTCGGATATCTCTTTGTCATATTGCGAGTTGTTGAAGTCGGCGATCTGGGCTTCCTCTTCCCGTATACCACGCTCAATTTCTTCTTGTCGTTTCGCCAGGCGATGTACATATTCAGTTCTTAAGGGACTCAGAATTAGGTTCCTTAAGTTTTCCAATTCTTCTAGGTTATTACAGTCCTCTGGTACTCGTGCAACTGTTTTCATATAATCGAGTAAGTCGAGGCAAGCTCGAATAGCATTTAAGTCACCCTGTACTACAAGCTGTGGTAGAGTTTGAGGTCCGTACACAGGATCTGTTCGCAGATAGGCGCATAGATAGAAATAAAACTCGTACATTAAACGTAACGGCCAGGGTCTATCTATAGTCAGTTCGTTCAAAGTTGTACGGAGAGTTTCAGGATCCATGTTTAGCTTTCGGTGTTTGAAGATCGACTGCATATTTTGATCATTTCCTAAGCCAGTTTAATACTAAATTTCTTAATAGACACGCCCATATTCGTCAATCGTTTAACAATATCTTGATTTATTGCCTCCTCAGTCCCCAGATGTTTTCTCACAATGCATTTCTGACACACGCCTGTCAATATTTTACCGATTTTATAACAAAAGAATGTTGGATTTGCTTTATGTCAAATAAATACAATTTTGTTACAAACACCGCAAATAAGGGACAATTTTACTGGGGTAATAAATAAAAAACATGGTGTGTAAAACGTTTCTAGTGATTCTCAATTGTGAAAATATCCTTTGGTATCTTCTCATCTGATAAATAATAACGTTCCGAATTTTTCAAACAAACGAAATTTCTTAATAGACACGCCAACATTCCTCAATCGTTCAACAATAGACTTTATTACCTGATCCTATCAGTCACCAGATGTTTTCACACAATATATTTCGGACCCATGCCTGTTAATAGTTTACCCATTTTATAATAAAAGAACGATGGATTTTTTTGTCAAAAAAATTGTCAACAAAAGAGCGACCTATAAATAGATTTTTGGTATAAACACAGCAAATAAGAGACAATACTTGTAATAAATCAATTAAAAAACAGGGTGTGTAAAGCGTTTCTAGAGATTCTCAATTGTGAAAATATCCTTTGATATCTTCACATTGTACACGTTTCAAAAAGTTACTTTTAACTCTACCTTAAGTTAACCTATGACCAGATATTCTCACCGTCATGAATAACACTATGATTGTGTAGGCGAGAAGTAGGCCTACTCAATTAAAAAAGTAATGAATCACTCTAAAAGTAAATTCCAATGATAACAAATGGTTCGATCAACCCCCCCCCAAAGCCCTTGCTTGAAGGTGTTTACGGAATAGGCAATAAAATATTTTTAATCATTCATCAACCCGGTAGCAACTAGACACTTAAATATAACATATTTAGTTCCTCAAGAGGCCAAATTTCAAAACTTTTAAAGAAGGGACAGCAGAGCGGGGTTTTATTCGTTACATACTGATGATCTAGTACAGTGCTTCGAATGCAACTGCATTTAATTAGCCTGGCAACCCACCGATAATCCTTACGAAGAACATTTGAAACATTTCCCTAAATGTAATTTTATCAGAGGTGGATCTACTAAAAACTTCCCATTTAGCTTTGATGAAACAGGGACGTACACCAAAAATAACAAAATCACGATCTAGGAAAGAACCCTTAGAAAACACGGAAGAAACTTATCATACCTTTAAAGTCAAAACTACACATCTCGAAAGACTAGTTTTGGAACTTTACGTTAGAAAACAACTAAAAGCTTTGTATATAGAAACTTAATGACTTACGTAAGATTTAAAAATAATATTAAAATTTATCATCTTCCTTACGAAGACAGAAAAAATTACTATAGATTAAATAAAATGCATTTTAAAATGAAAATTGAAAAATTATCCTTATCATATATATATACTTGTAAAGAAAGTAACATTTAACCTTATATCAGAGCCTTTATAAATTTATTCCTACAAAAGCATCCTTTGTTATAAGCTTACAAAACTATAAGCCTACACAATCAATCAAATATTGTTAGGTTGAGAAAAAAGAGGAGAGTACCTAAAACCCGGTCCACACCTTAACAGTGGTCGGCATCTTGTTTCCCATGCATATTTATGGAATTACAGAAGATGTAAAATATTATTTTCGCTATTGTCAGGGGCACATAAATGATTCAAAAAATGTTGTTTATGGTATACAGATGGTGTATAGAACTAGGCATTATCTTCTATAAGTTCCTAATTGAAAAAGGGGAGGGGTTGCAAGAGTTGAAGAAGCAAACTATCGACCAAACATCAAAGGTAAACCGAATTTAAGAGTGGAACCTTGCGTTGACAAAACATCCACCCCCAGGCATGTTGCCTCAAGATTTGTATGGCCCTGTAGCGCTTGTAGTAAGATACAACTGATTCCGTATATATCTTACATTTTTTAAATTGTTTATATAGCCTTCCCTAATGGCGTTAGCTTGTTATCGAATTTATTCCCCAACACGGTTGCATACTGCTGAATAATAACACCCTAAAGGAACACTTTTTAGAACTCTACAATAGCTATAGGAATTATATGATATCCGCCTGTTAGGTAATCTCGGGATTGGGAGCGAAGATGTTTTTACATGAATTGTGCTAAAAGAGCCTAAAATAGAATACCAAACAATGAACATAGCCCCCCCCCTCTCCCCGAACAAGCCTCTTCAAGAAAAAAATATATCACAATAGAATTATTACTAGTTGAAAAGGGCCGTAAGACGCCATGAACGCGTTGAACTCATTCTCATTTAAGAGTGGAATCTTGCGTTGACAAAGCATCCATTGCCTGCGTGTTATAGCTTCTTCGAGATTTGTATTGTCCTGTAGCGTTTGTAGTAAGATACAAATAGGTGTTGTACCCTCAACTGATTCCGTATATATTTTATTTTTTTTTAAATGTTTATAGGGCCTTGCCCTATAGCGTTAGCTTGTTATCGAATTTATTCCCTATTTTTGCCTACAGCGAAGTACTTATGTCCGAAAGGAACGCTTTTTTAGACTTCTACAAGAGTTAGAAGAATTTTATCATTTTATGGTATATACATGTTAGGTAAGCACGGGATCGGAAGCGAAGATGTTTTTAGATGAATTGTGCTAAAAGATCCTAAAATAGAATACCAAACAATGAACATAGCCTCCCCCTCTCCCCGACCAAGCCCCTTCAAGAAAAAATATATCACAATAGAATTATTACTAGTTGAAAAGGGCCGTAATACGCCATGAACGCGTTGAAATCATTTTCAAAGCTCAAAGCTAAGGACATCATCCTGCCTTTCACTATAGTAACCTCTATAAGCTTTTAACATGGATTGTCACAATTCGAAATGGTAAATACGGTTAAACCAAAGACCCTTGTACGGTAGATCAAAGAAATGCTGAAGGGCGTTTTTCCAAATGTATCCAAAAAGAAAGACATCTGAAAATGTTTTTAGTCCAATGGCAAGGCTTCTGATAATTTTGAACGCGAAAATTTTTACCCTTGTACATGCTAACCATCTTGGAGTGACGTGTTTGATCTCGAACACGCCTTGACCCTAGTAAAAAGTATAAAACAACGAGGTTGACCCCCCTCCCAAGTCACCACTTTCTCTCGGACTTAACAAGATGATGAACCACCAACAAGAAGCGATGGACCTGTCTTCAACATGGTAAGAAAAAACTTTTTTTAAAACTTAGTTTTTTAGGAGACCTAAAAAAAATCTTTCTCTATGGTTATGTTCACGGGATTGACACCCCATATTCCCCCTGTGAGTTTTCGGACTCGTCGGGGACATCCTGTTCAGGGACCCCCGAGGCCCCACATCGGCGGCCACAATTGTGTGACGTCGGGCCGCAGCGGCGCCCGCCACCAAGCCTTTCACTTCCGCCCACGCCTCCAAGGACACCATCACCAGACCATTACGTTCCTCTCCCGGCTATCTATTATCCTTGGCAAGTGATGCCTCGGCCGGGAGAGGCTGATTTGAGCGTCAACGGGGTCTTGTAAGTGAATAAGTGAATATTTTATCTTTGGGGCAATATAACACGAAATTATAATTTCTGTTTATTCGTAGTTTAATCTATCAAATCACGGCGTACCTGGCGATACTCGCCGAGGTCGTGGTGGACGATGATTTTATGCACGACCTGCTGAACCAAGTTAGGCAGGTCGTGTATAATAATTGTATCTTCATACCCCACGAGTGAGTTTTCACGCATTATTTTATGATTTTATCTACATTTAATTTTATAATTTTTATTACAGCCTCGTGGCCTTAAACTGTCGAGGGTTCCGGTAAGTTAATTTTTTTATTAGTTATCCAATACTTTATTAATCCTCTTTTTCTCTCTTCTCTACAGGGTGATCCAGGAACTCTCGCAGTTGCACCTATACCGTCGGGTTCGATTTTCAGAAGTCCCCGCGCGCCACGCACGGGTATACGAATGCCGGGACAATATAATGTTCGAAGGCTTTCGTGCACTCGTGCAAACTCTCTCGTTGCCGTGAACGAGAGGGTGGGGGTGGGCGGCACCCCCAAAAAAATAAATAATATGTAAAAAAAATTTTTTTTGGAAATATTTTTTTTTAAAATAAAAAAAAAGGTTTTCGCTTTATATACTTGTCTCTTTATTTAAATTAAGCTTATATTTTTTAGCGTCAAAGTTTTTTAGGCTTAAATAGCAAAAGAAAAAAAGATATGCTTAGTATTAGTTTATACAAATAGACCAGTTTTTACTTCAATTCAATTTATTTTAAACACCAAAAAAAACAAATTAGCATGTAGATATAAATTAAAAATGAGTTAGTAAATGCATACGGGTTAGTAAATAAGTTACGTGCCCCGAAATTACAGAAAATAAATTATAATTGTAAAATGTATTTTCAAGATTTTCTTCCTGAAGAACATTGTTGAGTTTCGTCACTACCTGGTACGACGTTATAAAGTTAGTGAAGTACCCCACCACTGCGTCGAATTTCTCACGCTGGCCATCCAAGCAAGATATATCTTCGGGGTCCCCGTATAAATTATCATAAATGGCGTTATAAAACTCTATAATGATATCTGCCATGTGTATAAACACAATTTCATGATTACTTATCTTAATAAGATGCTCCTTTACAGCGCTTTAAACGCGATTCAGGGCCACTTTTTCCATACTATTCAATGTGACATGCGCTATGGTATGCCACAACCATTGTCTTTTCATTGGGGTTATCGTTTAACACGATTTCAAAATTGTTGGCTTCATGGGCAGCCGTCCAACCCGCTAATACGGGTAAACGTGGAATCAGCTTTTCCCATGTACTTGTTGAAATGGCGAAGCTTTTTACAGATTGTTTCCTACATAGGCGTACCTCAGGATCCAGCGTACCGTTTACAAATCCAGTTGTTAAGAACAACTCTTTAGATATATGGAATCTTCCGTTAATTTTACGTTCGTTAGTTCTTGATTTTCCAACTTGCACGTTTAAGGTCTTCTCGAATAATGATACTCGACCCTATTGAGTCAGGGGGTTTTTATACTAAATTTCTTACGTAGCTATTACGAAATATTTATTGTCCTTAGTTATTGCAATGTCAGACTGTAAGCGTATTTTTATGTCCAAGTTCTGAAACCAGCGATTAAGGAATTCCAGTATTCCAAGGTTCAATAAAATAAATAATACAATAAGTAGCTTTTAGGGGGTTGATCTCCAAGATCTGACGTATTCTTGACAACCTTTGTGTACTTGACTCCATAACCATTCATGACATACAATGGGGATGGGAGAGTGTAGCAACCTCCCGCATCTAATGGTAACGGACCCTTCAGCGTGGCAGAGAGAGTTATTTTTTCAATCATTTTATTACGCCCTCGAGATATCTATTAACCTCCACACCTAGCTGAAGCATGCACGGTTAAGGTATGTATCCCAAATTCTTAATCAGTGTGTGAGATTTTGCTAAATTAAAAAGTGGTTTTGGTGAAACATAGAGTAATTTTGATAAATCTTAGTAGAAATTAACTCGATGCTTTTAACAATTTGAAATGCTTTTCAAATGACGCTTTTCGTTTCGGTAAAATGTAACCTAGCTGGCTAATTTCGTTTCGATGGTTTATTCATTTTACCATGTATTCCTATGGGTTTTTAGGAATTGTAAATGATCCATTTCGTGTCGGTCAATTGTAACCTAAATGATCAAAAACGTTTTGGTTGTTTTTTACTTCTAACCCGAAATGCGTTGTGAATGATGCTTATTTCAATACCGTTTTACGTTTTCCACAAGTTTTTCATTACGAGGTCGATAATTTTGATAAACATAGTACGTATTATGTTAATACTTCGGTCTAATAATACTTCTTGATTTCTGCGAACGCTACAAAAACATCTTAGAATTGTCCAAACATTACCCTCGGGCAACCACCTGGAATCAATTAAATGTTTGGTGGTAGGGTGAGTCACCATCTAACAAAGCAATAAATCACAGAATAAATTCCATTGGTACGACCACTACCCCCAGAGCCATCGCGTCTGAGCGTGGTTACGTATAAATAAAAAGCTGATGGAATGTCTTAACACGTTTGTATGAGTCATAAATCACTCAGATTCCATTGATAACAATACAAATGGTTTACCCTTGCCCCCTTTTAAGGTCCTAAACCACCGGGTGGGTGGTCCAATTAAAGAAAAATAAATTCCATTGATAAGAATACAAGGAATCAAGTGGCCATGCCTCCCCGCCCTCTATCTAAAAAAATCTAGACACGTCTGAACGTGTTTACGTATAAATAAAAACAGATGGGGATAAATTCTTTTGTTATGGTCCAAGTTCGACACCCTCTTACCCCTTAATGTTATATAACCTACATGTAGTGGGTGGCCCCAAAAGGGGATTTTGTAAACTATAGAGAGTCATTTCACTTCCGAACTCTGGAGAGAAAGGTTGGTGACAAGGCTAGTAAGAAATCACCGAGGCAGGTTACGGTATGTAATTCTTTTTTTGGTAAAAATATCCCTTAAAATGTCTACTAATTAGAAAAAATATAAAATAGTCAAGCTATATGCGTGTATACTTTTGTTAAGATGAGTATTTTATTATGTTTTATAGTAATGTTTGTTCATTTTAACTAATTATAGCTTATTGATGTGCGACAAAATTGTGTAAAAACTGCCGTAATACCACTTTTATGATATTAAAATGTACTATTGTTTTAACATAGTAACTCAATAACCAATACACAAAACACGAGTACACCTAGAATATCATCGTAGTTTAGTTTTCAATAAACGACGTAAACCTTATCTCAATTAAAACTGGTTCTTTAGTATGACATAAGCATACATGGAGACCTCCAAATCATATACAGTATAGCATTACGGGAAGGGTGTGTGTAGAAAGAGCTTGCAGAACCTATAGAATTGCCAACACATTATACCCAAAATGAACACAATATCTTAAAGATACACCAAAATAATACCGCTAGCGCTAAGGGAAACTTAGTGCGTTCAACACCAATAAATTACGTGACGTCGTACCAATACACTAAAAATAAATTAAAATTCCCGCCAGCACCATCACGTGACACGTTACGTTATCAATTCCTTCCAACCCCCCACACCCCTCAGGCACGATACACACTTGACAAATCATAAAAATCAACCGGATCCCCCGCCACCAATGGGACATGACAATGGTTATGCATAACAATGTTTATGCATCCCCCACCCGCTCAACGCAGCCCCCCTTCAGGCACGAGACGACTTAGAGGGAAAGAGAAAAAGGGGGGAGGGAGTAGTAATGAAACCCCTACAAACAGATCGACTTTATACGACAGTTTTTTATTATACGCCAGTGAACTGGCAACAACTGACGTATACAGGCGTCTATATTCTCTGTCATCAAATTCGTCGCGCACGAGTTCATTTTCCTTTGCGGTGAAAATAACAAAAATTTGGATGACGTCGCTAAAAAATTCCACGTAATTGCGCAGGCGCAATTGACATTCGAAGCGGGTACCGTCGAACTATTCGGCAATTTCTCCGACGTCATGCATGCCGCGGACGCGTTAGAAAATATTCACGTCAAGGTTCGAAAGGACGTGGACTACATGTCCTTCCCAAGTACACCGGCCCTGGAAAGGTAGTATTTGCAAAATAATAAACTCGTCGAAGAGTACGGCGTTTATATCGAGAAAACCGAGGAGATATATTTCAAATTCATTTTGACTTGGAAAACGAACTTACCGTTTCGGCAAAACACGGTTTTAAAATTTTTCATCCGTTTTCCTCAATGGGAGAATGAAATTTATCGCCGTTATAATTTTTAATTCGATAAAGATTTTTTGTTAAAATTGCATTAAAAAACTTGTAGAAAACGTACTAAAGTCGGTATTTTAACTTTTTGGAATAATACGAAAGTCGTAAAAAGATACGGCTTTTAGCGGTAAATTTTTGTTTCCACTTTCGTATAACTCTAGAAAATTAATGCGTCGATATACGTAAGTTTTTTTAACACAATTTTTTATTTTGCTTAACCTAGTTTATTATAAATTTGGCTTTGAAAAATTGCATTCTCCTTATAAGAATTAAAAACAATTCAAATATTAAAATATATAGTTACTAATAAGTAAACGCCAAAAATGCGTTGAATATAAATCACTATATAGATATATTTTCCTACTTAATTTAAAAGTGAGATAATCGTTACTGTAGCGAAGTATTTTTGTTTAAAAAAATTGGATTAGTTCCTTAAAATATAATTACGAAGTGACTATTCCTAAAAAATTCACTATTCATTGTTTAATTATTTCCATATACTCTGAATTTAGTATAGAAAAATAGTATAAGAAAAATAGTATAAGTCCTTAAAGTATTATTACAAAACGACGTTAACTATTAACAGTATTAACAGTATTATTATAAACCATTTAACATTTTTATTATTTTTTAATATTAGAAAAAAACCATTTCAAGTAGGAAATAAAAAAATTTTTTTTCGAATTACCGGGGCGATATTAAATAATAAATAAAACTTAAAAGGATTCCGCGATTGAAAAAGTTGTTGTGATAAGTTTATTCTAAATGCCAAAAAATATTATATTCTCAAAATAAGTCAAGTTTATTTCGTTACGTTAAAATATTTATGGTTATTATAATAATACGGTATATTTTTGGGAAAGAAAGAATATTATCAAATCGGTGGGTTTTTTATTATTTTTGAATGTTAGAAAAAACAATAAAAAGTAGGACAAAAATATTTTTCGAATCACTGGGGTGATATTGAGTAATAAAACTAAGTGTATTCGTTTCGAGAAGTCGATCGCTTGTAGGGTTCGGGGTGCGCGTTATTATTTTCCTTTAATATTGCTTCGTGCGACGTAATATCTGCGGGTTTTTTTTAATTTTTAAAATTTTTTTAGTTTTTCCAAACAGGATGATGAAAGCGTCACCTTGCGAAAATTTTTAAATGGTTGCCTTAATCGACGCCGTAATATTAATAAGTTTATCGTTCTTCATTATGAAACCCTTTAAAAATGTCGAGATTTTCCGTAAATACGATTTTCAAAAATTGAAAACGTCCAAGTTTTTGAAAGGAAGCCGTTTCATAAGCGACGCAACTAACGTCTGGAGACTTAAGTTGTTCGAAGGGGCCCACTTTAATTGCTATCTGTCCTTTTTCGGGGAGCCGCCGGACGAGTTTATTAATTTTAATAGCCTGAGACAAATAGTGTGGGAAACAATGGAATCGATTCAGCCACTTTCTTTCGCAAAAATCAAAGCAAGTATTCCGATCGATACGCTAGAGGAGCCCAGATCGTGATATCGCTTTGCGATTTCGACCGTTTTGGCGATGCTTTCTCCCGAAATACATCAATAAGAATAGCCCTCGACGGTTTAATTCTCCGTAACGTTTCTTTTTTATTCGCCTCGATAACCGCCGGGCAGTCGCAAAACCTAAATTACTTCTTGGAAAACAAACTGCCCATCAAGTGCGTGGAATGCATATTTCATTCGCGATGGATTTTCCAAAATCAACGAAACTTTAGTATGGAGTTACAAAGGTCTCTTAGAGTCAATGGGCGGCTCGCCTACGTCGTCTTACGCTACCGGCGCGTTAAAGGGATTCGGAAATTATTATAACAATTTCGTCGTGACTCTCGCGGAAACCCCGATGGCTAGAATGTATATGATCTTCGCCAAATTCGCGCATTTAAACGATCTGAAAATTTTCTACCAGCCTAGTATCGCCACTTTCCTCATAAACTTTGCCAGCGAATTCCTCCGTATTGGAAATTTGAGAGACTTGAGCCGTTATAGGAAAACGTTGGACGATATATTCGACGCAAATAACGTCTTGTGGAATATTTTGCTAAATTTGGTAGAGAAATTTAATGGCATCGCTCGATTGGAGTTAGTAATTTCCAGTTAATCCAAAGTCTCCGTCGCTGATAGCTACGCTTTCGCGGTACAATACTTGTTAGAGAAACCCATCTCGCGTAAGGCCCTTTTCAAAATCCGTAGTCATCTCTTCAGAACTCACGCGCAGAACAACTTGTTAAACGTACACGCACTCATAAATAAACATCGGGATAATTGCCCTCGGAGAATAAATTTAAACGAATCGGACGTTATCGAAACGGAACACTCCATTTTTACCTTTTCCATAAGTGAGTGTTAACCGTTTTTGACTCGATAATTTTTAAAATACATAAGAGAAATTTTTTTACGTTTTAGGGGATTTTTAAAACGTTTTAGCCGGCGAAGCCATCGCTTGCTTCTTCATTTCCCATTATTTTATAAATTATCCGCGAGAGTTGATTAACGAACTACGTCTCAAGTACAACAATTTCCGCCATTACCTGGAACAACAGTCTATATTTACTCAAATATCCCCTTTCGACCCAAGTGACGCGACGTTTCTCGATCTCGATTTCGAACAAAGTCTGTCGAGTTATTTGCCTAGAAATTCTAGCGTTATTTACGTAGATCTAGAAACGTTGATAAATTGTTTGGCGAACATCGGGGATGTACTGAACGACTCCAAGTACGTTTGCGGCTTCTTATATAAATACCTCAAATACTATTTTTTCGCGTTTACCAATACTAAGCGCAAAAAAACAGGGACTTTAACATTAAACACAAGAAAGGAGTAGAGAATGTGGTAGCTGGCGCGTTATCGAGAGCTCCGATAAACGTCTTAAGCCTTAATTTTAGCTCTTCCCCTTCCTCGTCTACCAGTCTACAGGATCCAACTAGTAGTAGTACCAGTTCCAATTCTACCGGTAATAGTTCCTCAACCTCCTCTAGCAGCTCTGTTGAAGGTCAGATACGTCCCCCAGGTCCTAGAGCGTTATATTCAGTGTTTACATTGGAAGATGTGAGAAAATCTCAAAGGGAAGATCCTTTTGCTTCCCCTATACTAAATTCCTTACAAGAACCAAACCGGAGCTACACCAATTACCTTCTGGCTTTTCGGAGGAGATTTTAACACCTGAACAGATTTCTCAGTCGCATTCCCAAAATCGCTGCGTGAGTCCGAAAGTTCATCGGCCACATTATCTGAGTCGATGAGGACCCCAAGATTAAGCAGGGCTACCTCAACCGATGCTTATATAGAGCCTTTTCGATTGAGATGGCGTAGAGAAGTGTGTAAGAGAGCAACGGTTAGGCCGGGAGGAAACGAGGTCGATATCTATTACCGACCTCCTGACAATAAACGTTTAAGGTCAACATAGGAGGTCCAAGTTTACCTCCAAAATAATAAGATCCCGAACCTAACCAGGGAACATTTATCTTTTGCCCGAGAGCCAATCTCAATTTTCCCTTGGGAATTTATTTCTCAGGCAAATAAGAGGGGGTACTAAAACAGCATATATTTTCAGATGGCCGAAGGAGGAAGAGATTATTCAAGCCCTATATACTTCCATCCTCCATTAGGAGCAAAACTTATTAACAAAACGAGATCAAAATCATCCAAACTGGAGTCTACGCGGGAAATCTGCGCCAAATACGCAGATTTCTGCCTAAACTGTGGACAATCCTCACATCTTCAAAAGGATTGTTTTATTCCAAAAAGGGATAAAGACACTCCCCTAAAATGTATTGATTGCGGAGGTCCCCACTGGACCAAAGATTGTAGTACTCCTCCCCAAGATCTACCTATCATCATTATGGTTTCGCCAGGAGAGCGACTCTCCCTTGATATCGATGAACAACATTCGGAACACGAAACTAGTCCGGAGCCAGAACACCGTCCTGTCACGGTGTATCGCCGTTTTAAAGAAGCCCTAGTGCTTACTGTCACCGTCCCTGATTCTCCTCTACAAAATATGTTCACTCCTGCTCCTGATTTTGTCCCACTTCCCATTCCTGACCCTCTCCCTACTCTCGCTCCTTTTACTTCTCTTCCCCCAGCTCCTCGGCAACCTTGGAGTCCCGATGTGCGTCCTGTTGATGTGCGAAGTCACATGTGCGCCGAGCAGGTACCTTCGCAAGTTAGTATTTGATTCTTTCATTTCGACTTGAACTTCTGAACAAAGTAGACTAGTTTTCAATTTCGAGTCTATCTCAGTCAGTACTTTAACTAAAATAGTTGATTTTTTCCAAAAGCCTTTTTCAAGGCTAATTTAGTAGCTGCTATTTAAAACAGCCTTTTTCAAGGCTAATTTAGTAGCTGCTATTTAAAACAGCCTTTTTCAAGGCTAATTTAGTAGCTGCCATTTAAAACAGCCTTTTTCAAGGCTAATTTAGTAGCTGCTATTTAAAACAGCCTCTTTCAAGGCTAATTTAGTAGCTGCTATTTCAAACAGCCTTTTTAAGGCTCATTCAGTAGCTGCTATTTCAAGCAGCCTTTTTCAAGGCTAATTCGCTCTTTTAAATATGAGTACCAGAAAATGTTTATCAAGGGCCCAAAAACGCAAGAGAGAAGAGGATTTTGTTTCTAGTCAGAAAGTTGCAATGGCACGTTTTTTGCAATAAGCATAACACTAGTTTAGGGAAAAGCCAAAGCCTAAGCCATAAAGAGGGATCAGAATCCGATGCGATGGATATTGTTGTTCAGGTTCTTTCAAACTGCAGTACATCCAGTCTAGACAGTCCTGCTCTGGAAATCGTACTAACTAATAATGCAGAAATAATTGAAAACCCCATCAACAACCCTAAACACGCGCTAGATAGACCAGACAGTGCTACTCTGGAAATCGTACTAACTAATGAAGCAGAAATAATTGAAAAGCCCATTAACCACTCTAACTATGCGCTAGATAGTCCCAAAAATTTGAAAGCAAATCACTTGCACGCAATGGATATTAGTTTAGATAAGGATTGTCTTCCAGTTCAGCCTAAACTCATTCCTTTTCCTAAAACTCTAATTGGTAGTAAAAATCGGGGTTTCAATTCTTCTCGGTACGACAAATACCCAATGCTTGAATATTCTGTTGGAAAGGATGCAGTTTATTGTTTTTGTTGCCGTCATTTTTTGACAGTACAAATACGGGTTATATTAATGGATTTTCGGATTCACTTTGAAAAAATCTTCTCACCAACTAGCCTATAAAATGTACTTAGACTATATCGAATCCAAATCCCGTGGATCAATAGCGTGTCAGGTTAATGACCATCATAGGCTAGACGTCATTAGATATAAAGAGGTACTATCTGCACATGTGGAAGTTATACTTTATGTGCCCAACAAGATCTAGCACTTCAGGGGAATACATCTGCCGGTAAAATTGAAAATAAAGGAAACTTTATTGCCATATTAGATCTTTTAAAGAGAAAATGTCCAGATTTGAAAGTCAAGTGCGAAAATATGCCAAATAATGCCAAATATATGCATATCACAATTCAAAATGAAATAATTGCCATTTGTGCCAATTTAGTAAGGAGAATGATTGTCGAAAAGGTTAATGAATCTGGTGGTTTTTACTCTGTAATTGCCGATGAAACTCGAGACAATGCACGGGTAGAGCAGTTAAGTGTTTGTATTCGATACACTAAAATAGAAATAGGAGTCGTGCAAAGATTTCTAGGGTTCACAGATTTACATAAGTTTGATTCTGAGAGTATCAGCTTTGCAAAAATAAATCTTTTGACAGCAAGTGGTTTAAAACTGCAGAATTGTGTTGCACAGACTTATGACGGGGCCAGTGTAATGAGTGGACACGTAAAAGGAGTGAGGGTGAAAATAGAAGACGCAGTAGGCGGATATTGTCCGTACGTGCATTGCTACGTGCACCGCTTTAATTTAGTTTTAGTTGATTGTTGCTCCAAAATAATAACAGTTAGGGAACTGCTTGGTTTGATTCAGGCCATCTACAATTTTCAAAGCAATTCGGTTATTAGAAGCGAATGTTTTGAAAACTCCTAAAAAGATCTAGGCTATGACATACTTAAAATGCCACAAAGCTGCGACACTCGGTGGTGGAGAAAAAAAAAGTATTAATTATTATAGAAACAGACTCGATTCCGTAATTTTAACACTAGAGAATCTGATTGAAAATGGAAAACCTGAGGAAGCTGCTGAGTGCCGTGGGTACATATCCCAGTTGCACAACTTTAGCAATTTGTTATTGATTGTTGCATTAGATGAAGTATTAGGTGTAACAAATTCCCTCTCGGTGTACTTACAAAGTACTAAGGTTATTTTTACGGAAGCCGTTGCCATTTGCCAAGCTACCGTAAAGACCTTAGAAGAATATAGGAATTCTGAGCGCTTTGATTCAATTTCGGAAGGCCCGTTCACATTACCCAACTTTAGTCAGCTGACAAAGCCGATCTGACCAGTCAGGCCAGATTGTCAGGCATTATGAACGTTTCACCCAACCGTACTATTGTCAGGTTCAAGCTCGGATTTTAATCGGGTAGATAGGCGATTGGAGTCGGGCCGACTAAAGTCAGAGAGGGAGCAAACCAATCACAATAAGCCTTGGCTATTACGTCATGGGACACGTGCTGGTTTTCTTTCAGCTCGAGAGAGAGAACCGAGAGTATCTGCCATTATTCAATTTTCGATGAAAGCCTGAAAAATGATTTCGAGCCTTGGCCATTTTTTAACATAGGTTAATTTTTACGTTTTGATGGTTGTACCTCATTGAATATTATCAGAACTAATATAGTAGGGAAGTTTCCTATATTGCTTCTGATATAATTGACCTTTATTATGTTCTGAACTGCAGAAATTTAGTGGGAATAGCTTTGATGCTCGTAAAGTAGTCGAATTTATTCGAGAATATGAGTTCATTTATAATCCGAAACAAATCATTCCTATCATTATGTACCGCTTTGTACGTCCTCTTGTGTTTCAAAGGTAGTCGGCCCGACTGGTTGGGTTGTGTGAACGAGTGACCTGACTTGACTAAATTGGGTGACAAGTCGGCCTGACAAGTCTATGATTTGTCAGCTGACTAAAGTTGGGAAATGTGAACGGGCCTTCAATTGGCAGAATCGGCCTTCATTACAGTACCTGATCGTAACAGCGAACCGTTAGCTTTACGGAAACGTAAAATTATGCCTAACAAAAGACTAAAAGATAGATCGGCCCATTCCGATTTGTTGACAGAGTATCGAAAAAGAAAAAGCAAGAACAAGAAATACGTCAACCGGAAGAAATCCAACCGGTATTGGAGTCACAGGAACCCATTGTCAATCAAGGAGAGACGCATCCAGCAACCGAGCCACTGCCTCAAGGACCTCTAACTCCTCCAGCGACAATTCGGGTAAATCCCCCCTCGACTCCTACAGTCGAAAGACCAGAAAGAGATCACCCTACAACAAAGACAACAGAAGGAATCAGACCTAGAAGAAAAACGCTGCGAAAACATCTACTGATGAAGATAGAATGTCCGAACCGGAACCGGAAAAACGAAGTCATCCGACTACCTCTTCCGCCGCTCCTGAACCGAAAAGACGACCGGTTAGAAAATCATCAAGTAGTAGCCTCTCCAGTGACGAACCCGAGGTCCCCGATCTCCGAAAAAGAAGTCACCCAACGACCACATCTTCTTCCATAGGACGAAAGAAGAAACAATTAAGAAAATTATCAAGTACCACTACTAAAGAACCCTTAATTATTCCAAATCCACCTATCCAAAGAAGAGAAAGACGTCCTCCAGCTCAACTTCGAGATCAACTAAGTTCATCATCAGACGAGTTAGACCGAGTCGCCGATAGAGAAAAAAGGAGGAAGCGAGCCAGAGTTCCAACAACAGGAAGTTCTTCGGCCAGACCAAAGAAAAGGCTCCAAAAGTCCATTCACTATCGACGACTCCAGAAGGAGAGCCACAGCATCGAGAAACAAGTCCTGAACCACTTATCTCCCTGACCCCTGAACGTTTAGTTCCCGTACATGAAATATCTGAATCCCCCAGTAGCGCAGAAATTAACCCTCCTATACCATCTTCTACTTAAGAGAAAATTCCGACCAATTACGAGAAACCATTCAAGAAGGGCTGGGTTCGCGAGTTATGCTACCGCCACACTGTCCAGCCTGGCAAGGTAGATATGGACGTATACTATTATCCGCCAGGGCCCAAAAGCCGCAGGCTACGCTCGCGAAACGAGATATCCCAATATGTACAAGAAAAAGGAATCATCGACTTAGTACCCGAAGACTTTACTTTCAAACGAATACCTATAGCAAAACCTCCTTGGGAAAGAGTTCGGTTGGCTCACCCGCGACGTACCGTACTGACGGCCGTCTAATATCGAAAACCCTTACACATTAAATAACTTCATCCCTTTGGGAGCTTATCATTTTTATTATGTTCTCATTGTCTAACGATATATTACTTTTAGAGCTAGCCAGAAAAAACCCTTATACTGGGCCACAGGACCCCGAATAACAAGACGACAAACAGAAACCATAACGCCGGAAGAATTCCTGTTAGATCCGTTAGTAAGAGAATTCGATATCGTCTCCCTACCTGCGGCCACCTATTTTCATCCGGAAAATGCCATAACCCCGAGAGTCGAGAATCCCACGCATCATATCAACGATGTCATAATTCTCCACCCGGATCCTGAGGATCAAGCCGATAATGTTAACGGAGCCGCCGCCACGGAATCGCCAGAAGAAGAAATAGACGATGTTCCCGTAGATATTCGAATAGGAAATACAATCGCAGCCGTTGCAGCGGGACATATCATCAGGGAACTTCCCGATGACCCAGATGTAGCCGAGGAAGAAATCCAAAGGGAACCTCCAGTCCTACCAGCCACAACCGAGGAAGAAATTCCGTTGCAGGTCGCTGTCGCCATAACCGTCGTTATGGAGGAAAACGTCCCACGGGAACTTCCTGCAGCCATTGCCGTCCAAAATGACGAAAATCTCCGGGAGCTTCCTACTGCCACAACCGTCGCCTGGGAAGAAAATCCGGAAGAAATCCACGCCAACCAAGAAGCCGCCGCTATTGTTCCAGTCCCCCCCATAATTCGACCGCGACCTACCGTTTCCCAACTGGAAATAAACTTCTTGGACTATGGACAAATTCCCATCCCTCAAGAAAACTTATACGAATTAGACGACTACGCAAAACTCTTTTTACAAGAGCAACCGTATCAACGCGCTCCACCACGGAATAGGGAATTATACCCAGTCACTTGGGAAAATATTTCCCAAGGCGATCTAGTGAGATTATACCCCGTCACTCACCAGGGATTTCCCTTGATAACAAGACCCCCCCTTCACTACATATGCACCGCGTGTAGCGCTGAAGGACTCCACCGTTCGTCTCTATGCCCGCGAAAATTTATTCAAAAAGATAGACAAAACGGCATTTTCAACACTCGAATCCAGTTTGATTAATAATGAAAAAAAAACATATTTTGTTCGTTATAACGGGTTACGTAAACCCCTTTTCCTTATCTTCCCCCTTACATTTTTTCTATCCTATTTTTCTTTTTTTTCGAGGGGGTGTTTGCAACGGTTTCGTCCAGAAATCTTTGCAGACGACAGAGGGACAGACGTATTCTCAGGAATATGTCCGCTCCTCTGTCGTCTACGTCACCTCCTTCTACCTTCTCTCTCCCCCCCTCCTTTTTCTTTATTATTTCTGTATATAAGCCCGTGTGAGACCCACGGTTTTCTCTCTGACTCTCTCTCATCGTCGTTACTTCAAGCCGCCCTCGGGTAAAAGCACTACCACGTCCCGCGATAGTTTTTGTTCACGCGAAATCGTCCCTCGGGAAATTCCCGCGAGAATTTTCTTTTTGTAAAATTTATAAAGTTTCATTAAATCCGTTTTTCTGATCTCAACATGAGCCGAAGGTATGAATGATTTCTTTTATTAAATACCAACGGGAGGAAGTTATTTTATTAGGCCTATCTTAGAATCCCCGTTTTCTAAGACTTAACGTTGTCACAAGGTCCCCCTAGATTAAATCAGGGCTACCTAACGTCCTGTATCGGAATCCCCTTTTTCACGACCGGCCAAATTAAATTTTCCCTGGGGTATTCCGTTACAATAGTTATAAAAATAAAGTTCCTGTGAAAAATATTTTTTATGTAAAATCCAAAAGCATAAAAATATTTTTAATATCAAATTTAAAAAAAATTGTACTGAAAAATATTTTTTATGTAAAATCCAAAAGCATAAAAATATTTTTAATATCAAATTTAAAAAAAATTGTACTGAAAAATATTTTTTATGTAAAATCCAAAAGCATAAAAATATTTTTAATATCAAATTTAAAAAAAATTGTACTGAAAAATATTTTTTAAATAAATTTTTAAAATTTTAAAAAAGTAACAATTTTTCGAGAAAAATAATATTTTTAAATAAAAGATAGAAATTGAAATGAGTGAGTTGTTCTAAAAAAATTACTAAAGCCAGAAATTTTATTTCACTTTTCTCTTTAATATAGAAAAAATGGTTCGCCTTCAGGAGCATTGCACCCGACTGACTGACCTGAGTCAGAAGGCGTTCCTGATGAGCCAACGCTTCCACAAGAGTCGCCTCATACCAGTCCACGATGATACACTTTAAGAGACTTGGCCAGTGCCAGTCCTAGCCCTCCTCGTCCAACTGCTCCAGCGAAGACGCCTTCCGCACAACTTCGTCCACGTATCGAGTCTCATACTGGTCCTTACGACGATCATGGCCCTCTTTCACCACAGCCTGGTCCGAGTTCATCACCACAGTATGTTTCACCACCGAATCTGGGAGGACCTGCCCGGATTACGCCCATCAAACTGAAACAAAAACGTCCTGCCACTTCTTCGTCGACTTCAAAGGACTGGGAGGTTCTCTCTCCCAAGTTGGCTCTAGTGGGTAGTGTTTCTGATATATCGGAAGCTACTGCCTTGGATGTTGTTAATAAAGATCCTGCACCTGAGGAAGACGTCTCGGCCGGCACCTGTCGCAGCGTCTATCCCTCAGCTTCTTCTACAACATCCTTTCCTTACCGCTCGAACCATACGACCGTTTCGACATGATTACATCAGAGAAGTAGCGCAGCGGCGGAGAGTTCAGCCTGGTGGTCCGGAGCGAGATACATATTATTATGCACCTCCGCCTCACCGGATCAAACTAAGATCACGGAACGACGTGGCGAAGTATCTACGGTGTCATCCGAACCCTCAACTAACAATTGAGGATTTTGACTATTCTCGAAAAGGATTTTGACTATTCTCGAAAAGCGATTTTGACTATTCTCGAAAAGCGATTTATGTACCTCCTTGGGAAATAACCAGGATGGCTCCTTAAATTGCCTTTATTTATTCTATATTTATACATTTTAGGACGTGCTGCAACTTCATGACGACGAGGAACTGGATGATGGACCCGTGTCCGTAAGAACGGACGTATTAACTATAGTAGCAAGACCGCCGGTTTCGACACGTGAAGTATAAGTGACAACCTCTGACGCCGCGCATGTGGAGACCGTCCAGGTCCGCCGACGTTTTTCGTCCAACCGCCATCCCAGAAACCAGTCGGCATCACCGCCGCTGCCTCTTCCCGTTTCGAACGAAACATTGGATATTGGCCCCGCGCCCACCATACCATCTGCTGGACAGGAACAGCCACCGGTTAGGCAGGAGAGCCCTCCGCATCTGCCGCTGTTAAACAGTTATTGTGCTTTGGCGGGTAAAGGGACAGCCGTAGGCCCAGCCTTCCAGCGCATAGTACGTCCTGGTGTCGTTCCAGCCCTTGCTGGAGTGCCTTCTCGGGGTATTTCTCGAGGGGCACTCCTGCGACGGTTGGCGACACCGTCTCCACCACCTCAAACATCTTCGCCGTTATTACCCACTCCTCCTCCGTCACGCCAAGTTCAGGCATTATTGCCTACCCCGGCGATGCCAATGAATTTGAGGGCCCATTTAACCCCCCGAACCACTTCGGGTGGGTTAACCTCTTATCGGTGTGGGTGTCCGCACCACGTGCGGGATTGCCCTTTTAGGAGGCGGGTAGACCGCAAGAACGTATTCCTTCCCTCGGGAAGAAAATTCTTTCACCCATATTAAGCGTCCAGTAGGGATTAGGAATGTCCCTTTTTACTGTGTGGGGGAATGTAGCGGACAGCTACATTTGGGCCTTCAAAATCAACATAATAACATTATAGACTTACCAATTCAGGCTTCAAATTATATGAACTTAACCCTAAGCCTATATCCATCCTAATAAAATGGAGTCTCTAGCTAGAGGGAGCTCTATTGCACTACTTGAGTGCCCCCTTGTCTAGATAGGCGGAACTAGAGATAAGGGGAAAGTATATATAGCCTGAACAGCCTCAGGAACTGAGTTGTTGTTAGTTAGTTAGTCCGTAGAGTAGTCAAGAAGCTAGTAAGTGGGAATCCTATTCAACACCCGAGTGGCTAACACCTGTCACCGGCAGTAAGATAGACGGTCGACTCTCCGACCCTCTAACGGTTTAAGTTCGAATTAGTGAATTCCCGCGCTTCTCACTCTAGTCGCGTACCGTTTCAATAAGCATAAGACACCAGTTCACATGGCTCTTAATATCTCTGTAACGGACATTCCCTACTGGCGCTTCCCAGATTAAGTACTCTACATTGTAAATAGTCATTATCATATTACTAAAGTTAATTAACCCCCAAAAATTAATAATTAGTTTGTATAATACTAACCTAACCAGAAACTGGTTCAATAAAGAGATATAATTTATGCCACCTAATTTTCTCTCATTATTTCTTGCCCTGCGAACCTCAGCTTTTTAAGCGAATCGGTTACACGCTTCCATGTAGACAACCTTTTTCGAAGGAGGAGTTACGTAACAGTAAAGTAACTAACCGACTTCTTAACTTTAATTAAATGAAAACCTTCCATTTTTGAACCCTACACTATCGATAAGTTTACATTGACCAAAAATTCACGCGAACACTCAACAACCAAAACATAACAAATAAAACTAAAACCAAACAAATAACAACCATGGTATCACTAATTTCGAAACAAACAACGCATTTACATACACTACCTTCCCATTTTTAGTATCTCGGCGGTGCCTCCATTTTGTGGCGTTTTCCTGCGCTATCACCACGCGTAACCTTACGAGACCGACTTATACGTCGGCCTCCTTTGAACAAAACCTTACCCGATAGCACAGGCACAAAAACCACCCAACCACCTACCAAACCTTATACCCTAAATATAGGAAATAATGAGACCATGGTTGGGGTTCGCTTATTATTAAATTTTAATAATTAACATTTCAGAACTCATTAATATGAGTACATCAGTACCATTGCCATTTAACTCTATTTAAAATTATACAAAATATTTAAATAACCATGCCAAACATTATAAAACCATTAAAAGTATTTTACGTTCTTGGGGTCTCCCGTTTGCTCTTCAATACGCGCTTTACCAAACTGCTTTAAACGTCTCGCGTTCTTATGCGACGCGGTTTTCGACCGACTGATCACCGATTCGCATTGTCAGGCGTCTTCTTGGGGACTGTTCTTTCGGGCCAAAGTCCGGAGAGGAGCTTTGTAACGGTCAATTCGCAAGCGCGAAAAACCGTTACCCCTGGTAGGCCGCCGTGCCCCATAGCGTTAAAATTGGCTCGTTTGGGGTATCGATGGAACGAGCACACGCTTGCAAAACTATCAGGGGGGGTATAAGAAAGTCCTATTGCACCGCGCAACTGTCCACGTCGGAATCCCAAAAGAGACTTAACCCCTTGACCAAAAGTCAAAGAAGGTAGGAACCCTTAGACCCGACTCAAGATCGTGTGTCAATAAAAGGAGGGACCGGGGGGACGAGAGATATCTTTTGGCTCCAGTGACGAAAGAGGAAGACCCGAGCACTTTTTTTGTTTATTTAAATAAAAGTTCTACTTTTTAATTTTTGAATGATCGCTGGGCGAGTCAATAATAAATTTAAATTATAAAAGTACTTGTATTCACTCTAAGTAAGCATACAAGTTTGTAGAGGCTTACAAACTGGCGCCCAACGTGGGGCTTTAAAACCGTAGTGTGATACATGTACTTAAGTTAATTTTTATCTCGAAAATTTTAATCGAAAGAGCGAGGGTCGTTAGTGAAGTAGTTTATTGAAAGTTAGTTTAGTTTAGAGATTAGTGATTTTAGTATAGTGATACCACTATATTGAATTATGCCGGAAACTAGATCCGGGGTTTCCGCTAAAAATGGTGAAGGCGTTGAGTCCGGAGACCCGGCTCAGCAAATGAACAAAAGTGTTAGTGATGCCTTGCCTCAAACCTTTCAAGGTTTTGTCTCAGGTAGTGGGGTAGCTATGGTTGGAAATCCAACGCAAACACCTCAGGTAAGGTTGCGAGTAGACGCTCCAACCTATTTAAGACCCGCAGATGAGAAATCTCCGATGGATTTCATCGAGGCTCTTCTGCGGTATCAATCAGCGACCGGCTATAGTGATAAGGATATCCTTTTGCACGAAGTCCCTTTGTCTTTACAAGGGCCGGCCGATCGTTGGTTTAAATTTGTGGGGGGTTCAGCTGCTTACAAAAACCTTTCGGAATTCCGAGTGTTTTAGAAAGGAGTATCAGACTACTGATTACTCTAGGCGCATTCAAATTGAGTTGGATAACCGAACTCAATGAGAAAATGAACCGTTGACTCAGTACATCCATTGTTTATCGGAGTATTCTCACCGATTAGAAACACCGGAGTCTGAGTCGGTAAAAATTCAGCGAGTCCTACGGCAGTGTCATCCGACACACCGTAGAATGCTAAAGGGGAAAGCTTTCGCTACCCTTGCTGAATTGGCTGAGGAGGCTAAGATTATTCAATCTGATCTGCTAGCCGAGGCAATGTACAGACCCCCACCGTCAATAGCGGAGTCATTAGAGCCTGGTCTGGCATATGGTGCAGGTATTTCGATTGATCAATCGCTTCAATCGCTTAATAATGCCGTTAGTATGTCAGTTTCCTCAAATGTAAACGCATTTTGGGAAAATCAGGTGGGAGTAGATTTAGCAGCCTTAGTACAGAGACAAGCGTTGAGCGGAGTGAACACTCGCTCGGGTAAAAGGGCAGATGTTACTTTTAATGTACATTCCAATGGCGGAAATCCAGACCAAAGGAAAGGTAACCGTAGTATGGGGCGCTGTTTCAAGTGCAACCAACTCGGACATTTCCAAAGGGATTGCAATAATCCGGGAAATGGAAAGCCGAGGCAACCAAGATAAACGGAAATCCGAATTATTCTTGGAAGGGGCCTCGGTATGGTTTTAGAAATAAAATAACGAGGGCCAAAAGACAGGCAAGAAATTCGAAAAATCGAATTTTCGCAACATCCGTTAATCGCTGTTCTGATTTTGGCGGGAAAACTCTCCCATTATTGAGATTTCAAGCTATGGGGCAATCGTTCCTTGGCTTGTTCGATAGCGGATCGTCAGTTTCTTTGTTGGGCGATGAATTCATACCCATTTTCGAAGAACGCAAAATGACGGTAAAAGCTAACATCACAATGGTTAGATTCGGCCGTGGCACTTGCCGCGTAGCCGGACTTATACGACTCCAGGTGTGTTGGCCCGGAGGGACTAGAAGGCAGCGCTTTCTAATTGTCAAGGGTCTTGCTCTCTCAGTTATTTTTGGAAGAGATTTTCTTCGCGGAACGGATATAGACATTAGGATGAGTGAAGGCGGGTGGTCAATCGGCCCCTTCCCACGGAAAGTTATACCGTTCGATTGCGAAGATATGGAAAAAGGGGCGTCTGATTGCTTTGGCGAAATCGTCAAAAGTAAAAAAAGACCCCTCAAATGTGTTAAAAGATTTAGCGTCGAAATCGACCTGTAGCAAAGATGAAAGAGCTAGGTTGGTGGATATGCTCTCGGAATTCCGAAGTGTATTCACAAAGAAACCTGGCGAAACCTCGCTAATTGAGCACTCTATAGAGACGGGTGACGCTAAGCCTACAGCGTGTCATCCCCATCCGGTTAGCAATAAGAAGAGGGAGGAGATCGACAGGGCTTTTGATGAGTTTTTGGAACTGGGAGTTATACGACCATCCAATAGTCCCTGGGCGTCCCCAATAGTTCTTGTTGAGAAAGCTAACCCAAAGCCGGGTGAGATCAAACGGCTTTGTGTAGACGTGCGGAGGTTAAATGACGTGACTACCGCCGATAGATACCCAATGCCTTCGATACCAGATATTTTAGCGTACTTAAAGAAGGCGCGGCATCTTACAACTATTGATTTAACAAAGGGCTTCCTTCAAGTTAAGATTAAAAATAGCGATATACAAAAGACAGCTTTCGTGTGCCATAGGGGTCTTTATGAATTCGTAAAGATGCCCTTCGGACTTAAAAACGCGCCGGCAACTTTCATGCGATTAGTTGACCGTTTGTTAGGACCCTGTAAATGGAATTTCGCTCTCGGTTTTTATGATGATATCACCATATATTCCGAGATGTTTGAGGATCATTTGATTCACATTCGAGAAATTCTAAGCCGCCTTAAAGATGCCGGATTAACTATTAATCCGAGAAAGGTGCAAATTTGCACCAATACCGTTAATCTTCTCGGTTATAAGGTTGGTCCAGGGTGGTGCTGTATGCCAAACCCGGATAAGTTTCGAGCGATTGAGGAATTCCCGATCCCTCGAGACGTGAAATCATTAAATAGATTTCATGGCATGATAGGTTAATACCGCCAGTTTATACCGAACTTTGCGGGAATAGCTCGTCCTTTGTATAACCTATTTAAGAAGGATTCCACGTGATGTTGGGAGGCCCCCTCCCTCTCCCAGGGGTGCCCCCCCTTGGGAGTAGAGCAAAAGGCCTTGTCGTGGCGGAGGGGGCCCGAGTTCGGTGTGCCAGTTAGGATGGTTCCTTGGGTTCGCCCTTGGTTCGGACCTTTCCCTGCCCCGTTCCGCGAACGTTTTGCTCGGCCGCTTCGCCCCCGCCCAGGTGTTGTTATGGCTCATCCCCAGCTCTTGGCAACCCTCTGGGGGTCGCGGATACACTTTTGGACCGTATGGCACTGCTGTGCTCGGAGGGCAATCCCCTGGCCCCTCGAGCCTTCTGCTGCCTTAGTCCGAGCCCTGTCACCGACCACCTCCTGGCTGGGCTCGCCGCTGACGGTGTCCCGCCTCAGTCACCTGCTTAAGGGGCGTTGCCGGGCCCGCTGGCCGATCCCGTATGCCTTGACGGCGGTTCCGCAGGTACCATTTGGGCATAGGGATGAATGGCAGGAGGGGGGGCGCTGTAGATGCCCCCGCGCGCAGGAGCAGCGCCTACTCAAATGCTTTCTGAATGATGTTGGGAGGAAACCCATACCAACGCTATGAGGGAGTTAGTGGAAAAGGTAAAGAAAACCTCGGAATTAGCCATCCCGGATTTGAATAAGAAGTTTCTTATTCAAACCGATGCTAGTAGTCACAGCTTGGGTGCAGTATTGGCACAAGAGACAGATAGAGGGTTAATGCCTATCTGGTATATAAGTCGTGGGCTGACTCCAGCAGAGCGTTATTATTCCACTACGGAGTTAGAATGTCTTGCAGTAATATTCGCTCTCAAGAAATTTAAAATGTATGTTGAAGGCACTGATGTGATAATCGAAACCGATCATCAGGCGCTTCAATGGTTTAAAAAGATGAAAGAGCCAGTTGGAAGATTAGCCCGCTGGTCTCTAGGCCTCCAACCATTTAATTACGAGGTGCGATACCGCCCTGGTAAATTAAATTTGGTAGCTGATGGATGCTCCAAGTCGGGCTCCAATCGAAACCGATATGGCCGACGAAGAAGCCGTCACATTGCTAGCAACAGTAGGGAGTGACAGACCCAAGTTGGATTTACCTTTTAATAGAGAGGCGATAATAAAATCCCAAGCTACTGATCCAGAGTTATCTCGTTTAATCGAGAAGTTAGAGCGTGTTAGAAGCTCTGTAGACCCCGAAACGGCAATAAAGGCCGGGGCAGTATTGGATCAGTATGTAATGGATCAAGACGGTCTTCTATAAAGATACTTTGCACAATGGGACGAGGAGGATGAAGATGCCCTAGTTAAAGCTTGTAAGGTAGTTGTACCCAAAAGCTTGAGACTAGGTTTGATGAAATATTTTCATGACGAGCCCCTAGCTGGTCACCTTGGAGTTTGTAAGATGTACAAGCGTTTACAAACCCGAGTCACGTGGTCGGGTATGAAGCGCGATGCTTTGAAGTATGTTCGGGGCTGCGAGGTGTGTCAAAAATCAAAGCCATCTACGCAATTAAAGCCCGGACTGCTGTCGAGCATTCGTAGTGAGATGCCGTGAGAATTAGTGACCTGTGATCTCTTGGGTCCCTATACCCGCAGCGCCAACGGTAATCAATACCTGCTAGTCATCGTAGACCATTTCACTAAGTGGGTAGAAACCTACCCCTTACGAAAAATTACTACGGAGAAAATATGGGAGAAGTTATTTGAAGTTTTCTGTCGATTTGGATTCCCAAAGGAACTGCTTACTGATAATGCTTCTGTTTTTGCCAGTCCGAAATTCAAGGAGACATGTAAAAGATTGGGCATACGCCCAAAAAACACATTTCCGTATCATGCTCAGGCGAACATAGCTGAGCGTATGAATAGGAATATCAAGCCTATAATTATTTATTATATTGAGAAACATGGGGATTGGGATGCTCGTATTCCTGAGTTGGGCTTCGCCTTAAGGTCGGCTGAAAACAGCTCGACTGGGTTCACGCTCGCGGCGATGAATTTCGGTAGGGAGCTGTGCGCTCCGTTAGATTGGGAATTGGAACCGGTAAATACTTACCAGAACCGAGACCCAGACCTGTTTGCTGAGAGACTGAAGGTTAAACTTCATGATGTTATCGATCGTGCAAGGCATAACCTGCAGGACTCAAAAGTGAAGCAGAAACTGCACTACGACAAGCGTCGGAGACACGTGTATTTTCGACGTGGCGACCTTGTTTTGCGCTGATCACACCCTTTCCGATGCGAGTCGTGGTTTCACGGCCCATTCGTAGTGCAGGAAAGAACAACCCCGTTGACGTACAGGCTAGAGGAGAAAACCTCGCAAAAATTCGCAGGTGTCTCCCACGTTTCTAACTTGAAAGCGTACACTCCACCCTGGACGGGAGACTCTCCTCTGGATAGCAAAGTCGCCGATGAAAACTCGCATGACAGTGCTATCAGTAAAGTTCAGCCTAGACTTAATAGGAGAGAGCGAAGACAGAGCGAAAAGAGCCCCCTAGGCATTCGTACAATTTACGTTCTAACAGAGGAAACCCTTTGTAAAGTTTTTGGGGGGAAACTCTTTTGATTTGCGATTTCCGAGTTTTATAGGAACCCCTATAAATATTCGATGACTAATTGATTTGGCACATACGCGCAGTTTAAATACTTGTACATGCAATTCCGGAAAGGACGGGGCTAGGAGCAGGTCCCGGCGTGGCGGAGCGCCACAGCAACGGTTGCAACAGCGGAAAGGGGGCACCCCAGGCGCATCAGCGCAGAGCGCGGCAGCGAGGGTTGACACTAACCCCGTTGCAAAGAAGAAGCCAGCCAAGGGGCCCCAACAGCCAAGTAAGCGAAGTGTCGCTACTTGCTGCCATGCGGGTCAGATCTATTTTAGTGAAGGCCCGTGGCCCACTGGCCAAATGGGCCCACCAGCACCATATCAGTCTCTCCCGGCTATTTATTACCCATGGCTAGTAATGCCCGGCCGGGAGAGGATGTTCTGAATATCAACAGAGACTTTTGTTTCATTTAATTTTTTTCATTAAAGCATAAAACTATAATCCCTATTTATTTACAGCGTTATTTACCAAATTACAATGTACCTGGCGGTAATCGCCGAGGTCGTGGCGGACGACGCATTTATGCACAACCTGCTGAATCAAGTTCGGCAGGTCGTGTATAATAACTGGGTCTTTATTCCCATGCATTATTTTATGATTTTATCTAAATTTAATTTTATAATTTTTATTATAGCCTCTTGGCTTTGAACTGTCGAGGGTTCTGGTAAGTTAATTCTTTTTATCAGTGGTTCAATACTTTATTAATCCTCTTTTTTCTCTTGCCCACACGGTCATCCAGGAATTCTCGCCGCCCTTCATAGCAGTCCCCTGGCTGCTAGCACGAGTGTACGAGGGCAGGGACGACAAAATGTTCGAATGATTTCGTACGCTCGTGCAGACCCTATCGCTGCCATTAAAAATGTAAATTTTTTTAAAATAAATTATTTTTCTAAATTTTAAAAATAAAAAATTTTTCTGCATTTATATACTTCTCTTTATTTAAATAAAGCTTATATTTTTTTGGCCTCAGAGTTTAAACTTTATATCTTAGGCTTAAATAGTAAAAGAAAAAAGGGAGGAAGAGATAGATATAAAAAGGTATTATATCTATGTCTAGTAGTATGTTTCAAGTCTCCCAGCACCAGGTTTATTAAAACTAACGTGAAAGAAAACCGATCCAAAGTTCTGAAATGCTAAAAGGATCCTGCACGCTTGAGGGAAATTGATCCTGAAAGCGAAGACATTTGCCAAAAAGGGTTTGTGGACGACAAGTATCCCAAAAGACCCGATTGCTTGGAAGATTAAGCTTGCGAGAGTTCGGGCGGTTTTACGATTACGTTAAGTACTCAGAGGTAGCGAAAATATCTGACACTGTTATAGAGTTGAAAATTAACCTCGGTTTCATGAATCTGTTGATGACCAAAAAATGCATACTAAAGTAGTAGCCTACCGTTTAGCAGTGGATCGTGAAGGTTTCCGAAGTATGATGGAGACTGCTGCTCCAGATGTTGACATTCCAAGTCGTCGAACCATGATAAGGGACATAGAGATTGTCTACAATAACCTTATGCCACAATTAAAGGTACGACTTTTCAGATGAGTTATAAAATGTGTGCTTAGTTTTAATTCTTCAGACTTTCAAGAATATCTTCCAATTTTTGCGGGGCAAACAACTGCACTTAACGCTTGATTTGTGGAGTACTAGGATGAGGGAGTCCGTGCTTGGCATGAGGATGCAGTACATTGATAAAAAAATTTTATTTTCATAATAAAAAGTAAATCTTTAATTATAATAATAATATTAAATTACTTGTTTTAAAATTTATATTGCTTTAAATACTATCCTTTTGAGATTTACTCCATTTGTGCCGACAATGCTGCAAACATAGTTTAGCAGTAAATTAGGCTTACAAAACTGCAACGACGAAGGTGAACGAATTCTGTGTATGATTCTGATGGTAACGTATACGAAAGCAATGACTGCGACCTGCAACCGAAGCTTCAACCATGTTGGAGTGGCTTGGTTGATAGTTTTCTTAGAGTTTAAAATGAACAACCAATTGACTTGGAACGAGGGGAAGGACAAGAATCAGACTTTGTAGATAAGGAGGTATGTTGAAGATAGTGGCATTGATTTTCAAAGAGTCAATTGGAAAAGGAAGCGATGTGTTGCTCACTCACTGCAACTTGTAGTAAATGCATCCTTGAAAAATGCAAAAATCCAATAGAATGAGCACAAAGGTAAACCAATGGATAAATTGGCCTAGTCGCTCCCCAAAGTGGACATTCTTTTTCAAATCACGGTCACCACGAAAAAAAAAGACCTTAAACAAGTTGGCTTGACAAGGTAAAATTCTTTCAGGAATGGCTGTGGAGAGGCTTTAGATTGTAAATGTTTTAATTATATATACTTAATTATTGTTTTTCCGTGAGTGACTTTTTTTTCTTTCTTTTCTTTTAGCCTGACATGTTAGAAGTGTTAAAAATAACAATTAATTAAGCAAACCCCTGAAGGACTACCCTTACCAAAACACAATGATATTCATATCCTCAAGGAAATGCACGCTTTGCTGGAGCCGTTTAAGGCTGCAACCGATAATTTCCAATCAGCAAGCCCAGTGGCCTCTTTGGTTATCCCAAAGCTTTTGCTTTGTTTCGAAAAGACTAGAAATACGCCATGTCCTTATCTTGTGAATTTAAAAGATAAACTTTTGCAGCACATGGCAAAGCGTTTTGCTGAAGAGTTTGTCCCTTCTGAACTTCAGAGTGAAATCCTCAGTAATCAAAGGTATACTTCGATTAGTTTTGTTTTTATTTAGATTATAATAACTGAAAGCATCTACCATAATTTCAAGCCAGTACAGCAATCCAGAGTGGAAAGACTCTTTTCATTATTTAAGTGCCCGGACGATGCAATAGCGTTGGAAATAATAATGCGAAAACTGGATGTAATGCCTCAAAACAAAGATCTTGATGAGGTCCGAGATGTCTTCACTGAACGTATGAATAGGAATATTAAGCCTGTGATTGTTTCTTATATATATAATGAATGGTAAGTCAAGAGCGAATGATATGATAATAACAGCAGCACTAAATAAGGATGAAAATTTCTAAGGTGTATTTGCGGTTATTGCGATGTTATGAATTTTGCGGCAGAATATTGTTGTTGCGAAATGCATTAGTAACCGAAGGCAGCAGTATTACGGAAAATTAACGCTTTTATTCTAAGTGCCTCGACCGAGAGGAGTTAGAAATGCATTATTGGGAATTTTGTAATCCAAGAGCGGGAGTGATTAGAGAACCGGTACAAGTAACTATTCAAAAGTATTATTTATTGTTAAATACTCTATTACATTAGGTTGAAAGTCATTCCAGGGGGTGGGGGTGAGTTTCTTCACCATTTTCTACCGAGAAATTGAGGTTGATTTACGTTAGGCTGAATCTGATTCTTCTTGTCAAGCACTACGCTCAGTCAACGCTGAAATTCAACTTTCAAATTTACATAGGAGGTACAGATACATTGCATATAGAGCTATTTCAGTGAGGGAAAAATTTCGTCTGCTACGAAAATTGGGCCTGCCTTTGAGTGTAGGGCGGCCATTTTATGAGGGTTTTCTCTATGGCCATTAGTGACGTAGCCATTACCCCCTCTGAAACAGCTCTATAGGCGTTTTATGAGATGGACCTCAAATATACTTCCTTCCGGCCTGCGTTTACCAATCCCAAGCTGCGTATTACTAAAAAATTAGAGATTCTTTCCCGTCTGATGAATATTGCGGATTCCAAAGAAGATTTTAGTTGGCCGTCAGTTTTTTTTTGTGAAACATAGATTAATTTTCAAAAATTTGGCTAAAATTTAACTCAACGTTTTTAATCTTTTGAAATGTTTTTCAAATGACACGTTTAGTGTCAGTAAAATGTCACGTAAACGACTGATTTCGTGTCCGTGGTTTATTCAAGTTCTTGAATAAACAGTTCAATTATAGCTTTCTCGAGATTCACGTGTTTACAAGAAGTTTTGGAGAGCGTATCCTACGGACCGCAAGTTTCTAAAATTTAATGCACCAACCACGCTGTGAAAAACTTAACCAAACAGCTATACAAGTGCTCAGCCATATCCGCCGAATACAAAAGATTCCTTAATCCAGGCAGAATAAGGCAATTGCCCAATGGAGTCAAAGGCGCCATATATCATGCTGCTAAAAATAAAGACACTGTTCAGGATTTGATCACGGATTTAAAAATTGTCCCGAAACACGTCTTTGGAAATCACACTCATTGCAGAGCTTATTTTTGCAAGAAAATCCACGGGAAAAACCAAATGCAAACTCTCCCGAGAGATTTGATTATCAAAATTACATCCGCGATAAATAATTTAGCGGTGAAAGCTCATCGCCTTATAAAAAACGACACCAGTAACGCGGCGGAAAATTATATGTCTCTTGTAGCCAAATTCACAGGCGGTAAGCAGATAAATCGCGGGAAAAAAGCCTCTTTTCAGCGAAGATGCTACGCCGCGGGTCTTTGCCAGCATTTGGGTAGATCATAGAAACGAAAAAACAACTAGATATGGAAAAGGAAGTGAGAAAGAGGAAACGGCAAGAGCCTCTACAAAAGTGCAAGCGCTCACGTCTAGAGTCAAAAAAGTGTTCAAGCCCTGTGACCAATAATTCAGCTGATAAGGCAATAGTGAAATTACGAAAAGGTAGAAGGGCCCGTCAAACGATAGCTAAGAATAACCGGAAATAAGAGATAAAAACTGCCAACTTTTTATCCTGATTATCTAAGAAGAAAAAAAAGCCCACTTTTTGAAAAAAAGGTTCATCTAAAATTGTATTGAAAAAGACCAATGAAAAACACGCTTTATGTCAGGCATATCACACCATAACAAAGTCTAGGCGAAATAAAAGAACTAAATACACAACGATAAAATACACAACGATAGGCATACGATTTCCAGAATTTGAACCGACAGAGAGACTAAGCATCGCGCTACAGAAAGCTGCTGAAACTGTAGTAGGTGCAAAAAAAGCAGTTGACACTGTTTCAAATTATTTTAAGTCAATCCGCAACGAGAAAGAGTTTGAGAATTTGTGGATCAGTACAGAAAAGAAGATTGAAGAGTACGGTTTTGTCCCACTAGCTTTAAGTTGGCAACGGAAAGTACCAAGGCGTTTGGACAACCGTCAACTGTCTGCGAGGGCCGATGCAGCGCCTCGAGAAGATAGAGATATCAAGGTTGTTCATAGATCCATTTATTTCGAAGCTTTAGACACAATGTGTACACAACTTCAACCTAGATTTGACCAGCCAGATTTTTATGAATACATGGCGATGGATAGCGCTCTGAGAATGCCTGATAACTGGGATGATTGCACAAAAAGTGTCATCGAGAAGCATGGGATTGACATCCAGTTAATTAAATTAGAGCTAAAGATGCTTTCGAGATTGCTTGAAAATAACGAAAAGATGACCGTCGATGGCTATTGCCAAAAGCTAAAATCTTTTCACAATGAGACTAGAAGCTTGTTTCCCAACGTTGAGGGACTGCTAGAAAACCTGATAGTAATCCCAGCTACATCAGCTAGTGCTGAACGATCATTTTCCATGTTAAGACGTTTGAAGACATACCTGCGAAGCACCATGACACAAACAAGATTAAACCATCTCTGCGTTTAAATGTATATCCAAAGCGCTCGGACAATATAGATCTAAATGTTGTGATGGAAGAATTTGTAAATAATGACTATCGAGTTTTTGCGTGTTTGGTAAAATATATCAATCGAAATAAATGCATAAAATAGTATCAAATTAGACTCAGTCAATTTAGCATGGAGGGATGAGCATACCGAATAATTTACTTGTGTAGTAGATGGGAGGGAGGGGCCGAGAAAGGCTATATATTTTTATATAAAAAAATTGGCATATTGATATCAGGGGACCAGTGGGTTGTACTTGTTAACTTGGAAATTGGAATTCAATGGCTAGGGGCATAGGGTATAGGGTCTTTGCGCGTGACGTCAAGTTACCTACCCCCTTTCCTCTCCCCTTGCCGGTTGCCCGCTCTGGCCACGTTAGGACGCCATGTTGACATCCCCTGAAAACCGGTTTTCGCCCCCTATTTCTTCTCCCTTTTTACTCTCGCGGAAACACCCTATTGGAGGCTGAATGACACCATACCAAAGTTTGCCACTTCTGTACCCCCCCCCCAAATGAAAAACGTTCCTGCGCGCCTGTTCAGATACGCCAGTCGAAGAAGTGGCACAAAAACAAACGAAACAAACAATTGAACACGTCCTTCATGAAGGCTTATTGGATTTGAAAGAGAAGTTAAATTTTAAAGAAATAAATTACAAGTAATTCTTAGTATTTATATTCTTAGTAAGTATATATATAAATATATATATAACTAAATGTCAGATAAAAATACAACATTATCAATGTTTGTTATTAATCCTTCCTTGTTATTATTATCCTGTAGAAAATGGAAGAACATAAAACAACACTAAAAGAGTTGAGCAAGGCCTTATAAAATTATTAGTTCTCACTGGGTTTAAACAGTAAGTTATATTTTCCTTTTACTTGTTTTATGGCCCTCGAGTATCTGTTCCTTTATCTAGAAATTATCTATGGAGGGTTACAACGTGATATTTATTCATTAGTTACGAGCTAATGTTAACAAAACTCAATTTGGTTAGTCTAAGCATAAGGGTCATGTGTTTCGCCGCAAAAACCAAAAAAGACCATTAGAGCATTGTACCAACAGACTTCAATCGGAAATCTGTTGATAACCAAAAAAATGCGTACTAAATTAGTTTTGATGATAGCCAAAGATGGCCTACCGTTTAGCAGCGTGGATGGTGAAGGTTTCCGAGGTATGATGGACACTGCTGCTCCAGATGTTGGCCTACCGTTTAGCAGCTAGGATGGCGAAGGTTTATGAGGTATGATGGACACTGCTGCTCCAGATGTTGACATTCCAAGTCGTCGAACCATGATAAGGGACATTGAGATTGTCTACAACAACCTTATGCCACAATTAAAGGTACGACTTATCAGATGAGTTATAAAATGTATGCTTAGATTTAATCTTTCATACTTTATAGAATATCTTCCTATTTTTGGGGAGCAAACAACTGCACTTAACGCTTGATTTGTGGAGTAGTAGGATGAGGTAGTCCGTGCTTGGCGTGAGGATGCAGTAAATTGATAAAAAATTTATTTTCAAAACCAACTGGTCTCTTTTGTCCATTTTCCAAAGGATCATATTGGTGTAAACATTTTAACGAAAATTAATGATGTTTTAAACAATTCTGGGATAGATCATAAAAAGTAAATCATTAATTATAATAATACTATTAAATTATTTATTTCAAAATTTATATTGTTTTTAAATACTATCCTTATCAGATTTACTCCACTTGTGCCGACAATGCTGCAAACATAGTTTAGCAGTAAATTAGGCTAATAAAACTGCATCGAAGAAGGTGACCCAAATTGAATCTGGTGATATATCTGGCAGATATTTTTCTTGGAGTTGAAAATGAACAACCAATTGACTTGGAACGAGGGGAAGCACAAGAATCAGACTTTGTAGATGAGGAGGACTTTCAAGTTGAACATAGTGACATTGATTTTCCACAAACCAATTGGAAAAGCAATGATGTGTTGCTCACTCACTGCAACTTGTAGAAAATGCATCCTTGAAAAAATGCAAAAAATCCAACAGAATGAGATCAAAGGTAAACCAATGGATAAATTGACTTCGTCGCTCTCCAAAAGGACAATCTTCTTCAAATCAATGTCACCAGGAAAAATATACCTTAAACAAGTTGGCTTGACAAGGTAGAATTCTTTCTTCATGGCTGTGGAGAGGCTTTAAATTGTAAATGTGTTAATTATTTATACTTAATTATTTTTTTTCCCGTGAGTTACTGTTTTTTCTTTCTTTTCTTTTAGCCTGACATGTTAGAAGTGTTAAAAATAACAATTAAGCAAACCCGTAAAGGACTGCCCTTACCAAAACACAATGATATTCATATCCTCAAGGAAATGCACGCTTTGCTGGAGCCGTTTAAGGCTGCAACCGATATTTTCCAATCAGCAAGCCCAGTGGCCTCTTTGGTTATCCCAAAGCTTTTGCTTTGTTTCGAAAAGACTAGAAATACGCCATGTCCTTATCTTGTGGATTTTATGGTATCCGCCTGCTAGGTAATCACGGGATCGGAAGCGAAGATGTTTTTACCTGAATTGCACTAAAAGATTCTTAAAAAGAATACCAAAGGCTGAACATAGTCCACCCCCCTCCCAAACCCCTTCAAGCAAAAAAAAAAAAAAATATACCACAATAGAATTAACACTAGTTGGAAAGGGCAGTAAGCCGCCATGAACGCATTGAAATCATTTTCAAAACTAAGGACATTATCCTGCCTCTTTAAGCTTTCAACAAGGACTGTCACTATTCGAGATGGTATGATTTCTACTGTTAAACCAAAGACGGTAGATCAAAGAAATGCTGGAGGGAGTTTTTCCTTCAACGTGTCAGAGAGAGTTATTTTTACAATCATTTTGTTAAGCCCTCAAGATCGCTATTGATCCCCACCCTTAGCTGGAGTATGCACCGTTAAAGAATGTATCCCAAATTCTTAATCGGTGTGAAATTTTTCCGAAATTAAGAGTGTTTTGGGTGAGACAGAATAGTTTTGATAAACTTAGCTTAAATTTCACTCAACGTTTTTAACAATTTGAAATGTATTTCAAATGATGCGTTTCGTTTCGATAAAATGTATCCTAAGCGACTGATTTCGTTTCGATGGTTTATTCATTTTCCCATGTATTCCTATGGGTTTTTAGGAATTGTAAATTATCGTTTTCGTTTCGATGAGATGTCTCGTAGTTGATCAAAAATGCTTCGATGGATTTTTACTTCAAACACGAGTTTGTATTTTAGTCAATATTCATGTGTACTTTAGAGAATTCGTTTCTAATAAGCAACTTGTGCATGGTAAAATTGTTGTTTTTAGGTAGTATTATATAAATGCCAGTATTTTAACGAATATTCATGTGTATTTTAGTAGTAATCTGCTATAACTTTTGCATGTATTGTATATAAATCACGTGTAATTTAGTATTATTTGTTTGAAATTCAGTGTTAATTTCTAATAATCCACTTCTGCATGGTAAAATTGTTGTTTTTTTAGCTTGTGTTATATAAAGGCCAGTATTTTTATGAATATTCATGTGTATTTTAGCAATACTCGTATGAAAAACCGGTGGTAATATTTCTATGAAAAACCAGATTTTCGTGCTCATTAAATGCTCTAAACATAACACAAACTCTGATTCTTCCGCCTATGCAACTAGAATAACCTAGCATAAGGATCAACTATATAATAAACGAGCATAGACCAATCATTCAGGATCTAGCATAGAATAACTTAGCATACGCCTATTTTTTTTCAGGATCTACCATAGACTAACCTAGCATTCAATTTCGAGTTGGGATAGTTTCAAGCCACGAAGTCCAATTTTATATAATATATGAAACTTTGATTTATAAATAAAGAGAATGAAAATGTAATAAATAAGTGGGTGTGCGTGTTGTTAGGTGCAGCTATGGGACCTGAGAACCGAGCGCGGGGGGAGATGTTTCTAAACCTTTTCGTGGAATCGATGGATGTAACAACATCGTTCCCTTCCGGAGTTCCTGTTGCACCTTCCTAACCTCAGGAATTCACAATCACCGTACCATCAATGGCATCACCACCAAGATGGTCTAGTGGTCAAAAGAGACCAAGATTCCAACAACCAACGGAGGACTCTAGACCGTCCCTAGAGGATGGATTGGTGGACGGTGACGGCGTTTCAAGTTTATTTTCAAGAAAAATGAAATAAAACAATTTAAGATAATAAAATATTTTCCCAATTGGACAAAAAATTACTAATTGTTTATTTGCTTGAGGCGAAGCATACATTTTGTTTTCTTATTTAATTGCTGTTAAGTTTTCAAAGTTATCATAATTTCATTTAACATAGTATTATTGCAATAGGTATTAATAATTTTTGAAAGACCACCCATTAGACATTACTAACAGGAATTATATTACATGTAAACCGCAGACGAAGCCCCAAAAAAACTGGCTCTGTTTACCATAACTACAAAGTAATTACTAAATGGGAAAACTTCTTGAAGGGCAAGTGCCGAGACAATGGAATTTTAATATACATAGTTTTTTAAAAAATAGTCCACCAATTCTATTGTCGTTATGGCAGTAGTAGATGCTAATTACAGATTTATAACCAATGATGTTGGGGGATACAAAAATTATTATAAAGAAACTAAGATTAATCAGGGTTCATACGAAATTTCCAAACCCAATTTCCCTGATATTTCCAGGTTTTCCAGAGTACTTCTTATAAATTTCCAGGTGCATTTTTTACATTCGAGGAGATTTATAATTTCAAATAAGGTAATCAGACTATCCCTAAAACCACATTTTATTTGGGCTCATGCCTTTGTGGTTGCCAGTAGCTTTGGTTACGAAATAAATATTATTTGTTTACCATTCTTTGTTAGGTAGGTAGGACCAAAATACAGAATTCCATACACCAGGGCTGATACTCACTCATACGCTCAATTTTTGTTGAATAAGTGACTAATTAGTTTAGAAATAGTAAGCAAAAGTGACTAAATAGGGGCAAATTAAGTCTAATTAAGCTATAAAAAAGGGCCACTTGAAATGAAATGTTTTCAGAAATGACCGATTTAAAAGATATTTTGAAGGTCAGTGTCGTAATTTAACCCAATCTATGGTCTTAGATATTTCCAGTCAAAGGAAAGGTCACCTCATAAAAGGTCTACGGCGAAATTTAATTACAGAATTCAAAGCAACTGATGCCGTTTTAAATCAAAAACAAAACATTCATTTGAACTGGATTAATTTTAAATTATAAGTTAAAAATTTGCTGAGCGAGCGAAGCGAGCTCAGAAGAAATATATTTCTCTCCACTGAGACAACTAACATCGATTTTTTTCGTGCACGAAATTAGATTATGGGTCCCACTGAAGTGTATTTGTTTCAATTTATTTAATTTCCCTGATTTTTTGGAAAAAAAATTAATTTTCCCTGATATTTCCCTGATTTTTTTCCTCTACACGAATTTCCCTGATATTTCCAGGTTTTCCCTGTTTTCCATGTTCGTATGAACCCTGTTAATTGTAATTAAATAAAAGATTACGGTCGCTATACGAGGTCCAGGTTTACCTCAAGAAAAATAATATAGCTAACCTAACCAGGGAACATTTCTCGTTTGCCCGAGAGCCAATCACAGTTTTCCCTAGTAATTTTATCTCCCAAGCCCATAAATGAAACTACTAAACCGTATAATTTTAGATGGCCGAGGGAGGACGCGAGATCAATCGACAGATCTATTTTGATACGCCAATGGGCGCAAAACCAGATCCACGGAAAGAAAGGACCCAGTCAATACTGGAAAAAAAATTGTGATAACCCCTGTTAAACAGTATTAGGTTTCTCGGGGTAACCTTTGTTCCTTTTATTACTCAGTATTTTGCATATAGAAAAAATATATGTAAAAACAGTTCCTAAAGAGCGGGGGATGCAACATGGCTCCCAGATTCCTTGGAGTTTCTACTCCTTGGATCTGGCAGTGCCTAGTGCCTCCATGGGTGAATGCAACGACTCAGCAGAAGCCGTTGCAGACGACAACTAAGGGCAACAAGGTTCCCGGCTTATGTTCCGCCAGTCGCCATCCTTATCTCCTCCAAACCCCTCCACCTTTTTTTATGCATCGAAAACAGAGGTGAGAAGTAACACCGATTTCGTGCAACAGTTTCTTGTGTTTTTTCTTTCGTCGCGAACGATTTAAATCGCCGCTATAGACAATATTTAAAATTGGCGCACGAGCTGCACTGAGTACTTAGCGTACTCTGTCGGGGAGGGGTGCAGTCAAAAAAAATGGAGCTAATGTAAAGTCTATGGCAGTATATTAAACTTTGAGATTAATTATAAATTATACAAATTAGTTTAGGGGTACGATTTCTTTTTTGCGGTATTATTGCATATTAAATCATGGGTTTTCGCTACAGGTATTCAATTTTTAACATAATGATTTCTAATTTTATCAGTTTAACGTGCCCGTGTTATCGCGATCTTGACGGTCTAAGCCTCGGTTGTTTTTTAGATTTTTTGACATTCGCGGCGCGAAATATGAACCAGTTGGCAAATAATGCGGTACCAACAGAAAATTCAGCTACTATTATCCCTATTACTGGATATAAATTCGCTTGTGAACGTTCCTGTCTTATCGGAGGTATACATTGATGCATACTACCTGATGGGTAGGATTTTACTTTACCTACCTAACCTAACCCAACCAACACTTGATTCTGATTAATTAGGCCACGGGGAGTTCGAAAAAGATAGTGAAAAAATTCTAAACCCGCCGCAAGTTGGTGAAATTTTTTTTTGAAAATTTGAAAATTGCATGTACTTACCGCCATTAAGACCGCTACGCGCCTAAACGCATTCTGCCCTCGATCTTGAAAAACTACTCGGGGGGGGGGGGGGTAAATATAATAACAAGGACTCGCGACCGAAATCAAGGAGCACATACTGCGGAAATATAGCTATGAAATTTTAAACACCCGCTGAAACATTTACAATTCTCATACCAGGGTAGAAAAATATTTCAAGGAAGCTCCAATTTTAAAAATAAACAGCGATATTTTGCTAATTGCGTAGATTATTTCGGAAGTAAATGAAGGTAAACCACAATATTTTGGAAAAAGCGTAACATTATTTGGGAAGTAAATGAAGATAAACAATAATATTTTGGAAAAGGCATAATATTATTTGGGAAGTAAATGAAGATAAACAATAATATTTTGGAAAAGGCGTAACATTATTTGGGAAGTAAATGAAGATAAACAATGATATTTTGGAAAAGGCGTAACATTATTTGGGAAGTAAATGAAGATAAACAATAATATTTTGGAAAAGGTGTAACATTATTTGGGAAGTAAATGAAGATAAACAATGATATTTTGGAAAAGGCGTAACATTATTTGGGAAGTAAATGAAGATAAACAATAATATTTTGGAAAAGGCGTAACATTATTTGGGAAGTAAATGAAGATAAACAATAATATTTTGGAAAAGGCGTAACATTATTTGGGAAGTAAATGAAGATAAAGCACAATATTTTGGAAAAGGCATAATATTGTTTGTTAAGTAAATGAAGATAATTAGCAATATTTTTGAAAAGGCGGCCAAGTATTGGGAAGCAAATGATGGCGAACAACAATATTTTAAAAAGGCCTCAATATGTTGGAAGGAAGTGTATATTAAAAAATTATACACTATTAACTGCAAAACTGTTTATACCGATGGCTATGCAGTAAAGTGTGGCACTTAGCGTTACCCGAGAAACACCACTTGAAGGTGGCCACACGTCGTTTCTCATGAGGAGTTTTGATAAGGCAGGCCCCTTGCCTACTGCCGCTATAACCCAACCGGGGAGTTTTGATAAGGCAGGCCCCCTTGCCTACTGCCGCTATAACCCAACCGGGGAGTTTTGATAAGGCAGGCCCCCTTGCCTACTGCCAAAAACTAAGAAAACGTTGCCTTATTCGTCAGTGAATTCGGCAGTGTTTTCTTCGTTTTGGCCAGCAATTAAAAATGCTGGTTCTGCCTCGGGATCGAGAGTAGCCAGCTCTTCCTCCGAGACCCCGATTTCAATTAATTCAAGGCCTTTTTTGCCCAGTCCAGGGTAGCAAGACTTTACGTCTTCCAAGAACCGAGCAAAAATGGTTCCAGGAGGAAGCCAGTTTCCTTCCTGGTCCTTGAAAAATAGGCATCGGTACCAATAAGAAGCCATATAGCTACTTAATGACCTGTCTGTCTGTGGGACTTAATGGCATCCTTCACGTGTCTATTTCGGTTCTCGATGTTGTTCGTATGGGCGCGAGAATCTTCCGAGTTGACAAACTCGTACTTATGAAGCACGGTAAGGTGCTCCCGAAAGCCCATTAACGTACAATTCATGTACATAGGGGCTCCGTCAGACACGATGATGGACCCAGGGGCTATATATTTTGCCATTTGCGTCCACAGAACAGCACGGGACTTATTTTTGACTTTCAAAAATAGACCATCTTTTGTATCCCGGCAATAAATTCCAAAGATACAAATGGTTTCTCCGGCTAACTCCGCCCCTCGGTTGTATTTGCGAGTATGAAGGTAGGTTTCGTCCACCTCCACAAACAGTTTTGGTCCTCCAATCTGGACTTTGTCGGCCCTATTAGAAATGACAATTTCCGTTACCTCACGACACATGGAAAAATAATCCACAACTGTTCGTGAGGAACATTCACTATGGGTTGTAGCGTCAGTGACGCTCATTTTACAAACCCAAAGGAAAACGAGGAAAAGATTGTCGGTAACCGACAAATTTTGATTATAGAACCATGTGTTTTTGGAGGGGACTAAAGCCTTCACACACTCGGAAACCAAATGATCGGGAACCTTTTTCCTCGATGCCCTTAAAGCCTTTCGCTTGTTGGCTCGAGATTGCCCAGTGGAACATCGGATTACGTATCCAAACCGACTTTGGTTGTTAAACACCCCCACAAGAAATCCATCGATAATTCCATCGTCGGATTTATTTCCGCAAGTACAAGCGATCTTTCTTTCATTGAAAGAAGTAACGCTTGGAACCAAGTCCAATGAAATCACCAGAGTTTTAGCGTCCCTTTCAGATTTGGCCCTTAACTCTTCGTTCATACATGGAAAAAATCCACCCCAATTTTTTAACGAAATACTGTGGAAAAACTGTTCCGCAGTTTCAAAATTAGGGTTTTCAAAAGTTGGATTTTCCATTTTTGAAAATTGGCCAGCCACAAAACCAAATGCTTCCCACCAAAAATGTGTTTCTTCCCACCAGAAATGTCTCTTCCCAACAAAATAATGCCACAAAATTGAGTTTTATTAAACCTCTCGCTTAGCTCGCTCAAACGCGTCTGATGAGTAATAAAGAATTGTCTTAAAAGGTCACCTGTTACTTAAAAACGGTTCGCGCATGCGCGAACCGTTGCCATGGCAAAGAAGAAGGTTGCCACGTTAATATGACAACCATTGTGCCGGCGGTGGGTTTGGATGTTTTAAATCTAGAACAAAAATTCATTTTCTCCACGTGAAGTGAAATCCTAAGCTATCCAAACCAAAAACCTTACCGAACCTGCTTCTGCCCACAATAAAAGGTAGATCTAGATCTTTTTTTTTTTAAACCATTTATTGAAAAGGATTAACGGTTTGTAAAAATAAAAATTATTGAGATAAAGTTGATAATTATGGCTTTCAAAAGTAATCGCGTTGCAGCGATGCGAAGGTTGCTAAATGGAAAGGATGTATCTGATTTTAGCAGCGTTCCTGAACATATTGTGTGCATTTTTTGACGAATGCACATATGTAAAAAGAATGCAAGTTGTAGCATTCTGCATATTGAATGGAATATCGGAATACAATTTTTGGCGAATCATTCGTTGGAAAGATTGCTCAAGGCAGGACGAACGTAAGGTTGCAGATCTTTACATTTACATGAAAAAACCGGAAAATCAGGGTAGATTTTATTCATATGATATTCATTCAGGACTTATAAAATATTTGGATGGGGCTACTAGATATTTTTGTTCTCGGATTGAGTCATCTTAATTAATTTATTATTTACCGATTTTTACGAGATTTGGTGGAATTTCAGTAAATATATACGGCAGTAGGCAAGGGGACCTGCATAAACAAAACTCCCCATGAGAAACGACGTGTGGCCACCTCCATGTGGTGTTTCTCGGGTAACGCTAAGTGCCACATTTTAAGCAAATTTTATATAATTTTCCAAATAAGTGACCGCCTTTCCAAAATATGTTGTTTATCATCCCAAATAATGTTACGCCTTTTCCAAAATATTGTGGTTTATCTTCATTTACTTCCGAAATAATCTACGCAATTTAGCAAAATATCGTTGTTTATTTTTAAAATTGGAGCTTGCTTCAAATATTTTTCTATCCTGGTATGAGAATTCTAAATGTTTCAGTGGGTGTTTAAAATTTCATAGCTATATTTCCGCAGTATGTGCTCCTTGATTTCCGTCGCGAGTCATTATTATATTTACCCCCCCCCCGGGTAGTTTTTCAAGATCGAGGGCAGAATGTTTAGGCGCGTAGCGGTCTTAATGGCGGTAAGTACATGCAATTTTCAAATTTTCAAATTTTTTTAACCAACTTGCGGCGGGTTAAGAATTTTTTCACTATTTTTTCCGAACACCCCGTGGCCTAATTAGTCAGAATCAAGTGTTGGTTGGGTTAGGTAGGTAAAGTAAAATCCTACCACCAGATGCATAGTAAAGTTAAGAGAAATTCCACACGTAGCGACAAGTTTTTTATTGAATCTTACATTGTACCCTCTTCTGTCGTTTCATGTGCCAAAAAGTAAGTCTTTGCTCTTCCACATATTTATTTAAATGTTTTAAAGCCTGATTGCTGAAGCGTTTCTCATAATCTCCAGTAATTTGGATATGTGCTATGTTAAAGCAAATTGTTAAAGAATCCGGAAGAAATCTCAAGCCCCTTATCGAGTCTTAGCTGCCTTTAAAATATCAACTGCAGAAATCAAGGACTGTCACTGTGGATGCCCTAATGGGCAAGGAAAAACATGTAACCATGTGTTGGCATTGTTAAAATTGTTGCAAGTTTTGAAAAAAGGATACTCAGAAGCCCCTCCCGAAGTGACATGTACAGAACTGCCACAAGCCTGGAATAGACGCAGAGGATCATCCATCGGAACTTTCAATGTTATGGATGAGGATTGGAGAAATCCAAAAGTTGGTGGCAAAAATGAATCAATAGGTTGTAAAATTTATGATGCCAGAAAATCAAAACGGAGCCAAAATGATTTGGTTGAAGCGAACACAGCATTGATAGGAAAACTACGAAAAGTTGATGAACCACTAGCCTCATTTCTGGAATCTGGAAATTCACCATCACAGAAATGGGTAGATGTTAAATTTGGATCATGCCAGGTTGGTTCACCATTGAGCTACCAGCTTTCATTCAAACCGAGTGGATACTTTCTTCTACATTCACTAAATGTTTTTCAACCAAGACACCACACTTTCACATTAAATGTTCATATTGGTGAACATTTTGAAAGATGGTGCCTTGAGAGGGACAAACTTGGTTTTTCAAATGAAAAATTTGCAGAAGTTTTATTACACAATTTTTATGTTTATTTAAAGCTCATTCTAACCTTACACAGTTTTATTTTATATAATATTTGTTAAATTATTAGTTGTAATTTGCCCGTGAAGACGGTTTTGGTGCACTCATCAGCCCAAACTGTTGCACAAGTAGCAACAAAAGCAAGCCAAACGAAAGGTTTTTGTGACCCTTTAAAGGATCCTGCGTACACCCTCGATTTTTCTATGCAAACTGAAAATGTGGGTTATTTCGATGCCTCTACAAGTACTGAGCATACATACATGAAGCACCTGGTTTCTCAAACGTATTTAAATTATTCAGAAGGTAGGTTTGTTGATACTAAGCAAAAACCAACATATTACTAAATATATTTTTATACGTAAAGCAAATCCCAAACCATCACCGTCTTCACAAATAAAATATGGCCCTGCAATAGAATCTCCAATGGGATCAACACCGTCCCCAGGGAAACAAAAGAGACTTTTCTCTACTCCAAAAGCGAAAAGATGCAGGATAAATTTAGATGAACTTTGGCAGTCACCTATGTAATTATTTCCTTTACATAATGAAACATTTTACTAGAAGCCTCATAGTTTATATATTTTTTTAGCATGGCAAAAGACGTTTTTGTGGATAACCCACATACGTTAGACACCGTAACTGAGGTCCCATGTGACATAGTAGATGCTGAAGACGAAGAGGTCGAAGAGTAAGCTAATATTTGTGTATTTGGTTTGAAATGCAACTAATTTTTCTTATAATAAGACGTGAAAATGAAAATGATGCACTAAATTTTTTAATGAATTTACTGAAGAAGATGATGTAATGATAGTCACATATTATTTACCTATGCCAGATAGTTTGTTTATATTGTCTATTCAATATAGGGGGAAATGCCACCTGATGAAGCTATGGATGAGTCCTTAGATGATTTGATCATAGAAGAAAACGTATAAAATTTTTACAGAGTTTAATTCATTCAGTTCAGTTAATAAATCCGCTATTAAATTCGAAAGGCACCAGCCGACATCAGGAACCCCGGATCATTAACAGAAGAAATCCTGAATTCCTCCCTGGTTATCGTCAATTTGAACAGCTTGACCGCTCTCGTTGAAAAGGCTTATGGCAAAAAATGTCAAAATTTTAACTGCAAAGAGCCACTGAATTACACAAAAAAAGAAGAAGGGAGTGCTATTGTGTATAGCTGGTCTTGCGCTAGAAACGACGGTCCTCGTCATACGAAGGTAAATTTTTCAACAAGAAATTGATGTTAAAATTTTAGATTTAAAAGTTATACTGATATGGTTATGACGATAGGGAAAATGGACTACCCAACCCATGCTTCATGGGCTTCGGTCGGGCAATTTATTGCTAGCAAGCAGCATACCACTCTCTGGTAATATGTATGGCAAAACTTATGCATGTAGCTAAAATCAAATTTTTTGGGAAAGACACCTACTACAGGTTCGTACTTATAAATTAGATGTTTTGCTGGGTAACAACAATGTATAAATTTGTCATTTATACAGATACCAAAAGCATCTAATAATCCCAGCTGTGGATCAGTTCTATACTAAGATGCAAAAAGACACTTTTCAACTATTGTCAGGAAAAACTTTGGTTTTAGCTGGTGATGGAAGAAATGATTCACCTGGACACACTGCCATGTATTGTACATACACGTTAGCAAATTGTGAAACCCAAAAAATTCTAAGTTTTTGCAATCGAGATGTGCGTCATGCAGATGGTAAAAGTACAAATATGGAAATAAAAGGTTTGAGAATTGGTGCCCAGGAAGTAACTGCGGCCACAGAAATGTAATCAGAATTAGTTACGGATGGACATATCCAAACAGAAGCTGCAATGAGTAAGTATTTATGTTGATTTATTCATTTAAAAAAAATAAAATGTTGTGATAATTCAGAGAAAAATGGCACCCCAAATGGTATTTTCCCATACAATGTCAAGCACTCTTTTGACGTTTGGCATGGTGGCAAACTTTTTTTGAAAGAAATATTGGAGGTTATTATAATATTTCAGGTTATAAGTTTTATAACTGATAATGAAAAGAGCTTTATTTATACCAAATGAAAGCGATCTCAAACTAAAGGTAACGAGGCGCTGGCACACTAGGCTCCGCATCTAAGGAACCATTTCTGGTATTGCAGCAAAGTTTGCGAGGGTGATGAAATGGACATGAAGGTATAAAAGTGACAAGTTCTAAGGTTTAATTCTACACTTTGATCAATCTTTGCCATATTTAAATAAAAGGAGCTTTGGTCACCGAAGCTGTGAAAGTGCACTTTCAGTTTTTGTGCTTTAAAGGCCAAAACTTGCTATCTACCTTTTGAAAATCGTTGTTGATCGTGGCAAATGCCTTTAAGCAGACTGTTAACACACATTTTACCTTCTATGAGGGCAGAACAACGAGTAAAATTTGTTTACTGGCGGTTTGCCCCGCTATAACCCTAAACTCCAATATTCCGCCAGTTTTTGGCGCCCTTTCTTTGAATGACTGTGGCAATGGCAAAGAATATAAAAGTAAGGAATGGAAACTCTTTCTTCCCCTGCCTTCCACAGTATATGGAAAACATCTGAAGGGCTCGGTGGACTGTGATTGGTTAGTTTTCCTAACTCTCAGAAATGCTTTGGGATACCACGTGGTACTCACTGGAAGTCTAGAGCCAAACAAAAGATCAAAAACATGGTATGCCAGACCTCTTTTGCAACAGAAAACATATGGATATTTGCCTGAAATACTGAAATTAATTGTTAATGAGAGATCAAAATTCGAGGTATGTTTTGAATCCAGTGCCTAATGGAGCGCCCTGCAGAGGGCTTATAGGTCAGGTTAGTTTTAGTTACCCAATTTTATATTACAGGGAAGTCTAAAGAAAAAAAATGAGCTGGGTCCAGATCACCTCCTCCGCATACATATAAACAGGTGCATGGTAGATCCACCAAGTAAAGAAGAATTAATCAAATCTCATCAAAGTAGATTCCAATGAATTAAGTGAAAATAAATGATCCACAAGAGTAATTAGATTCCTTTCTTTGGGTAAATCATATCAACTGATAGTAGGTATAGAACTTTCCATTAAATACTTGTAGCGAAACCAACGCACATAGGAGAGGCCTCCACGTTAGGTGTGTGTTGGCAAGAGGCAACACCAAACGGAGCCGTAGGTTAACCAACTCGCAGTGCCTCTAGTGGTGCTTCTTGGCGCCAGGATAAACACCCAACGTGGAGGCCTCTCCCCTTGTGTGTTGGCTTCTACTATGGCATTAATGGAATGGTCTATGAAACGAGTGGCAGAGAAACTGTCAAGTTGATTTCCACTCCTTTTGTACTCCCAGCTATACCATTATCTTTGATCTCAATGTCATCAGGCGGCCTACAGTATCTACCTAGATTTTCTACCCTTACCTCAGCCCTAAAAGATGTCCCACAAGTGTGTGTACTTTTATCACTCTATTTCTCGGGAATTCCTCACAAAAGAAAAATTGGGGAAGGGGGTGGGGAATAAGAACGCCATCGAGTTTCTATCCAAGCAATAGGGTTGAAAGCAGGAAGAAGATTGGCATGTGGGCTGGACTTTTACATCTTATCTCCTGTCTTTTAGAAATTGTTCCCTACTGACGCTGAGGTTGCTTCCAAAAATAAGTACAGGGGGGGTTTACCATGGCAACAAATAAACGGAGCAAAAATTTACTCAAAGAGCAACATAAGGTATGTTTATTTTCCTTTGGATTAAATTCCCTTACGGGACGATAGTGACGGTTTTGAGTTAGGCCTACACAACGCCCCTCGCTATTGTACACAAGGGACTAGTAGCGCGACCCCTCCTACGACCGGCCGAAAAGTTATTTTTCCAAGGGGGATCCGTTACAACCTTTGACTCCTGATTTCGGTAAAAACTTGTATATACAAGCTTATCAAACATTGTTCGCGGGTACCGGTATTCATTATAAAGACGACGGTAACGATATTACTCCGAAAGAGTTTGCCAACGGGTTAACTTTGTACGCTTTTGTTCTGACACCGGACCTATCGACTAGCGAAACAAACCACTGGAATCCCTTTAAACAAGGACAATTAAATTTGGACATAGGATTCGCTAAACCTTTGCCCGAAGCTGTAGTCTGTATTGTATACGCCGAATTTCAAAGAATGGTTCAAATCGATAAAAATAGAAACGTAATTGTAGATTATTAAAATGTCAGAAACTACCACCGTAAACATGATTCTCGCCTTATCAGATATGCCCAACTTTTTGGGTGTTTTCGCGTCAAATAGGTTACCCAACGTAACCAGACATCCCGCATCGTTAATTATAAATCTAGATCAGCATGACGAAAAGGGCTCTCACCGGGTCTCGGTTTTCATAGACCGAGCTCGTATAGGGTACTATTTCGATAGCTACGGGTTGCCACCATTTCTGCCTAGTATAAGTTTTTATCTTCAAACTGCAGAAAATGGACTTTTGGTAAACGACAACTTCAGAGGCTAGAAAGTAGCGCATGCGGGCAGTATAGCGCCCTCTATCTTATTCATAGAAGAAAGAAGAAAAGTACAAAAGCTTCCTAAAAGCTTTTACCACAAATCGAAAAATTAACGATATGAAAATTGCTAAACAATTTCAAGATCATACACGCCGACTAAAAAAGTGTAAAAGGAGCTTATTTACAAACAAATTAGTGGAATTGTGCATGCCTTGTCAAGCAGCCGTTGGTTCAAAAATTCAGACCCGTTAATGGCTTTTTTCAGTCGTAAATGAGACTATTGCAGGGTTATCTAATCTCGAGCGACTGATTATTAGCCTTAGAATTCCCTTCATTCAAATACGAGATCTTGGCTGAGATTCGGAAAAAGGGTTAAAGGGCACCGTTGTTAATGTTCCTTGTAACGTGGACACGTCCTGTTCCGTTTTACCAAGACCGTCTGACAACACACATACAATACAAGTGAAAATGCAGTATAATAACTCATTTTTATTTGAAATTGTGCGCCCTTAGCTTATTTTAGCTGCGCTTAAAGAATGGTTTTCACTTGACCGAAAAAACTACTTTACAGCTGGACGTCAAACGTCAGATTTGCTTTTTACGTTGTCGCCCAGCGTTATAGCGTTTTCACCAAGCGTAGTTCCCGCAAGTAATGGAACCAAGGCTTAACAGATAAACTGAACACCGCACTAATTGCTGTTTCAAATCCCAGATATTTGCAGCGACAAAGGTCACGTTTCAAATCCCAGATATTTGCAGCGCCAAAGGTCACGTTTCAAATCCCAGATATTTGCAGCCCCCAAGAAACGTTTCAAATCCAAGATATTTGCAGCCCCCAAGAAACGTTTCAAATCCCGGATATTTGCAGCCCCCAAGAAACGTTTCAAATCCCAGATATTTGCAGCCCCCAAGAAACGTTTCAAATCCCAGATATTTGCAGCCCCAAGAAACGTTTCAAATCCCAGATATTTGCAGCCCCAAAGAAACGTTTCAAATCCCAGATATTTGCAGCCCCAAAGAAACGTTTCAAATCCCAGATATTTGCAGCCCCAAAGAAACGTTTCAAATCCCAGATATTTGCAGCCCCCAAGAAACGTTTCAAATCCCAGATATTTGCAGCCCCAAGAAACGTTTCAAATCCCATATATTTGCAGCCCCCAAGAAACGTTTCAAATCCCAGATATTTGCTGCCCCCAAGAAACGTTTCAAATCCCAGATATTTGCTGCCCCCAAGAAACGTATCAAATCCCAGATATTTGCAGCCCCCAAGAAACGTTTCAAATCCAAGATATTTGCAGCCCCCAAGAAACGTTTCAAATCCCAGATATTTGCAGCCCCAAAGAAACGTTTCAAATCCCAGATATTTGCAGCCCCCAAGAAACGTTTCAAATCCCAGATATTTGCAGCCCCCAAGAAACGTTTCAAATCCCAGATATTTGCAGCCCCCAAGAAACGTTTCAAATCCCAGATATTTGCAGCCCCCAAGAAACGTTTCAAATCCCAGATATTTGCAGCCCCCAAGAAACGTTTCAAATCCCAGATATTTGCAGCCCCAAGAAACGTTTCAAATCCCAGATATTTGCAGCCCCCAAGAAACGTTTCAAATCCCAGATATTTGCAGCCCCCAAGAAACGTTTCAAATCCCAGATATTTGCAGCCCCCAAGAAACGTTTCAAATCCCAGATATTTGCAGCCTCCAAGAAACGTTTCAAATCCCAGATATTTGCAGCCTCCAAGAAACGTTTCAAATCCCAGATATTTGCAGCCCCAAGAAACGTTTCAAATCCCATATATTTGCAGCCCCCAAGAAACGTTTCAAATCCCAGATATTTGCAGCCCCCAAGAAACGTTTCAAATCCCAGATATTTGCAGCCCCCAAGAAACGTTTCAAATCCCAGATATTTGCTGCCCCCAAGAAACGTTTCAAATCCCAGATATTTGCAGCCTCCAAGAAACGTTTCAAATCCCAGATATTTGCAGCCTCCAAGAAACGTTTCAAATCCCAGATATTTGCAGCCCCAAGAAACGTTTCAAATCCCATATATTTGCAGCCCCCAAGAAACGTTTCAAATCCCAGATATTTGCAGCCCCCAAGAAACGTTTCAAATCCCAGATATTTGCTGCCCCCAAGAAACGTTTCAAATCCAAGATATTTGCAGCCCCCAAGAAACGTTTCAAATCCCAGATATTTGCAGCCTCCAAGAAACGTTTCAAATCCCAGATATTTGCAGCCTCCAAGAAACGTTTCAAATCCCAGATATTTGCAGCCCCAAGAAACGTTTCAAATCCCATATATTTGCAGCCCCCAAGAAACGTTTCAAATCCCAGATATTTGCAGCCCCCAAGAAACGTTTCAAATCCCAGATATTTGCAGCCCCCAAGAAACGTTTCAAATCCCAGATATTTGCAGCCCCAAAGAAACGTTTCAAATCCCAGATATTTGCAGCCCCAAAGAAACGTTTCAAATCCCAGATATTTGCAGCCCCCAAGAAACGTTTCAAATCCCAGATATTTGCAGCCCCAAAGAAACGTTTCAAATCCCGTATATTTGCAGCCCCCAAGAAACGTTTCAAATCCCAGATATTTGCAGCCCCCAAGAAACGTTTCAAATCCCAGATATTTGCAGCCTCCAAGAAACGTTTCAAATCCCAGATATTTGCAGCCTCCAAGAAACGTTTCAAATCCCATATATTTGCAGCCCCAAGAAACGTTTCAAATCCCATATATTTGCAGCCCCCAAGAAACGTTTCAAATCCCAGATATTTGCAGCCCCCAAGAAACGTTTCAAATCCCAGATATTTGCTGCCCCCAAGAAACGTTTCAAATCCAAGATATTTGCAGCCCCCAAGAAACGTTTCAAATCCCAGATATTTGCAGCCTCCAAGAAACGTTTCAAATCCCAGATATTTGCAGCCTCCAAGAAACGTTTCAAATCCAAGATATTTGCAGCCCCAAGAAACGTTTCAAATCCCAGATATTTGCAGCCCCAAAGAAACGTTTCAAATCCCAGATATTTGCAGCCCCAAGAAACGTTTCAAATCCCAGATATTTGCAGCCCCCAAGAAACGTTTCAAATCCCAGATATTTGCTGCCCCCAAGAAACGTTTCAAATCCCAGATATTTGCTGCCCCCAAGAAACGTTTCAAATCCCAGATATTTGCAGCCCCAAGAAACGTTTCAAATCCCAGATATTTGCAGCCCCCAAGAAACGTTTCAAATCCCAGATATTTGCAGCCCCAAGAAACGTTTCAAATCCCAGATATTTGCAGCCCCAAAGAAACGTTTCAAATCCCAGATATTTGCAGCCTCCAAGAAACGTTTCAAATCCCAGATATTTGCAGCCCCCAAGAAACGTTTCAAATCCCAGATATTTGCAGCCTCCAAGAAACGTTTCAAATCCCAGATATTTGCAGCCTCCAAGAAACGTTTCAAATCCCAGATATTTGCTGCCCCCAAGAAACGTTTCAAATCCCAGATATTTGCAGCCCCCAAGAAACGTTTCAAATCCCAGATATTTGCAGCCTCCAAGAAACGTTTCAAATCCCAGATATTTGCAGCCTCCAAGAAACGTTTCAAATCCCAGATATTTGCTGCCCCCAAGAAACGTTTCAAATCCCAGATATTTGCAGCCCCAAGAAACGTTTCAAATCCCAGATATTTGCAGCCCCCAAGAAACGTTTCAAATCCCAGATATTTGCAGCCCCAAGAAACGTTTCAAATCCCAGATATTTGCAGCCCCAAAGAAACGTTTCAAATCCCAGATATTTGCAGCCCCAAGAAACGTTTCAAATCCCAGATATTTGCAGCCCCAAGAAACGTTTCAAATCCCAGATATTTGCAGCCCCCAAGAAACGTTTCAAATCCCAGATATTTGCTGCCCCCAAGAAACGTTTCAAATCCCAGATATTTGCAGCCCCAAGAAACGTTTCAAATCCCAGATATTTGCAGCCCCCAAGAAACGTTTCAAATCCCAGATATTTGCAGCCCCAAGAAACGTTTCAAATCCCAGATATTTGCAGCCCCAAAGAAACGTTTCAAATCCCAGATATTTGCAGCCCCAAGAAACGTTTCAAATCCCAGATATTTGCAGCCCCCAAGAAACGTTTCAAATCCCAGATATTTGCTGCCCCCAAGAAACGTTTCAAATCCCAGATATTTGCAGCCCTAAGAAACGTTTCAAATCCCAGATATTTGCAGCCCCCAAGAAACGTTTCAAATCCCAGATATTTGCAGCCTCCAAGAAACGTTTCAAATCCCAGATATTTGCAGCCCCCAAGAAACGTTTCAAATCCCAGATATTTGCAGCCTCCAAGAAACGTTTCAAATCCCAGATATTTGCAGCCCCCAAGAAACGTTTCAAATCCCAGATATTTGCAGCCCCAAGAAACGTTTCAAATCCCAGATATTTGCAGCCCCAAAGAAACGTTTCAAATCCCAGATATTTGCAGCCTCCAAGAAACGTTTCAAATCCCAGATATTTGCAGCCCCCAAGAAACGTTTCAAATCCCAGATATTTGCAGCCTCCAAGAAACGTTTCAAATCCCAGATATTTGCAGCCTCCAAGAAACGTTTCAAATCCCAGATATTTGCTGCCCCCAAGAAACGTTTCAAATCCCAGATATTTGCAGCCCCCAAGAAACGTTTCAAATCCCAGATATTTGCTGCCCCCAAGAAACGTTTCAAATCCAAGATATTTGCAGCCCCCAAGAAACGTTTCAAATCCCAGATATTTGCAGCCTCCAAGAAACGTTTCAAATCCCAGATATTTGCAGCCTCCAAGAAACGTTTCAAATCCCAGATATTTGCAGCCCCAAGAAACGTTTCAAATCCCAGATATTTGCAGCCCCAAAGAAACGTTTCAAATCCCAGATATTTGCAGCCCCAAGAAACGTTTCAAATCCCAGATATTTGCAGCCCCCAAGAAACGTTTCAAATCCCAGATATTTGCTGCCCCCAAGAAACGTTTCAAATCCCAGATATTTGCTGCCCCCAAGAAACGTTTCAAATCCCAGATATTTGCAGCCCCAAGAAACGTTTCAAATCCCAGATATTTGCAGCCCCCAAGAAACGTTTCAAATCCCAGATATTTGCAGCCCCAAGAAACGTTTCAAATCCCAGATATTTGCAGCCCCAAAGAAACGTTTCAAATCCCAGATATTTGCAGCCTCCAAGAAACGTTTCAAATCCCAGATATTTGCAGCCCCCAAGAAACGTTTCAAATCCCAGATATTTGCAGCCTCCAAGAAACGTTTCAAATCCCAGATATTTGCAGCCTCCAAGAAACGTTTCAAATCCCAGATATTTGCTGCCCCCAAGAAACGTTTCAAATCCCAGATATTTGCAGCCCCCAAGAAACGTTTCAAATCCCAGATATTTGCAGCCTCCAAGAAACGTTTCAAATCCCAGATATTTGCAGCCTCCAAGAAACGTTTCAAATCCCAGATATTTGCTGCCCCCAAGAAACGTTTCAAATCCCAGATATTTGCTGCCCCCAAGAAACGTTTCAAATCCCAGATATTTGCTGCCCCCAAGAAACGTTTCAAATCCCAGATATTTGCAGCCCCCAAGAAACGTTTCAAATCCCAGATATTTGCAGCCTCCAAGAAACGTTTCAAATCCCAGATATTTGCAGCCTCCAAGAAACGTTTCAAATCCCAGATATTTGCTGCCCCCAAGAAACGTTTCAAATCCCAGATATTTGCTGCCCCCAAGAAACGTTTCAAATCCCAGATATTTGCAGCCCCAAGAAACGTTTCAAATCCCAGATATTTGCAGCCCCCAAGAAACGTTTCAAATCCCAGATATTTGCAGCCCCAAGAAACGTTTCAAATCCCAGATATTTGCAGCCCCAAAGAAACGTTTCAAATCCCAGATATTTGCAGCCCCAAAGAAACGTTTCAAATCCCAGATATTTGCAGCCCCAAGAAACGTTTCAAATCCCAGATATTTGCAGCCCCCAAGAAACGTTTCAAATCCCAGATATTTGCTGCCCCCAAGAAACGTTTCAAATCCCAGATATTTGCAGCCCCAAGAAACGTTTCAAATCCCAGATATTTGCAGCCCCCAAGAAACGTTTCAAATCCCAGATATTTGCAGCCCCCAAGAAACGTTTCAAATCCCAGATATTTGCAGCCCCAAAGAAACGTTTCAAATCCCAGATATTTGCAGCCCCAAGAAACGTTTCAAATCCCAGATATTTGCAGCCCCCAAGAAACGTTTCAAATCCCAGATATTTGCTGCCCCCAAGAAACGTTTCAAATCCCAGATATTTGCAGCCCCAAGAAACGTTTCAAATCCCAGATATTTGCAGCCCCCAAGAAACGTTTCAAATCCCAGATATTTGCTGCCCCCAAGAAACGTTTCAAATCCCAGATATTTGCTGCCCCCAAGAAACGTTTCAAATCCCAGATATTTGCAGCCCCAAGAAACGTTTCAAATCCCAGATATTTGCTGCCCCCAAGAAACGTTTCAAATCCCAGATATTTGCTGCCCCCAAGAAACGTTTCAAATCCCAGATATTTGCAGCCCCAAGAAACGTTTCAAATCCCAGATATTTGCAGCCCCCAAGAAACGTTTCAAATCCCAGATATTTGCAGCCCCAAGAAACGTTTCAAATCCCAGATATTTGCAGCCCCAAAGAAACGTTTCAAATCCCAGATATTTGCAGCCTCCAAGAAACGTTTCAAATCCCAGATATTTGCAGCCCCCAAGAAACGTTTCAAATCCCAGATATTTGCAGCCTCCAAGAAACGTTTCAAATCCCAGATATTTGCAGCCTCCAAGAAACGTTTCAAATCCCAGATATTTGCTGCCCCCAAGAAACGTTTCAAATCCCAGATATTTGCAGCCCCCAAGAAACGTTTCAAATCCCAGATATTTGCAGCCCCAAGAAACGTTTCAAATCCCAGATATTTGCAGCCTCCAAGAAACGTTTCAAATCCCAGATATTTGCAGCCTCCAAGAAACGTTTCAAATCCCAGATATTTGCTGCCCCCAAGAAACGTTTCAAATCCCAGATATTTGCAGCCCCAAGAAACGTTTCAAATCCCAGATATTTGCAGCCCCCAAGAAACGTTTCAAATCCCAGATATTTGCAGCCCCAAGAAACGTTTCAAATCCCAGATATTTGCAGCCCCAAAGAAACGTTTCAAATCCCAGATATTTGCAGCCCCAAAGAAACGTTTCAAATCCCAGATATTTGCAGCCCCAAGAAACGTTTCAAATCCCAGATATTTGCAGCCCCCAAGAAACGTTTCAAATCCCAGATATTTGCTGCCCCCAAGAAACGTTTCAAATCCCAGATATTTGCAGCCCCAAGAAACGTTTCAAATCCCAGATATTTGCAGCCCCCAAGAAACGTTTCAAATCCCAGATATTTGCAGCCCCAAGAAACGTTTCAAATCCCAGATATTTGCAGCCCCCAAGAAACGTTTCAAATCCCAGATATTTGCAGCCCCCAAGAAACGTTTCAAATCCCAGATATTTACTTTTTTCAAAACCTATTTTGAATCCAAGATATTTCTATTATTTCCAATTCGAGATATATCTAAACTGGATTAAATTCCTATTTATTTGCAATATCAAAATCTATTCAAATCCTTATATCTCAAACATCTCTACTCATATTAAACATTGCCATGAAACAAAGATTTCAAACCGCTATTTATATTTTTCAAACAAATTGGAATGGAGAAGTTACGTCTGGCGTGGCTTACAAGGCCAAGCCTACCGTACCACGATATTGAAATATTTAAAATATATTGAGCATTAATAGTACAAGTTCTTACGAAAATACTTTGCTTATTTCACCGCCTCCTATTCGTTCTACAGTAGTTAGTTTGTTTACACATAATGTTGAATTGTTTAAACTTCCATCGACATCAGCGAGAAACAAAGGTTTCAGTGTTCTAACTAAGAAAGCCGTATTTACGTTCCGAGAGCGCATTAAGGCTTCTCAGAGAAGTCCGCACTTCTCTCGGAACTTCATACTTTTAATTTAATTGAATTTAATCAACTTGAAGTCACTTTCACTACAATATAATCTAATTTCAACCCGTGTTAACCGGCCCGGTGACAATGGAGTACCACCGTGCCGCGCGGTCTTCCTAGAAATGGAAACGAAGAAATTATTGCTGAGTAACGTAGAGAGACTAGAGAGAGAGAGAGGCGAGAAGGGAAAATCGAGGAATGGCGATTCGTCAGCGTGCTTGCCAAAGCAGGGGTATTTTAGAAGGGATAAGACACATTACCTAGAAAAGCATTACACTTCTCGTCTCCCGTGCAGGGTAGGATATAAGACAGGTTTACAAGTCCAAAACCAGTTTATTATTCCAAAACTTGGGGTCAGTGGTCCCAGAGGCCACTTTATTAATTATGGTTTTTGGAAAAAATAGATGGTGGGACCAGTTTATTAATTCGGGGTTCCTTATTGGAATTTTTCTAGTTCAACACATTTTCTCCCAATTCTACTCATAGGTTGTTAGTACTTTTTGGTTACAACTTCCCTACAAAAGTTTTGCAGTCTATTGACTATTTATCTTGTCTATCGTCTATACTCTAGAATTTCTTGTAGTCGACAGTCTTGACCATAGCCAGTACTAGTTGTCAGTAGTCGTATTAGTATTAGTAATATACCAAATACCGCATAAATTACCGTTTTATATCTTACCGTAATTTTACAATGGTAATTTACCGGTAAGTGGTAAATTACCAAACATTTTTACTACGCATTAAATGTTCATTTTACTCTTAAATGATCAATTATTTCTGTGTTTACTTCCAAAATGACTCACCCGGCGCTATTCGCTAGCCAGTACCAGTGTGGGAAATAAGGTGGTGGCACAGGCCAAATGACCAGTTTAAAAATTGCCTGGACCAGTTTAATAATTAAATAGGAGGGGGGTCAGTGGTCCACGGGACCACTAAGAAAACTCAAGGGTAACCAGAGTTCAGACATTAAAACTCAATCATTTTCATTATCCTCTTCTTTAGTTTATCAGACGACGTGCCCTGGCCAGTGGTCATGGACCAGTTTATTTATTCCAGATTAGGGGGGTCGCTGGCAGGGATCTACATAAGGATATTATTTTTAGTAGTCAGCCTGACTAGTGAGCCCCCTATCCCAATTTATTTTAGTAGTCACTGACTAGTGAGACGCATGGTTTACGAATATTTGGGACATTTTTTACTAGACAAGTTGATTAGTGAATCCCCAGATTTCGATTTATTTTAGTAGTCAAGGCACTTATTTTAGTAGTCAAATGCCTTGACTAGTGCCTTATGTAGAGCCCTGGTCGCTGGCCTAATGTCCAGTTTAAAAAAATCCTTATTTCCCACCCTGATGTAAAGGTTCTATTATCCCCTCTGACACTATTTTACCCCGAAAAGCCGTAGCCGAAGCTCGAAGTCATTTAGAATATTTTAGCAGACGACGTATAGGATGAATTCTCCTATTTCTTAGATTTTGGTGTAATTCAGGAATATGTAAGTAGTTTTGGGGTTCAATAGTGTTCCCCCGTTTGCCGTGAAAGGCTGGAGAAGTTACGAGCGACTAAAGCCCCGACACTTTTGGGGGCCGAAAGAGGGGTGCCTTGTGGGCGGGAGAATCTCGTCTGGCCTTCATTGGACGCTTTTCGCAGGTTTTTTTGCCTTTTCTCCTTAAATTGTCGCGATAATAGCGTAAAAAGGCTCAAAATGTCAGTCCAACACTGATATTCAGTCAATTCCTCTTCATTTCTTTATCACTGCGACAAGAAGTATGTATCTTACTCCTGGAGAAGAACGTGTTTCATTATTTTCAAAGCTCATGCTTTTAAAACGTAACTAATGTCAATTATTTAAACTAATTACAGAATATTACTGATAATTATGTTTCACATATTACAATATGTGTATTGGATGGAATGCTTTTCTTTACGAGTTTCTGTCTGCGTTTTTTCTCGGCTTTTAAGTGAAAGAAGCATGGAGTTATTAAAGGGGATATGAAAATGTAATATTAATAACGGAGATTGAACCCGCCAAATTCAGTTTGCAGTATAGACATACAACATTACGAAAATTTCAAAGACTTGGAAAAGTTTCCCGACTTGACCTAATAATCCTTCCCGGGATTTTCGTCTTTAATCTATCCTAATCTAATCGTGAAGTAAATTTTACCACCACCAGAGTCAAGTATAGTACAGTCATATTTTAGCCCAAAAATAGAGGGAACGCGCAACAAATTGAAACAAAGCTGAAAATTTCAGATCTTATAGATTTTTGGGCGCTCTTTAACGTGGTGTGGTCTCCCACACTCTCCCATTGGAGGAATTTCCGCCATATTGGAAAATGGCGGACAAAATCGAGAAAACGTTTAATAACTCCGGTTCTACTTAACCGATTAACACGTAATTAGGCTTTAATTGTAGATCACCTTCAAACACATAATTCAGCTCTTAAGATATTTTGCCCTACAACTAACCGGAAGTTCACAATCTGACCCTGAAGATTAGCCTCATATAAAAAATGGGGATTTAAAGCATTTTATGGTTTCTATATTCAGAATGCATTTCCAAAATCGAGAAAAAGTTTAATAACTCTGGTTCTACTAACGCGATTAACAAGTTATTAGGCTTCAATTGTAGATTACTTTCAATCACATAATTCATCCTATAAGATATGTTGTCCTACAAATAACCGGAAGTTCACAATCCTGCCCGGAAGGTAAGGCAAATCTAATTTTTTAGTATTTCGAAACGGTTTCAAGCGAAATAAATGCAAAGCGGGTTTTAAACCTAAAATATATTATTTTACCTCTTTAAGTGACGATGACGTCACGGAGAGGTATTATACTGGACGTGAATGGGGTGGGGTGTCTGTCTGTGTGTGTCGGTCACCGCGTTCGCAGTTGGCAAATCGGAGCAAACGTGTTCGCAGTATAATTTTCGGCTTCTACTCCCAACGTTAGGATCAAGAAGTGCGTGGCGATCGGCTAGGGTTACGAGAAACGTCTAGCCTCCCAATTGCAGGGCTTCAACCAAAGGTTCATGCAATTGTGGATTTCTTATCATTTATTGTGAATCAATATATACACTAAATTTCCAAAAATTGTTAAAGAGGCATACGCTAGAATTCAAACGTCAACAATAGCTATGTTTAAAATTATTTTAGGAATTAAGTTTCTTAAAACGACTTCAGTAGAATTACGTTAAACTACTGACGCCTAAAGTAATTAATATCAATTATATTTTCTTAATTATTTAAGAATAGCCTCTTAATTGCGTCTCGTATCGGAGAGGTTTATTTTGGTTTACCAACTTGTATATTAGTATATTTATCAATATTGGTTAAGCTTAAGTTTAATCATAGTCCTCTGCTTGAGGTTGAGCCTCAAAATCTATGTTTATTTGAACAAGATACTCCCTTGCATTGTCTACAAATTGAAGAACAGACTGGACCAGTTTTACCGCATTCACATTTCAAGTCACAGACTTCCTTGCATTTACGAGGGATCATCTGCAGAAGCTCAGCTGGAGAAGGTTGTAGAGTGGTAAAGATTGGTTTGAGTTCAGATCCTAGCTGTCTCCAACCCCATTCTCTAGCATTTAGGCTGCTTCCAAGCCACGTTTGAACTTGGTGCTGCCGCACTTGTTGGTGGAAGAGAAGCTAATTCAAAAGATCAATTCCACAATCTTCATTTAAAGTATACACTTGGTTTTTTCAACTTTGTTTCACACGCTTTAACTCGACTTTAGCCGTATTGACAAGTGTGGGCGAACAATGGTATATATTAAAACACTAAGTTTTATGATGGTACAAAGGCTGTTTAACCCTCTCCCATACTATACACTATAGCTCTTGTCAGAAAAGAAACAAAATTTGTCAGTAATAGGAACTATATGTTTAATTTTTGGAAATGCATTCTGAATATAGAAACCATAAAATGCTTTAAATCCCCATTTTTTATATGAGGCTAATCTTCAGGGTCAGATTGTGAACTTCCGGTTAGTTGTAGGGCAAAATATCTTAAGAGCTGAATTATGTGTTTGAAGGTGAACGTATTAAACGTTTTCTCGATTTTGTCCGCCATTTTCCAATATGGCGGAAATTCCTCCAATGGGAGAGTGTGGGAGACCACACCACGTTAAAGAGCGCCCAAAAATCTATAAGATCTGAAATTTTCAGCTTTGTTTCAATTTGTTGCGCGTTCCCTCTATTTTTGGGCTAAAATATGACTGTACTATACTTGACTCTGGTGGTGGTAAAATTTACTTCACGATTAGATTAGGATAGATTAAAGACGAAAATCCCGGGAAGGATTATTAGGTCAAGTCGGGAAACTTTTCCAAGTCTTTGAAATTTTCGTAATGTTGTATGTCTATACTGCAAACTGAATTTGGCGGGTTCAATCTCCGTTATTAATATTACATTTTCATATCCCCTTTAATAACTCCATGCTTCTTTCACTTAAAAGCCGAGAAAAAACGCAGACAGAAACTCGTAAAGAAAAGCATTCCATCCAATACACATATTGTAATATGTGAAACATAATTATCAGTAATATTCTGTAATTAGTTTAAATAATTGACATTAGTTACGTTTTAAAAGCATGAGCTTTGAAAATAATGAAACACGTTCTTCTCCAGGAGTAAGATACATACTTCTTGTCGCAGTGATAAAGAAATGAAGAGGAATTGACTGAATATCAGTGTTGGACTGACATTTTGAGCCTTTGTACGCTATTATCGCGACAATTTAAGGAGAAAAGGCAAAAAAACCTGCGAAAAGCGTCCAATGAAGGCCAGACGAGATTCTCCCGCCCACAAGGCACCCCTCTTTCGGCCCCCAAAAGTGTCGGGGCTTTAGTCGCTCGTGAGAAGTTGGGTAAACGTAATCCTTGACTTGTAAATGATACTCCTTAAGTTTAACTGTAGGTTTTGTGGTTTTAAATAGCGCTGTTATAATTTTGTTACTATTTTAAACATGGAGCTGAGTTTTATTATTGTTATTCGCACAATTAGGCAGCAATAAAGGTCTTTCAAAGTGAGATATAAATAGCCCGTCCACTTACTCCTCATCTTTTGCAATGGGAAAGGAAAAGAACCAAGGCTTAATGATTTTAAGCTTTGTTAATTTATAATTAATAACGCGTCATTCAGGAATCGAGGAACCTTAGGGTAAGTCTTTTTTATTAAAATGTTTATCATTAGGATTTTAATTAAGTTTTCTACACTAATTTGGTTAATAAACTACCATTAGGAGTATAGAGCTTGTAACCGATTAGGCTTAAAAGCGGGTTACAAGGTGAAATAATGAACTCAAGATAGATATTATGCTTGAATTCTTTTTAATTTCCAGGTTCTTAATTTTGTTAGTAATAAAGGTTTTACAAAAATGATAAATAATTAAATAATGTTAAAGTAGTTAATTTATGAATTATATACAATGCCAAGTCAAAATTGGGGTAGCGCCAGAGGGTTTCTTCTAATTACTTATTACACTCACCGAGGTAGGAAGAGCCATAGTGTTCAATGTGTAACGGTCTTCGGAGTAAGCGGGCCTAGTATAAGTAGCTCGCGAGAACTCACTAACTTACTAGAGGGACGTGGTAGTCGTACCCTCAACCTCGCCGTAAAGTAGATCTTAACTTGACGGGTGTCGACCGATTCCCTTGGACTAACGTCAGTTGACCTGACTACTAACTAGCTCTCTCACTGCTAATTAAATCCAACTAACTCTCTATTGCTTTGACTATATATAGAATCATAGTAGTTCGGCCTATCCTCACACGGGGGCGCTCAAGGACTGCAATAGCGCGCCCTCAAGTGAGGAGACTCAAAAATAGTTTATGATATAGGCCTAGTCATAAGTTCAATAGACAGGAGCCTAAACGGTAAGCCTAATTTGTTTAAGTGTGTGTGTGTAGGCTCAGTAGCTGAACCGCTACATCCCCCCACACGTTAAAAAAGAAGAAACCCTTAAATGTGTGTGAAGTTATTAATACGGATGGAAGAAACGTCTCGAAGAAGGCAAGAAGACGTTCTTCCTATCCACTCTCCGTCTGTATGGACAGTCACGAACATGGTGTGGACAACCGCAACGGTAGCAAACTAAACCACCAGGGGTCATCCGTGGGGTGAGCATCCATGTCAGGTCCATACGTATATGAGGAGGAGGTGTTGGTAGTAGGGGCCTAGGTGGCGTTGGTAAAAGGGCCGGTGTTGGCTGACGAAGAGGTGTCCCTCGGGCTCGACCGCGTAGGGGTCTCTGTGGAAAAGTAGGAGCCGGAATAACGACGCGTCGAACCACAGGTTCTTGTGTCATTCCACGCTCTGCTAGTGCGGCGGCGGAGCTGGCAAGAGCTGCAGGAGACGGGCTTCGTGATGAACTATCCTCAGCAGAAATGGCGGCATCTACTGGCTGTGTCCACAAAGGTGGAGTTGCGGAATTGAGCGGTGGAGGAGTGCTTGACGTACTCCTGGGGTGTCTGTTTGAAGAGTATCGGCGAGTGGTACGCCTCACGACGGTAGAAGAACCCACGTTAGAAGTGGTGGTGGAAGCTTCTCTAAGTTCCGAAGTCGTAGCTGTGATTACGAGGATTTCGTTATCTGACTCATCGTCGGGGTGGATTTCCAAGACGTCCTAGAAGAAAAACTAAATATTAGCGGGCTCTTCGAGTTACTTCCCAAGGTGGAGCGTATATAGCTCGAGTTTGGAAGTCGAAGTTATCAGAAGTAATATGAGGGAAGGGATATGATCGCAAATACGTATCCACATCGTTTTTAGAACGGAGCTTTCGTCGAAACGGTTCGGGTGCATAATAATAGGTGTCATGATCCCGACCTCCAGGCTGAACAACACGTCTTTGAACCACTTCTCTGATGAAACCATAATGAAACGGTCGAATGGTTTGCTGAGTCAGCAAAGGATACTGCTGAAGATGATGAGGGTGAGGCCCTATAATAGGTGCCGGCTCCTCATGTGCAGGATCTTCAAGCGCAGCATCCAATGCGACGGCTGTGCTTTCGTCAGCAGACTGGCCGACTCGAGCCAATTTTGGATCGGGGGTCCCCCCCTCCGAAGAAGATGGTAACGCCCTGCGTTTCCGTCTGATGGATGGTGATGGTATATATTGGGGCGCCGAACTAGGTCCCGGTTGTGGCGATGTCGAGGCCAATGGCGGTGGTGGAACCCTAGTTGATGGCGGACTGGGTCCAAGACAGGCAAGGTCACGTAACGTGTAAACCGGTGGAGTGTTAGGAGGAGAATCTGGTGAAGGTGGTAGACCTGGAGATGTAGACACTCGAGGGCGGACTGGCGTATGAGGCTCACGGATGGACAGTGAGACGTCACAAACAGGTTCTTTCAAGTCCACGTCCGGCGTCGATGTTGGTAAGAATTGATCCGTCGAACGATATAGCTTAAGGTGGGCTATATTTTCGAGAGAACGTTTTCCTGTGGCTACCTCCTCAATGACGTAACGTAGTGCGTCCAGTTTCTCCAAAACTCGATACGGACCGTCCCATTTAGGAGCCAATTTGGCAGAAAAGTAGGAAGCACCATGGGAAAGGGGGTGTGTTGCCTTCCATACGAACATGCCTACGTCTAAATCCCATTCATCCCTACGCTGATTATAATAATGTCGTTGCTTAGCCTGCATACGATCTATATAAGTCCTAACGGCTAGAACATCTGCCTGTAGCTGGGTAACTCTATCCTCCAATCTATCTCCCAACTGAGCTAAGTCAGGGGGTTGGAAAGGATCCAAAGGAAATTCCCACGGTAAGCGAGCTTCTCTACCATGATTTAAATAAAATGGTGTACGACCAGTTGTCTCATGAGGTGTTGTGTTGAGAGAAAACTCTAAGAGATCGAGGTTAAGGTCCCAATGTCGATGTTCGTTACCTACATATATGCCTAGCATAATACCTATAGACTTATTAACTCGTTCTGTAGCGTTTGTTTGGGGATGGTAAGGGGTAGTGTAGGTGCATGTGATCTGAAAGAGTGCACAAGTGTCTTTCCAAATGCGAGACACAAATTGTGTTCCATTATCGGAAAGAATAGCTTTTGGAGCTCCCCATCGTAAGATAAGACTCTTAAGTGTCTTACTTACAGTTTCTGCTGTTATGTTCTTCAAAGGATTTAATTGAACAAAACGCGTGTAATAGTCAACATACACTAAAATATATCTATTACCAGTAGGACTTAGAGGTAAAGGGCCAAGGATGTCTACACCCACCATATCCCAAGGTTTTTCAACAACAGTACTATGCATTAACCCGGGGGTCTTACGGTTTCGTCCCTTATATTGTTGACACATAAGGCATGTAGCAACAAATAAGGCAACATCCTTCTTAAGTGTAGGCCAATAATATCGAAATCTAAGACGCTCATAGGTACTATCTCTACCTCGATGTCCTGCCGTTAAATGGGTATGAAACAAGTGTAATGCTTGTGGTCTTAACGGGGTTGGTAGGTATATTTTACGCGGTTGATTGCCATAGCGCTTGCGATAAACAAGTCCATCAATAACCTCAAATAAGGGATGCGGCCTATCATTAGTCTCTAATTGTACTTTAAGATTCTGAATATCAGGATCTAAGCCTTGTTCTCGAGTTATGTCTGCAAGATTAAAGGTGTCCATAACCTGGGGTAAAGGAGGCGGTATAGGATTGTTAGGTCTAGGCCTAAGCAATGCTCCTAAGACATAACCGGTAGGTGGGATATCCCTGGACAACGCGTCAGCGACAACGTTTTCTACGCCCTTTCGATATTCCACTTTAAATTTGTAAGTCTGTAAGTACATAATCCAACGTAAAACGCGAACTGAAGGGTCAGTCCGTGTGTAAAGCCATTGCAAAGCTTTATGATCGGTGATCACTGTGAAGTTCTTGCCATCTAAGAAGTGTTTAAAACGGTTAATAGCCCAAAATATAGCTAAACATTCCTTTTCATAAGTAGAATACTTCTTTTCAGCTGTATTAAGCAGAGTAGAAGCATAAGCTATAGGGTATTCTATTTTTCCTTCCTTCTGACTAAGCATAGCTCCTAAACCAACGTTGCTAGCATCCGTGGTTAAGTATGTGTGCTTACTGGGATCATAATGATATACCGGATTCTCATTAGCATGAACTATAGCTGCTTTTAATTTTAGAAAGGCATCTTCACAATGTTCACTCCAGACCCATTGGATATTCTTACGTTTAAGACGGTACAAGGGTGCTGCTAACTCCGCATAATGAGGGACGAACTTACTGTGCCATCCCGTAAAACCTAAGAAACGCGCCAATGACTTAACATCTGTAGGTCTAGGGAATTGTTTAATCGCTATGGTCTTAGCTGGGTTTACGTGAATACCTTTACTATCAATAACATGGCCTAGAATTAAGGTAGAAGGTTTCGCAAAGTGACATTTCGTTAGATTCAAAGTAAGACCTGCTTTCGTTAATTGTCGAAAGACATACTCTAAAGTTTTAAGATGTTCCTTCCACGTTCTGGAAGCAATGATAAGATCATCTAAATAGACGAAAATGGTAAATTTAGACTTATCTCTAAATACTTCATCCATCAACTTTTGGAAGGTGGTGGGTGCATTACACAACCCAAAGGGCATAACCACAAATTCATATTTTCCAAAAGGGGAAGAAAACGCAGTCTTAGATATACTATCAGGGTCCATTAGTACCTGAAAATATCCACTCATTAAATCTAACGAAGTAATGTACCTTGGCTTATTTAAACCCAACAAAATATCTTCCACCTTAGAAAGGGGATAAGGATCAGGTTTAGTAACCTTGTTAAGTGCTCTATAATCTACACAAAATCTCCATCCCCCCTCCTTCTTGGGTACAAGACAAATTCCTGAGGACCATGGGCTTCGGGAAGGACGTATTTGTCCCGCCTTTAGCATTTTATCTATGTGTTCTTTGGTGATTGCTCTTTTTGACTCAGTACAACGATAGGCAAAAGTTCTAATAGGCTTACTGTCACCTGTATCTATTTTGTGTGTAGTCATATGTGTACGACCTGGTTTAGATGCTGTTATCGCAGGAAATTTTGTTAATAAGGCCTTAAGTTCCTGGATTTGTAATGGCGTCATAGTACTTTCCTTAAATGCAGGACTTAAATCTTGCTGATCACCGGCCGAATCAAGGGTACCAATTGATATCGGGGGTGCTGGTAACAAAGAATAAGGCTTAGTGTTTAAAGTTACCGTTAAGCTAGGAAAATCTATGTTAGCTGAATGTTTCATAAGAAAATCTGCACCTAATATAATGTCACAAAATAAATCAGGGACAATATGAAAATAGTGTGTAAATGAAGTCCCACATATTGTGAAATCTAACTCTACACTACCACTTGTAAAGAAATATTGCCCATTTGGCATAAAGATGCAATCTTCGGTATTTTGTGTGAATGTTTCGGGGTCATTGTTGTGTAGGTCCAGAAGTACATCTAGGTAAGCCTTGGTGGAAATAAAGCTAGAATCGGAACCCTGATCTACACGAGCTAATATCAATCTAGTATTGGGAAATTTCAAAGGTAGGGCAAATGACAAACTAGTCTGAGGAGAGACACTTGAAGAAGCAAGAATATGAGAATTGGGAGGGATGTTATACTGGCAAGAAAGGGACCCTCCATCATCCTTCCTGCCCCCTAGTTTCCCTTCTTTTTCTTATTGGTTCTAGACTTTGGAGGAGACTTAGGTGGATTTCTTTTCGACTCATGACAGTTTGGCTTAATGTGCCCTAATTTCCCACATTTATGGCATCTAGGAGTCATACTACTAGAGCTACTAGACGAACTACTTTCTGTTCGGGTATCCTGACTATAGACAGTAGGCTTACTTCGAGAACTACTCTCACTTCTGGTACTTTTAGAGAAAACTCTAGAATCCCTACGACACGCATTAAGTCTAGATTCAATTCTTTGAGCATGGAGACTTAGCTCAGAAATGGTATCATAATTTCGCTGTAAATACAGGCTAATATCAGGGAGGAAATTTTCTTCTAATAAGGGAAGAAGTTCAAGATCAATTAGCGGTTCGCGTAATGAAAAATTCATATCCTGTACCCGTTCTATAAATTGAACTACACTTTCCCCCTGCTTTTGCTTAGTGGTGATTAATTCAGTCTTCATAAATCTTTGTTTATCATCTGACATGAAATAATCTTGAAATCTACGTTAAAAGTTAACTAATGAACCTTCCCCAGCCAATCGCTCCTGTCTATACCATACTCGCGCTCCGTCTACTAATAATGTAGGCATTAACCTTAAAATTTCTACATCACTTAATGAATGAAGTAACTGAAAACCATCCAATTGGTAAAGGAAGTTTGCGGCTTCAGCAAAATTACCGTTATACTTAAAATCCGGTTTAATTACCCGATGATTGGTGGCAGCGTTGGATGTAAGAGTAGAATTCTGAACGTTGGAGTTACTAGAAGCCACATAAGTTGCCACTAAATTGGTTAATGCAGCTAATTGTGTTTTTAAGGTTGCAATGTTAGGATCTACTGGAGTATGTGTAGGCAGAAAAGCATTAACTGGTGTCGATGACAAAGGTCCATAGGTTGCTAGAGAACCACCACCCCTAACTGGTAAAGTTCCATTGAAAGGAACAGTTGGTGAAGGACCAGAATTATTAGGAATGTGGCCTAGCATGGATGACACAGAGGATGTCGTAAAGGTACTACTAAAAGGATTAGTGGATGGGTATATATTTGTAGTAACTATTGGTTGTTGCCCAAACACTGAAGTGGTATTAGTAGAAGTAGGCCTAGCGTTCATATTGGACGACACAGAACTTATGACACTAACAGGGACATGTGTATTAGGTATAAGCCTTGGTGTAGGCGCAATAGAAAAGGGATTAATACTAGTTGGCATTGTATTAAACCTTAAGCTAGGAATATTACAAGTACTAAATTGAAAACCGGGTTGACTTACTGAAACTGGAACGGTAGTCATTACAGTATTAGGAATTCCGCTAGTGGTAACTGGGGGATCTGATAAAGCTAAATTTCGAAATTGTGACAATAAATTCCGTTTAGCTAGCCTAACTTCCGAACGACGGATATCACGTGCTACGGAGGTATCATCCCTCCTTGCCCGCCGTGTAGATGTAGATAATATTGGAGTAGGCCGCACCGCAGCTATGGCGGCGTCTCCTGAATCACTATCGGATTCAGCCTCCTTGTTTCGCCACATGGGAAAACGTGTCCTAACTCGTCTAAGCTATAAGTCACGTGGGGTACGAGCTAACCGCGCTTCCTAAGCCTAGGTCAACTACGTATAATAATTAAGTTATAAAAAGTTAGATAATGTTAAAATTAAAATACTAACTGTGTCCTGGCAAGCTCGCCAATTATTTCTCCCCTGTAACCGATTAGGCTTAAAAGCGGGTTACAAGGTGAAATAATGAACTCAAGATAGATATTATGCTTGAATTCTTTTTAATTTCCAGGTTCTTAATTTTGTTAGTAATAAAGGTTTTACAAAAATGATAAATAATTAAATAATGTTAAAGTAGTTAATTTATGAATTATATACAATGCCAAGTCAAAATTGGGGTAGCGCCAGAGGGTTTCTTCTAATTACTTATTACACTCACCGAGGTAGGAAGAGCCATAGTGTTCAATGTGTAACGGTCTTCGGAGTAAGCGGGCCTAGTATAAGTAGCTCGCGAGAACTCACTAACTTACTAGAGGGACGTGGTAGTCGTACCCTCAACCTCGCCGTAAAGTAGATCTTAACTTGACGGGTGTCGACCGATTCCCTTGGACTAACGTCAGTTGACCTGACTACTAACTAGCTCTCTCACTGCTAATTAAATCCAACTAACTCTCTATTGCTTTGACTATATATAGAATCATAGTAGTTCGGCCTATCCTCACACGGGGGCGCTCAAGGACTGCAATAGCGCGCCCTCAAGTGAGGAGACTCAAAAATAGTTTATGATATAGGCCTAGTCATAAGTTCAATAGACAGGAGCCTAAACGGTAAGCCTAATTTGTTTAAGTGTGTGTGTGTAGGCTCAGTAGCTGAACCGCTACAAGCTATTTCAGAGGGGGTAATGGCTATGTCACCAATGCTATTTGCCCATAGAGAAACCCTCACAAAATGGCCGCCCTCTACACTCAAAGGCAGGCCCAATTTTCGTAGCAGACGAAATTTTTCCCCCACTGAAATAGCTCTATAGAGTAGTGGCACTCCATGTTATCTACCCATAGAGCTTAATACAGTCAAAGGCAAGTAGGTGCCATTACTCTATTTGACCTTTAATTATTTCTACATTAAAGTGATTATGATTGTGAGTGTTCTTTTAAGCCCAACTAAGAGAGGATGAAACGCAAGAAAAGTCCATTGCTGCACCGTAAAAGCGGGGGTGGATCGGGGCCAGGAAGCGATGGTAGTAGAACGCCTAAACAGAGCACACCTCCGACCTCAAGTTCTTCTTTACTTGTAGTACCCAACAGTTCCGTGGTCTCGTCTTCGGGTACGCCCGCGCAAAGTCACGCCAATGCTACTGTTCCCGCTGAAGAATATTTTAGTAGCGAGGAATTGACAGATTGGGTAAGAAGCCCCCCCCCATTCTCTTCACTCTTAATTTGGCATTAGTAACATTATGAACCCTCCTTTCATGAGCTAATTCGGACCATGGGCCTCGAGACTTCCCGTAGATTTCCCGCAATCAAATGAGTTCGGTCTCGTTGCTGGAAAATGCTTGGTTCGTGATTTAGTTTGGACCTCCTGCCTCGGGACTTCTTGGAAACTTCCCGCAATTATTACTGAATTATTTAACAGATCAGAAAAATATTGATAAGAATGACATTTTTCACCAATAGAAGTCGCTATATAAAAAGTTTGGGGGCGGAGTCGAAATATAAGCAGATGAAGAGGACGCTTATTACATTGATCGGCTTTTGATATTAGATCAGGTTTCTACGCAAAATTAACCTCCGTTCGTTGACAGAGCCGCAATTCAGTCGTAACTGGTCAATATTTTTGGGAGTGTTAAGGGCCCTTTATTCTCCTAAAGTTTCCCGTGCTCCTTACCTACTGAATAAGTATTAGGGCCAGTTTGACGTAGGTTTTGCAATTTGCACTGGCACTCTGGGATGTAAGAATATTTTTTAATCTAGTCCTTGGGACCAGTGACTTCCCCCCCCTAGTGTTCAAAATAATAAACTGGTCCAGCTTTGGTCAATGCCTACAAGATGTATGTATAAATCTCGTAGGCGTTGCTTGGGTTCTATAGATTTGCGATTGATAAAGTGGTCCCAAGGTCCAGTAACCCCCCACCCACTGCCTTCTCTAATACTAGGCCTTGCGATAGGAATAAAAGGGGGGCGGCAGTTAGGATTTCACAAATGGCACCTGATGTCGCTTTTCTGAGGTTTTAAACTGGCGCCAAATTCAAAACTATGGGAAATTTGGTGGATGTTTTGACACGCGTCAATGGCGTCTGCATGGAAATTTCAACCCATCACAGCCCTTAAGTTTTTCCCGAAAACTGCCCCTGCCAATGAAATACCTTAAGTTTGATTTGGATTGCCCAATGAGCGAGGAGATTTCTTTGGCAGCTGAATTCGGACACAGACATTACCTCCGATATTCTAATTATCCACTTCTCTAGTTTAGCAGACGATGTGCCCTGGTCAAAGGTCATGGACCAGGTTATTTAGTCCAGTTTAAAAAATCCTTATTTCCTTTCCTGGTCCGCCATAAGCGAAAGACGTGACGTCATGCCTCAGAAAAGAGCCATCTAACGGTTACTAAGCGCAAATTCAAAATGTCACGTAAAAATTGCATCCGTTGTACATTTCAAGGCCTAGTATTAGGGAAGGCAGTGCCCCACCTCTTGAATATAAAAAGTAGTCCAAGCAATTAATAAACTGGTTTTGGACCAGAGGAAGTGTACGGCTATTTCCCAGGCTTTTTTACAGATTATATTTCTGACATTTTAGTTCGCCTTTAATCTCCACTAGGTGAGCTCTTTGCTAAATTTCGCAGTCTACCCCCGGTACAACGTTAACAAACGTGGCGTCACGCTTTTGGGAAGGATACAAAACTTTTGTTTTTCCTTGAATCACTTTCACAATTGCCAAACGCGCAAACCTTTATTGTTCCTATTTTTAATTACTTTATTAAACTTAACTTTTAAATAGATGCAAAAGAATTAACATTAGTCCCAAGGCTTAGCGAAATGAGACCAAGCGGCCATTTTGCTTGTTTACCTTGTACCAGATTGGGAAATAAGGCGTTGGCACAGGGCAAATGACCATTTTAAATATTGCCTGGACCAGTTTAAAAATTAAATCGGAGGGGCGATGGGTCAGTGGTCCACGGTACCAGTAAGAAAATTCAAGGGTAACCAGAGTCCAGACATTATCTCAACTATTTTAATTATCAACTTCTAAAGTTTAGCAGACGACGCGCCCTAGTCAATGGTCATGGACCAGTTTATTTATTCCAGGCCAGGGGGGTTGCTGGCGCCAATGTCCAGTTTAAAAAAAAATCCTTATTTCCCACCCTGCATTGTACCGTCTCTCTCACCAAGACCTTGTCGTCTGCTAGGGTTTTTTTTCTTTATTATTTTGGGATACTTTAGTGAGAACATTTTAACATGGGATCCGCCTTTAAGGTACGGGTCCATTATATAGAAGGTTCATGCTTTAATGAATGATCCCTTTATAGATGAATAGCAACTAGCGCCATCACGCGACGAAATATATAAGGTAAAGCCCCCCCTCCCCCCATCTTCAGCCAAGCTTGAACTTGTGGCCCAAAGATGCCAGATTGAGGGAAATTTTGATTCCTAAAAACTGTAGAAAGGGAAAAGGGAAATTCCACCAAAAATTTGCTAACTCTAGAGTAGGGAAATTCCATGGGAAGAAATATTTTATTGAAAGCCAACAATCTCAACATAGAAATAGAACAATTTCATCAAATAGCCCCTTCCAAAAAGTTTGACTGCCTGCCCTTGTGCATCTTGTTGTTTAAGTTCTTCGCGCATGCGCACTTGGAGCTAAAACGTCATATCTAGGTTGTGAACTAGGCCATGCGGGGAAACTACTTCCTGTTTGTAGGAAGAACTGAACTGACCTCGACTAAGAACATTTTTTCAAAGCTTTTTGGAAGGGGCTATTGACTTATTATTTGGCGGCGACTATTTAGGCCCAAAAATTGTGCATAATTTGCTCAATTGTCCGGCAAACACTAATTATAGCTCCCGTACAGTTTATCAGTAGCCATTAATAACGACGTCATGAAGCTCATGCACATGCGTGACGTATAAATCCAGGGTTCGTACAAAACCTGGATAACCTGGAAAACCTGGATAAGTCAGGGATTTGGAAAATACGGGAAAAAGTCAGGGATAAATCAGGGATTTAAAAACTTTTACTAAAAAGTCAGGGATATATCAGGGATTTCGTTTGGTATATCGAACCATACTTCGAGTAATGCTAAATATGAGCCAGGTGTGAAAAGTGGGCTCTGGTAAACACCTTAAAATGGTCAGGGATATTGCGAAAATTTGGTCAGGGATATCCTGGAAAAGTCAGGGATTTTGAATGTAAAAATTTCGTACGAACCCTGAAATCGGAAAATCAAAAACCGTATAGTAAAAAAAATATGTAACTGATGCACTTGGTTACTGAAAATAGCACCTACTGCACTTAGAATATACAGGCAGTTTTGACAAATTCAATTTATTTGGAATTGAATTAAACTCCGTAAATGCTACAGTATCTCGAGTTGTTAAGGTGGCGTCCTCTACTGGTTTATGGGAACATTAAAATATTTTATTTAAAAAAAAGTGAACACCAGGCTTTAGATGATCTTGAGTACGGACGTTACGAGTCTAGGCATGACGCGCACGCGCACTGCTAAAGCATAGACACACTGCTAATGTTTTTCTATTATTTAATTAGGAAGGAACTGCGGGAGCGAGTTTTCTTTCAAATGGCAGCAACGAAGGTCCGCACTCTTACTCTCACGTACCGCTGAAAGAAAGCATTGACGATGTGGACTTTAGCGTTTCCAACGAAGCTGTTCGAACCAAATTGGCCATTGATCACATTCACGAGAAAATTCATTGAACTAAAGATCTAATCAAAGCTGAACAGAATTTAAGGGACGGTATGAAATTTCCTAAAAGCTTATCTTTCCAATTTCCAATTTAAAGCCAATTTTCCATCTCCAATTTAGAGCAAATTTTACAATTTCCAATTTAAAGCAAATTTTACAATTTCCAATTTAAAGCAAATTTTACAATTTCCAATTTAAAGCAAATTTTACAATTTCCAATTTAAAGCAAATTTTACAATTTCCAATTTAAAGCAAATTTTACAATTTCCAACTTAAAGCAAATTTTACAATTTCCAACTTAAAGCAAATTTTACAATTTCCAACTTAAAGCAAATTTTACAATTTCCAATTTTAAGCAAATTTTACAATTTCCAATTTAGAGCAAATTTTACAATTTCCAATTTAAAGCAAATTTTACAATTTCCAATTTAAAGCAAATTTTACAATTTCCAACTTAAAGGAAATTTTACAATTTCCAATTTAAAGCAAATTTTACAATCTAACTTAAAGCCAATTTTACAATTTCCAATTTAAAGCAAATTTTCCAATTTCCAATTTAGAGCAAATTTTACAATTTCCAATTTAAAGCAAATTTTACAATTTCCAACTTAAAGCAAATTTTACAATTTCCAATTTAAAGCAAATTTTCCATTTTCCAACTTAAAGCAAATTTTACAATTTCCAATTTTAAGCAAATTTTACAATTTCCAATTTAGAGCAAATTTTCCAATTTCCAATTTAAGGCAAATTTTCCAATTTTCAATTTAAAGCAAATTTTCCAATTTTCAATTTAAAGCAAACTTTACAATTTCCAATTTAAAGCAAATTTTCCATTTTCCAACTTAAAGCAAATCTTACAATTTCCAATTTTATAATTCATTGTGATTTTTTGCGCGCACAGAAAACGTGAACGAGTATTTGAAGTTGGCGTCGAACGTTGACAAGCAGCAAGTTCAGCGAATCAAAAGCGTCTTTGAAAAGAAGAACCAGAAGTCGGCGCAGTTGATTTCGCAGCTACAAAAGAAATTGGATAACTACCATAAGCGAATTAGAGACTTAGAAACCCACGGTATTAGCAGTAGTCATTGGCAACCCAGAGGGGTTCTACGTGATGTTGGACAAGGACTTAAGTAAGTCGCGCTATTCATTTCTTTACGCGAATAAAACGCTACAAGTTAGGAGCGTGGTAATACCGCTTTTTGAGGACCGAATTGCTTATCAAATACCAAAGATCATTGAGTATTTAATTAAGACTTGGAAAATTGTATATTGAATTATTAATTGCCAGACCGCGAATAGCACTTTTTGGGTATCGAACCGGTTGCCGAATACCGAATAGTTAGGCCTTGGTACTTTTTGGGTATCGAACCGGTTGCCGAATACCGAATAGTTAGGCTTTGGTTATTTTTTTAGTAACTGATTAATCGCATATAGTTAAGCCTACTATTCGCGAATAGTTCACCCTAATTCTCGCGAATATTAGGCTTAACTATTGGCGATTAATCAGGAAGTAACCCTAATATTCGCCAGGAATACATAGATTTAGTACTGGGAATCTTTAAGAGGCCATAGACCCCACACAAATATCTGATTGACTGTGAGGGGAAGCGCCAAAAACTTTTAAACCACCCGCTCCTCCTTCCTCGCGTCTCATTGGTTATGCTAATGTGTGGGACAGATCGAGATCATGACCTTTTAAACTGTCGTCTGCATCAGTTTCGGCTCCGAACTGGTCGGAAAGTGCGAAAACTTGGAACAGTTTGACGTTAACGACGTTTTTGAGGCGGAAATTTCTCTAACTGTAACTAAAGTCGACGATTTAGAAGTTAGTGTAGCTCGAAATTCAGTATTGAAAACGAATGCTATAATAATTTCGAGAAAAGATGACACCCTAAGCCTTTGCATAGGGATACTGATGTTTTGTTTTTGTATAACTTTGGTGAAGAGTGGAAGGAATTAAATTTTTACTCCACCCTGTGAGAATAGTAATATCGAGTTTTTAACGGAAAGCAAGTCTCGCCCCTTTTTACTCGTGCGGGGGAGAATCCCCCCCTCGCACGAGTATTGGTCCCGGTTTTTCAAGGTCTCTCTAGCGTAGCTTTGGCAATGCATGGCGACAGGAATACCATGTGTTCGGGGGTTTTCATCCCCGTCACTCCGATTTCGAGTTTTTTAAAGTAAACACTTATTGGGTGACAGCACCAGAACGAACTCTAGTCGAAGCCACAAAAAAGGATAAATAGACTCCGCCTCCTCCAAAGCCCGAGATGGTGCCTTGGTTTAAGGAGGTGGCGAGCGGTGCTTTAGGCATGGTGCAGGTGGATAGCTTAATTCTTTAGAAGGAGTTGTCTGCTGCGAGTTCTGCTGTTTATATTTATTAGACTCTCTCACAACTGGAGGTATGGCGTCTAGTAAAGAAATTTTCATCTAATGCTCGCTTTTTTAGCCCCTATTGTTTCACTTTTTTATTATCTTACATATCCCGCACGAGTGTCCTTTCTGCTGGGGCAGCTTGTTTTAGAAACGTCCTAAATCCTTGGTCTACTTGTTCAGACGACGTATCATGTTTACATTCGAGTTCACCGCGCATTGTTCGCGGCGCAGGTCGCAAATTACGTCAAATAAATTATGCATGACGTCAACGGTGACGGTTTCTACACCTCCTCCCCTTTCAGTCAGACACCCAGGCCCATAAAATGGCCTCTTAAGGATTCCAAGTAGTAAATCTATTTATTCCTGTATTCGCGAATAGTTAACACAAAGCAAGGAGAAAAACATTTATAAGTTAACAAATGGCAATTCGTAGCACGCGCCAACATCCCTCTACCGACCGCGATTATTCGCCAAATGTGTTATAAAGAAAAATTCGTCTGTATTAATGGTTCGAGATATTTTTTAGCCAAGGCTTAATGTTAAACAGACTTTATAAACAAAAGTAAAATGTAGCCAAGGCCCGAATTCTCTGTGAAATAGGAATTAATATTAATTATTTATTTAATTTATTTTAAACAGAGGTGTTGGGACGAATATAAAAGAAGGAATTAGCGGCCTCTCTGGGTAAGTTTTGATTGACCTCTCGTCTCACCCTTATTCATTCATTAATTAAAAGTTTGCGCAGCTCTCCATTAATACTTATTAATTACTAATACCTTGCTAATACTCCAAACATCTTTCACTTTATACACGTTTAATATTTAGTATTTTTAGATTTAATTTTGGTTTGCATTTATAATCCACCTTATTCCCAACGCGAGTGCCGAGGCTTATAGCACTAGTATTTTTACTGACAAATCGGTCGAAATGATGCGTCGTCTGCTTCATAGTAGAAACGGTTCAATATTTTCTATCGTGAATCCGTGGATAAAGAATGAAAATGGGCCTTAAAAGGTCAGGGAAATTTAAAATAACCCTAAAAGGTCAGGGAAAAGTCAGGTAAATTGAAAATGGGCTGAAAAGGTCAGGGAAATTAAAAATAGGGCTAAATGGGCTGAAAAGGTCAGGGAAATTAAAAATAGGGCTAAAAGGTCAAGGAAAAGTCAGGTAAATTGAAAATTGGCCTAAAAGGTCAGGGAAAAGTCAGGGAAATTGAAAAAAGGTCAGGGAAAAGTCAGGGAAATTGAAAATGGGCTGAAAAGGTCAGGGAAATTAAAAATAGGGCTAAATGGGCTGAAAAGGTCAGGGAAATTAAAAATAGGGCTAAAAGGTCAAGGAAAAGTCAGGTAAATTGAAAATTGGCCTAAAAGGTCAGGGAAAAGTCAGGGAAATTGAAAATGGGCCTAAACGGTCAGGGAAAAGTCAGGGAAATTGAAAATGGGCTGAAAAGGTCAGGGAAATTAAAAATAGGGCTAAAAGGTCAAGGAAAAGTCAGGTAAATTGAAAATTGGCCTAAAAGGTCAGGGAAAAGTCAGGGAAATTGAAAATGGGCAGAAAAGGTTGGGGAAAAGTCAGGGACATTGAAAATGGGACTATAAGGTCAGGGAAAGTCAGCCCTTACCCAAAAATGGACCTCCAATTATTTTTACTGACAAATCAGGGCCGAAATGATGCGTCGTCTGCTTCGTAGTAGAAACGTTTCAATATTTTCTATTGTGAGCCCACGGATAAAGAATGCGAAAACAGGACGGCAGCTTATTCTGTATATATATTGGTTCCTAGCTGCCTTGCTGGGTTAAAGATTAGCTAGCATATTAGGAGCCGACATTTGCTTTAGTAGCGGATAGAGACAATTAAGGTTGCTCCATCAACAGTTGCTAATTAATTCTTGGCTATGATTGCACGATCCAAAGTGAGCTTTTAAAGCTCTTAGCGAAATACAAGGGAGCTAGATGAAAAAGTTCAGGGAGCCTATTCTCTAAAAATCTAAATCATTTGGACGATGATCCAAATCTAAACGTTTGGATCGGCTCCATTTGGATAGGGCGCTTAAAACCGTATTCTCTAACCCAAATCCAAATCGACATTTGGATCTCCCGCCAAACCTTTATCCAAACCAAATGTACGTCACTTCCTCTTTCATTACGTAATTTTACTTACTGTTTATTGGTCAATTCTTTTGCGGCGTTTTATATAAAAGTAAAATGTTTTTAAGCCTTGGATTTTTGCATGTTAGATTGTAATAATTTTGTAAAATTAAGAAACCTCTTAATTTGATAGTTTAAGCTTATTAGGCCTAATTAATATTAAGTGGGAAATTAATTTGATAGTTTAAGCTTATTAGGCCTAATTAATATTAATTGGGAAATTAATTGGAATGAAAAATAGGTGGATATCTTTTATTAATTGGGAAATAATGCACACATTTTACATTTAAATTTTACAAGTAAACATTTATTTTGTGTATATAAAGTTCAGCATTAATTTCACTAAGGCAATAAATTAATTACCTACGTGGAATTAACTAGTACATATGTTTAATATTAGAATTTAACTCGTTTCAAAACAAATATGGTTTTGAACCGGTTTTTGTGATTTAGTTATTAAAATTTGTGATTATCGATTGGTCAATATTGAAAATTAACCAATGGTGGAATAAATTTTTTTTAAACTCAATGAAACTGAAATATCAATGAAACATCTACTGAAAGAGGTATCAACCTATTTTTTTTTTTTTTTTTTTTTCAAAATAAGGTGAATAAGGATTAGATGGCTTGCTGCTTCAAACAAGATTTTTAATCATGAAGAGAATATTTTGTTAATTTTAGTCAAATTTAGATAATCGGTGATCGAGTTGATATGACTTGAAGCACTTTTTGCCCATGTCTATTTTAAACTTTAATCACAGATTTCGCTTACCATTTCACAAGCATAATAAACACTACTGAAGGGCGCAAATCTATCTGTGATCGGTAACGGTGACCAATATAGCAATTTGCCCAATTAATCGGTTTGAACTTCATTTGCACATTTCTAGTCGTTAACTTGAAATGTTGCGAGAGAAATTTGAATGGAATATAAGAAGATATCTCTTGATATCTCTTTCAGTAGATAAAAAAATTGGTATTGGTATTTCAATTAAGCTTTGATATCAACATCGGTTAATTTACGATATGGGCTTATGATGGTAGTCTGTTTATAAGATTAAATCGTTACTTTAAGTGTCACTAGACAGTATCTACCTCCAAAATCGAGACTTAGTAACTTTATAACCATCTCCTAGATATCCGAGGGTCAATTTCTTATATCATTGACATGTGAAAATCTGACAAAGGCTTACTATAGCTCAGTCAACTTTTGGCAAGGCCCAATACCGTTTTGCTTGACTTTCGCCGTCAAATTCCTTTTAAAGCATAGATATTATAGTATCCACCCTTGATTTTCATTTCGCAACACACGTTGGATTCGTAAACCTCGACGCGCACCACGATTAGAAGAATTAAAATGCAAACACAACAACACACTAAGCGCATACATTTTTAGTAAATAACATTTCTCACTACAGCTGTTTTCGGGGCTGACAGACGGCGATAAAGAAAAAGCCTTCGGAGTCCGGCCCCTTAAAGGGGGCAGTTTCAAGGGAACGAAATTCAAATGCAAGGCGCGTCCCTTGAATTCGTAAACACCGACGTTTAACGCAATTATAATATTGAAATCTAAGAAATCTTATACAATTAAGTTAAATTTAAGAAAACAAAGCACTACTTTCAAAGTCTAAACTTTAAAAACACGACGATAAGAGAAGGCGAAGTAACGGGCAACGAGAGGCAAACATTTAAATGGCAAAAATTAACGGTAAGCCAAGGCTTAGCGCAATTTCACCGCCTTAAAAAAAAGGGCCAAGTTTAGAAATAGATTGTGGGACAATAAAAAGGTGGAAAATTATGGTATTAGGCTTATATTAAAGCTTGAAACCTACTTTATATTATATTTAAAATCCATCCATAAGCAAATCCTCAAAAAATATGAAAATGACCACGAAAAAGAACCCACTCTCAAATTTTTTCCCCCTTAAAAAAATGGCGGCCACAAACGGGGTGAAAATGGGGAAAAGAGCTATCCAAATGACGATTTGGCCGGCCATTTGGCTTGCCAAATGTTTGGATAGGGTTTGAACCAAATGAAAAGGGATTTGGAGTTACAGAATACCGATTAGTGTCATATGGGGATGAATCGACCCCAAATCCAAATCATTTGGATTAGGAACGATCCAAATGCAGTTAGAGAATAGGGTCCCAGGTTTGGTTTGGTTAGGTTAGGTTGGGTTATGTTATATATTTAGATAGTTTATTGTATTTGGTGGCTACAAAGAAGGAACTGGTCAGGTTTTTATGGTCGTGAAAATATTTATTAAAATAGTTTCCGCGACTAAATGTAATTAATTATCGTATAATTAACCTCCAAGAAATGACATTTATTAGAAAAACTGTTAATAACGAATATCGTATTATGAAAGAAGCCCAACTAGAGATGTGAAATTACCGTAATTTTTAAAAATGGTAATTTACCGGGTAAATTACCGAATAAAATTTCGGAATAACAAAAATTACCGTAATTTATGATATTTTATACTTTCACAGGCTTAATACCGCGTTAATTAACGTAATTTAACGGTAAATTACCGTTTTAAAATTACGGTAAGATATAAATCGGTAATTTACGCGGTTTTTGGTAAATTACCGGTAATTTACGGATGGTAAATTACCGACTCACATCTCCAAGCCCAACCCACTTATAATTCTATTTTCTTAACGTAGGCGTTCGCAAGCTTCGAAAAAAAAGGCTGAAGAAGAGCAAGAACTTCTAAAACTTGTAATGCAATTGCAAAATTTGAGAAGAAAAAATGCAATTGAAAAAAAAGGCCACGTTTTTTGGAAAAATCCATAATCGCGCTAAAGTCCATTGAAAATTGGACCGATCAAGAATACCTTTTTGGAGCCCAGTTTCATGAAACTTTAAATTACCTGGAAGAGGCGACGAAGAAATTCGTAAGTACTAGTTGTCTGACCAAAGTAATTTCATGGGCCTTGTGCCCCGTAAAGCTCATTGGAGAAGATTTAAGAAATTGATTGGGTATGGAATGTCTTATAATTTAAGGACGCTTTTTATTCATAATTTACCGGGCATAAGGTGTTTTCTATGAAATTAGTAAAGGTGTCTAATTACGGGGTGTAAGATATAACTACGGTCAATGTGTAATACCTAACGTGAAAGGGACACACGTCAAGAGATTATGTTAAAATATTTTTGTCCACAGGGAGCCCACATGATGACAGAGGTGGATGAACCACAGGAAGGGGGAAGAGGGAGAGGAGGAAGGGGCTCAAAAAGGGGGCGATTTTTTAGAAAATAAACTATAAAAAATATTTTTGTATTAAGAGAAAAAAAAATTTTGTGTTAAGAAAAAAAAAATTTTTGTATTAAGAGAAAAAAAAATTTTGTGTTAAGAAAAAAAAAATTTTTGTATTAAGAGAAAAAAAAATTTGTGTTAAGAAAAAAAAATTTTTGTGTTAAGAAAAAAAAAATTTTGTGAACTATTACTGAGTCGCAAACAAAATAGAAACGAAAGTGTCTCAGACTTTGTAACTTGACTTGCCTTTCATACTACAGACTGATGCGAGTAACTGCGGGATTGGTGCAATTTTAATGCGATAAATAGATGGAGTAAATAGGGTTATACAATATGCTAGTAAAACTCTTGAACCTATTCAGAGAAAATATTCAGCTACGTAACGAGAGACGTTAGCAATTATATGGGCTATAGAAAAATTTCGAGTGTATTTGGAGGGTAAACCATTTATAGTTTTGACGGATCACAAATCACACGAATGGCTCAAGAACGCCAAAGACCCTACTGGAAGACTTACCAGATGGAGTAGTCGATTCCAAGCTTTTGATTTTAAAATTGTTTACACTCCTGGTAAGCTTAACGTAGTTGCTGACGCACTCTCGCGCATTCCGGAAGCTGTAGAAGACAGACTCGGACCAAGAAACAAATATGGTACAATTGAGCACCCCTGACCCTTTAGAACTAAATACGGAGGCCGTTAGAAGGGCGCAGTCCGAAGACAAATATATCAATAAATTGAGGGTATTTCTCGAAACAGGTGTTGATGGGGAAAATGACAAAATTAGTAAATGGATAAAAAGAGTTTGTCCTTTCTCTAACCTAATGGGTGTTATCGTCTATAGAGACGTAGTAGTTAGTCTCTCGGGTGAGGAAGAACAACTTGTTAGTAGAATAGTAGTCCCCCAACGTCTGAGAAAAACTGTGATAGCGGCGTGCCACGACCGTCCCTCTGCGGGTCACCAAGGTAAAAGTAAAACTTTAGATATGGTCCGAAAGTATTAGTATTAGGGCATGAAAAAAGATATAGCAAAATACGTTACGTCCTGTAAAATTAGTCAGGAGGTCAAATCCCCTCATGATAAAGAGCGCCCGGGTAACAATGAAAAAGTAAAATTTTACACAAGCTTGGAAACCTACGAATATCGAATTGAAATTTTTGACTAAGTTAAAAGTTCTCTTTCAAAATTCGAAACTTTCAACTTTCCAACAATTAATTCTATCACTGATGAAGTAGAGGCTAGGTTTGAAGAACAGAGATTTAGCTTATATCGTTTAAATGTACTTGAAAGCACAGCGAAATGGGTTATCTACAACACCTTGGATGCTTTATCAAAACGCCTGGCTAGATACATTTGCTGGCCCGAAAGGCACATTTTGCGAGCAACAATGCCTATGTGCTTTCGCAAACATTTTGATTCAAATGTTGCAGTAATAATTTATTGCTTTGAAATATTTACGGAAAACCCATCTTGTGTAGTTGGACAGGCAGAAACCTGGTGCTACTTGGGCAACATACAACGTTTGTTTGGCATAATATCACGCATCTTTCAACGATTTTTCTTGGAATTTCATAACGACTGGCATATTTTTTTTTGTTGAGAGCTTCATTTATTTCTTTAAATGTTGGAAAATCATTGTGGATTTTTGGAGGAAAGAGATCAAATATTTTTATTTTAATTCCGCAGTATCGGTGGAATCGCTGTTCGTCCCTAATGGTCAATGAAATAAAGGAAAGTTGGTATTCAATTATAAATGATGGGGAAAACAATTTGGTATATCAAAATTACAAATCACTGTCAACTTGTGTAAACGAACGTTCATCATTGGACATGACAGGCGATGAGCTTGTAGAGAAGTGTTCTTAACCACCAGTAGGAAACAGAGTCTTAGTAAAGCTTTGTCCACATTGATCTCGCGCTTGCGTGTTCGCTCCATCGTCTATTCGCATCTTCGCAAAAGATCACGAAAACATTTGCACTTCTGTTCAGATACACGCAAAAATTTTCCTTTTCCCAATCTGGGCGCCATCTGTCCTTCTCCATCGACGTTGTCCAAAGACAAAAACGAAACTAATCGCCCCAGACTTCCTCTCGTCTGTGATTGGTGCTTTTCTCGCGAAGGAGCGAAATTCTTGGCTTACTCGCAAGAAATTTGTATCTTCGCGAGGTGAGGACGCAAAGTAGCGAAAACCCAATGTGGACAGTAGCGCGATATTGCAAACAAGCAAAGCGAAGAGGCGAACTCGCAAAATGTGTCAGTCTGGACAGGCCTTAACAGCCAAATTAGAAAGAATATAAAATCGGAAATTTTAATGTTATTCGTCAGAGTCTCCTATATCTATCAAGATACATGGATGGCGTTATTTTAAGGGGGACATTTGATTGTATAGAATAGCCTAATTTTTAACTTTAGTCCGATAGAAGGTCTGATACTTTTTCTCTTTTTTCCTTGGGCATAAACACCGCTGCTGATTGAAATGCTTTGCGGCAATCAGTTACAGTCATGTGTTTAATGTACAATGTGTTCAAGAAACGTACAAATAATAAAAATACATACATTTTTTCAGCAAAAACATTATACGCTTGAGAAATAATATACCTATTTCATTTATACATATTTAAATAGTTTTTTAGTGTTGTTCTAGCAGATATACAATTTTTGCAATTTCAACTTAAATAAATCACACCAATCTTGAAATTTCCTTTGATGCGTTGTGTATTCTCTTCACGTTTGTCGCTAGGAAAAAGTAATCAATATCTTTGGCGCCGGGAACATTTGGTCTTATGGATTTGAAATAGCTGAAAAATAAAACATTGTTATATTTAGTGCATTTATAAAGAAAGTATAAGCCTTACGTATCCAAAAGTTCCTTCTCTTCCAGATCGAGGACAAGTTTCCCGCACTGAGTATTGCCAGTTTTATGTTCCTTAACGCGCACAATCAACATGCTGTTGCAATCTGACATGAGGGTACTCGTTCAACCTTAAATTCATGCAAACTCCCACTCTTTGAGCTTTTAATACGCATAGATGAGAAATAATGGAGGTTTCTTTATTCTTGTATTTCTTCTTTGTTTGCTTTTTTTATAATTGTCAAACCAAAATCGTTGAAAAACACATTTTTTTTAATTGTACAAATGTTTTTATGAAAAAGATTAATATTTTCTGATGCAACATGCCAGGATACAAAATAAGGATTCGAATAAATATTCGTCCAGTTGACCGTGACGGATAATTTGACGAATATTTATTTCGTGCAACTGCAACATTGCGCGATAGGATCGGAGTTGGACCATTTCAAGTTGCATGCTATTAAAAATTAAATAAAATAAATTCATTTAATTTTATTTATTTCTTTATATATTAATAACAATACTTACGCAAAAACTCGGCAGTTGTTAAGCAGGTAGCTATGGAATAAATATAATTGGTATATAAGTATAATATTTTAAAAAGTTACTATAATAATAGAAGATCGGTTCTTACTTTTGATGATTGTAGACCGTGTTATTTTCGACAAGACGACTTAGCTGGGAAATTAATATGTCTACGTAGTCTTCGTCGTTAATAAATGGTCTTAGATTGTGTAGAAACTGTTCGAATCCACCTTTAACACTACAAATATATATATAGTTTTTAACGATTAAGACGAATGAAAAAGAAATTCATACATCTCAGAGTGACAATTGAAAGTTTCTAATGTTGGTCCTGGGGTCTGTAGCCAAGGCGTCAAAAAAAGGGATCGTTAGGAGAATTTGGAGGAAGAGAGGGAGAATGCACTTCGAAGTGTTCAAAAGGGGCCAAGTTTTGAAGTTCTTGAAAAGGCGAGGGTGAAAATGGCGTGTCAACACCATGCAAAAGACTACGAGAGACATAATACAAATTAATTTAAATGTTACATCGAAACTTTTTTATCATTTTGTTACTTACCAATTGGGTCCCGCGGAACATCGTCCGTTGTTAGACATCGTGCTTATTTTTAAAAATCACTAGTCTTAAGTTCCGAACTCGAGTTGGGTCAAGTCAAGAATGATGGTCCCGAAATAGGTCTTAATTCTCTTTATATAAAAGAAGAGGGATAGTAAAAGAGGGTTTCCAAAATCATATGGCCATTAAATATTTCGACGAAGGAAACGTTTTATTATCTCCGCCTATTGGATGGAAAGAATTCGAACCATTTGTCGAAAATTACGTTAAATAAACTAAACCATTATTTCTTCTTCAACAACAACAACTGACCCCACCACCACCATCAACACCGCCACTACCCCAACCATTTCAATTAACAACAACAACAACAAGAACAATCCCGAGTTCGTTACCGATTAAAAAAAGACTTAGAAATAACACTACCACAAAAACGCCGAATAGGTCAATTTTAAAACCTAAAAGAATACGCGTTCTTCCAATAACCCCTCGAATAAAAAAGAAAAAATTTTACAAAGGAGTAGGAGGATGGGAGACTTATCGAACAATCAAGAAAAATCCTTAAACGAAGTCTATTACGACGTTTCGCATCCCGCTTCCTTTTCGAGTATCGAATCTTTATATAAGGCCGTAAAAGATAAAAAAAATTTCGAGAAAAAATGTACGCTAATTTTTAGAAATTTCGGAAGCTTATACTTTACACAAAACTCCTTTAAAAAAATTTCCAGGACGTAATATACCCGTTTTTAATATCGGCGACCGATTCGAACTGGATTTAGTCGATATGAAAGCGTGTTCTCAATATAACGATAATTTCAATTATTTATTAATGGGTATAGATTGTTTCTCTAGAAAAGGTTTCATTGTCCCTTTAAAGCGAAAGATGGCCGACGAAGTATTGAAAGGTTTAAAAATTATGTTCTCTCCGGATAACAGCAATTCGCCTCGCAAAATCTATTTCTATTCGGGTAAAGAGTTTGTTAATTTCAAAGTCAGAAAGTTTCTTAAAGAAAGAAATATTAAATTCGATACGATGACTTCCGAACTTCACCACGCCCCTTTCGTAGAAAGATTCAATAGTACGATTAAAACACGAATGCATAAATATTTCACCCATTATATTACCTCTCCGTGTGACGTAGTCCAGGAGAGGTTCTGAAACGGCCGTGTCTGTGTGTGCGTTTGCATTACTATACTTATGAGGACCGCGACGAGAAAACACACCAATCCTGTGGGGACCGTAGTCACTTATGGGGACGCACACCCCGGTCCCCATTAAACCCAAAAAAAACATATGCTCAAATTAATTATTTTTTGATTTTAATTGCTTAAAATTAGTTTTTAAGGTGGTCCCCACAAAGGCGGTAAATTACACATTGCCGATTTTGTGTAACACACGGACTGATAATAGCGCCCCCTTATCGGTCCTCGCAAGAACTAGAAAGCACACACTACTACTTCCGGTATGAGTGAAGTTCCCATAAGAGCGGTATTTCAACAATGATCGTAAAAATTAAACACAAACGCACCGTTTTCTTTATTTTGAGAAGATAAGCACATGAATTCTTGCTATCTAAAGTAGCTCTTATGTAAAACGACTATGGAAAGGCATATGTCTTGCCAGTGGTATTGTATTAATAAAAATTTAAGAACTTTTAATTTCAAATGATAATAATAGTATGAATACAATTGTACGGTTTAGGCAATATTTAAGTTTATGTAGGTCTCTAAGATAAGAGAGCATAACGCCTCTAAAGTATAATATATATATAGATAAACACCTATAGATTACTAATTTCCATTACGTCGAAAAATACCAAAATTGAGAGGTTCTTAAGTCCATATCGGAGCTAAGAAATATATATCTGAATACTTAATACTTAATGGGTAACTTGAAGTGTACTATACAATGCCTTATTAAATTTTGTATTTCCCTTTAAACAGAGAAAAAAACCACATGGAAATCGATAATGAATTTTCCCATATTAGATGTAATAGTGACAAATTAAACATAAAATTGGATTTATTAATAATAATAATAATTTTAGAAGACCTCAAAAAGTCGAGCTGTTTTAAGTGTAATAGGAGATGGCTCGTGAAATTTTCGACGAAAAAAAATTATAACCGTTACAACAAGGGTCCTCATAACGCGTATAAACAGTCAAAATTAAACACAAAAAGGGGTTAATTCTCAATTTCAATTATAGAGGTATATGTCAAAAATTTGAGCCTATTTTAAGTACACCATTGGGAATCTATTTAGTTAATCTAAAAACACATGAAAACCCTTGGAACAACGATCAGCATAACGGATGTAAACAGTTAGAGACGAGATGGGACATTTCTGGATTTCAAGTAAATAAGATATAGAAAATACAAGGCCATATTAATTGTATTATACGTTTGAAAGAAAATTTCAAAATTTCTGTGCATATCATTATGAAAAAATTAAAACCCTTGAATATGGAGGTAAAAAGTCAAAGTTAAAAACAAATCCAGATTTATTCTAGATTTCGATTAAACATTATATCTAAATTATGATTCTAATTCACTGCATAATTCAGAAGCTGCTGGCCCATTGGGCCGAATCCCATTAGATCGAATGTCCCATTGAACTGGATCCCGTTGGACCACATATAGCCAAAATGTGCGGGTTCATTATCTTAAAATTTTTATTCCTATTGAACGATATATTTTTAACGCCGTATTTTAAAACCGAATTAAAAAATACCTCTTTTGGTTTAAAGAAAATACCCTTGTCCTTAAGCTTGCCTCTATCAATACACTTTCCTATATAAATAATGATACTCGTGGTCCCTCTCCCGGTGCCCAGTAAATTCCCCTACCAAAAAGATTGAATCCGTCAGGAAAGGTTCAGTTTATAAAAGGGTTACCATTCCCGTTACTTTTAAACACGCGACAGTTCACGCTAAGTTAGATAGTGGGGCCGATGCCTCTTTTGTCAGTTTAGATCAGTGGCAGAAAATTTGCTAATATAGAAACTCTTCAGAATTAACTGAAGATGAACAATTGGGTTGTGTAGTTTGGGGCGATGGCCGTTATACTTTTACAAAAGGTTCTCACGAACTAGAGTTTACTCTTAAGTCAAATGAAAGTGAGAAACAATTTAAATTTAAATTCTATGTGGTTCCTTCCCTCAATAGTGACTTTATATTGGGTCAAGATTTCCTTGAAGAAAACAGGGTCAAGTTAGATTTTGAATCGTCACAATGTCTAGTGAGTAACTTAAAGATCCCTTTTTCAATTCCATCTGAAAAGGATCCAATAGATAAGGAGATTGTGAATAGTATTAGGGACGCAGTTTCCGCAGCCCCTATATCTGATGAACAACGTCATCAATTAGAATCCCTTTTATTGAAATTTCCTGAGTTGTTTTCGGATAAAGTAGGAAGAACAGGACTAGTCTTCCATGAGATTCACACGGGAAATAGTCCGCCCATAAAATCTGAGCCTTATCGTGTTAGCAAAAGCTCACCAAAAGAAATACTATGACCTCCGTCATGACCCTCTAGAATTTGAAGTAGGAACCCTAGTATGGATGGAAACACATCCTTTATCAAGTACGACTGGTTGGCTTACGAAAAAGCTTAGTCCCAAATGGGCAGGTCCCTTTAAAATAGTTGCAAAACATTCTCCCGTAGTTTACGAGTTAGAAGATGCTAACTCAGGGCAGAATATAGGGAAAGTTAACTTAGAGCATCTGAAACTCTACTGGACAAACGTAGCTGTCTTCGACAATGCCGGAAATGCCCCCGCTTCTAAGTCCGAAGTCGCAGATGATCCTGAGCCTAGTCCTTCTATGGACGGTGGTAGCGCGCACCACCAACCTGCGGAGACTTCCTCAACTACTTCATCTGAATCATCATCATCTTCTACTTCACTGTCACCGCCTCAGGACGGTCAGGAAGTCGATCAACAGATCATTCCTGCTATTTCAGATGTCCCTCATACGTCGACATCAAGTACTTTAGATGAACAAGCAACGGATCAACAGATCCCTCCTGCGATTCCAGATGATTCACCTCAACCAATGGACTCTGATAGTGAACCGGGCATGGCCCTTTTTGAAGACCCTCCTCTCCTACTCCATACCTATCATGATATGCGAGCTTTCCAGCTCAATCATCCCACAAATGATAGTCCGCCTTCTGCGGCAGGTGAGGCTTCCCCGTCTGCTCATGAAAAATCAGTCGCGGAACCAGAGCTACATAAGTCAACTTCCAGTTTTACAGAAGAAATTCTAACGCCGAAAAACAAATCAACGTCTTCTGAACAATCAGTATCGGAACCGGCGTAACGCTATTCTCATTCTTCTGGTTTTTCGGAGGATATTTTGGCTCCTGAACCGATTCCTCAATCGCAATCCCAATCGCTGCGTGCGTCTGACAGTTCATCGACCACGTTGTCGGAGTCTATGAGAACTCCTAGATTAAACAGGGCTACCTTACCCGATAATTATTTAGAACCCTTTCGATTGGGATGGCGACGAGAGGTGTGTAAGAGGGCGACGGTTCAACCAGGAGGTAATGAAGTTGACATCTATTACCAACCTCCTGATAATAAACGATTACGGTCGAAATATGAGGTCCAAGTTTACCTCCAAAATAATAAGATCCCGAACCTAAAAAGGGAACATTTCTGTTTTTCCCGAGAGCCAATCTCTGTTTTCCATGGGAGTTTATCTCCCAAGCAAATAAGAGGAATTACTAATATATCTAATTTTAGATGACCGAAGGAGGACGTCCACTACCCATATACTTTGATCCTCCGTCAGGAGAGACTAATATCACAGTAAAAGGGAAGCCCTTCGGGTATGAAGATATAACAGAAGCTCATGCAGCACCAATGAAGAAAAAATCATTTTTCTGTGAAAAAGATTTTGCGAACGAACTTAAAAATACCTATACCCCTGCTAATGATTTTAAGGGTTCCTCGGGGTAGCCCTAAACTGAAAACAAAAGTTCCTAAAGAGGGGGGAAGTAACATGGCTGCCAGAATCATTGGAGCTTCCACTCCTTGGTTCTGGCAGGGCATATCTAGCCTCCATGTTACAAGCCACTCCACCTTCCACAGTTGTAATATAAAATAATTTCGAATTTTGTTATCAGTTCTTGTTATGATTTCTTCTAAGGCGGAGCGAATAATGTACTAGTTCAGTTACGGGTTTATCCCTATATCAGCTAACTGAAATAAACTTGTTGAGTTTGGATTTAAAACTGTGAGTTGTCTTTGATTCATTTTTATGGCCCACGGGAGAATTCTCCCTATTTAGTTATATTCAATTGAGGGTTACAATGGTACTTATGTTAATACTCAGTCTTCACACCTGCTCTTTCGACCATAATTCAAAATTTCATGATAAAATATTTTGGGCAAATGGAATTTTGGTGAAAAAAAACGAAGAAGTATTTTTTTAAATAATTGATGTTTTATAATCATGTCATTAAACTGAAAAAATTTAATTTCTGGAAATTCGGTCATTCCATTTTCTTCTCTTATCGTTTACTTTTTTTAGTCTTTGTCCACTAAGACAGTTTTTATTTATTTCTGTTCCTTCAGTCTTCATTTTAATTAAGTTTGTTGAGAAGGTGTTAAGTTTAAAAAATCTGCACTTAGCAAAAACAAAGAAAAAGGAGAGATTAACGTCACGAGAGGCCAATCTGACATTTACTTTTAAAGCCATGATACTTTCAAACAAAAACGATCTTTAATAAGTTTGTAGCAAACAAGAAAAAGACACTTGTGTATTTAGATAGAAGTTAAAAACTAAAAGACACTTTCATTTTTAACATCTATATAATTTTAGTAATGAATCCAATTGAAATTGAATGATTGTAGGAGACAACGTATTTTTCATCCTTGGTTTTATAATACTTGAACCAAAAAGAGTTGAGAATGTTGAAACCGAAACATATCTAATTAGAATAGAGCAGCTTTAGTTCAAAGCTCTCCTTAAAAATCCGCAAAGAATGTCAATTTTAATATATGTTTGGTAATAATGACTTCTGGTTTTGTTGTTTAGCTCAAAAAACTCCTAAACCCAATTAGAGTCAGAGCTTCCTATCCATTTAAAAATGTAATTTGGTGTAAAAGCAGGTTATTCTAGGAGAGCGGTCGCTCTCTTAGATAAGACTTGATAGTGCCTCTAATGCTAAAGGAGGGTTCTTTGATTGGCCGTAACGTTTTTCGTATTGTGTTTGCTGCTTTGAAATTTTGCCAGTGAACTAAAATTTGGGCCCTAACTTTGTGGTTAAAATTTCAAAGAGATCCAACTAATAGTTAATTCTATAAAGAAAAAAGTTGTTAAGGGTGGTTTTAGAATCCATAAAATTAATCAGACATTTGGTGAAAAATACTATATTGTTCCATAGAGATAACATGGGATTTTTTTGAAAAATGACCTCAATTGGGATCGTGTATAAAGAAAACTATTCATTCCTTACGTTTGGGAACCATCTTAAATGAAAGATAACAGTCCATAGATGTGCCTTTTCTTAGTTTCATTAAGATAAATTAAGTTTAAGTATTGATTTTTATCATTATTAACACATACTTTGACTTACTTTTTTTGGGTATTGGAATTACGGCGTTTTACAACTGTTAGAGACAAGCATTTTAGCCCTAATTTTTTATATTGGACTTACGGCGTTTTTGTCGTGATTCACGCCGTTAGAGGGATATTAAGCAAGAAAAACGTGGCGTTTGAGCTCTTGTAGGTGCTTTCCCTGGGTGCTTGTAGGTGCTTTGCCCGGGTTCTTGTGGGTACTTGTGGGTTCTTGTGGGTACTTGTGGGTGCTTGTAGGCACTTGTGGGTACTTGTGGGTGCTTTTAGGTACTTGTGGGTGCTTTTAGGTACTTGTGGGTTCTTGTGGGTACTTGTGGGTACTTGTAGGGACTTGTAGGTACTTGTGGGTTCTTGTGGGTACTTGTGGGTTCTTGTGGGTACTTGTGGGTACTAGTGGGTTCTTGTGGGTACTTGTGGGTACTAGTGGGTTCTTGTAGGTACTTGTGGGTTCTTGTAGGTACTTGTGGGTTCTTGTAGGTACTTGTGGGTTCTTGTGGGTACTTGTGGGTTCTTGTGGGTACTTGTGGGTTCTTGTGGGTACTTGTGGGTGCTTGTGGGTACTTGTGGGTGCTTGTGGGTACTTGTGGGTTCTTGTGGGTACTTGTGGATGCTTGTAGGTGCTTGTGGATACTTGTAGGTACTTGTGGGTGCTTGTGGGTTCTTGTAGGTACTTATGGGTACTTGTGGGTGCTTGAAGGTACTTGTGGGTACTTTTAGGTACTTGTGGGTGCTTTTAGGTACTTGTGGGTGCTTTTAGGTACTTGTGGGTACTTGTAGGTACTTGTGGGTACTTGTAGGTACTTGTGGGTACTTGTGGGTTCTTGTGGGTACTAGTGGGTTCTTGTAGGTACTAGTGGGTTCTTGTAGGTACTTGTGAGAGTTTGTAGGTACTTGTGGGTTCTTGTGGGTACTTGTGGGTTCTTGTAGGTACTTGTGGGTACTTGTAGGTACTTGTGGGTACTTGTAGGTACTTGTGGGTACTTGTAGGTACTTGTGGGTACATGTAGGTACTAGTGTGTGCTTTTAGGTACTTGTGGGTGCTTGTAGGTACTTATGGGTACTTTTAGGTACTTGTGGGTGCTTGTAGGTACTTATGGGTACTTTTAGGTACTTGTGGGTGCTTGTAGGTACTTGTGGGTACTTTTAGGTACTTGTGGGTACTTTTAGGTACTTGTGGGTGCATTTAGATACTTGTGGGTGCTTGTAGGTACTTGTGGGTACTTGTAGGTACTTGTGGGTGTTTGTTGGTACTTATGGGTACTTTTAGGTACTTGTGGGTGCTTGTAGGTACTTATGGGTACTTTTAGGTACTTGTGGGTGCTTGTAGGTACTTGTGGGTACTTTTAGGTACTTGTGGGTACTTTTAGGTACTTGTGGGTGCATTTAGATACTTGTGGGTGCTTGTAGGTACTTGTGGGTACTTATGGGTACTTGTAGGTACTTGTGGGTGTTTGTTGGTACTTATGGGTACTTTTAGGTACTTGTGGGTGCTTGTAGGTACTTGTGGGTACTTTTAGGTACTTTTGGGTGCTTGTAGGTACTTCTGGGTACTTGTAGGTACTTGTGGGTACTTGTGGGTACTTGTAGGTACTTCTGGTACTTGTGGGTACTTGTACGTACTTGTGGGTGCTTGTGGGTACTAGCCCCGGGTGCTTGTCCCGGGTACTTGTGGGTGCTTGTGGGTACTAGCCCCGGGTGCTTGTCCCGGGTACTTGTGAGTGCTTGTAGGTACTTGTGGGTACTTATGGGTACTTGTGGGTACTTGTGGGTACTTATGGGTACTTGTGGGTGCTTGTGGGTACTAGCCCCGGGTGCTTGTCCCGGGTACTTGTGGGTGCTTGTAGGTACTTGTAGGTGCTTGTAGGTACTTGTGGGTGCTTGTAGGTACTTGTGGGTTTTTGTGGGTACTTGTGGGTTCTTGTGGGTGCTTGTAGGTACTTGTGGGTTCTTGTGGGTACTTGTGGGTTCTTGTGGGTACTTGTGGGTACTTGTGGGTGCTTTTAGTTACTTGTGGGTTCTTGTGGGTACTTGTGGGTGCTTGTGGGTTCTTGTTCTTGTGGGTTCTTGTGGGTACTTGTGGGTTTTTGTGGGTACTTGTGGGTTTTTGTGGGTACTTGTGGGTTTTTGTGGGTACTTGTGGGTTCTTGTGGGTACTTGTGGGTTCTTGTGGGTGCTTGTAGGTGCTTGTGGATACTTGTAGGTGCTTGTGGGTACTTGTGGGTGCTTGTAGGTACTTGTGGGTTCTTGTGGGTGCTTGTAGGTGCTTGTGGATACTTGTGGGTGCTTGTGGGTGCTTGTAGGTTCTTGTAGGTACTTTTAGGCACTTGTGGGTGCTTGTAGGTACTTGTGGGTACTTGTAGGTACTTGTGGGTGCTTGTAGGTACTTATGGGTACTTTTAGGTACTTGTGGGTACTTATGGGTGCTTGTAGGTACTTGTGGGTACTTGTGGGTGCTTTTAGGTACTTGTGGGTTCTTGTGGGTGCTTGTAGGTACTTGTGGGTACTTGTACGTACTTGTGGGTGCTTGTGGGTACTAGCCCCGGGTGCTTGTCCCGGGTACTTGTGGGTGCTTGTGGGTACTAGCCCCGGGTGTTTGTCCCGGGTACTTGTGAGTGCTTGTAGGTACTTGTGGGTACTTGTGGGTACTTATGGGTACTTGTGGGTGCTTGTGGGTACTAGCCCCGGGTGCTTGTCCCGGGTACTTGTGGGTGCTTGTAGGTACTTGTAGGTGCTTGTAGGTACTTGTGGGTGCTTGTAGGTACTTGTGGGTTTTTGTGGGTACTTGTGGGTTCTTGTGGGTGCTTGTAGGTACTTGTGGGTTCTTGTGGGTACTTGTGGGTTCTTGTGGGTACTTGTGGGTACTTGTAGGTACTTGTGGGTGCTTTTAGTTACTTGTGGGTTCTTGTGGGTACTTGTGGGTGCTTGTGGGTTCTTGTTCTTGTGGGTACTTGTGGGTTCTTGTGGGTACTTGTGGGTTTTTGTGGGTACTTGTGGGTTTTTGTGGGTACTTGTGGGTTTTTGTGGGTACTTGTGGGTTCTTGTGGGTACTTGTGGGTGCTTGTAGGTGCTTGTGGATACTTGTAGGTGCTTGTGGGTACTTGTGGGTGCTTGTAGGTACTTGTGGGTTCTTGTGGGTGCTTGTAGGTGCTTGTGGATACTTGTGGGTGCTTGTGGGTGCTTGTAGGTTCTTATAGGTACTTTTAGGAACTTGTGGGTGCTTGTAGGTACTTGTGGGTACTTGTAGGTACTTGTGGGTGCTTGTAGGTACTTGTGGGTACTTGTGGGTGCTTTTAGGTACTTGTGGGTTCTTGTGGGTTCTTGTGGGTGCTTGTAGGTACTTGTGGGTGCTGAAATTTGTTTTCCAAAAGTTGTATGAAGCTTTTTATGGAACATATGTTTTAAACTCATGGTTTTAGTTATATAAAGTTTTACCAAGAAGCGATATCCAGTTTACTAGGGAGAAGGTATAAGATGCCTAAGTATTCGCGCGCCATAGTCCCAGTCCCACTTTCAAAATACAAGGGGTGACGTTAAAGGAGGCCGGGCTATTTCGCCTCTCCTCAGTCGGAAAATACGTAGTTTTCGTCATTCGCGTCGCGTTTACGTGAGTTTTCTGGTCCGTGACCAAATAAGCATTTTTTAAACTGGACATTAGGCCAGCGACCTTCCGGACTTGGAATAAATAAACTGGTCCGTGACCATTGACCAGAGCACGTCGTCGGCTAAACTAAAGAAGTGGATAATTAAAATATTAGAATTTTAATGTGTGGAGTCTGATTACCCTTGAACTTTCTTAGTATTCTCGTGGACCACTGACCCCCCCCTCCGATTTAATTTTTGAACTGGACCAGGCAATTTTCAAACTGGTCATTTGCCCTGTGTCACCGCCTTATTTCACACGCTGGCGCGAGTTGCCTTGCTTTGTCGAGTGCGTGATGGAGTTGGCTATGCCTGGAGTCCCAACCTTGAAGAAGAGAGGAATGGAGTAGAAACCCCCATACCTATAGCGTTGCCTGTATACCCCCACCTACGGCAACATAGTCCTCTCAGCATCCTCAGCGGTTAGGTAGGGTCGTTCTGGACGAAATTGTAAAGGGCGCTCCCTCTATTTCAAAACAGAAGCTAGTTCTCATACAAATAAAATGGCGCTCCGCCGCAGCACTTAGCAATCGCCTACCGAAGGGTAGGGGCTTGCCCGAGGTACATAGGGAGAGATACGGTGCCGCAGGTCGCCCATCATCATTTCCAATCCATCTCAACTCCCTTATCCCTGTCCCAACCCCCGTGACTTCCAATCACGCTCTCTTTTCCCCGGCTACATATTTTGAAGATGGCACTTTTTAGGCGTATTAACAATCTTGGATCATCTTTGTGAACTTTTAGGGTAGCCCTGACTATACTTTGTTTAAGGTTTTAAGCTTAATATCAAACAGACGTTAGTTTATGCTACAAAAAAGTTTGAAATTGACAATCTCGGATCATCTTTATGAAGTTTTAAGAATATCCGAATTTCATATTGGGCTTATGACAATTTTGAGCTAAATGTTAAACGGACATAAATCAGCATTTTTAAAAATTTTGTAAAATTGTCAATTTCGTCCTATTTCTGGAATTTTTAGGGGGGCGCCTCGCGTTTCAATAAATGATTGTAAAAAATTGTAGTATGTTAATTACTATAAGAATACAAACTTTTAATGATTTACGTGTTTTTTGAAGTATCATTATAAATAACTGTCTGATTGAGCTAAAGTTATGGTCCCCTATATATATATATATATATATATATATTTTTCTGCTTAGTGCAGATTTTGAAAATGTAAAACAGTTTCTTAACATTCTTAATTAAAATGAAGACCGTTAATTTCTCATGAAGGTGATGAATTGGCCTTCAAAAGGTTGTGACTTGAACCCAATCGAAAACCTGTGGGCAGAGATGGTTCGGAAAGTTGACCATGTCAACGTCAGGAAACCTGCTGAGTTATTGGAAGCGGTACAAAATGCTTGGCGCGATCTCAAGTTGAACGTGGAACTATTCCAGGCGTATCATCATTCAATGCCTAGTAGAGTTCGGGAGGTTTACGAAAACCAGGGATATTGGTCACATTATTAGACCGTTAACTTCGTTCCAATAACCGAAATGGCGACATTGAACTGCACGCAAACCTCTATCGCGTTTTTAGCAAAAGTAAATAAACCGTCAAAAGTATACTACAACCGGAAACAACGCTCGAAAACCAACAAATCAAACCCGTGTCCTAAAGTGTTCTCTAAACCATTTATTACTCAAACTTGAAAGACACCACTAATCTAAGACAACAAGTTTAATTTTAAACTCGAAATTTTAATTTAAATCACAAGGACGCCTACGTAAACCTCAGTAACTTGTATGCTTAACATCTATAGTTACAATTTGACTGATAATCTACTCCGAGTCCAAACAGCTTTACCTAGAGATATGAAATTTTGCAGGGACGGTACTCAAAGGCAGTAGGCGGGCTCTTAGATTTTTCCAATTCCTCACCATCTTGAAAAATGGCGGCGTCTACGTGTTTCAACCGAATCTATAACATTTAAAACACTGGTTCCCAATTTCCGTAAGACTGACTTCATGTCTTTTGAAGCTCGATTTGCCACCTTCGTTAAAAATGGCGGCCTGAAATGTAATAATATATCTCGATGGGCAAGGCCGGTTGTTTTTTTTTTTTTTTTTTTGCTGCTCTGTAAATACTAAAGATTCAAGATGGATTTTTGATTCTAACCATTCAAGTTGGAATTCTCCTAAATATTCAAGATGAATTTGTTTCTAAATATTCATGATATAATTTTAGTAAAACTTCATCTGCGAAAAAATACATAAATAAAATAAAATTTCTATCCGAACAACCTTGGAGAAGCTTCAACCTTTGACAGGGCAAGAAAATGGTATTTAACTCTATACATGGGCACCCGTTAAATTTCTCATTTCAAGTAAAAAATCCATGGCGTTTTAGATTATTGTGTAAATCTAAGTGTCCCTCTATCCATATAGATTATGAAACGTAAACTTTAAGCTACAAAAGAATAATATCAAATTATTTTAGGGGAAATAGTCAAGGTTAATAATGGAAGCAGACTCAATTTAGTTTTTTGCCAAATTAACGATATAGCAAAATTGAGATATTAAATTCTCAATGTCACAAACCAAGGTGCTTACCGACTATATTATAGCAGGAAAAGTATGGGCTATTGAGTCTGATTGTTTTCCGATGATCATTGAAACTGCGCTACTCTAAGCTAAAAATATATAGAGCAGCCTTCATACGCTGAAACACGACACAATTGCAAACGCTGTGCTTTTTGTCGTTTTTAGGGCCTCTCTCTCTTTTTTGCTCTATGTTCCAAAACAGCCATAATTTTCAAAAAATCACATTCTTAAGTAAAGTTTAAAGGGATAGTTATCACGTTTAAAATGTGCTGGGAATAAGAAAACTTGCAGAGTAAAGCCGAGAAAGCGGGAAATACGTTAAAATTATCCACGTCGTAAAATATTTTCATGTCATAAGAACTTGCGAATAATTTAACCTGTATATATATATATATTATTATAATTCAAACCATTCTCATCCACTTTGAATTGAACAATGTCTTCTCAACCATCCTCATGAATTTGCCGTCGAAATATTATTCCCACAATATTATTTTCAGAGCATTTCTCAACATCCAATTCTCAAGCGTCCAAACATTAATTACCGAACGTCAAATAAGTTCTGTTACATCTGTATTTTAGAGAAAGAACAATACGACGGTTGACTAAAGTACACTTGATATTACATCATTTTGAAAAACCGCGAGTAAAAATCTTACTGTCCCTATTGAATTTGGCGCCATTGGTTTTAGAATTATTAAAATGTTCCACTGCGAAGCGTGCCGGTCACGAATGGGGATGTAACGTCTTTAGGAACCTTTTAAAACGCAAAAACCATACACGTACTCTCCTTAAAGTAATTAATGTAATGATACAATGTTTTCGCGGTCGAAAAGCCGAGATAAGTAAATTTTTGAAATTGATTACCAGTAAAATAATTTATTTCAACGGAAAACGGTAATGGAACATTGTTTTTTCTTGAGCATGCCTTTAAGTTTCAATTAAAAAGAAAAATTAATATCTGAACCTTCAGTCAAGTGATAAGTGATAACCTCAGTCTTATCGATACTTTTTGGGTCTTTATTCTAATCAAGACATTTTTGATTAATTTAATTCAGTACTAAACTAATTTAAGCGGTGCACTACCTAGAAGGTACTACTTTGTATTGTTGTAATGCACAATAAATCATATTGCAATTCAATTCAATCATTGTGAAAATCTAGGCCGCCTTCAGTTGAGCTCAGCGCTGTTAGCAGTGTCATACAGAAGGGGATTTTGTTTTTGAATTTTGGCGTCACGGTGGTCAGCGCTGAGCAAGCGTAGTTCTCAGCTTGGCGGTAAAAACATGGAGGTATTATTACAAATAGCTCTTGCTGATTCTGATCAAAGAGGGTGGAAAGAGGGGGAGTAAATTAATACATTGGGATGACTTAAGGAAAGTAAGTAGGAATTTAAATATGCCAGGATTGGAGTAATATCTTGCGAGGGAGGAGCATACAAAGAAACCATAACGAATTCTTTTCCCTGGAATTTTAAATTAACTACCACATACAACTCCATTAATCTTAACGCAATAACATCTATTTCTGGGTTAATGCACAGAATCGCAGCTTTTGGCCTACCTAAAGCAGATATAACCCGGGTACTTAAAGAGAGACCCCCGAGCTTGCCATCTAAAAGATATGGTTCCTGCACATACACTAAATCAATTGACTGAGCAAGAATTTGCTGTCTCAGCTGAGCGGTCGCAGCCTTTGAATCATTTAAGTTAATCTGAATTATCCTAAGGGGCACCATACCTATATTGTTAATTGGTCGAATATAGAGAGGGAAATTACACCTAACCATAGTTAACGCGAGCTTTATTATAATTCAACGCAAACATATAGCTCGGACAATGGCTATCGAGGGCCCCATGATTCGTTCGATATTCAGTTTTCCGAGTCGCGTTATTATCACAACAATTCTTACAATTTCTACCCTCTGATTTACATACATCGAATTTATGTAGTCCCCCACATTGCGTGCAGTACTGAACTTTGCTACTACACTTCTTAGAGGTGTGACCTATGCCACAACACGTATAACATCGTGGAATCCTATAAAATTCTTTTACTAACGCGATCACCCAACCGAGCTTAACTTTACCCATGTCGATCAGACTCTTAAATTTAGACGGCTCTACCTCTAACACAAAATTGGTATTAAGGTTACGTGAAACGAAGTTAAACACGGGAACCAATATTACCTTTACTCTGACTGACAATTGCCTCGATTAGGTCCTTAACCAGTACCTCGTTGCTAACATCCTTAATGATAATCTTAGGGCTGAATTTACTGGAGCAATAAGCTATTAACTTGCTGGCAAGAACCTCCGAATTCTCTAAACTGGACTTAAACTTTTCCAGATCACTAAGGAATTCAAAATGGAGGATGACCCCATCTCTCTTTCCCGGTCTAAAACTTTTCATGCTAATTCCTAGACTACCCGGATAATTATTTTCTTTCAATAACTTAATAACCTCAATCGAGGTCATTGTATCAATCGGTGGCTCGTTTCCCTTGTTATTTGTACTAACTGTATCTACGGGTGACATATTCCCCTCGGTAGTGTTACTCGCTGCATTAACAGGGCCCTCTCCCCCCTCCTTAGTAGAGCTACCTAACGCATTATTCGGGTAAACCATCAGGGTAAAGTCCTCTAATTTTGTGTTTCCCTTCGGCTTCTAAATATTCAAGTTGGAATTCTCCTAAATATTCAAGATGAATTCTTTTCTAAATATTCATGATAAAATTTCAGTAAAACTTCATCTGCGAAAAAATACATAAATAAAATAAAATTTCTATCCGAACAACCTTGGAGAAGCTTCAACCTTTGACAGAAAGGGCAAGAAATTGGTATTTAACTCTATACATGGGCGCCAGTTAAATTTCTCATTTCAAGTAAAAAATCCATGGCATTTTAGATTATTGTGTAAATCTAAGTGTCCCTCTATCCATATAGATTATGAAACGTAAAGTTTAAGCTACAAAAGAATAATATAAAATTATTTTAGGGCAAATAGTCAAGGTTAATAATGGAAGCAGACTCAATTTAGTTTTTTGCCAAATTAACGATATAGCAAAATTGAGATATTAAATTCTCAATGTCACAAACCAAGGTGCTTACCGACTATATTATAGCAGGAAAAGTATGGGCTATTGAGTCTGATTGTTTTCCGATGATCATTGAAACTGCGCTACTCTAAGCTAAAAATATATAGAGCAGCCTTCATACGCTGAAACACGACACAATTGCAAACGCTGTGCTTTTTGTCGTTTTTAGGGCCTCTCTCTCTTTTTTGCTCTATGTTCCAAAAACAGCCATAATTTTCAAAAAACCACATTCTTAAGTAAAGTTTAAAGGGATAGTTATCACGTTTAAAATGTGCTGGGAATAAGAAAACTTGCAGAGTAAAGCCGAGAAAGCGGGAAATACGTTAAAATTATCCACGTCGTAAAATATTTTCATGTCATAAGAACTTGCGAATAATTTAACCTGTATATATATATATTATTATAATTCAAACCATTCTCATCCACTTTGAATTGAACAATGTCTTCTCAACCATCCTCATGAATTTGCCGTCGAAATATTATTCCCACAATATTATTTTCAGAGCATTTCTCAACATCCAATTCTCAAGCGTCCAAACATTAATTACCGAACGTCAAATAAGTTCTGTTACACCTTTATTTTAGTCATGACATCTATTTTGCTCCATAAACTATCTCTGTTACACCTGTATTTTAGTCATGCCACCTATTTTGCTCCATAAACTATCTCTGTTACACCTGTATTTTAGTCATGCCACCTATTTTGCTCCATGAACTATCTCTGTTACACCTGTATTTTAGTCATGCCACCTATTTTGGTCCTTAAACTTTCTCAAAATATATTCTTGAAACACTGTCCATCATCCAATACCGCGGCTCGTCCAACGTTTAATAGCGATTCAACAGATAACGCCGTCTGCCGTAAAATATCCGTCAAAAGAATTATCCCCAAAATATCCACCCACTGTATTAGCAACTAGGAAATTATAAAAAAATCATTAAACATATCCAAATCTCTAAATATTTAGACGTTTTGAAACCGCCACCAACAACCCTCCATTTCTAAAGACTGAGTCTAATTCATAAGTTCTCATTTCTCATATGTCAGTGTGGAACTAAAAATTCTAGGGTTGGAACATCTTGTTTTTCTGATCGTAATATTTAATACGGAGCTAAGTTGATATAGATAAAATTAATAATTGTTAGGCTTATTTGCTATTGTTTTGAACGTCACGTTTTTTGTCATAAGTTTTGATTTTCTGAACCGATTTACAATTTGAAAACAGTTTCTTATTATACGTGACAAGACGCGTGCAACGATAGCATTGTTGATCAATTTGAAGCATTATTTCGTAACATCATTATCGGGGGGCTTTACTATTTCCGCTATGGCTAACGCCCTATTAGCGCCACAGTGTCATTTGTAGCTTTAAAATAATTTTGAGAAGTAAACCTATTTAGAAAGTCCTATTTGGTTACTCTAGCTCAAATAGGAACAAAATGGCAGCCAAATGAAAATGTCCAGAAACTTTTGTCCGGGACTGTACGTTACCAAAAATTGTTTCAAACTTACTCTTGGTTCTGGTTTTTAAGAGGATCCCATTCTCAGGCTTTTTATTTTATAACACTTTATTGTTAAATTAATTAAAATCAATTCTGGTTAAATACATAACACTATTTTTTATTAAGTTTCTGAAATTATCGGAGCTATATATCAAAGACACTGCAACAAATTGCCCCGGTGAACTAAAGTGGCCGGTCGTAAAAGGGGAATCGTTGCAAGCCGCGGAAAAATAGAGATAGGCCTATTTTCCGAGCGGAAAGTTTAAAAGCAAGAAAACACATACCTTCTGTGCATGTCGATGAAAACTCTTTATTCAATAAATGACGCGACAAAAGGAAACTTGAATAATTCCGATAGGAAGACGCGACAATAATTTATGCGTAATTGAAATGCGGTACGACGAACCCGAGCCTGGTTCTATCCTTCAGTCGGTGAAGTGATTACCGTTCACTGTCGAAAACAAAAAACAACTCTGCCTTATCGTATTTGAATGGCGTTTCTTGTCGCCTCGGATAAACAAGAAAAAAGGGGAGGGGGGTGGGAGAAGTGCCGGGGCTGGACATATGAAAGTTTTATACCTCTAAGGCAAGCGTCGTCTGCAACGAGGTCTGCAGACCCGTTGCATCCTCCCCCCAAAGAAAAAGGGAGTGGATAGAACCATGCTCGGGAGCAATGGAAAACTATAAGTACGAAAAAGAAGAAAAACAGAAAATGTTGGATATTTTTTTTTTTTTTTTTTTGTGTGGCGCAATGCCGTTACTGGTCTGAAAAGTCAATATATGAAGTTTTAACGCCACGTTTTCGGTCCTTCTGTACAAACTTGCGAGGGCAAACCATGGCGCGGTGGAGGCCAACGGCCTGACAGACGGTACACACGTAGGTCGCCGCCGGCCTGGTGATATACGGGAACCCATTCGGGGTTACCGGGTAGAGACGGGCACGATCAGACTCTAACATGCCCTCCCACGCAATAGGAAACAACTCCCTGTTGCGTGGAGGGGCGCGAAGATAAGGCAGGTTCGGGACAAAGAGGCGGTCGTATTCAGAGACTTCGTATAATTTTTCCTGAGGAATAGGAATTGGACCATAGTCCTGATGGAGGCGTTCGAGCTGTGTAAATAACGGCAGGGAATCGCGAAAGGGGACCGTAGGATGACGAGGGGAGTCTGGGCGGGCGTCGTTGTCGACGTTCGCAGCAGCTTCGGCGCCCATTAGGGGTTGATCAGCGTCCTCTATGTTGTCGGCAGCTTCTGCGCCCATTAGGGGTTGATCAGCGTCCTCTATGTTGTCGGCAGCTTCTGCGCCCATTAGAGGTTGATCGTCGGTCTCGTCCAGATGGATCACCGGTGGTGCGTCGTGTGGTGCTTCCCTCAGGGATGGTGGTTGGTCGTCTTCCACGGGAACTGCCAACGTCTGCAAAGACGGAATAGGAGCAGGAAGGAAGGCATCGGCGGCAGCTGGAGCGACTGCGGCGGTGACAGTATTTGGAGCCATCCAAATGCGCGGAGGGTATCGGAAGGCTATGTCCTCCATAATTTCTTGTAATGATCGAGCGGGCACGATCGGACGAGGTACTTGTTGGTGCGGTAGGAGTAGATTCGCCGCTTCTAGCGGACCCGCGTTTTGTTCAGGCTCTTCATTGTCGATTAACGTTTGGCGCTCGGTGTCATCCGGATGTAAATGTAAAATGTCCGGAACCGGGTCTTCTGCGGGCGGGTCCCTCAGACCAGGACGGAGTGGTATAGGCATGGGCGGTATGACTGGAGTGGGTCGGATCGGATCATCATGGTCAAGGACGAATTGTCTCGCCGGAGGCAAGGATACAATTGGCATATCCCGTGGGAGGGGATTAATCAGGAATTCCTCTGGAGTACACGTAAAAGGGGTTCCTCGAAAACGTCGAGGTGGTATCCTCGAAAACGTCGAGGTGGTATCCTCCAAAAAACAGGACGATCCGGTTCTTTCCTAGAAAAGAGTACTAAAATGAATTAAGGTTTCCAAAAGGATGCATATTCGATGACTCGGAACATAGTTATCCGGCCGTCAAGACGGTTCTCCTTGGGTGGGCTAGTCGGATACGTTCCCAAGGTGGTTTAGCTATTGGCGTTCTCTTAAAGCAAAAGTCACTCGGATTCAAATCTCGTATTCCCTTCTCCATTAAATATTGACCAACTTCATTAGGGGAGCGCAACATACTGCTCTTTCGACCAGGGGGATAGTAATAAATATCCATATCCACTTTTCCGGGTTGGACCGTGTGACGGTAGCACAATTCACGTATCCATCCCTTCCGGAAGGGTTTCTCATAGTTTGTGGCTCTATGCTCCGGAATTGAGGGAGTTATTAGGGGTCGAGTGTCGTCGTCACTGCTTGAAGATTCAGATGTTTCTGTTACGGCGGAAGGGGGAAGATCACCTTCCAGGCTTGTGGATAAGGTGTGGGCCTTCTGCATTTTCCTTTGAGGTCTGGTGGACGAACTTCCTGTTGTTGGCACTCTGGCTCGCTTTTTTCTTCGTCCGGTACTTGCAATTCGGCTCACGTTTTCGGAAGATGAACTTAATTCATCTTGCTCTTGATTTCTCGGTCGAACTACTCGTTGCTTAGTCAAAATCTTGGAATCCTCGGTCGGAGGGCTTCTACTGGAGGCCTTTCTAAATTGCTTCCTCTTCGGTCTAATACCAGACGACGTTGTTGTCGGGTGACGTCTTTTACGGAGATCGTGGATCTCGGGTTCGTCACTAGTGAGACTACTACTACTGGACAATTTTCTTAATGGCCGTCTTTTTGGCCCTGGAGTCGTGGAGGAGGTCGTCAGATGACCCCGTCTTTCCGGTTCCGGGTCGGATACTCTGTCTTCATCGGTAGACGTACTCAATTTCCGAAGGGTTTTCTTCCTTGGTCGGATTCCTTCCGTTGTCGTTGTGGTAGGGTGATCCCTCTTCGTTCTCCCGGTTGTACGTTTCGGAGATACTTGTGCAGTCGCGGAGGGAGGTACCGTTCTTTGTGGCGACGGATTTGGTTCTGGAGGTACTTCTTCTTGAATAACATTATGCTCTTGGGGTTCTTGCCGTGTCTCTTCCGGTTGGGGTACTTCTGCTCGAGGAGTGGTCGGCGTAATGATTTCTGGTTCTGGTGCTCTTCTTTTCGGAACTTTATCTACAAATCGGAATGGTCCGATCATTTCGACAACTTCCTCGAACGACTCAGAGGGTGGTCGAGGTCCTTCTTGTGATACGTCGTGGGAAGGCTCTCCTTCGAGAGGTGGTATTTCTGTTGTCCTTATTGGAGCAACTGGGGTCCTTGGTATGACGACTTCTATATTCTGGACTCCTTCCGCAGATACGACGTCTTCTGGAACTTCTTGGGGCGGTCTTCCACCTGTAGAGCGTTCTCTCGGTCGAAGAGGAGAGACAATTTCTTTCGGTCGCGTCTCCTCGCTTTCCTGATTAGGATTTTCGGGTTCGATGGGTTCCATTCGTTCTTCTCTTGGAGAACTGTGCTCCTCGTCTTCTTCCAATGGAGCTTCCGGTGTCTGATACAATTTCAATTGGGAGATATTAATAGGGCCTGTCTTCTGTCTCGAGATCATGTCTTCAAGGATATACACTAGAGGACTTTGTTTTTCAATGATCTTAAACGGGCCGGTCCATTTCGGGCAGAGTTTGGCCATTCGGCCAAGCCTGGCATTGGATAACGGATGTGTTACCTTCCAAACTATTGTACCAACATCGAACTCAAGATCTTCCCTCCTGAGATCGTAATACTTCTTTTGTTTGGCCTGGGCCAGTTTGGAAAAGTTCTTCGTTAGTTTCCATTGGTCTCGGAGGATTCTTAACGTGTCGGAACGATCTTCGAATTCTTCAAGCGGCATACCAATGTCTATGTCCCATGGGAGTCTAGGTTCTCTTCCCATGTTCAAATAGAACGGGGATCGTTTCGTTGTCTCGTGTGGAGCGGAGTTAACCGCGAAAGCGAGAGCATTCAATGTTTCATCCCATGTCCGATGATTATTTTCGACATAAATGGAGATCGTTTCTCCCTGGACACGGTTGACTCGTTCGGTAATGTTTGATTGCGGATGATATGGGGTGGTATGAATAGGACCAATGTGGAATAACTTGCATGTGTCATGCCATAAAGAGGACACGAACTGGGTTCCTCGATCACTGAGGATCTGTTTTGGTGCGCCCCATCTACAGACAAAGTTCTTGAGGGCCAACGCACAGGCGTCCGCAGTTATCCTCTTCAACGGTATCAGTTCGACAAATTTAGTCCTGTAGTCGGTGAAAACGAGGAGGCACTTATATCCTCTTCTACTGACTGGAAAAGGTCCCATAATGTCGACTCCAATCTTATCGAATGGTCCAGTTGGAACGGTGGAGATCATGAGTCCTGGAGTTCTGCGGTTGCTAATCTTATATTGTTGGCATAAGACGCATTCTTTAACGTATTGCCGTACATCCTTCTCTAGGTCAGGCCACCAGTATCAGGGGTAAATAACGAAAGGAGTTAGAGACGCTAGCTTCCGTAGTGTAGAATACAGTGGGACCTTGAAACGTCATAGAATTTGCAACTAACGTAGTGCCATCTTTGGAACTGTATTGTAAATAAGACCAGAACCTTAAAAAATTTGCCTTAAAATCTTGCGCCGCAAGGTATTCTGGGTAAAGTAAAATGGCGGGTGTCGATGTTGTGAAGTCGTCTCATAAATCAACCCAATATAATTATTATATTCAATCGCGAGTAAATAGCGATTTAAAGAAGAAAGATAAGTCAACAATTTGCAATTTGAAGCCGGGGAAATCCTCAAAATGTGATCAAACTTGTTTTGCCGTAAGTGCGCGGTTACAGAGTCGGCCCAGTGAGCCAAGGCTTAGTGGGAACTGTGGGATCAGGATCATCGATTGTATCTGTGACTAAAGAAATTAAAACAACTAAAACTGTATTAAAACAACTAAAACTGTATTGAAGGATGCAAAAACGACATTTAATTCCATTTCGTTATCGAATAAGGAATTTACCAACTTTAAAGTTCCATGTTTCTAATTCAAGCGCACCTTAATGAATAAACTTTACTCTAAGCCTAATTGTCACTCAGTCGTAAGCAGACGAACACTAGCAGACGAATACTAGCAGACAGGAGAAAATCGATATCCCAGCATGCCTTTCGAATCTTTGCTGCCACGCTATTGGTTGGAAAATATCATATTTATTTTGAATTATAGGCGGCGCGACCGAGGCATTTTCTCTTTTCTGTGTCTACGTTTGAAAGTCCCACTGTATTCTACACTACGGAAGCTAGCGTCTCTAACTCCTTTCGTTATTTACCCCTGCCAGTATCTATAGCCGACTTTCTCTTTGGTCTTGTATTTCCCTCTGTGAGCGGAGAGAGGATGATCATGTAGAAGTCGTATTGCCTCTCTTCTCAAAGATCTTGGTAAGTATATCCTTGCTGGACGGACTCCCGATGCTTTTCGGTAGATTAGATGATTGACCATCTCAAAATCGGGATGTTCCGGTGGATTTTCTTGTTGGAAATGTTCAATAATATCGCGGATAACGGGGTCTTCTCCTTGAGCTGTTATAATATCATCGCGGTCGAAGATGTGAAAGTTCGCATGCGGGTATGGTGGCAAAACATAAGCGAGATGAGAATGATCTCTTCTTCCACCGAGGAAGCGACTGACATGGCATAAAGTCCAATCGGAGCTCTTGAAAGGGCATCCGCGACGACGTTTTCAACGCCTTTTTTGTGTTGAACCTTGAAATCAAATGTCTGCAGATACATCGCCCATCTGACAAGTTTCGAATTGGGTTCCTTCAATCCAAAGAGCCATTGTAGCGCCTTGTGGTCTGTCACCACCGTGAATGGTTTTCCTTCCAGATACGGGCGGAAATGTCTAATGGCCCAGTGAATCGCGAGACATTCCATCTCTGATGTACTGTAACTCGCTTCAGCCTTTCTGAGACTTCTGCTGGCGTAGGCAATCGGGACTTCAGTTCCGTCTTGAATCTGGGAGAGCATTGCTCCTAACCCAGCGTCTGAGGCATCAGTTGTGAGGATGCTGGGTGCATCTTGCTTGTACGCAGCTAGAGGTGGAGAGTTGCAAATCGCTTCCTTGATTTTCTTAAAAGCGTCGTTTTGGTCAGGGCCCCATTTAAATTAATAAAAACTGTCATTGTAGACAAAGACTGGAAAGTGTAAAAGATAAGGTTTGAAAATGAACTGCCTGAAGTAACAGATATTAAAATTTTCACTTTTGAAGACATCATTATAAAACATCAATTATTTTAAAAAATTCTTATCTTACTTTTTTTCACCAAAATTACTTCGGGAAAGTATTTTAAAAAGGAACATGCGCGTTATTTTAAAAATACTACGGCTTTACATTTTATTTTTTATCAAAATTTAAATTTAGGTAGAAAATTGACCCTATAACGTGAGAAAATCGTTGAGAGCTTACAAAATATAAACCGTATTAAAACTTTACAAAACGTATTCTTAAATTGTAAAGCTTTCAAAGTATTAAATATTAACGTGCTGTACGTGTTGCTCTCAAAGATCACGATCAATCTACAGATCTTTTCGACACCAATAACTAAATCACAAAGAAAAGGCCTATATTATTTTCCGCTTCGCAATATTTTCAATTTTAAAATATAAAAATTTAAACTCTTCAAGAGAAATCTTTTCAGATATCCAAGCATTTGAATCTCCTAGAATCAAATGTTAGTTGAAAGTAAAACCAGCACCAAGCTAGTATCCCTTAAACCCTTCTAGGTGACAACTACTATTGAGGACAAAATACTTGGTAAATATTGCTGAAAAATATTTTGGGAAAATGAAATTTTGGTGAATAAAAGTAAGATAAGAATTTTTTAAAATAATTGATGTTTTATAATGTCTTCAAAAGTGAAAATTTTAATATCTGTTACTTCAGGCAGTTCATTTTCAAACCTTATCTTTTACACTTTCCAGTCTTTGTCTACAATGACAGTTTTTATTAATATCTGTCACTTCAGTCTTCATATTAATTAAAATTCTTTAGAAAATATGAGAGAAAAAGTCCTAGGGCGTTGCACGTCCATCGGTAATCTAGCTTTAATACCAGCCGTCGGTAATACGGCTAAATTACTAGTCGTCGGTAATGCGACTAAATTAAAAGTCGTCGGTAATGCGGCTAAATTACCAGTCGTCGGTAATCTAGCTTAATTACCGGTCGTCGGTAATCTAGCTTAATTACCGGTCGTCGGTAATCTAGCTTAATTACCGGTCGTCGGTAATCTAGCTTAATTACCGGTCGTCGGTAATCTAGCTTAATTACCGGTCGTCGGTAATCTAGCTTAATTACCGGTCGTCGGTAATCTAGCTTAATTACCGGTCGTCGGTAATCTAGCTTAATTACCGGTCGTCGGTAATCTAGCTTAATTACCGGTCGTCGGTAATCTAGCTTAATTACCGGTCGTCGGTAATCTAGCTTAATTGCCGGTCGTCGGTAATCTAGCTTAATTACCGGTCGTCGGTAATCTAGCTTAATTACCGGTCGTCGGTAATCTGGCTTAATTACCGGTCGTCGGTAATCTAGCTTAATTACCGGTCGTCGGTAATCTGGCTTAATTACCGGTCGTCGGTAATCTAGCTTAATTACCGGTCGTCGGTAATCTAGCTTAATTACCGGTCGTCGGTAATCTAGCTTAATTACCGGTCGTCGGTAATCTAGCTTAATTACCGGTCGTCGGTAATCTAGCTTAATTACCGGTCGTCGGTAATCTAGCTTAATTACCGGTCGTCGGTAATCTAGCTTAATTACCGGTCGTCGGTAATCTAGCTTAATTACCGGTCGTCGGTAATCTAGCGTAATTACCGGTCGTCGGTAATGTAGCTTAATTACCAGTCGTCGGTAATCTAGCTTAATTACCGGTCGTCGGTAATGTAGCTTAGTTACCAGTCGTCGGTAATCTAGCTTAATTACCGGTCGTCGGTAATCTAGCTTAATTACCGGTCGTCGGTAATCTAGCTTAATTACCGGTCGTCGGTAATCTAGCTTAATTACCGGTCGTCGGTAATCTGGCTTAATTACCAGTCGTCGGTAATCTAGTTTAATTACCCTTAATTGGTAATCTAGATTAATTACCCTTAATTGGTAATCTAGATTAATTACCCTTAATTGGTAATCTAGATTAATTACCCTTAATTGGTAATCTAGATTAATTACCCTTAATTGGTAATCTAGAATAATTACCCTTAATTGGTAATCTAGATTAATTACCCTTAATTGGTAATCTAGTTTAATTACCCTTAATTGGTAATCTAGATTAATTACCCTTAATTGGTAATCTAGATTAATTACCCTTAATTGATAATCTAGATTAATTACCCTTAATTGATAATCTAGATTAATTACCCTTAATTGATAATCTAGATTAATTACCCTTAATTGATAATCTAGATTAATTACCCTTAATTGGTAATTTAATTAGTAACCCTTAATTGGTAATTTAATTAGTAACCCTTAATTGGTAATTTAATTAGTAACCCTTAATTGGTAATTTAATTAGTAACCCTTAATTCGTAATCTAGTTTAATAACCTCTAATTGGTAGTCTAGTTTAATTAACTCTAATTGATAATTTATTCTAAGAACGTTTAATTGGTAAACTACTTTAATTACTTAAATTCGTAATCTAGTTTATGTATCTTTAATTGGGAGTCTAGTTTAATTATCTTGTATTGGTAATCCAGAATAATTAGCAGGGAAAAGTTAAAATGTCCATTAAGCTAGTTTGAATTTGACTATATCCGCGACAATTTAGACCCGTGTGTTTTGATGGCGTCGCTGTAGCGGCCGCGTCAACGTCACTGCAGCAATATTAAAGCCGTCTTATCTCACTATCGATAGGCCATTCCAACCAAAAGGCATTAAGAAGGAACAATCGGATTATTATGAGGCAACTATACGTTAAAAAAGGCCAACATTGGTCTCGCTGATATTTCCTAATAAAACAGTGTATAAATAAATGCTAAAATATCGCAGATTGGGGTAGTTTTTAAAATTTAAAATTAAACATACTTAAAATTAATTTTTCTCAAAAACCTTAAAAATGGTCCTAGAAAAAGGTTTAAATTTTGATATAAAACCGTTTCCAAACGTAACAAACGAATATTTCATTTCAAAAGGGTGGCCACAAAATGGCCAAATTTGAAAAAAACTCCATGTTATTTCTATGGGAAAATTTAACTTTTTCACCAAAAGGGCTGATTAATTTTATGGAAATGAAAACCACCCTTAGCAACTTTATTTTTTATAAAATAAACTAATGAGTGGATCTTCTTGAAATTTTAACCACATATTGAGGGCCCGAATTGTAGTTCCGTGGAATTTTTTTAAAGCAGTTAATACAATACAAAAAAAGTTATATCCAATCAAAAAACCATCCTTATACATTAAAGTCAGTATGAGGTCTTATCTAAGAGAGCTACCGCTCTCCTAGAATTTGATTCCCTTTTTCTTCAAGTGGTTAAGGGGGGTGGCCAGTTTCGAAAAATGGGGTATAAAGCGGTGATGCCATCCGGCCATTCCCAGAAAGCGTTGAAGTTGCCTTAAAGTTCTTGGTCGAGGATATTTTCGTATGGCTTCCACCTTGGATGGATCGATATAAATGCCTGTCTCATTTATGACATGTCCTAAGACTACAGCTTCCAACTGAGCAAATCGACATTTCTTTAATTGAAGAGTAAGGCCAGCGTTCTTCAATTTATTCATGACGTATTCTAGAGCATTTTTCTGTTCCTTCCAGGTTTCGGATGCGATGAGGATATCGTCCAGATATACGACGATAGAGAATTTTTCTCCATCGCGGAATACTTCATCCATCAAACGCTGAAAGGTGCTCGGAGCATTGCAGAGTCCAAATGGGAGAACATTGAACTCATACTTGCCGGCATGAGTTATAAAGGCAGTCTTGGGTGCGCTTCCGGGTTCCATCTCGACTTGCCAATAACCAGATTTCAAGTCCAGGGCGGTGATATACTTGTGTTTTCCCAATTTGTTCAGCGTCTCATCGATTCGAGGAATCGGATAGGGATCTTTGGCTGTAATGGAATTGAGTTCCCGAACGTCTATACAGAATCTATACTTCTTTTTCCCAGTTCCTGATCCATCGTCCTGTTCTATGATTACTACAGGAGAAGCCCATGGTGAAGTCGATGGCTTTATGATACCGTCCTTTAACATTTCATAAATATTGCGCTCGATAATTTTCTTCTTATCTTCGCTCACGCGATATGGTCTTTTGTGGATGGGTGTAGCACTACCGGTATTTATTTCGTGTACGACCAAGCTAGTTCGCCCTAACTTGTCACTGAATAATTCTGGGAATCGTAGGAGGAGTTCTTTCAACTCTCTCTTTTGCCTTCGCGAAAGTGAGGTTGATTCAACCGCTTCGTTTACATTGGAGATCATTTGGGGCGACGGAGGCAATTGATCTTCTGTCACTTCAACTAATTTCAGGGTTAGTCCATCTATGGTACAAGTGAGGTTCCCAAAATTAACGATAGTTCTCCAGTCCTCAAGGAAGTCTTGTCCTAATATTGCGTCACAAAGTAGAGAGGGGACGATGTGAAATTCTTGACTGAAGCGTCTGGTAATATCTTGATCAAAAGTTATTTCAAAGTCTAACATTGTAGAACCCTTTGTGAACGAATATTGTCCGTTTCCCATAACAATACACTCGGACCTTTCCGAATTGGGTTCTAACCTAAGGTCTCCTCTGAACCTTTGTATCGCCCTCCATTGATCTAAGCTGATCATTGACACTTCCGCCCCATTATCAATTCGAGTTGGTAGGCTTAAATGTTCAAATTGTATCTTTATTAAATGAGGATTCCGTTTTGGAAGGTCTCCTCTTCGTTGAACTGTGGCAAGGCGAAGGGGCGATCTTGTCACAATTCCTTCTTCTTCGTTAGGGACTATCGAGACGCGGGAGGGAGACGTCCTCTGTGACTCCCCCCCGGGTTGGCGTTTCCCGAATCCGGGTCTCTTTGCCTATTAACCCGTGGTGATGGGCACTCGCTTGCATAGTGATTTTGACCACCACAGTTAAAGCAGGTAAATGGTAGTGCTTTCTGAAAGGACGTCGGAGGAACTTGATTCTCTGGGTTCGAGTGGCGTCTTGGAGGAGGTGGAAGAGCTCGTTGTCGAGGCAGTTGCTCTCGTGGTTCATAGGCTGGATTTCTTCTTTCGAAAATTCTCGTTTGACGAGGGTAATCGTCTTGTAGGGGACGTCTTCTTGTGTCCCGTTGAGGTTGCCTAGATTGGGGGTTTGGTCTCGGGAAAGGAGCTCGATAGTTTTGAGCTGGAGGACTTTGTGGAACAACTTGGGTAGAAGTAGGGGTTTGTGATCCGTCCGGAAGAGGGGTGTTAGTACTTCCGTACTGGATGTCCCTATTAGTAACCTGTCCCATACAATTGGTACACCCTTGACCCGTCCCTGTCTGGGAGTTATTCACAATCGCGGGAGCTACCTGTTCTCTAACAACTATGGGGTCTTGAGTTGCTTTATTAGGTAGGGTAGTCTCCTTTTTGGATGGGCTTGGGGGATGTAAGTCAAACGTTTGTTCGATGTTTAAGCAAACGTCATGTAGTTCTGTTATTGTGTCTGCTGGGAGAACCATGAGTAATCCCTTAAATTCCATCCTTAGATTACTTTTCATAATGATGAGCAACTCATCTTCCGGTATTGGGGGACTTAAACCCTGATTAACCCTAATAAAATGACCGAAAAACTCATCTATGGATTCATTAGGTTTTTGTTTTCTGGTCTGCAAGTCTAATCTAGCTTTAGCTCCCTCATCCTTTATTCTATAGGGCCTTTTTAATCTTCCCTTAAACTCTGCCCAATCAACTCCTGGGGGAAGGGAGCGGAACCAATAGAGGGCGTTATCCCGTAACAATAATGGCATAAAAAGCATTTTATCGTCGTCACTAATTTTGTGAAAGCTTACATATTCTTCAAATTTCCTAATAAATTCAGGGACGCTTTCATTTCTTTTACCATAGAATGCTAGCCTCTCAGGGGGCTCTAAACCCTTTACATTTCCTTGGTTAGATACGGCCAAGTTCGAGAAAGACTGCAGAACTGATGCCAGAAAGGCAGCCTGTTGGGCGCCTCCGGTGTTTGGGTTACTTTGAGGTGATATATTTGAGGTCCCTTGGGTCTGACTGGTACCCTGTGTACTATGGGGCTGAGATCTAGGGAGAGGCTGAGAATTTCCCGGGGGGCACCTGGGGTTTGACTAATGGTCCCCTGCGATTGTCCTACTGGATTTGCTCTAGCTAATCGTATCGGGGCACTCGTGTAACTAACTGAACTCCTCCTTGGGAGGGTTCCCTGATTGTAAGTAGTCGTTTGGGTAGCTAAAGGCATTGTGACTGTCGACGTAATCGTGGGATTTATTCGCGTGGAAGTAGTCCAATTCTGCATAAACTGTTTGGCCCCTGCGTAAGCGCTTAATTCGGTTGTCGGTCTAATTGGGCTACTTCTAGGAGTTACTTGTACTGTAGGGAGATCTGATATGCTCCCGAATCTGTTTCTCCTTGCTAGATTTCCGCTAGGGACCGGACTTTGGCTTCTTTGATTAAAAAGGGCTAAATTTGCTTCGCGCCTCTGTCTTTCTTCCTCAATTAGAGCACGGGTCTGAGATGATATATTTTCTTGTTCAGACTGTGTTGTTCTCTCAGGATCTAAGTCGGGGTTCTCATCCCACAAGGGTTCCTCATTTGAATCGTATGCAGAAGCCATCTTTGTTGCGGTTAAGCGAGGGGGGCGTAAAAGGCTTCCGACCACGAGATTAGGCTTAGCGGAATGAAGCGGGGATCCCGATGATTCCGAAGGTTTGGAAGAAGCCGAGGACGAGTCCGATTGTTTGCGTTCACGATACAATTGATTATTAAAGCTTGGGCACGGTTCGGATTCGCTCATTCAAAATAGGAAGATTAAAGCCAAATTTATTTTATGCCGACAATATATTCCCCGAAAAATAGCCTAAAATCATTAGTCAAAAACTATGTGTCCAAATAATTATTTAAGCCTAATTAATTTATTCCATTCTAGAAGCAATAGGCATTTGTAAGGATTGCGGAGTCAATAAATAATAAAAAAATCCGAAAGTCGGAACTACGCTGTAGAATATTCTAGAAACATGGGCGCAAAATCAAAATGGCGGCCTTCATGCCTAAACTTGAACTAAAACGAGAACGAAGCCGAAGCGGGCCCGACCGCCCCGTCGAAAAAAAGGGCGACGGTGAAACGGGAAAAGCAATAAGCCAAGGGTCGAATATCATGGGCACGGCACCATTTGCAACAGATTGCCCCGGTGAAATAATGTGGCCGGTCGTAAAAGGGGAATCGTTGCAAGCCGCGGAAAAATAGAGATAGGCCTATTTTCCGAGCGGAAAGTTTAAAAGCAAGAAAACACATACCTTCTGTGCATGTCGACGAAAACTCTTTATTCAATAAATGACGCGACAAAAGGAAACTTGAATAATTCCGATAGGAAGACGCGACAATAATTTATGCGTAATTGAAATGCGGTACGACGAACCCGAGCCTGGTTCTATCCTTCAGTCGGTGAAGTGATTACCGTTCACTGTCGAAAACAAAAAACAACTCTGCCTTATCGTATTTGAATGGCCATTCTTGTCGCCTCGGATAAACAAGAAAAAAGGGGAGGGGGGTGGGAGAAGTGCCGGGGCTGGACATATGAAAGTTTTATACCTCTAAGGCAAGCGTCGTCTGCAACGAGGTCTGCAGACCCGTTGCAACACATTTAATTTCTCTCATATTGACACGACTGCAACCGTACAGATTCATTCATTTAATAACATTTCTCATTATTTAAATTCAAAGGGCTGTATTAACTTCTAAAGGTGAAAACCTTTATTTCTAACTTGACTTGTCAGCTGAGAAATAAACAAGTACCGGGCTGCCAGGCTATCTCTTACACAACAAAGTTGGGCATTCTCGCTTATGAGAAATAAATTCTTGTCATATGCATCTATGTCTACCATTGTCTGGCCTTCAGGAGCCTGAGGGCTCCCAGCTGAAGCAGGGTGGGAAATAGGAATTTTTTAAAACTGGACATTGGGCCAGCGACCCCCCTGGCCTGGAATAAATAAACTGGACCAGGGCGCGTCGTCTGCTAAACTACAGAAGTGGGTAATTAAAATATCTGAGATAATGTCTGGACCCTGGTTAGTGGTTACCCTAGAATTTTAATAGTGGTCCCGTGGACCACTGACTCCCCTCCGATTAAATTTTTAAACTGGTCATTTGCTCTGTGCCACCGCCATATTTCCCACGCTGAACTGAAGTGAATATTTCTTTTGCCCGGAACATAGTCCACTCGATCACGCGCAAACGTCGCAAGCTACTTGCGCTATAGCACGAGTCAGGGTGGGAAATAAGGATTTTTTTAAACTGGACATTAGGCCAGCGACCCTCCTGATTTGGAATAAATTGGTCCGTGACCTTTGACCAGAGCACGTCGTCTGCTATACTAAAGAAGTGGATAATTAATATATTTAAAAGTTAATGCCTGGACTCTGGTTACAATTTTCTTAGTAGTCTTGTGGACCACCCACTCCCAACTGAAGTGAAGATTCTTTTTTCACGGAGCATAGCCTACTCGATCACGCGCATCACGTCGCAAGCTGATTGCACTAGCAGCGCTATGGCGCGAGTCAGGGCGGGAAATAAGGATTTTTTAAACTGGACATAAGGCGAGCGACTTTCCTGACTTGGAATAAATAAACTGGTCCGTGACCATTGACCAGAGCACGGCGTCTGCTAAACTAAAGAAGTGGATAATTAAAATATTAGAATTTTAATGTGTGGAGTCTGTTTACCCTTGAACTTTCTTAGTAGTCTCGTGGACCACTGACCCCCCTCCGATTTAATTTTTGAACTGGACCAGGCAATTTTTAAACTGGTCATTTGCCTTGTGTCACCGCCTTATTTCTCATGCTGGCGCGAGTTGCTTTGCGTTGTCGACTTGAATGCGTGATGGAGTCGGCTATGCCTGGAGTCCCAACCCCCGCGATTTCCAACCACTAGCATAGCCCACTCGATCAGGCTCTCTTTTCCCCAGCTACATATTTTGAAGATGGCACTTTTTAGGCGTATTAACAATCTTGGATCATCTTTGTGAACTTGTAGGGTAGCCCTGACTATATTTTGTTTAAGGTTTTAAGCTTAATATCAAACAGACGATAGTTTATGCTGCAAAAAAGTTTGAAATTGACAATCTCGAATCGTCTTTATGAAGTTTTAAGGATATCCGAATTTCATATTGGGCTTATGACAATTTTGAGCTAAAGGTTAAACGGACATAAATCAGCATTTTTTAAATTTTTGTAAAATTGTCAATTTGGTCCTATTTCTGGAATTTTTAGGGAGGCGCCTCGCGATTCAATAAATGATTGTAAAAATTATATTATGTTAATTACAATAAGAATGCAAACTTTTAAGGATTTACGGTTTTTTTTTGAAGTATCATTATAAATAAATGTCTGATTGAGCTAAAGTTATGGTCCCCTTTATATATGATAATGTTTCTGCTTAGTGCAGATTTTGAAAATGTAAAACAGTTTCTTAACATTCTTAATTAAAATGAAGACTGAAGGAACAGATATTAATCAAAAATGTCTTGATTAGAATCGAGACCTAAAATGTATCGATAAACTGAGGTTATCACTTGACTGAAGGATCAGATATTAATTTTTCTTTTTAATTGAAACTTAAAGGCATGCTTAACAAAAAAACAACGTTCCATTACCGTTTTCCGTTGAAATAACTTGTTTTACAGGTAATCAATTTCAAAAATTTACTTATCTCGACTTTTCGACCACAATTCCATTCCCCGAAAACATTTTATCATAACATTAATTACTTTTGGGAGATAACGTGTCAAAATCAGCTATAAAACAATAAAAAAACTGTAATAGCGGTCTGTTTAGCCATGACACACAAGCACTATATAACCCTTTCGAGACTAACAGGACCTGAGCAAACAATAGCTTAACCCGCTACTCGTACGACCAGGGAGAATTGATGTGAACTGGAGTTGAAATTTCATCATGTGCGACCTGCGGCCCTGAAACTCTCACAGAGTCCCAGTGTGTGTAGAACATAATTTTTTCGCTGTTATCTGCCAAAATCAATCTTTCTAGGTAGTGCCGCCTCCTCACTTGAATTTTTCATGATATATTAAGGTTTGAACGAACAAAATTCAAACCAAAATATAAGGAAACTGGATTCTTTTTCCTTTTGAGCTACTTAGAATTTACAAATGTATATAACGTTGAGCCGTGCCATATGAAATAGTCTCTAACATTGTTAGAAACTAGAGAGAGAAATTGGGCATTAACACTGATCATGCCCTGAACCATGAGAAAGAACAATACGACGGTTGACTAAAGTTCACTTGATATTACATCATTTTGAAAAACCGCGAGTAAAAATCTTACTGTCCCTATTGAATTTGGCGCCATTGGTTTTAGAATTATTAAAATGCTCCACTGCGAAGCGTACCGGTCACGAATGGGGATGTAACGTCTTTAGGAACCTTTTAAAACGCAAAAACCATACACGTACTCTCCTTAAAGTAATTAATGTAATGATACAATGTTTTCGCGGTCGAAAAGCCGAGATAAGTAAATTTTTGAAATTGATTACCAGTAAAATAATTTATTTCAACGGAAAACGGTAATGGAACATTGTTTTTTCTTGAGCATGCCTTTAAGTTTCAATTAAAAAGAAAAATTAATATCTGAACCTTCAGTCAAGTGATAACCTCAGTCTTATCGATACTTTTTAGGTCTTTATTCTAATCAAGACATTTTTGATTAATTTAATTCAGTACTAAACTAATTTAAGCGGTGCACTACCTAGAAGGTACTACTTTGTATTGTTGTAATGCACAATAAATCATATTTCAATTCAATTTAATCATTGTGAAAATCTAGGCCGCCTTCAGTTGAGCTCAGCGCTGTTAGCAGTGTCATACAGAAGGGGATTTTGTTTTTGAATTTTGGCGTCACGGTGCTCAGCGCTGAGCTAGCGTAGTTCTCAGCTTGGCGGTAAAAACATGGAGGTATTGTTACAAATAGCTCTTGCTGATTCTGATCAAAGAGGGTGGAAAGAGGGGGAGTAAATTAATACATTGGGATGACTTAAGGAAAGTAAGTAGGAATTTAAATCTGCCAGGATTGGAGTAATATCTTGCGAGGGGGGAGCATACAAAGAAACCATAACGAATTCTTTTCCCTGGAATTTTAAATTAACTACCACATACAACTCCATTAACCTTAACGCAATAACATCTATTTCTGGGTTAATGCACAGAATCGCAGCTTTTGGCCTACCTAAAGCAGATATAACCCGGGTACTTAAAGAGAGACCCCCGAGCTTGCCATCTAAAAGATATGGTTCCTGCACATACACTAAATCAATTGACTGAGCAAGAATTTGCTGTCTCAGCTGAGCGGTCGCAGCCTTTGAATCATTTAAGTTAATCTGAATTATCCTAAGGGGCACCATACCTATATTGTTAATTGGTCGAATATAGAGAGGGAAATTACACCTAACCATAGTTAACGCGAGCTTTATTATAATTCAACGCAAACATATAGCTCGGACAATGGCTATCGAGGGCCCCATGATTCGTTCGATATTCAGTTTTCCGAGTCGCGTTATTATCACAACAATTCTTGCAATTTCTACCCTCTGATTTACATACATCGAATTTATGTAGTCCCCCACATTGCGTGCAGTACTGAACTTTGCTACTACACTTCTTAGAGGTGTGACCTAGGCCACAACACGTATAACATCGTGGAATCCTAGAAAATTCTTTTACTAACGCGATCTCCCAACCGAGCTTAACTTTACCCATGTCGATCAGACTCTTAAATTTAGACGGCTCTACCTCTAACACAAAATTGGTATTAAGGTTACGTGAAACGAAGTTAAACACGGGAACCAATATTACCTTTACTCTGACTGACAATTGCCTCGATTAGGTCCTTAACCAGTACCTCGTTGCTAACATCCTTAATGATAATCTTAGGGCTGAATTTACTGGAGCAATAAGCTATTAACTTGCTGGCAAGAACCTCCGAATTCTCTAAACTGGACTTAAACTTTTCCAGATCACTAAGGAATTCAAAATGGAGGATGACCCCATCTCTCTTTCCCGGTCTAAAACTTTTTATGCTAATTCCTAGACTACCCGGATTAATATTTTCTTTCAATAACTTAATAACCTCAATCGAGGTCATTGTATCAATCGGTGGCTCGTTTCCCTTGTTATTAGTACTAACTGTAACTACGGTTGACATATTCCCCTCGGTAGTGTTACTCGCTGCATTAACAGGGCCCTCTCCCCCCTCCTTAGTAGAGCTACCTAACGCATTATTCGGGTAAACTATCAGGGTAAAGTCCTCTAATTTTGTGTTTCCCTTCGGCTTTATATTCCCATTGTTATTGTTAGTGTTGAACTTTAAACCCTTGTTAATATTATGTTTTTCCTTATTACCTTTTTTATTTGAATTTTCCTTATTTCTATTACTATTATTAGCCCCATCATTATTTCTAGTGCTTTCGAAATTATCCCTTTTATTATTGCTATTTGCCATTCCTCCTGCCTTAGTTCTAGAGGTAATCGGAGTACTAAGGTTAGACTCTTTATTTTTGCGCTTGCGTCTCGTGACTAGTTCAAAACCTTCGCTAGCCTGCTCTTGAGAATGACATTTCTATCCTAAACCCGGACTATCAGGTATATTAATATATTCATTTAAAATTTCAGGTCTAACTTCTGAAGTGCGCCACAGGACGCCACCCACGGCAAACGGGCCGGCTAGCAACACGCATAGCAAATATAATATAACCCGTTAAGTAACAAGACCTAAAGGGCGAAAATAATATAAATTCATAAACTTAAAACTAAGATAAAATTTCCGATAAAATTTAAACTAATGAAGCTAAAATAAATTAAAAGCGATAAAACTTAAAGGGAGGAATTTAAAAGCGATAAACTTAATAGCAATAAACTTGAAAGCGATAACTAAATAGCAATAAACTTAAAAGCGATAACTTAAAAGCAATGAACTTAAAAGCAATAAAACCTAAGGTCTTACAGTTTCTAACATACTTATTATACCCTTAATAATCTAATGGGTGGGATTTTACATTTTTTGGGAAAATTAGTTTACATACAGGGGAGTTAAACTTCTGTTGATGGCCGAACTCATCAACGGGTCCAGCGAAAGAAACAGCGGCTATATGGCTATGAGAGCGCACAATGAGGACAGTCAAATAAATAATGCATGGCGTCTGCTTCTGCCCGATCACAGAAGCAGACATTATCCTCCTTGTACGCCGCGAACTGGCCATGGCCACTCAGGATCTGGCTCATAAAATGTTCGGGTACGGGCGAGCTTTCACTTGCCCTACTTCTAAAATAGAATGTTATTCTTCCCTTATCCGAATTTATCCAGTCGGACTGCCATCTTTCCCGAAAGAATGAGTGCAAATGTTGCTTAATATATGTTTTTGAGTAACCTATTTCTAGATCTACAACTCCAATTTTTTCAAAGTAAACGTGTCGGGCACCTACGACACTTAATGAAGAGCAACGAAGGAAAACCGACAGGATGTTCAGGCCAGGCAGTAACCACCGGAGCGGACCGCCTGTCTGGAACTGAGATTCAACTTCGAGCTTTTTAACCGCAACAACTTTCATATACACTATTGGGGCTGGAATTACCGCGGCTGCTGACACCAGACTTGCCCTCCAATGGATCCTCGTTAAAGGAATTAGAGTGTCCTCATTCCAATTACGGGGCCTCAAAAGAGTCCCGTATTGTTATCTTTCGTAACTACCTCCCAGTGCCGGGAGTGGGTAATTTGCGCGCCTGCTGCCTTCCTTGGATGTGGTAGCCGTTTCTCAAGCTCCCTCTCCGGAATTGAACCCTGTTTCTCCGTTACCTGTTACGACCATGGTAGGCGCGTAGCCTACCATCGAAAGTTGATAAGGCAGACACTTGAAAGAAACACCGCCGATACGAGATCGTGCGATTTGCCCAAAGTTATCCAGAGTCACCATGGTAAGCGGGCCGAAGCCCGATTGGTCTTGGTCTAATAAAAGCGCCCCTTCCCTAAGGTCGGGGCTCTGCTGCATGTATTAGCTCTAGAATTACCACAGTTATCCAAGTAAAAAAGTACAATCTAAGAAACCATAACTGATTTAATGAGCCTTTCGCGGTTTCACCTTATTTCGGCATGTACTTAGACATGCATGACGGTAACAACGAATAACGTTGCCGTCAGTTGATGCCAGTCCCGCGCTACGACCGGCCCGATTAAGGACCGACGAGCCGGGTTAAAGGCGTCGTAGAACCGCCGCTTAAAGCGGACGGTTCCAACTTTATCGACGTTAAAACGAGAAGCCGAACCCTTTCAGGAACGGTTTTCTTCGCTTCTGTTTCTCGATTCCTCGAGCCCTCTATCTTCCATGCGCTCAGACACGAAAGATTCCACACTCGAGCAGTCTGGTCCGCCGAGATTTTCTTGATTCCACCGGAGAGGGATTTCTACCCGTGACGGCAATCACGACGCGACAAATCCAGCGCAGGGACTTTTGAAGGGAGCACAAAGAGGGTGAATCTAAACTTCGGTCTGTACACCCATTAATCACTCGTCGACGCCGTAAGAAAGGTTTACGGCGCCTCTCGTGTCGTGAAGGCACTGCTATGTCGCGAACGAAATCGCATCGTCGGTAGGTCGTCAACGGATTTACCGTCGAACCCTTGCCGGTAGGGGTTTCGGGTAAAGAACGCGACGAAACGTTCTTTATGGCAGCGAAACTCTTCTTCCTAAGAAGATTTAAAAAAATTTGAAAAGTTTTTTCGCTGAGTAACTCGTTTTAATAAACAATGGCGCCGGTTAAACCTTTTCGGAACCGCAATTTTTCGATAATGATCCATCCGCAGGTTCACCTACGGAAACCTTGTTACGACTTTTACTTCCTCTAAATGATCAAGTTTGGTCATCTTTCCGGTACGTCGGTGCGACCCGAAAGCCGCTCCGAGCACCAGTCCGAAGACCTCACTAAATCATTCAATCGGTAGTAGCGACGGGCGGTGGTACAAAGGGCAGGGACGTAATCAACACGAGCTAATGACTCGCGCTTACTGGGAATTCGTCGTTCAAGGGGAACAATTACAAGCCCCTATCCCTATCACGAAGGAGGTTCGTCGGGTTACCCTGTCCTGCCGGACAGAGGTAAACACACGCTGCTTCTTTCAGTGTAGCGCGCGTGCGGCCCCGGACATCTAAGGGCAACACAGACCTGTTATTACTCTGTTTCGTGCGGCTAAACGCCGCTTGTCCTTCTAAGAAGGAAGACCGACACAATTGGGTCGCCCATTTAGTAGGCTAGAGTCCCGTTCGTTATCGGAATTAACCAGACAAATCGCTACACCAACTAAGAACGGCCATGCACCACCACCCACCGAATCAAGAAAGAGCTCTTAATCTGTCAATCCTTCCGGTGTCCGGACCAGTTAAGTTTTCCCGTGTTGAGTCATATTAAGCCGCAGACTCCACTTCTGGTGGTGCCCTTCCGTCAATCCCTTTAAGTTTCAGCTTTGCAACCATACTTCCCCCGGAACCCACAAACTTTGGTTTCCCGGAAGCTGCCCGCCGAGTCAATTGAGTAACTCAGGCGGATCAGTGGTTGGCATAGTTTATGGTTAGAACTAGGGCGGTATCTGATCGCATTCGAACCTCTAACTTTCGTTCTTGATTAATGAAAACATTCTTGGCAAATGCTTTCGCTGTAGTTCGTCTTGCGACGGTCCAAGAATTTCACCTCTAGCGCCGCAATACGAATGCCCCCGTCTGTCCCTTTTAATCATTACCTCGTGTTCCGAAAACCAAGACAATAGAAGTCCTCTTTCATTATTCCATGCACCATTATTCGGGCGGGACGCCTGCTTTGAGCACTCCAATTTTTTCAATGTAAACGTGTCGGGCACCTACGACACTCAATGAAGAGCACCGAAGGAAAACCGACAGGATGTTCAGGCCAGGCAGTAACCACCGGAGCGGACCGCCTGTCTGGAACTGAGGTTCAACTACGAGCTTTTTTAACCGCAACAACTTTAATATCGAATCCTGATTCCCCGTTGCCCGTTACGACCATGGTAGGCGCGTAGCCTACCATCGAAAGTTGATAAGGCAGACACTTGAAAGAAACATCGCCGATACGAGATCGTGCGATTTGCCCAAAGTTATCAAGGGAGGCTATTTTCTAAAAATCGAAAATCATTCGGATTACTCCGAATCCTTATGTTTCGGATCGGGCTCATTCGGAGTGGACCGAACAATCCGTATTCTCTAACCCCAATCCTTATCGTCATTCGGAAATTTTCTCTCAATCCAAATGGACGTCACTTCCTCTTAAGCCACGTGGTACTTTTTGACGCCCACTTTTTCTTTATTGGACAATTTTATTTGGCGCGCTTTCAAAGGGATGGAAACTTTGGTTTTTCCCAAGGAGTGGAAATTTTGGGAAATGGTCGTTGTATTGGGAACACATTCAATACAAAGCAAATTTTCTCTTTTTCGATTTCTTTTTTTAAGGTACAAATAAGTGCTTTTTTCCTTTTTTATTTATTTATTTATTTTTGATTAAAAGAATTATTTATTTTTGATTAAAAGAATTATTTATTTTTGATTAAAAGAATTATTTATTTTTGATTAAAAGAATTATTTATTCTTTAATTGCTTCATAATATTCTTTTAAAATGGGTATTAAAGAACACGCTAAACAACAGTTAATATACGTAGAATTTTGAATGAAACTTAGCCCAAGTTTTAGTAGGGTTAAATATGAGGCAATGAGAACCTAGAATACCAACGTTAATTAATCGCAAATTATAATCCAATTGTATGGATCTCGTGAGATTATGATAAATTCATAATTTAAATAGATGCTAAACGAGATAGCCAAATTTAATATAGCAATTATTAATAATTGATGCAATTGGTCAAAAATAGGTGGCTCTAACTTACAAGCCCCGGTAGAAAAAATATTAAAATGAACAATTAAATCTGTATTAAGTAACTGGATCTCGCGAAATTATCCCTTAAATGTAGGATAAATTCAACGACTTTTTTACCTTTAAATCTACCAAAAAGCCGTCGATCTACCTTGTAGATTTCGCCAAGGCCCGCCAAGGCCTAAAGCCATTTCCCGCTTTAAATTTTGCCCACGCTTGATTTTAAGACTCGAAAATCCCTTTGAACTCGTAAATCGCGACGGGCAATGCGATTACCATGTTCAAATCGCAAACGATTTAGCTTGAGTTGAAAAAACAAAGCAGCCATACTAAATAAAAATATGAACCGCAGCCAAGGTGCCAGCAAAAATGTACGGGGAAAAATACTAGAAAACTCCGGCGAAAGTTCCGTGAATCTAAGATTGATGGAGGGAAGAGGGGCGGTAAAAACTCCGAATGCCCGATTCGGCCGTCTCTTACGGCCGCCGAATGATTCGGAGAGGTTATCACCGTATGATTAGGATAAGGTGCTTACAGAATACGTTTTATTTTCATTCGGATCGAAATTCCTCCAAAAGTACCTTAGAGAATAGGGTCCCAGAGTCGCCATGGTAAGCGGGCCGAAGCCCGATTGGTCTTCGTCTTATAAAAGCGCCCCTTCAATAAGGTCGGGGCTCTACTGCATGTATTAGCTCTTGAATTACCACAGTTATCCAAGTAAAAAAGTACGATCTAAGAAACCATAACTGATTTAAGGAGCCATTGGCGGTTTCACCATATTTCGGCATGTACTTAGACATGCATGGCTTAGTCTTTGAGAGAACCATTCACCCGAGGCGATATATTTCAATCGCCATGTTCGAGCGTGAACGCTGAGATACTTGGATTATTGACCTTTACGAGACAAACTCACCATCGAAAAGGCAATTATTACCAATGATTGGCCCACCACCGTCGCACAAAAATGTTTATCCTGTTTGGTTTCTTTTAGGAGGTGGCTCTCTGTAGCACAGGAAAAATATGATATCGGTATAATATAACCAGAAGTAAGATAAGGGACTAGAAGTAAAGTGATCTAGCATTGGTAATAGAGCCTAGCACTAGTGAACAAATTTGACGATTTTATGCCGCTCCCATCGCCAAGTGAAGAGTTTGGTTACCTCAATACTTCTATCAAAAATATATAATATTTCAGATATTATACATTTTTGCTTCTAGTCCCTTATCTTACTTCTGATACAACCAAAGGTAAGGGTAAAGATTACATAAAAATAAACACCAATGACTTGTTATATTCATTTCATGCGGAAATAATATGGGTATACACATTATTCATTACCAGTTATGCGAAGAAGGTCACACTCAACTCCGACCCCCTTCCTCTATTTTCCCAATAGAAAAATTTTAAATCACCAGTAGTTAAAGTGTATGGGTCATCTGAGCCGTCGCAACACACTCGGCCAATAATACCATATAGTTTGAAACCTTTTCACATTAGCATACGGTGCATGACTCTCCGGACTTGCCCGCCAACCTTAATAACCTAAAACTATAAAACATTCGTGTACATGAATGATTATGGTTGTGGCTTGACACTCGATTGCGCCTGAAGGGCCGATCACTCGGTGTAATCTGTGCACATTTGTAAGTGAGTAGACCATTTTAGAAATTACGTACAGAGAAACTAAAACACAAGGGTGATGCCGCCATTGGGGTCTTCTCTCTCTCGCCTACAAGCACCGCTATAGGCAGTGCGAGTTGACTAGCCTCCTGCCTGTAGTGAACTTTGGCACTGTCTGGCTGTGACCCTTGGTGTGAGGGAGAATACCCCAAACGTGGCCTCGCCCCTGTGTGTTTTCCGAAATGGTCTTTAAGCGTGCTAATATGATTACGCGTAATACGTAACCGGTGTACAAGTAGCGCCAACAATGTAGAAAGGGGTGGCGACGTTTCAAATGAAGACTGAGTTATGACCAAGAAATTGTAAAGCACGGAGAGGGATATAGCAGTGCAATCTTTTCTTAATAGATGCGACAATAGAAATGTAGCATTTCAATTAACGAAATTAAATGTATAAATTCGCGCAACACCCTTGTTTGGCATCCACTGTTAAATATTTACATTTTCCTTTCGATTTATGTCAAAGTTAGCTTTCTCTTTTTAGAAAGTGAGTAGAATATTTCAAATTTTCAATGTTGATCCCTAAAAACGTTGTTGGGATTCTAGGAAATCCTAATTATTTTTGAACTATATATTTTTCATTTATACAATTTAAAGAATATTTTTAAACTCTTCCGAACAAAGAAGGAACATATTTTCCCCAAAGTTTAAGATAAAATTTAACAATACCAGAAGTTCTATCCCTTTTAACTTACCGAAAGAGAGAGTCTTCTTGGCTTCCAAATTGTCACGAAGGAACGGCAGGGGCAATAAAACTATAGTGCTCGGGTTGGCTTTTAGCGAGCCCTAATAAGGGCCACCCTGTATTTTGGGAGACTGGAGAAAACTCTCCCTTGCTCTTCTATAATAAAACGAAACCCCTTAACTTTGGGGACTATCTTTACTCAAGAAAGAAAGTCAGAAGATCGACTGACTTTGAATTGTTCAGATCGAGTTATTCTTAGCGAATTCCACATTTTGTATTTGTTATTTGTTTTGGAAATTAAATTCACATTTTCGTTAAATGTAAAAGAAGGTATCCTTTTTGTCTCGATTAATAACATGGAGCCGAAACCCGGGACATTTAGCTTATAAAGTATAATTGCGAGTTAGAGGTTTTAATAAGAAGAAGACGCGATCAAGGCGGCGAACGAAAGGATAATATTATAGCGGGCGAAGAAGGTGATCGGGATGAAAACGAGCTTCATCAGAATATTAGGAGGAGTAAAACCTATCGAGCACAAGTCACAAGATGAGTGAATAGAATAGAAGAAGAGATAGCGCGGAATGAACCGAACTTCGTTCTCATAGAAGCGTACATGACTCAACTTTAGAACAAAGAAGACGTGTTAATTGAATTAAACGGCAAGAAGAGGAAATCGAAGAAGTCGAGAAATATTTGGATGAAGTGATCGTACAGAACTCGCGTAGCGCATGCTGTAAAGAAGGTCAAAGCGACGGAAACGGTGTCAATATCATCGGGAGGAAACGGCGGGAGAAATACGAATCTAGCTTCGACTCAAAACTCACAGAATGTATCTGCACCGACTGTTATTCAGGTACCGGCAATTAATAATTTACCTCGATTGGAAATAGCGAAATTTGATGGAACTCGTAGTGAGTGGGAAGATTTTGGTCTCAGTTTGACGTCGCGGTACAGTAACTGTACTCTAAACCCCGTTAACAAGTTCGTGTATTTGAAAAGTTATCTAACCGCCACGGCTTTAAACTCTGTAAGAGGTCTTTCGCTCAACGAAGATAACTATTACGGGGCTGTAGACAACTTGAAGAGACGATTTGGCAAAAAACAAGTACTAGAGACTGAAAATATTAACAGATTAATCAACATTACGCCAGGAAGTAAAGGGTTTGACGTTAACGCTCTGCGAAGATTTGTGGACTCGTGCGAAGTTGAAATTAAGAGTTTACAAACACTCTGGAGAAGTGGCGTGGGAGATTCGGATAAATATGGCTCGTATTTATGTCATAATTTATTAAACAAGTTCCCGCACGATATCACCCTAGAGTTTTTTCGGAGTGGTGAAGAAGACGGAGAACTCGAGATAGAGTTATTGCTTCAATATTTGCGAAAGGAACTTAGATGCCGCGAGCGAGCAATGAACTTTAAGAAAAAACATTACGAAGAAGAATACACCTCGAAGCCTTCGAAAGGCTATTACAATAACATGACGGCTAACGGCGGGAATCGGATTAAAACGGACAGACAGCAGTCTAACGGGCATAGGACATCATCGGCTTCAATGTTGACAACCGGCGCGGATTCATCTTGTCTATTTTATGGAAAGTCAGGTCATAAGGCGGAACAATGCAAGACTGTACGAAGAGTTGAGGAAAGAAAGCAAATTCTCAAAACCAAGGATCAATGCTACAAATGCGTTTACGGTAAACATCTTGCTAAATATTGCAACCCACTATTCAAGTGTAACAATTAAGGCGGGAAACATTATGCCGCCGTTTGCGAAAAGGAGATAACCACGAAGGAGAACCACAATGAGAAAGATGAAACAGATAACACTCAAGTACAGCAAGCTGTCAACATGGTGAAAATGGTCGAACCCAAGGTAGGACAAACAGTCTTATTATATACGGCAACCGTTAGAGCGGAGGGGGAAGGAGGCAGCTGTAATGTAAAGCTGATGTTAGATGATGGGAGCCAGCGCACTTTTGTTAAAGAAGAAATTTCTAAGAAGCTCAAACTTCCGGTCATGGGGGTAGAAGATATTCAAGTGCATGGACTTGGAGAGCCTCCTAAACTAATGAGGTACCGAAAGGTCAAAATTAGGTTGAAGAGTTTGGTCAATAACAACTACATAGAGGTAGACGCGCTTGAAACACCCATTATAAATTCGGCAGAATTCAGAGCCCTCGGAGAAGAAATTTATAAAATCATGGCGAAGAAAAGTTTTCCGTTAGCGGACCACATTGATCAAGTGGGCGGAGTAAACAGCGAAATAGCAGTGCTTATTGGATTGGATTTCTATTGGAAAATAATTAACTGTCGGTATGAAAGATTAAGCGAATCACTAGCGGCCATAGAAACGATTTTTGGATGGGTACTCAACGGGCCTACCGACAGTGTTTACTCAACCCCAACGGTGAGAGCATCAACAATATGCGTAAACTCCGTAATGGTGACTACCACTGAAGATGCTGATCTGATATCAAAGCATTTACGGCTTTTCTGGGAACTCGAATCCCTTGGTATAAAAGATGAAGGCTCAGAAGTCCTATCAGAGGCTGACCAAGTTGTTGTCAAATAATTTAAGAAGAACATTCAATTTGACGGAAAAATATACAAGGTACATTTACCATGGAAAACTCAAAAGTCGGCTCTATCAAATAATTACCTTAATTCGAGAAGAAGATTAATTGGTTTGGTTAAAGGCCTACAGAAGGACCAAGTTCTATATGAAGAATACGTACGAATTTTAACAGAATATAAAGGCCTGTCCAGACTGACACATTTTGCGAGTTCGTATCATCGCTTGCTTGTTTGCAAGATCGCGCTACTGTCCACATTGGGTTTTCGCTACTTTATGTCCTCATATCGCGAAGATGCAAGTTTCTTGCGACTAGGCCAAGAATTTCGCGCCTTCGCAAGAAAAGCACCAATCACAGACGAGAGGAAGGCAGGGGACCGTCCATAAACTGCGTCACGCGAAAAAAAGCATTTTCTGACCCCCCCGTCCCCCCAGATCACGCTTCGTCACGCTTTTCTCAGACCCCTCCCCTAAAAACTACGTCACGTTTCTTTAACCCCCCCCCCTCCGCACTATGATTTGTCTTAATTTACAAATTAAATTTGATTAATTTCTTGAGTGATATGCCGCCCTCTCAGAAATATTTTGCTCGGCTGAAAATTCAAGTTCTCTTCCGTTTTAAGCTTTTTCCCTCTGATTGACCTTTAGAATTTTAATGTCTGGATGTGCTTTCTATAAGCTTCAAAAAAGTTCCATAAAGCTTAGTTAAAGGGGCACACTTTTTAGTTTTCGACACTGTCACCGAAAACAGTCTAATCGAGCTTGAGATCTAGAAAATTTGCCAAAGAATCGAAACCATTTCAATCGGCAGGGGAATTTGATTCATCCTCACAAATAATAGGGGCGAATAAACAAAGACATAAGAGAGATTACGCAGTTTATTTTAAATGCGCTATTTAAATTGGCTATATAAAAGTGTAAATAGTTGATAATTGCATAATTTTCTACTGTTTAAGCGATGATGGAATAACAATTTTGGTAAATTATTGTAACGGTGGACTATGGAATGTTGTCTTTCTTCTTCCATAACATAAGAGAGCCAACCTGCCTCTTACTGACTTCGTAACAAAATCAATGCTAAATGTGACGTCACGCATCGAAGAACCCCCTCCCTCCCCCTTGTCACGGACCGTCACAAATTTAGAAACCCCCTCCCCCCATAAGAGTGTGACGTAGTTTATGGACGGTCCCCATGGGCGATTAGTTTCGTTTTTTCTTTGGACAACGTCGATGGAGAAGGGCAGATGGCGCAATGATTGCTCAAACTTTATTGGCTCTCAGAATGGGAAAAGCAATTTTTTTGCGTGTATCAGAACAGAAGTGCAAATGTTTTTCGTGATCTGTTGCGAAGATGCAAATAGACGAAGACGCGAACACGCGAACGCGAGTTCAATGTGGACGAAGCTTTAGAGCAAAGGAATAATAGAAGAGGTTCCAGTGGGGGAAGGAAACGAAGAAATGCCCGAAGGGTTGTATTATTTACCCCACATGGCCGTAATTGATAATGAGAGACTCACGACTAGAACTAGAATTGTTTTCGATGGGTCTGCTCACGAAGCGGGGAAGCCCACTCTAAATGATTGTTTACATCCTGGACCACATCTAACACCAGACATATTAAATGTATTAATCAAGTTTTGCTCTCATAACATTGCTGTGGTAGCGGATGTCGAAAAGGCATTCTTACAAATTGGGCTTGACGAAAGCGATCGGGATTCGGTACGATTTCTTTGGATTGACGGGACACACCCTCAAGCGGGAGAAAGTCTGAAGATAAAGAAATACCGGTTCACGAGGGTCATTTTCGGCGTCACCTCTAGTCCTTTTCTTCTAAATGGAACGATGCGTTTCCACACAGAGAAATATACCGAATTGTACCCTAAAGCGAAGGAATCGTTGGAAAACGACAGGTTTGTTGATGACTTGATAACGGGGGCAAAAACCGAAGAAGAAGCGTATGAACTGAGCTCTAATTCGTGAGATATCATGTCAGCGGGGGGATTCCGTCTACGCAAATGGCAGACAAACTCCCACCCACTAAGGGAGCTATGGGAAGAAAAGGGCTTTGAAGTGGCCTGTTCGAATGAGAAAATTAGTTTCTCTGAAAAAACTACAATGAAGATTTTAGGCCTCACTTGGGAACCTTCCACCGATTTATTTTGGTTCGAGTCGGAATAGCTTTTGAGCTCTATCAGCGAATTACCAAACACGAAGAGAAGCGTGCTAAAGGCATCGGCAAAAATATTTGATCCTTCAGGATTCCTAACACCATTCACGGTTCGCATAAAGATCTTATTTCAAGAGCTTTGGCAAGAAGGCCTAGACTGGGACGATAAACTATCCGGCCCCTTAAGGCTCGTTTACATGTGTGCGAGAATTAAGCATAAAGCGGAGAGTAGAAGTTGAAAGTCGAATCTTTTTCTCGCTCCTTAAATAATCGCGTCTGACAAAAGCGTTTGTTCCCGCTGCTCCACCCGCTCCTTTGTTTACATACGAGCTGGGCGGTAGCATGAGCCTAGATTGCAGAGTTGCCTTTCAGTCGGAAGTAAACAACTAAAATGGTGTCGACTGTCGTTAGTTTGCTTCTGGTTAAAAATAAACTATTGCTTTTGAAAAACATTCGATATATATAACAAAAATAGAATGGAACGTCGTTGGTGGGTACATCCTATATGGAGATATAGAAACAAAGAGGGCTATTTTCGAATTTTGGATTAACCTTAATTGATATAATTTATATATATTTTCTCTACTTGGGCTCAGTTATGGGCAAATTCTCGATGGCTTCTGCATAATTTTTGGGTTACCTGGTGTAGCATGGCTGCCAGATTCCTGGAGTTTCTACTCCTTTGGTCTGGCAGGGTATTATACCTCCATGTTACATGCTCCTCTTCCCTACTTTACTTTAGTGATTTTTTCGATGATCTCAATTTAGTAGTTAGTCGCTTCTCAAAGAGAACAGTTTTGATTTTTATTTGTCAGTCAAAAACCGTGAAGTGTACGAGTTAAGTCGGGTTTATCCCTTTAAATCATTAATAAAGAATATAGAAGATTTCTTCTAATTAGGGATATTTAAAGTAAGTTGTCTTTATTCATTTTTATGGCCCTCGGGAGATTCTCCCTTAGTTAATTTCTACGGAGGGTTACACTAGGTTCTCTGGTTTACTCATTATCACGGAAACGAACAATCCATAAATATTCCCTAAGTTTATTTAAAAAATATTTTTCCATGAATCGCTTTATAAGTATTGCGATTTGCTTTGCGAACATTTTGAACTTATGTAAGTTTTGACAATTTAAAGACATTTCATAATTAATTTTAATATATATGTATAGTTCTTAGATTCACGTTTTGCATAGACATATTTGTTTTCGTATCATAGAAACTTCAAAACCTTTGTAAGAATGCCGTCTGCGAAGGGGCAAAATATTCATTTTATGGAACAAGATCATAAGCCTCTCCCAGAAGTTTTATGATTGTTTATATTACCTACTCATAATGATGTTCTTAAACTACAATCAGGTCGTTCATAGCTGTATTATTATGATTTAACTAAATAATCATTGTATCGAAAACAATAGTAACGACGGCTAAACCTCTAATTGTTAATACTCAGTCATAACGCTGTAGTGCAAATATCCATAAAGGTACAAGGTTATAAGGGTTTATCATCATATCAAAAAAATACAGACATGTTTCACTTCTGCGGAAGTCCATGACAACTGCGGTAACGGGACACCCAAAATTGGGATTCTACGGGAGACAACAAATATGGTGGGAGATATTGAGTTGAAAAATCTTTCAATGACATTTCGCTGTCCAGAATTACCTTCTCAAGTTTTAATTGGGGGGTGTATTGGGGGCTATGAAACATAACTATTTTGAATGGCGAGCGTTAATTTAAAATAAGTTTTATACTCGGATTGGTGCACCTAAAGGCCAAGTTTGCAGCGAGCTAAATTGTTCGGTAGATTTTATTTCACGCAGATTCAACGTAAATATATTTTATTAGAACTGTCTTACCTTTTCCTACTTAAATTTAGAAGACGGTGGAACAGTAATGTGGTTCTATTATCATATTTGAACACCACGTGAAATAACCCATCAATAAACATAATTCATCCCTATTATGGCCGCGTTCAGCAGAGCTCAGCGGACTTAGCACTGAGTCAGCGCTTTTAGCTGTGTCCTACTGAACAGATTTTGTTTTTGGACTTTGACGTCATGCTTCTCAGCGCTGAGCCAGCGCGGCCACCAAAGAAAACAGTCGGTTTTTGGATCGCGTGACGTAAAACGCGTAGTTCTCAGCTTTGCGAAAAAACATGGAGAAATTATTACAAATAGCTCTTGCAGATTCTGGTGGGACTACCTATTTAATTGCCGTGAAACTAGCTGATCACGCGAGAATTTTAATAGATATGTTAGTTTTTCTAATTTTTATTATTAAGTTGTTCTTATTTATCTCTATAAATAGGTTTTCATACGAGTTTTGTTAAGCCTTGGTACCTTGAACGCTTTATTGCACTACCGTCATTTTTAAAACACCGATGACTTAGAAAAAGCGTTCAGCAAGCTATGACGTCATTATGACGACAAAGCTCACCGATAAAAGTTTCCCAAAATCCGCTGTCTTGCTTGGTGAGCTCTGCTGAACGCAGCCTATATTATATATGTAGATCGCTAGTTGTACGATTCAGCTTAAAGAATCATTAATACATTTTAGTAGTAGAAATCAATTACAATATGTCCTGACAAATGTTTGAGATTATGTCATCATAACCTTCACGGATTTTTTTAAGGTAGTCGCAATATAAGAGGACGTTTGGAGGATTGCGGGGTAAACTGATTTTACCTGCCTGCGCATAATATGGCGCCACATCCAACAGCCACAAACTGGTGATTATTCCCCCATACGTTTATAAACAGGCTGTTGGTTAAAACATGATGTTGTTACTCTAGCCTGCGAAAGAATCATAAATAGACGGTAGTTGCTAAACATGTGGGAGGGTGAAGAATAGGAGACAATAATAGCGCCCCAATCGTCAATCAACGGAAACGTATCGATTTCCATTCTTTTAACAAAGTATAAGACTGACGTCATTCATGGCCTTTTGACGATACTGTACCTTTGGATACTAAACGCATATAACGTACGATATCACAACATTAGCTGTAAATGTGAACTTATACATATTTCATTATTTCTGATAAGAGAGCTTTTTATTGCGATACTCTTGAAATTTAATTAAACTAGCTGGAAACCATAAGGTGATTATAAAATATATTTGGTCTTGCCGAACTTGTTCAAAAATAAGAAACCGTCGTCATGTTATGACGCTACTTCCGGATTTTCAAGCATGCGTGCCACGATTTTTAACGTGACGTGAGACTCTTGATTTATTGTTAAGCCATGAAGAAAGACTGCGCGTGAGGAAACTTGTTTTCAAGCTATCAAACAAATTTCCTCAGGCGCATTCTTGATCCATGACCTTACGATTCTGAGCGCGAGCGTCATTTCTCCAGACTAAAAACGTCACTCGTGACGATTTGTTATAATTTTCAATTTGCTCCTCCTACTTTAAATATTTATTTATTATCTTACGATATGTTGGTAATCGATTGATACGTAAAGAGAATCGGTAGTATTCATATTTTTTACATAGGTTCTAATAATTCGAAAAAACAAATATACTTTCGTAAAAATAATTGAAAGGGGAAATAAATATGGTTGACCCCTACAAACGGTTTTCCCCTCTTGGATTTTTAACATTTCATTACGTCTAAAGCCAAAAGCTTTACTTTAACGAGTTAAAAAGATAGTTTCTGTTAAATGATTTTATCTAAAATGTTTGTTCGCATCGAATAGCCTTGGTTCTAGTAGCCAGCTTCGCTTGCAGTGAGCTGATTTAAGTTTGGGAGATAGCAATTATTTCGTCATCAATGATGCGATTTGAGCTAAACACACCCAATTGATTTGCATAGATGTATAACTCTACCCTGATTTATACAACAAAATGCGTAGCCGATGAAACTTCGTATACTTTTCATTCACTTAAGGCCAAAACATAATGTCACGGGAGTCAATTTGTATATTGTGAAAAATGTAAAAGCGAGGTTCCTGAATTTGACCACAACTGCATCCGATATATTTCTAAGGATCACTTTCTTAGACCAGCCTTCCAAGGGTGTAACCCTTCCTTAAAGTCGCAAAAGTCCTCGTTCTGATATTGAAGGATTAGTTCGCAACACTTCTAAACACTTTTTGCAAGAATATCCATCCATATTTTCAATGTTCTTTTCTTCTAACCCAATACATGTAAAGTGATACCATTCTAAACAAGTTTCTCATTGGATCATAGCTTTAGATGGATCATTCCGTTGTCTGCAAATACAGTACAAACGATTCTTGTCATTTGATTGTTTCTGTTTTGATGTTGAAATTTCATTGTCATCATCATCTGATTCACATAGTTTTTTTCTTTTTGTGGAAGTTTTATCTTTTTCTTTCGGCATAGTGAAGTTATCTCTGTATTAAAATTTACTTTTCCGTGTGATCTTGCATAGCTTCATTCGTTTTAATCTAGTCAAGTTAACATTAGTTAAGTTATGACTTTTTGTCTAAATGATGAAGTTGAAAAACTAGAGTATACCAAAAATTATAGTTTTCGAGTTATGACGTTTTGGTTAAATAATAATCTAAGCTTTTGTCTATGAAGGGATATCCACACTAAGCCTGTGGCTTGTTTACAGGTGGGTCCCTTTACAATGCATAGAGGGGTGGTGGCTAGCCTCTATGCCACAGCTTACCTACAGCGCCCTATACTAACTATTACCGTTAACCTCTGCAAGTTTTGATGGAAAGGAGAAACCGGGTTAGACCGCGCAGGAAAACTCCTTTTAACAAGCGGGGAGAGAACTTGCAGACTCTACGCAGAAGGATTTGTTCCCAGATTTTCTCCCGGTGCCACAGTCCGGGATCGAACCCGGGATCCTCTTGCTGCGAGGCGAAAGCGCTAACCGCTACGCCACCCCACTGATGAAGCTGAAAAGCGAGAGTATATTTTAAAAACTTTTTTCATTTGCATTTTATTATTATTATTAATAATATTTACCGTCAAACAAGTTGCATACCTCAGCTTTTCAATAATTTTCCAATAAGAAATTATTTCTGACAAGTTTAATCGCATTAAAACGTTTAAAACAAACGATAATTCACGGAATTTTAAATTTTCCTGACTGTAGCAGCCGATTCACGACTTGAGCAGACGACGACCCTTTGCTTTCCCCCCGAATCCCCTTTGTTAACCCTAACTTCCGGCGATAGGGAATAAGGTGGATTTCTCCCAATGTAGCAGACGACAAAACTCCCTCTTAGTAGTTTAGTATCATACTATAAATAAAACCTACTGTTCCTAAGAGCACCAATGAAATTTGTGTACCGCGTCGACGTAGATACGGGTAAAATATGGCGGACGGTTTAAAGTTAGCCGTTACAGATTCAAATATTTAAGCGCAATTATCTCTTTTTAAATGTTGTTTTTTTAATTTTTAGTTTTTCCTCATATTTTAACGGGTAATTTTCCATATAAAACCGTTAGTAATTTGTGCTTCTTGGCTAAACATGGAACTGTCCCTTTAAGACCAATAGCCACCAATTGGTCAAAAGAATTTCCCAATTCTTTAAGGCAAATTTCGACAGTGTCTTTGTAAAGATCACCGTGAACAGTTTCATGGAAATTCTAAATATTAATTTAATATTAGAATGTTTACACCAATTAAGTCTTTGTTGTTTAATACCTTGCAGGTAAAACTTAACCAGGCTTTAGCATTAGGGTACTGTTTTAAGAGTTTGATTAAGGCAACACCTTACAATAAAATTTTATTTAATTAATACCCCTAAGCCATTTTTAAATAAAAATTCCTTCCTTGTGGGCGGGAATAGTTTCAAGGGCTAAAATATCACAATTGGCATTTAATAAAGTTTGTATTTTAGGACGATGCCATTCCATCAATTCCTAAAATAATTAGGATATATTTGAAATTGGAGACCAAGAATGGGGGGAATCTCTGACTAATACCTCAATGGTCATGTTATCAACACATTTCCCATGATATTCCGAGCCACCAGCCTGAACAGCCCCATATGACCCAATGGACGCAGCTACCTTTATCTCGTTGGCTGCCAAATTTATTTATACCCCCATTCGCGATTCATATTTTTTTAAAAATAGGCCAAGTAAACTTTTACAGTAAAATTGGCTTACTGTTACGAACGGAATTTTTAGCCTCCCTAGCTAAATCTACACTGGATGCCAAAAGTTTCTTGGCTTCATCAACACTAAGGTTCAAATGTTTAACAAAACCGTCAATAGACGCTTGGTAACTGCACGTAGTAATAATTTCGGCACCAGAGTTTAAGTAACTTTAATTGGAATTAAGTTATAAGTTACTATTTAATCAACTATGATTAAAATAATAACCATACTTTATATGGGCTTGAACAATATCACGAGGTGCTGTTTTTAGAAGTCTTGAACCCCATAATGGATCGCTCTAACATTAATTAAACCCCTCATTTAATTTCCCTCCCCCATAACTAGTTTTGAATTAACTTACGTCAATAAGGTGTCCAGATTTAAGTAATTCCGTCAATCACTGTGTATTGTTTTTCTTTGGTTGGGGAAGTCATTTTCCAAACTAGTATTGAAGCCTAATCAGGATTAACACTAACGAACGCTGCCAAAACGAAACTTTACACGCCGAGAAGAAAAATACGCCACCTGCCAGTGTCAAGGTCTCGAACTACAATACCCCAAAGCGTCAACAACAGAAAAGGAATGCGTACCACGTGTTAGAGGGATTGCGAAATATTTTGCTGTCAAATGTATTCAACAAATCATATTAGGTTATTCTGGCGCGCAATTTTGTTCGTAGCATCAGTGGTAGCATACGCAAACCGGTGTGAGGCGCTTATCGTGTTTGTCCCTGAAAGTAAAATTTTCCCACGCCCATAAAGGCAGCAGCTTTAAAGATTGCCAGTCCCGGACTGCTAAATATTTATTGGACTTCTCAAATATAAGAGTCCAAATATAGAGTGGTACTGAGACGGGAGGAGCTACGTGAACGTGACGTCCAGATTGGTAGTCTGTATGGCCTGAGCTGACGAATTCCAATATGGTCGCCGAAACCGAGGTAAAAGATAGGAGTCTGTGACGTCAGGACCAAGTTCGTGGTAGCAGACTATTTTCACTATCGACTTGGAGGAGGTAAGTTTATACTGGAGTAGTAACTCTTATCGGGACCTCTGTTTTAAAGCATTAAAGGGATATTTCCATATATATTCATAGCATTGTATGTCAATAAGACTTATTAATTTGGATAAAACAACAAATAAGGATTACGAAAATATACATATTAAAATATATTTTATAATTTTTACCTAATTAATGGCAAATGAATTTTGAATTTATGAGATCGTAGATCCGCAAGCGGAATATCGCTGAACTAGTGTTTTACGTCATTTTGACGTTTCTATTTTGCGACAAGCCCCTACCTACCTTCCCTTCTCTTCTTATCTTAGGGGTTTTCCTACTGCAGTAGCTTCCATACTTAGACTATCATTTGAACATGATGGCTTCTCAGACTCAGGTTCCATACTTTCTGTGCTAGTTTCCTAAGACTTGGTTTTTAAGTGTTTTTCTAAACGGAACAATCGCGATAATTTTTTAGTAGCCTTTTCATTCTGTTAGCTATTTGATAATATTGAGCCGCTAAATACGGGGTAAGTTAAAAATAAAAAAAATAAAAATGACTACTAAGCCTTTGCCAACTAAACGAATGAAAAAATGCGCAATTCCTGATTGTACAAATTATTCTCGAGAAAGTTCATTCACGTTTCACGGTTTTCCAAGCGATAATACCACAAAAACAGAATGGATTGAGACTATGAAGAAACAGTATGGCTCAAAATTTCAGTTTAAAAATTATATGAGAATTTGCTCAGTACATTTTGCGAGTGAATGTTTCGAGAGTTCCCGAAGTCGTAGCCCAGTTAAAAACTAAATCGAGCTCCCTTAGGGATATGAGAATTTTGTTAAAAAAGGGTCAGTTCCATCTGTTTTTCACGCGTCCACTTCCTCGGCTACTAGAGAAACCCCAATACTGGGACACTTGTAACGATCTTTTTACGTATCGTTGACATTCACTACTACTGCTAAAAGTACTAAGGGTATTTTAAATTTAGAAAGCAATACTCAAAGGGTTCGCCATACCAATCATAAGTTTATTTCAATTCTCTAATGACTTTTAAATATATTGTAAGTGTTTTACTATTGAGCTCTTATTGAATTAAATGCGTACTATCTAATTTCGCATTAAGACCTTAAAACTATACATTGCTACTATATCCTAACATCACTGTGAAGCTAAATTATCCCCGACAGTTACTTTATATTCCCTCCGAAATAATCATGCACGCGAACTCGACCAATGCCATTTAAATATTAAATATATCTCGCGCACGGTAAAGTTATTTCGCGTTAGGCCTTTAGCGGTTTAAGAGGGTACTCAACACTATACGGTGAAACGTTCCTTTCCATCGGCGATAGTCGTTCAGGAACGGGTGATGGTCATCTAGCGGTTATGACGTTCATCGTGACCCAAGGGCTATACGGCGACAGCTCGGCTTGGACGGACGGCTATCAAGTGGCTCGGTTCCGGCAGGGTTCGGTCAAGTTGCGGCCAGCGCAGGTATTTAGAACTCCATTCGGGAACGTAGTGGCTCGTGGCAATTCCTTGGTTTAGACTACTTCGGGTGATCAGCTCGTGGTAGTTCGTCAGCAAGGGTATCGTCTCGTCTGATTAAGTTTCATCCCAACTCTGTCCAAAACTGCTTATCTTCTCTCGATGTAGCCGAGTTTTATCAAGTGGTTAACCTCTGAATGAGAGGGGAGCCAATCAAAGTCGTCCCTTAGGTCGTGAACTTCACCCAGTCAGGTGTTTTCTATTTGTTGTTCTCTCTACTTTCTTTATGCCCCAAACCGGTAGCGTTCGGGGTCATCCGATGGTGGAAAGATTTTCGAGTCCCATGACGTAGGCATCCAGGTGTTTTTCAAGCGACGATGTTGGGACCGGCGTGGAGACCCATGACGTAGGCGCGCGCGTTGTTTCTCATTATATCTAGACATTGGCCGTTTACAAAGGCATGGTTCGAGTTTCAAATAAAAGAAGCATGCACACTCGCGAATTTCTAGCAATGATATACAATAGAATCTAAATTCTGTTTTCAAAGAATATTTTCGGTATGGTCATATGTATTATGTTACTTTTGGCATGGCGAAGTGTTTTTTGTTAAAAATATACAAAAGGTAAAAGGGGTTAGAGGTCAGGTCCAAGCTGAGGTCAGGCTATGATAACTATAGTGGGGCATTTCCAAACTCTATTCAAAGCTATCCCAGGAATAAAACTAAAAACCCAATAAACATACTAAATATAAAGGGATACTGAAACTCCGAAAATATTTCGCTACACTCCCCCCATCTTAGCGCCTAACGACCTCGAGAGGCAACAGACTAAAAACCCAAAAAAAAAATTCTTAAAAAAAAGGAATAATTAAAAAAAGATATTTACACAACGGAGATATTAATAAATAAGGGTATTTACAGGGAAATCTATATACAGGGGCTTCAGCTGACCTATGCTATGGCTTTATTTCCGAGGGCCAGGAGTGTACAGTTCCTGGATGGAAAAAGGCTCGAGTAACGATACTCTTTTCACACAAAATCGCTGTCGCTATGGGAAATTATTTGCGGGATCGCAAGGTCATGTGAAAACCTTTGTCCACTGGAGGGCGAACAATTAACGGTTTTTGTTTGGTGGTTTTCTCAGAAGTTGTAATCTGAGGGGCACTATTCAAATCTGGATCACGCTCAGTATAGAGCTTAAGTTCTCTAAGATTGAATGTCCCTTTAAGTTGCTTAGTACCATCAACGGGGCGCAACTTGTAAGTGTAAGGGGAGAGTTTACTATCTATAACAAAGGGGCCTTCCCATGATTTAGCCAACTTTGCTGAAAACCTATCCCCTGCCGATGATTGGTAATGAGTTTTCTTTAGGACTATATCTCCTTCCGAAAACTCAAATTCTCTCTTCTTTAGATTATAACGGTCAGCATTTTTATCTTGCGTAACTACTAAATTTTCTTGAGCTGCCTTAATTGCGTTTGCTATTATCTCTGCTCTGCGTAGGGGTTCTATGGTTTCGCAGGCCTTTGTGATTTGTGTGTTATCTATGGTCATGATTGGGGGTTCCCTAATTTCTCTCCCAAAGTTCATGAAGGATGGCGTAAAGCCCGTAGACTCATTTTTAGCGGAACGCAAAGCCATCACAAACTGCTGCAGTCCTTCATCCCAATATTGGTGACTGTTTTTAACATAACATTTGATCATCATTCCAAGGTTTCTATTCGCTCGTTCCGTTTGATTGGATTGAGGAGAGTAGAAGGAGGTAAAGCGCTGTTTGTTATTAAAAAGAGCGCAAACCTCTTGCATGATTTTTCCCACTAATTGAGGCCCATTATCAGAGACAATTCTCTTCGGCACTCCAAATCTGGAAAATACTTGGTTGACCAATATAGTAGCTATGTTTTTAGCAGTGGCTTTCTTTAAAGGAAAGGCTTCTACCCACTTAGTCGCGTAATCTAGTACTACTAAAATTTGTGTATTGCCCTTTTTACTACGAGGGTATTCCCCTTTTAAATCTATGCCAATTACTTCCCATGGCTCTGAGGGTTCGGCGGACTTCATTAAACCGGCCTGTTTAACTGGTGGGGTTTTGTGGGCTTGGCAAATTTTACACGACCTTACGAAGCGATGCACATCCTTGGTCATGCCTTCCCAAGTATAGTATTTTCTAATACGATCTAATGTCTTACTATAACCTTGGTGACCAGATGATGGGATATCATGGCAAGCGGAGATGACGTTTTTAACTAACTTTTTGGGGACTAATACGCAAGAAGAATCTATACCCAGGCTTTTACTATTGTCTACGCCATTAGGGGTCCTACTATTAGAGACTTCATTCCCAGGACCTATTCTATTATCCAAGGGAGCACTACTTGTTTCTCCTGATTGACCTAAGGGGGTAACGTTTCTATAAACTAGCCCGTCAATTAATTCACAGGAGGGTGCTACGCGTTTTACCCATTGTCCTACAACGTCTTTAGCGTCTAATATTCCTCCCTCCAGAAAGGTAACTAAACGACCAATTTTATTGTCTGACCGCTGCTTTTCCATGATAAGTTCTCTATCTAGAACTATGGCTTCGGAATCAGTGGTATCTATTTCCACCGACGCTACTGTTTCTTCTGACTCAAATGATTCGGGGATGCGCGAAAGGGCATCGGCAACTACATTATCTTTACCCGGCATATAAACTATCTTGAAATCAAATGGCTGAAGTTTTGTACTCCATCTCATTAGTTTTCCAGTCGGGTCCCTCGCGTTTTTAAGCCATTCTAGGGATTTATGATCTGTCCTAACTTCAAATGTCACCCCTTCTAAATAAACCCTAAACTTTTCCGTGATTGCCCGAACAATAGCGAGGCATTCACGCTCTGTAACGGAAAGTTTCCGCTGCGTAGCATCTAAGGTCTTGCTTGCGTACCGTCTATTGTTCGAGTTAATATTGCGCCTAGTCCTACGTTACTAGCATCAACAAAAAGTGTAAACGGGGTTTTAAAATCAGGGGAGGCTAGGATTGGGGCGCTAGTCAGTTTTTCTTTTAGAGAATCAAACGCCCTTTGTTGTTCTGGGCCCCATACCCAATTTACATTATCGTGGGTTAAGTGGTGCAATGGCGAAGCTAGTTTGGCAAAATCTTTTATAAAGCGTCTGTAAAAGCCGGCCATACCCAAAAATCTACGTAGCTGTCTAACAGTACGGGGGATGGGGTAACTATTTATGGCACTAACTTTGTCAGGGTCCACCTCTATACCTTGTTTAGAGACTAGGTGACCTAAGATGTGCGCTTTTTTTCGGCAAAATTGGGTTTTGGACGATTTTGTAGTTAGTCCGTCGCTCTTTAATATGGTTAGCACTTTTTCTAAACTTTCTAAATGCTGTTCAAACGTATCCGACACTATATAGAGATCGTCAAAATAGTCGAACACTCCTTCCTTAGCTAGACTCCCGAATAAGTTATTTACTAATCTTTGAAAAGTCGCGGGGGCGTTAGTAAGCCCAAACATCATAACCTTTGGCCTATAAATTCCACTATGGGTTACGAAAGCGCATGTGTCCCTACTGTTCTCGTTAAGGCCTATTTGCCAATAACCGGACATCATGTCTAAGACTGTAATATATTCAGGGGCCTTTACAGACTCCAGAATATCCTCAATTCGAGGTAGCGGATAAGAATCCCTACGAGTTACGTTGTTTAGTTTGCGGTAGTCAATTACTAATCTATGTTTTCCATCTGGCTTGCCTACTACTAATGTTGGTGCACACCAGGGACTATAGCATGGTTCAATTACTCCTAGGTCTAGCATTTCCTTAACAATCCCATCTATAATCTCTTTCTTATGGGGAGAATACCTATATGGGGGGCACGCTATTGGTGAACTATTACCCGTGTCAACAAAATGTTCTGTGGATTTGGTCAGACCAGGTGTGGTTGAAAATACGCACTTAAATTTAAAAATTAGGGCTCTTAATTTTTCCCGTTTTTCCTCATCTATCGGGGCTTCCTCTAGTGCTTTTATAATTGTCTCAAAATCAAAATTTTCGTCTTCAAATAAATTACAGTCGGTCAAGTTAAAATTAATCCCACTATTGTAAAAATCATACAATGCGCTGGGGTTTGAATCCCACCACCAACTCGACTGGCCATAACTTACGGTCATGCCTGCACGTTTCAAAAAATCTAAACCAACTATGCAGGGATACGCTAGGTCGTCAAGAACGATTGCCTCATGAATCAGGGTTTTTCCTGGAAGTTCCAGGGGAACGCTAATTGTTTCTCTAGCTACTATTGTTTTACTATTTACTACTTTAAGGGTCAGTTCTACTGGTTTGTTTACAAATCCCAACTGATTCAAAGAATTATTAAGCTTTCTATCTATTAACGTAGCGGAGCTACCAGAATCTAACAAAGCTATTGTTGGTATTCCCGCCACATTAAGCTCAATTAAACTTTTCCTTTTAGTACTATCTGAAACATGTAAGCAATCTTTGGCGAAGGGGTTATTTTCAATTTTTACTTTTTTTGGGGGGCGCCCTCCTTGGACACGCCCCCTCGACCGTTTCCCGAACTATTTTTGGGGCAATACCTTTTGATATGTCCCTTTTCATTACAATTTGAACAAATAATGGTGGGGCATTGTGGAATCTTGTGGCCCTCCAAATTGCAATGGTTACATCTAAGGGTGTAGCTATAATTGCCATTGTTTTCACTGCTATGCCTTGAACTAGTGGGAAAACTATCTGGCCTATTGTTGAAGTGGCTTCTCTTTCTGTGGGCTCTATGACTGCCTCTACTTTCACTTCCATTCCCACTGTCGCGGGCTTGACCCCCTCCTAAGCCTTGGGAAAGTTCTACGCGTACAGCTGCTTCAAGGAGATCACTAATTGTGGCGTAGGTTTGGGTAGCTAAATAAGGCTTAATATCTTTTCGCATGTTTCTAAACACTGAATCTACTTGTCTTTCAGGGGGCAAAGGAGTTTCCATTTGGAGAATAATTTCTCTCATCCCATTAATGTAATCCCTAACACTCTCATTATAGTGTTGTTTCCTATTGATTAATTGCTCATTTAGCACGGAATCATTAACTTCGTATGCAAATTCCTTTTTAATTTTAGACTGTAGGTCCGTACAATCCAAAGGCTTTGTTGGCAAAGATTGCCACCAATCAAGTGCAGGGCCGATGAACATTAACGGAACCCACTGTTGTATGAAAAGAGCATCGCTAATACCTAGAGTTTCCCTAATTTGTCTAATTTTGACCAGGAAGTCTTTAGTGCTCATGGAGCCTGGCTTCCCCGAGAATTCTGGCGTGTTTATCTTAGGCCTTTGTGGCTGAGGAAAGCTGGACGAGGCCGACCCCGATTGAGAACTGGGCGACACCTGTGGTGCTACTACGCTATTATTTGTATTTACCGCTAGGGGGCTATTTTGACCCGCTGAACCTACTACTAAAGGGTTAATAACCTGCTGCTGACTAATCAGGGCAGGTGGGGTTAGACTAGGTGCTCCCACGGTCGTTGTGCTAAGTTGCGCGGCTGCCTGCTGCGCCTGAATTTGTACCATTAATTGTAATTGAGATGCTAAATCTGCTATCTGTTTTTGCAAATCTGCTACCATTTGCGGCGAAATTATTGGCGTGTTCATAAGGGGTGTAGTGTTAATTACAGAAGGAACTGGAGTTGTATTTTGACTACTAACGGTAGTTTGTAAGCTACCTGAGGTACTACTATTAACTACAATCGGATTAAGGGGGGTTGGGAGAGTACTACTACTACTAGTGACTCCAGCCACGGTGTTTCCTAACGCACCGGGGCTCGGGCTATTTCCCGCCAATCCACCACTACTTCCGGTCAAAGCATTCGAGTTCATATTTGTTTGGTTTCTTTTGTGCGCTCTCTGAGCTCTATCTATAGCCTGAGTTTCTTTGAATGCTTTTAAACACTCGGCACAACTTGAATAAAAACCCGCTTGCGGTTGGCAATTTAAATGATTAACTAATTTGTCCTTCATAAATTAACACATAACACTCTAAACGTTATTATGCTTTAGCATACTAATTTTAAATTTAGTCCTAACGAGTTCATGGAAAGCCTCCGTACTAGTTTTACTGGCATAGAGAGACTATACCGGCCACGGACCCCCAAAATGTAACGATCTTTTTACGTATCGTTGACATTCACTACTACTGCTAAAAGTACTAAGGGTATTTTAAATTTAGAAAGCAATACTCAAAGGGTTCGCCATACCAATCATAAGTTTATTTCAATTCTCTAATGACTTTTAAATATATTGTAAGTGTTTTACTATTGAGCTCTTATTGAATTAAATGCGTACTATCTAATTTCGCATTAAGACCTTAAAACTATACATTGCTACTATATCCTAACATCACTGTGAAGCTAAATTATCCCCGACAGTTACTTTATATTCCCTCCGAAATAATCATGCACGCGAACTCGACCAATGCCATTTAAATATTAAATATATCTCGCGCACGGTAAAGTTATTTCGCGTTAGGCCTTTAGCGGTTTAAGAGGGTACTCAACACTATACGGTGAAACGTTCCTTTCCATCGGCGATAGTCGTTCAGGAACGGGTGATGGTCATCTAGCGGTTATGACGTTCATCGTGAACCAAGGGCTATACGGCGACAGCTCGGCTTGGACGGACGGCTATCAAGTGGCTCGGTTCCGGCAGGGTTCGGTCAAGTTGCGGCCAGCGCAGGTATTTAGAACTCCATTCGGGAACGTAGTGGCTCGTGGCAATTCCTTGGTTTAGACTACTTCGGGTGATCAGCTCGTGGTAGTTCGTCAGCAAGGGTATCGTCTCGTCTGATTAAGTTTCATCCCAACTCTGTCCAAAACTGCTTATCTTCTCTCGATGTAGCCGAGTTTTATCAAGTGGTTAACCTCTGAATGAGAGGGGAGCCAATCAGAGTCGTCCCTTAGGTCGTGAACTTCACCCAGTCAGGTGTTTTCTATTTGTTGTTCTCTCTACTTTCTTTATGCCCCAAACCGGTAGCGTTCGGGGTCATCCGATGGTGGAAAGATTTTCGAGTCCCATGACGTAGTCATCCAGGTGTTTTTCAAGCGACGATGTTGGGACCGGCGTGGAGACCCATGACGTAGGCGCGCGCGTTGTTTCTCATTATATCTAGACATTGGCCGTTTACAAAGGCATGGTTCGAGTTTCAAATAAAAGAAGCATGCACACTCGCGAATTTCTAGCAATGATATACAATAGAATCTAAATTCTGTTTTCAAAGAATATTTTCGGTATGGTCATATGTATTATTTTACTTTTGGCATGGCGAAGTGTTTTTTGTTAAAAATATACAAAAGGTAAAAGGGGTTAGAGGTCAGGTCCAAGCTGAGGTCAGGCTATGATAACTATAGTGGGGCATTTCCAAACTCTATTCAAAGCTATCCCAGGAATAAAACTAAAAACCCAATAAACATACTAAATATAAAGGGATACTGAAACTCCGAAAATATTTCGCTACACACTCTAGTGTCTCATTAAATCCCGCAAAAAAACTTCGTACCGTGGTGAGTTCATTTTTGCTTCTAATCTAAATATACTCCTGAACTATGTTCATTTTGTTAAAAAAAATCACAATAGGTTGCCAGTGATTGTAGCAAATATATACAAACAATACCCGCTAAACTAATGGGTTTCACTAGAGACCGAGAAACGCAAACATCTATTCAAAGAAAAACTGTCATCGGTAATTTTTATTACTTAACACATCAGGACTATTGACTTTGACTGTATAAAATAATTAATTTAATTTTTAAAGGGTGCTAAACTGAGCCTGTAAAAAATGTAGTGCAACATGATAAAGCTTGTCAAACAGATATAGCGGAAGCTGAGGAATTGCAAATTAGTTTGAGTCAAGAAGCGAAGAACTTCTTACATGTCGAGAGAGATGAAGGGGAAACGCTTAACCCTTTTGACAAAAGTTATACTCCATCGAAATTACCGGAAGAAGATATAAAAAAGTAACTTTAAAGTTCTTGAAAAAAGGCAATTTTTAACTTTTTAGTATTGACCAGAAAGTATACTTTTTATGGAATAATTTTTAAAGAGTTCGTCAATTCAATCTGGATCCGAACATCGCCATGAGAGAAAATAAATACATTGTATTTGAGAGCGCTCATCTCCAATTATTTCACTTTTGTTTCCAATGTTTATTACCCTGTACTGTCACTACAAAATCCTGGGGTTCTATGGTAACAGTAGAGACTGATTGCGAAAGGGCTCACTCTCTCGTTTGGCAAAGTCAACCATTGCTAGGTCGAAAGCCTCTGGGCAACATTATAAAGGCAGCTTCAATCCTTTTTTCCGGCCTCAACCCAACCCAAGCGCTGCTTATGCTAAACTTTGCTCAAATAGAGACTATTAGTCGGTCAACTTTTTTCCGAATACTGAGAAGTTTTTTACTTCAGACTGTTAGAGAAGTATGAAACCGTCCAATATTGGTAATTTTCAGTTGATATTTATTATATTCCTTTACCAAATTAGGTTTGGCAAGAAGAACAAAAAAAATATTTCATTTGCTTAAAAAGAAAAAGCTGCATCTTGGAGGAGATGCACGATCGGATTCGCCTGGTTTCTCTGCTAAATACGGCACTTACGTTTTTTATGAAAGTCAATTAAAGAAAGTCATACATCTGGTTCTTGTTCAAGTATGACTTATGGTTAATTATGACTAGCAATTACGAGAACTAATATAATTCTTTTCTAATTGTAGAGCACGGAAGTCAAAAATAGTGTGGCGATGGAACTAGAGGGTTTGACAAGGGGACTGAAGTATATAGCTGAATTTGGTCTCAAAATAGCTTCCATCGTTACAGATAGACACGTGCAAGTGCGCTCATTTCTAAAAACGTTCTATCCAAAAATTAAACATTTGTTTGACTGTTGGCATATGGTTAAATGTAAGGACATTAGCAAAGCATAATTAAAGTCTAGATAAACACTCATTTTTCCTCATAGCTTTGAAGAAAAAAATCCATGCTGCTGCGACCAAAGAATACGCAGTATTAAATGAATGGAACAAGAGTATCCAGAACCATCTTTATTGGAGTGCTACATCGAGTATGGGGAACGCAAAACTAATAAAAGGCAAATTTCTGTCAGTTCTTCGCCATGTTGCAAACATCCATAAAGGCCTTGGAAAACCTTTTTCAAGTGTACTCATGGTGATCTGACCTTAGACCAAAAGAAAAGGGAATGGCCAACCCCAGGTATTATTCGCAAGGGAGGACCTCATATCTAGTTTTAGATTGTTATACAATTGACATTCATTTATAGGAACTCCGCCTTTCGAGAAATTAAAAAAAGATAATGTGGTTTTGAGAAAGATATAATCCAAATATCTCCAGAAACTCAAACGTCTAGTGTAGAAACTAACAATTCTGTGCTGATTCATTTTGCCCCTAAAAATACTCTTTACTCTTACCATGGAATGGAAGCTAGGTGCGCTAGCTCTTAAAATAGAAAATAAATATTAATTACATATATATCAATATGAATTCCTCTTTAGGATGCTTATTGCAGCTCTACATTTTAATGAAAACTCAAATAAGATTGAAGCAAAAAACTAAACATGGTAAGCCAAGGTGGAATGTCTACTTTCCCAAAGCCAAGAAAGGAGAATATTCAGTCAAACCAAATGTGGATGAGAGGAAAAGTATGACAATGACCATAGAGCCTGTGTTAAAAAACGCGGACATCAAAGTTTCGCCAATCACTATTTAGTTTACTAGTGACTGATGGACTTGCAAACTCGCGAATGAAAGTAGTTCAGACATTTATGCTCCTTGGTTTAACCATAGCCCACTTGATCACGCGCATCACGACGCAAGCTCTTCGCACTATAGCTAAATTACTGAGATTTGTTTTAAACGTATCTAGTTTTATGGGCTCTTCTATTGCTTCGATAACATTACTTAAATCCATATTATACCTTCAAATACCTTTTAAAACATTACCAGCTACTCTGTTCTGGCTACAAACACAAATCCAGGAAGTTCTAGCATACACAATAGCAGACGACGGTAACATCGTAACCGCGAATTAACACAAGATCTATTTTAAGGGAGTGAACAGGCCCAGTATAGCTACGCCAATAAAACGGTCAACCACTGCGATACTCTGATGACTCGCGACTTTTGGCCATTTTCATACTTTTCCTCTCATCCACTTTTGGTCAAACCCATCATGCAAGCTACAACATTCGGTACATTACACCACGAATCTGTATAACCATGAATCTGCGAAAGGAGACATCAGTCAGGTGTTAGGAGCGGGAGAAGGGAGGGGGTGTCAGGGGTATGAATTCGAAACGTCACTTCCTTTTGTCTTGTGATTGGCTACTAGAGCAACGCAAAACGCGTCAAAGGCTGGGAGGGTAACGCCCAAAGCAAATCGACATGATAGAGCTTTATATTCATAGTTATTTAGATTCATGTTTACACTCATTTAAGAAAATTCATATATTCTTAAATAAATTTTTTTTGGATTATGCAAATTTGCTAAGAGAAAAACTACTTGCAAAATGCGAAAAATGTTACGACGAAGGCTCTCTTGACAGTGAAAGTTCTAGAACTCCTACACCCAGACCTCTATCATCACTCTTTGAGCATCCTGATAAGGAAGACGCAGGGGCAAAATATAAAACGAAGAGATTTACTCATTAAAACGATCAACATATTGCTACTTTTAAAAAAAGTATTGCATATTCTTCATTAAAATACTTTTGACAATATATTGTTGGTTTTCTTATTTACTGCATTATTATATATCCTATCAGACTCTGATTTAACGGAGGAGGAGTTTACATTCTGAAAAATATTTTATTACTAATAAATTTTGTGAAGAATTAAGTTTTGGTTTTGAATTTGAAGAGGAATTAGATCATCATGTAGGTTTCTTCATGACTTTAAAGGGTTTGTAGTTCCGTACGGAACCTGGATAAGTCTGGGATTGAAAACCGTGGAAATAAGTCAGGGTTTTTTTTCGGCCTGTCAAGTGGCGCCCTTGTGTCGAAATATCAATATCTGTCTGTTGGAGCGATCCCGTGAAGCAATAAAAATTGTAAAACCCAAAATCCTCAAAAACAGTCTTTGCCAATGCTAAAAAACAATACCTCCCCTTCTTATTGCTCCATGGGAGCGCTCTAGGAGAATAAATGGTACGTATTGTGCTTAAAATATGTAAAAATGGTCAGCGGCAACCTGGAAAAGTTAGGGATTTTCAATCCGAAAATTTTGTAAGAACCCTGCTTTTGATTATCTCATTACAATTTATCGCGTGCCTGGCTCCATGTATCCTGTATAGTCATTCGACGGATACTCTCTCCTTACCCGATTTACAACACAACTAGGAATTGGCCGCCTGTATCTTCTTCCCAATACTCTATGAATCCACCGAGTATACAGTCTACAGATTAGATACCTGTACACGCTATGTCATCCCATTATTAAAAGCATAAACCACTAATTACAAAAGAAGGTCAAACATATGGATTAATTTCATCCTCTTGAGGAACAAAATTATTTTCTCTGAACTCTTTAAATAAAATATCTAAAATATAGCGTCGTATGATATCATTGAAAGTTTCTGTTTCAATGACGCAATTCAAAGGACCAAGTTTTTCAATTAGGTTCTGATTTAGCCTATCAGTATCACCAGGGGTAAATAACGAAAGGAGTTAGAGACGCTAGCTTCCGTAGTGTAGAATACAGTGGGACTTTCAAACGTAGACACAGAAAAGAGAAAATGCCTCGGTCGCGCCGCCTATAATTCAAAATAAATATGATATTTTCCAACCAATAGCGTGGCAGCAAAGATTCGAAAGGCATGCTGGGATATCGATTTTCTCCTGTCTGCTAGTATTCGTCTGCTAGTGTTCGTCTGCTTACGACTGAGTGACAATTAGGCTTAGAGTAAAGTTTATTCATTAAGGTGCGCTTGAATTAGAAACATGGAACTTTAAAGTTGGTAAATTCCTTATTCGATAACGAAATGGAATTAAATGTCGTTTTTGCATCCTTCAATACAGTTTTAGTTGTTTTAATACAGTTTTAGTTGTTTTAATTTCTTTAGTCACAGATACAATCGATGATCCTGATCCCACAGTTCCCACTAAGCCTTGGCTCACTGGGCCGACTCTGTAACCGCGCACTTACGGCAAAACAAGTTTGATCACATTTTGAGGATTTCCCCGGCTTCAAATTGCAAATTGTTGACTTATCTTTCTTCTTTAAATCGCTATTTACTCGCGATTGAATATAATAATTATATTGGGTTGATTTATGAGACGACTTCACAACATCGACACCCGCCATTTTACTTTACCCAGAATACCTTGCGGCGCAAGATTTTAAGGCAAATTTTTTAAGGTTCTGGTCTTATTTACAATACAGTTCCAAAGATGGCACTACGTTAGTTGCAAATTCTATGACGTTTCAAGGTCCCACTGTATTCTACACTACGGAAGCTAGCGTCTCTAACTCCTTTCGTTATTTACCCCTGGTATCACGACAACAGAAACTTTCTTCGGCAATATGCATAATAAAGTAATAATATCTAAAATATTGCGTAAAATTACTGAAATATTCAGCATTAATCTCGCTTCGGAACAAGGGCTCCGTGGCTTAGTGGTTTAAGCGCCTGTCTCGTAAACAGGAGATCATGAGTTCGATTCTCGTCGGACCCTCGTTGTTATGATACTTGAACTAGTTTTCGTAACTATTAAATTTTGAAAAACAAAATATAATAGTTGCTTGAGATATGCATTAATGCAAACAATAGGGTAAAACTGCGAAGGAGTTAATTTACTAAAATTACTGAAATATTCAGCATTAATCTCGCTTCGGAACCAGGGCTCCGTGGCTTAGTGGTTAAAGCGCCTGTCTCGTAAACAGGAGATCATGAGTTCGGTTCTCGTCGGAGCCAAGCTGTTATGTTACTAGAACTAGTTTTCGTAGCTATTAAATTTTGAGAAACTAAAAATAATAGTTGCTTGAGATATGCATATATGCGAACAATAGGGTAAAACTGCGAAGGAGTTAATTTAGTAAAACTACTGAAATATTCAGCATTAATCTCGCTTCGTAACCAGGGCTCCGTTTCTTAGTTGTTAAAGCGCCTGTCTCGTAAACAGGAGATCATAAGTTCGATTCTCGTCGGAGCCTCGTTGTTATGATACTTGAAGTAGTTTTCGTAGCTATTAAATTTTGAAAAACTAAAAATAATAGTTGCTTGAGATACGCATATATTTAAACAATATACTCTAAAAATTCACCAGTCGAAATTGAATGTTTCAGCGTTCAATGTCGTGCAACTCCTGTGGTACGCTTTAGCATTGAAATATGAACGCTAATTGAGGCGTTTAAAAATGAACGCTACTATTAGCGTTCAAATATGAATCTACCCATGCAATTCCGCATGCTCTATAGTTCAAAAATGATTAGCTGTATGATCGCTTTACCATGCGTTATTGCTCGCCATCATTCAATATTAAACGTTTTACCGTTCAAATCTACGTGGTTATGCGATTATATTTACGTGGCTGGGAGTTCAAATTGGACTCCGAAGGCGTTCAAATGTGGCTGTAAAGGTGTTCAATTTAGTCAGGGTAGGCGATCAAATTGGACCGTAAAGGCGATCAAAATGGGCTGTAAAAACAATCAAATTGGACTGTAAAGGCGTTGAAGTATGGCTGTGGTGATGTTCAAATTTAGCTGCCAAGGAGTTCAAATTGGAATGTAAAGGCGATCATATTGGACCGCAAACGAATTGAAATTGGACTTAAAGGCGTTTAATTTGGACTCCAGAGGCGTTCAAATTGGACTGTAAAGGCGTTCAAATTGGACCGCAAACTAATTTAAATTGTACTCCAAAGGCGTTCAAAAGTGGTTGTATAGACGTGCAAATGAATTGAAATTGGACTGCAAAGGCGGATAAATTGGACTCCAAAGGCGTTCAAATAAGGCGTTCAAATGTGGCTGTAAAGGCGTTCCAATTGGGCTGTTAAGGCGTTCCAATTGGGCTGTTAAGGCGTTCCAATTGGGCTGTTAAGGCGTTCAAATTGGACTGTAAAGGCGTTCAAATTGGACTGTAAAGGCGTTCAAATTGGACTGTAAAGGCGTTCAAATTGGACTGTAAAGGCGTTCAAATTGGACTGTAAAGGCGTTCAAATTGGACTGTAAAGGCGTTCAAATTGGACTGTAAAGGCGTTCAAATTGGACTGCAAAGGCGTTCTAATTGGACTGCAAAGGCGTTCTAATTGGACTGCAAAGGCGTTCTAATTGGACGGCAAAGGCGTTCTAATTGGACTGCAAAGGCGTTGTAATTGGACTGCAAAGGCGTTGTAATTGGACTGCAAAGGCGTTGTAATAGGAATTCGCTGGCTTTTACAATTATCGCCTTTAGACGTGAAAATAATCGATTGAAGTATTTAATAAAAAAATTCTTTGCTAAAAACAGATACGATGGGAAATTTTGATTTAACAAATCTGTTTAAAAATTTATTCTTAAGAAAGTTTGTTAATGGCCGTTACAATGGGGGCAGAATACTTCGTAACGTCAATTTTAAAAATTATCTTTTGAAAATACTCCAAAGTCTTTGATATTTCCTTAGGGTATACCATTTGAAATGCATAATATCCCGCAAATAGGGACGCTATGGCCATTACTATGGAATCCACCTCAAATTTTACACTTTCAATGTGGAGTTGAAATGTTGAAGAAAATAGGTCTTCATTATCAAAAACCACAGTTGGCGTACTTGTCTCTGCTTCCTAAACCAAAACGGATTAAAATGGGTTCACCAATAAAAATTCGAAGATTAGTTTTTCATTCTATTACGAAATATAATACACATATAGGTACTTACTCCAACGGCAAACCAGTATTTGAAATCATCGTTAAATATTGAGGGCATGAGAAGAAGACTTGCCATAATTTCTCTCTCTGAAAGAAGTGAATAGTCAGCTTTTACATCTACATAATAAAAAGCCAGTCGTCGTCGTCGTCGTCGTCTCATCGCGCCTTTCAGAACGCGTTTTCACACCTTCTTTTCACAGCGTTAGGATCGCGTGACAGTTTCGAAAATTATTCTCCGGAAAGAATGCCTTTCCGTCTCAATCGCGCATTTCGATTTACACCCGTACCTCAATTAACCTTTTAATTAACATTAAATGAAAACCCTTTACAGACGCGTTTTTTCACGTTTTTCCTTTCTGAACGCGTTTTAACACCTTCTTTTCACAGCGTTACGATCGAGGGACGGTTTCGAACATTTTCGTCCGGAAAGAACACCTTTCCCTGTGAATCGCTGATTTCGATTTACACCCGTAACTCCATTAACTTTTTAATTAACTTTAAATGAAAACCCTTTACAGACGCGTTTTTCTCCCTCGCGATTTTATTCGTTTTCTCTCTGACTCTCCACGTTGAGGCTTTTGGGGGCAAGATATTGGGGGTCGTTTTCTCTCTTCCTCTCCGCGCGCCCTCCACGTTGAGCCTTCGGGGGCAAGATATTGGGGGTCGTTTTCTCTCTTCCTCTCCGCGCGCCCTCCACGTTGAGTTTACACCCACCCAAAACTTCTAAAATTTTCCTACAGAAAGGAAACCTTTGTCCTCTCATCGCGCTTTCTGAACGCGTTTTCACACCTTTCTTTCATATTAAACTTCAACACGGTTATCAGTGTGGTGAGAGAGGGCAAGTTTAAGCATTATGAAAGAAACAAGAGGGGCCATAATCATGCTTTTGAGAAATTTGAACACTAAGAAAGGTCTATGCAACGGAACCAGGCTAATTGTTACCGATATGAAAACGCATATAATTGTCGCTGAAATTATAACGGGTCCTTCCAAAGGAGAAGTAATTTTTATTCCAAGAATAGATCTAGCACCATCCGATTCGAACATGCCCTTTATTTTAAAGAGGAGGCAGTTCCCGGTTCGAGTTGCGTATGCAATAACTATTAACAAAGCCCAAGGCCAAACACTAGACCACGTTGGTGTATATCTACCAGAACCTGTTTTTTCCCATGGACAACTATATGTAGCGTTTTCTCGCGTTACTTCTAATAAAAACATTAAGGTTAAAGTTCAAAATTCGGATTACCAAGGTGCTCTTCTTAAAAGCAAATGTAATATTTTTACCAAGAACGTGGTTTATAAAGAAATATTGTGATTGCTTTACAACTGTTAACTATTGTTTGAAAATATCAAATACTCGCCAAGTCGAGTATTTTCTTTATACATGTTTTCCGATAAAAGCATTCATTGTTAATTAGTTTCACTTTTTAGTAGCAACTAGCTGAGGCAGCCCGCCCGTAGGGCGGGCAACTCAGCTAGTTAAATTCATATAAGCTTTAAAAACCTGGCTATATTTTATATTATCATAAATAAACAAAACATTTCCCTTTATGATTACCTTCAAGGGCGATGCTGCTTAAAACGTCTTCACTATTTTTTAGTAAAGCATGAACTTTTTGATTGCATGCGTTTTTAGATTTTCTGGCTAATGTGATAACGCGTTTTGAAATCTTCTTGAAATGATGCAATAGAATCTTCTCAGCAGATGGCCTTAAATTTTTTAAACGGATTAACTCCTTTATGAGCTGCAATAGAAAAAAGTTTGAAGTGGACAGCATTTAACTCTGACAACTAAACTTTATCAAGTCGTCTGCTTCATTCTTCCTTTAAAGGGAATTTTTTACCTGATTGTTTTCAATCAAGATGGGAAACTTTTCAATCAAAGTATTAACTTTAAAGGCAAAGGAAAGGTTTGGACGATATACTGCAGTTCGAAACATCTTTTCCTCTACTACACTTTCGTCTCTGCATGCCATAGTTTTTTGCAATTCCTTATTGAGAGCCTTAATATGGCATTGTATCGACTCTTCGTCTTCTGCCACTTCCGAAATCATCTTTAAAAGCAAAATAAATTATATAAGGAACTTATGCATAAAAATCGTTTAAAAATATGACCTACCAGACAGGTTGGCCTTTTTGCTTTAACCTTCTTAGCTGGGTTATTGGCAGACTCTGGAATATTTTCTGGAGCCTCGGGTAAAGGCCTCTTTCGGGCAAAACATCCCTTCATTGCTTTTATTTCTGGTACATTTGGATTATTTAGACGCTCATGTCGAAACTTATTCTGTGGAGCTGTAATCCAACTACCCTTTTAAAATAATGGTAATTAATTTGAGATCTTTAACACTTTAAAAAATATATCAATATCCACCCATAAATATTCAATTGCTAATTTGGTATGGCGCTTGGGTGGTGGGGTATAAATTAGGGATGCACCGATATATCGGTTACTAATATATCGGCCGATTTATCGGCCTATCTTTTTCATATCGGTATCGGCCAATATCGGCTTCGTGTAAACCGATATTTCCAGGAAAAATTTGACAAGAAATAAAGTACTCAATGAATACTAATTGAAACACATCAAACAAATTTATGCCCACAATTTAACATTTGCCTTTAAAAATGCAAGGTTTTCCACAATCTCAGTTTTATGCCGTTGTTAACGACTATGAGAAAGTAATTTCCCTAGTTTCCCAAACCTCCCGCAGACAATCGAAGTCGACAATGACGCTCTCTAATGTGTTTGGTGTCACTAATTTACATTTTGAACTTTTAACTTGTGGTCCATAAGTCTGCTTATAACGCTACTTCATGTTGAACATACAAGGAAAGAAGCTGCATTTTTACTAAAAACCAAGCAAGGATTTAACTTAGACCACACCATTTTAAGGACGGGGGTTAAGGCTAAAATATGTATCGGTACCACATTAAACGAAAAAGATGTCACACGTGTCTCTAATAAAACAAAGTAAAAACGTAAATGGTCCTAAATAATGCTGATTCTAATCTTGGAAACGATATTCATGGGGACATATTATTTTTTTATGGGCCGATATATCGGCTACGAATTTCCGATATATCGGCCGGCCGATATATCGGCTGTACCCATATCGGTGCATCCCTAGTATAAATCAAGCTCATACGCTTATTCATCTCTATCTGTCCAACAATACACCCTCCCTGTTGCCATGCCGGCTCAAATTTATTGGTGGATATTGATAGACTCGTGATTTTATGTACATAGCCGCTAGTGCCAGTCAGCCTGTCTCTCAAAAATGGATATTTCTCAATCAAAGCTTCTCCTATGTTCTGGTAATCACGCCCAGTAGGGTACCTAGAATATATAAAAATTTATAGGGTATTTGTACTTAAGAATGAGTTCAAAATAGCGAGTAAACTGAACGTATAATATTGTGACGGCCAATTTCGCTAGGCATTGGTGAAACTAGTCATTAAGATATATTTTCAATTTAATAAAAATCTTACCAAGTATATTTGTTAACATCCTCGAACAAGGTTTTTACCACTTGAGTTGAAAATTTTCGCTGGAATATTTTCGAATCCTTGTTTTTAATGAGGTCCATCACAACTCTGCTTAAACTTGGAACAACATATATCCTTGGCAGTTTTGATAACATCGGGCAGTGTCTAGTATCATCGGATGGCAGTCCAGCTCCTCCGTTCCCACTTTCGATTCCTCCGTTCCCACTTTCGATTCCTCCATTCCCACTTTCGATTCCTCCGTTCCCACTTTCGACTCCTTCGTTAACACTTCCGACTCCCGATGGTCCGGCTTCAGAGAGCCTATGATTCAAACGTACATTAGTATACCTTAAATTAAACTAAATTGATACTTTCTAACAATATCTTTTAAACTGATGATTTGTTTGGGAAATTGAAACTTTGTTTTGTCTGCAGAGGACTAAAATACAACACATTACGATTTCTAAAATCATTTTCAAATAAAACATAAAAGAAACTTACTCATTATGCAAAACAGCCGTTTCTTTTTTCTTCTCCAATGTTAAGTTTAGTCTGGAGGAGGTTGGGGGGAGACCTTCAACTTCCAGATCGTGGTCCACCCACTCTTTGAAAATATCATTTTCAAATACTTGGACGATTTTAATCGAATCTAAATTAAATAAATCTTGCAGCTTCTTTTGAAATTCTTCTTTTGTGGACAGTTCGTTGCATTGAAATTTTTTTTTACTTTCTTCACATGTCACATGGTACAGAAGTAGAGTCATTCTATAACAATTCAGTCTTGGTTAATTAGTTTATGGTTTAGACACACAACATTTTTTTGACCCAGCCTATATATTTGCAAAGGCCAGCTGTCAATTTCGTCACCAGGATTCATATTGTGCCATTTTTTTCTTCGTTTACAGTGTATGCATTATAGTGTTCTAAATATTTTCTACAGTGAACAATTCTACCACACATATGCCATAATTCGTTAATTTTAACCATGTAATATATCCTTAGGAAAACGCACTCGTCTTTACAATTTAAAGGGTATAAATAGCATACTTTGTAACATACGGAATTGTAACATACTTCCAAGGAAATCAGTTCAACATTGGATTCAAAGTTTATAAATTTCTTAAGTATAATTTTTAGTCTCTGTGGTAGTTGATCAAATTTCAAGTTGGAAGGTTACATAATCGCCAGTTTCTAAACCGTTTGCACTACTTTGCTCCCAGCATTGGAGAAACTGGTGGCGTTTACCAAGTGTGGAACTAATGTTTCTAAAATTTCTAGACATGCTTGCGATATATTTAAAGTATTGGTGTTTAGCCTCAAATCGCATAAACCATAGACGGATTAGAGGTCCATACATTCTAATTAATCTCGGGTAGTGAATAAGATAATGCATTTTGGGTGTAAAGGTTGCATCAGGAATTTCTTTATACATCTGCATAAATTCAATTATTCGATCATACAAGTACGGTAGCCAGTTCAAATTTACTACAGGAGCTGTTATTATTTCTGAAATTGTTGATAGGGTTAAAAGCATGGGCCAAAATATATCATCATACGGAACTGAAGAACCAAAAATTAAAGGAATAAAATGAATGAGGGTTTTTTTTTAGCTGCGGTACCAATTAAAGATCCTTTTCCTTTGAGAACGTGTTGGGATATGGGTACACTTTTGTAGAGATGGGCCGATACCAGTTTAAACCGATACCGATATGATCCGATACTTGGGAAACCGATACGTACCGATACCGATATTTTACCCGATCCTTCGATTAAACCGATATCAAACCGATACCGATATGGTATCGTATCGGCCCATCTCTATAGATGATTCTCGATCCAATTTCGGTACTTGAGACTATAAAACTGGCTTATCATACGAAAAACCCATTTTAGACACTAGTTACGTTATCCAAAAATAGATGAAAAACTGTGCTGTCTCAGAGTTTAGGTCTTAAGTATTTATTTTCTTCAAAAAATATCGGTTCATTTTTAACCGATACCGATATATCGGTTAAAGCCAAATATCGGTACCGATACCGATATGGTATCGGTATCGGCCCATCTCTACACTTTTGTTTTTAAAATGCAAACTATCATAGGGAAAATTTTGTATTTTCTCATTAACTCCATCTAAGTCTAAAAAACCTGATTTGATAATGTGGCATATAAGAACTTTCATTACTTTTGGCGCTACTCCTTCGAAAAAGTCATGCATGAGGTCAGGAGGAAGTGATTCCGTAACTTTAAAATGTGGAAGAATAGCAAATGGAGAGGGACCTTTAACTCCGTAGATAGAACAGTTGTCAGGGTTATCTAGAATTGCATCTTAGTGATAGACGTGTACAACTTCATTTCTTACAATCATGTTTTTCTCTTCGAAACAATGAGAAATGTTTTCTTTTTTCGTCATACAGTATCTACAAATACGGCCGGTAGAGAAAGATTGCATAAAACCTCCGATACTGTGACTTGAAAGGTTATCATCCGAAATAGAAGCTAATCCACCTTTAATCATCATTCCCTTAAAATCAAAGCCACATGTCTGTAAAATTTCTAAGAGTGGCTTTAAAATCTTACTACAACCGTATTTTTTATTAACGGGTACCTAACAACCAAAGCCAATTTAATGCAGCTCAGTTTACTGCAATACAAAGGATTCAAGTTTTCAAACATAAAATAAATAAAGGTAACCTTATGTTTCCCTCGTTTAGCTCCCAATGGATTGTTTTACTCAACTTCATCCAAATAGAAATGAAGCCTCAAGTAGCGGGGATTGTTAGAAAATAGGCTGTGGCTTTCACAAATTTCACCATCATCAAAATCAGTGATTAAATGCGAATTATTCTCCTTTTTCTCTATTGTGATTTCCCTCCAAACATCATAATGAGAAAATAAATGTCTAAGGACTGATGTTATAGGTACATAGCTAAATCCATTTTTATATGTCTTTCCACCAATTCTATCGGTTCCCAGAATAAACTCCACGGGCTCAACTAAATTTAAATTTTGTCTACAATATTTTTCAAGAAGAAAGTTGCTTTTAACAACCCCTAAAACAGTTCGCGATATTTTAGAGGCATATATTTCACTAATAGTTTCATTATCCTTATTTGACGCTGTAAATTTCATACAGGCCTCAATGCAATTTTCCAGTAATCCAGCAAAACTATTGGAAATACTAGTAGATACATTGAGAGGCAATTTGTGATGTTCGCGGAGCTCAAGTATCATTAAAGCAGCCTCTTTCTGTAAATTGTTTAGAGCGTTCTCATATTCAACCTTTTTGGTTTGAAAATTTGCTTCGTTGTCTATAACCTCATTATTATCATTGATACAGTCATAGGGCTCGGACTCCGTTATACATTATCTGAAATTATAGATATTGAGATGTATATATTATTTATAAATATAGCGGAACGAATAATGCTAATGAATACGTTATCTACAATCAATAACATATGTATATATAAGACCTTAGTGGATAATCAATTGACATTGTTAGTATACAACATTAGCGCTAGATATTTATATTCCCGTATAATATTGGCAACTGATAAAGATAACATATTTGTTCATATTGACTCTTTTCCATAACCATTCATACAAGCTTTATTTCTGAAAGTAGTCTCTCACAGACAATATATAGCAACGTTACCGTTACTAACGTATATCTATGAGAGGCTTAATTTAATTCCGTGCCTATATAGGGACCTGGCTTTGTTTAATATTTACAAATATGCTTCAAGATGACATCAGTCGTTACAGCTGTTAGCGACGAAACTCGTGTTTCACTACGAAAGGGTTGTCATTTTACGACTTTCATTACTCTTAGCTTGATTCCCTGGTGTTTTAATGATAAATTAAACCAAGACGTTAATGAAATAACGTGTGTTTTTGGTATCAAAAATGATTTGAACGAGATAGCCTCTCAATAACATTTTAAACCTTCAGTCTTAGAATTGGATTAACACAAGAGATTCAAAGAGTGTCAATGGATGTCTGTGCGCAGGACGAACGTTACAAACGCGGTGGGTAACTCTACTTTCAGAAACTGACAAGTATTTAAACACACTTAGGTTTACTTATAAATATCGGTGCCACAACAATAATAATAGAGCTTAAGTTACGTGGATATTCTTATCAGCTATGCATAAGAGTTCTTTTAGTTAAATCATAAGTTTATAACTTATCGTAGATAAGTATGACAATTAGGAAATTTTCTTAATGAGAGCTTGTCTTAGAGCAGATGATAGTGTGACGTCAGTAATTTCTGAATAATGCCCCCTAGAGGAATATCCGTTAACTAAAAAGGTGTGGCTATGGCGGAGGGATACAACAATGTAATTTATTTTGAGCAGACGAAGTGTCGCGAATATTGGGAAACGTCTGTTTTTAAGCAGTGACGGATGCGGTAGTAAGTTAATTCCCATTACTAGAATTACATTTCAATGAAGAAGACGTAATTTGTTATTATAATTAACTCGTATTTTAACAGAAAATGAGCATTAAAGTGGAAGACGTTCTTCAAAACTTAGAGTTAGCTGTAAACCAAAATTTCCAGTCCAAAGCTATCAAAAATATTTTTGAAGATCTGAAAAAAACTGATAAATTGAAACCTCTTATAGAATATTTAATAACATTGTTTTTGATAACATTAGATAACCATAAACCTAAGGGAAGTACAAAGTCAAAAGTTAAAAAATGTTCCTCACAACAAAACGGCTTGCAGGCGCGTTTAGCTTGGACGTTAGTGGTTCGGAACAACTTCAATGATCTCAAAGAGAAACTGGGATTGGAAAGTCATTCCGCAAACGTTCAAAACGATTATTTACTCCTTCTCTCTTGCTGTTCTGAGGAAGTATTTTTCACGTGGTGTAAAAACCGAAGGAAAGATTTGGAAGCCCAAAACAATTCCAAAAACACATCAAGTTCATCAACCACAGTAAGTACTGTCAAAGAGATAAATGTGATGTGGTAAGGTATCTCAAATTAAATGAATAAAATTGTGATATTTTTAAGACGAGCCAAATGTATGAAAGATCTCTGATGACCATTGGAGGAGGATGTATTGGTGAAATATGGAAAGTGGCCAAAAAAAGAACCTTGTTTGGGAAGAAAATGGAATTAAGCAGCGAACAGCGAAAAACCTCCCAAATTTTATGGGATTGCAGTTTAAAAATAAGACAGACTTCACAAGAGAAAGCAGCAATAGAATTTTCAGGGATAGGGATGAGAGACACTGGAGGTTATTTTATCCCGAAAGACGTCCTAAACCCTTATCTCAATAAGCTGAATGAGTTATGCCGAGATATTTTATGTCCCGAAGGTGTGAAAGCCCATGGGCATAAAATTTTAAAGGTAAACAGACTTGTGTATCTTTAATACTCAAATTATTAATTAGGTTTTACTCCTCATTTTAGGTTGTTTTTGACAGAGTCAGAACTCACAAAGTCGAACTTGAATCATGTTTTTTAAACTGTACCAACGGAATATTGCCTGAAGAAAAGGCAAAGATCTTTCTAGTTGAATGGCAAAGGAAATTTACCCACGCTCTCTCGAACGAATTCGTAACTGCCAGAGATGCATTGAGATCAGAGAAGAAGAACGAAGCATCAAAAGGATGCGGCAGTTTAAGAGACGATTTGTACTGTCTATCAAATAAAGGGAAAAGCAATGATAGAAAGAATGAAAGGACCCCCAAAAGAAAAACAGTAGTAAATATTTCTGGGAAAGGAAACAGCTCCTCAGCAGTTTCTTCGTTGAATGAAACCCCCCAAAAAAGAAGAACCATCAAGCGCCCCAAACGAGAAAGGAATTTGTTTAATGAAGAACAGAAAGTGGAATCTACGGCAGACATAAACAGTTCAAGAAAACCAATTCTTGAAATTCAAAATATTGACGTTCCTGATAATGAACAAACCGTTAATGATAATCAGGAAACCCAATTTCCTAAATCAGATGCAAAAAGGAAACGTAAGCAATTTAGAGAAGTTCCTAAAAATGAAATTCCGCAAGAGTCAACGCTTTCAGCAAAAGAATATATTCGAGTCAAGCGGCAAAAAAAGGTTCCTAGTCGTTACTTAGATTAAAGTATGTAATAAGTTCAAAATGTAATTATTTAATATTTTGTTACCTATTGTTACGATTACATGTGATAAGATATTAGGTCCAAACATTATTAAGACATCGTTTGATTTAAGTATACCCTAGTCAATAATTAAATTTCCCGTAATGTTAAAAATAATAAAACCAATTTTTATTACGTAGTGAACTGTTGTTTAATCACGTACTTTTATTATTTCTAAATTAATAAAAATACGTGATTAAACAACAGTTAACTACGTAATAAAAAGGGGTTTTATCATTTCTAACATATTTCAAGTATGCTACGCAATTAAATGTTTCTTGTTTCAAAGAATATTGTGATAAGACGATACGTCAAAACTCGGCAATTAATACTCAGAAGTGTATAATGACATGTGATAATGTTACATCCACAGTTAAATAAAATTATTGCGACTAAATTATGTTTGTCGAACCAACTGACACTCTAATTTAATTATGCTTAAACTTTTAATAAGAAAAAACGATATAGTTCATAAAGATAAAAACTGAAGTTTATTTTAAAAATACTCGAAACAAATTTTCCAACTACTCGATACTCGATTCGAGTACTCGAGACTCGGCTCGATACTCGATAAGTGAAAATATCAATACTCGAGACTCGACTCGAAACCAAAAATTTAAGGCTCGCACAGCCCTATTACTCAGTGGCAAAACCCCTTCTATTTATTTTAGAATTTTAGCATCTTCCATAGAAAATAGATTCTATTTATTTACCAACCATTTCCAACTAAAATGTGTATGAATTTAACCACTGTCATTCCACAATGGTTTTTTCCGTCCATTCCCGATCCGAATATGTGATATTACTAGAAAAGCCTTCCATTCCCACGGTTTTCGATGGCTACCGCGGTAAATGGAAATTTACCGTTTCCATGCAGCTGTCTAGTTTCTTGGGTTGAAAAGTTTCCAGGTTGTCAAATACAGCCAAATATAAGCCTCAGTAGGTGCCTTTGTCAAACCGTACTTGGTTTAGTGGCTTTGGTTGAGAAGTGTTTCATGTTTATCAGAATACAATCAGATTCAAATGTACTCCGTTTAGTGTAGCGCTTGGAGCCTTTTCGCACTTTAAATTCTTTAAGTTTACAGTTCCTAAGAACTTGAAGTAGTTAGGCCTAATGTGACTATTTTGAAATGAAAATGGAAAAGCACCAAACTTGAAAGACCTTAAGTTACGTTTTCATTCACTTTGTCAGTCACTACTTAGTTCTGTACCGGAAAATAAATACCTCGTTAATGAAATTGTGGTTAGTTCTTCATGTATTGTAATAGATGTACATAGTACTTCTCTTCGAGAGAAGTGTACCACAAAGCGGGGTAATTGTAACATGATTGTTCTCAACATCAGAATATTTGGAGCAAGGTTATCAAACCTAATCACTTACGCGATATAAAGTTTACTCGTCATTACTCTATTAGGGCTTAACTATTTGAAAAGCCGCGCTTGTGGATTTTTGTCGCGCGTCAAGACGAGGTTTCTGAGGTGATTGCTGAGGACTTAGTGTACGCTTATGGAATGCACTAGATCCATTATTAATTAGTCAAACCTAATTTAAAACATTTAAAATTATTTTAAAACATATTTACAAAAAGGAGCATAAACTTTAGTAACATAACTCAGCTGACTTGTACATCGCGTACTGCATGAAGCTAATTAACTTTAACCAAATTGGCCTGAGAAGTACTTAACACTAGTGAATTTAACCATAAGTTTATAACTTATCGTAGATAAGTATGACAATTCGGCGGTTTTACATGCATTTTGGTTAATGAGAGTTTGTCTGAGAACGATCATACAATATTTGGACCACTGACGTCTCCCTAAATGTAGCACACTCTATATATTCTTTGTATTGAATTTTGATTCGCCCTAATCAAGTGACACATGGTCTTCACGTGGGCCCTACGTTTCCTATTTCAACCAATAACGAGGTAGCCGATCTACTTTTCTTAGGTGTGGGGAGTGGGGAAGGTGGAAGTGCGCGCAACGACGCTGCTGCTTATCCGAGTTAAGAGTACGGCACGGAATAATTTTCGGGTTATTTTAGTTAGTAATTATACAAATGAGTCAAAACAAGGGTACTCAGCATAATTATTATGCATCAATTTCGAAGAAAAATGCAGGATCGCAAACTAAGAAAGTTTCAACTTATAAAGCGTTCGACGATTATGATTGTGTGCAAAGGCTTAACGAGTCAGTAACTTTAGCTTCCCAGGTTGTCGTGAAGAAAAATATTAAGTCCTCCGAGTCACAGGTATGTTTTTAAAAAGAAAACATTTAGTAATTATACGATTTTTATATCAAAAGTTTATGAGAACCTATTTAAAATAGACAGATTGTATTTTGAGTTGCCAATTAGAAGAATTCAACGCTAGTTTTGCCAATCAATTTAAGACCTTGGTCTCTTCATTTACCTCGTTAACTTGGGCCGAAAGAAAATCTTTGGATCCTAAGCTGGTAAAGTTATTTCCTTAGATTATCATACTAGGATTGCTTTTATTAAAATGAGCTTGTTTTGTTTTTATATTGACAGCGTTTTATCGAAGTTTTTAGAAAGGATGATTATGAGCCTGATTTGTTTTGCGAGGCTGCGAAATATGTGCTTTCTTGGGATGGGTATTTGAAATTTCACGTGGTTTTCAAAGGGCTAGTTCGTGAGGTTTGTGTTCTGAGAGGTGAAGAACTGGATTCAGATGTGGTGTCGCAACTACTGTTTGAGTTTTCTTCGAAAGATTACGTACTTTGTCAGGGGCTTGGAAAAGAATCTATCGAAACTATACCGAAACTAGTTAAACCCCCTAAGAAGCTTGTGAAGCATTTATACCCAAAGGAGCATTTAATTTCGTTGGATTGTCCAGTTTGGTTTAAAAAACCAGGAAACGCTAATGGGCCACATCAAAACGTCTGCACTGCTTGCAAAAATCTTATGACCTACGTGAGACTGTGTCTAAAGAGAAGGATAGAATCCAACAAATCACCCAGCCGAAAAAGAAAAATGAATCCTTCATCCACAATCCCTGAGAAATTCCTATCACCTCAAAGTTTGAATAGGAAGAAGCGTAGACAATGTTTTCGATTTCAAAACCTAAAGGCAAAAACGTCCAAAATTGAAGCTAAACTTCAAGCGTTTCAAATATCTTTAAAATCAAAGCAACACAAAGAGATGAAACAGATAACATCTGCCATAAATAACCAGTTCTCTACTGCGCTTGATGATGCTTTGGGCGCTGAGACCTTAGAGAATAAAGAGAGACGAAAGCAGCTTAGGGAAATCTGGGAGAAAGACTGTGCAATGCATTTGGAAAAAGAAAAAGTAGAATATGAAGCTGACCAAACTAGAAATGGTATGGTTTTATTTCATAACCATTAGAGTTTAAGCCACCAATAAAAATCGTACATTGGACGCTAACGTCTGAGACGATCTCCAGTGTTTCTCTCAAAAATTTGTTAAGTAAATGAACGGTCCAAAGGGATTGATGGGAACAGGGTTGGACAATTCCGTATCGTCTTCCTCAGATTCAGAGGAAGAACTGGAATCGTCAGGGTGAGATAGAGGAGAGGTTGGAGGGAGAGACTTCTCCCTCGAGCTCCTATCAGGAGAGGAAGGTGGATAAAGGTCTGGCTAAAATAACTATCTCTAATTCTCTGGAGTTATTTTACTTAACTCTGGTTCGACCTTATGATAATAAGTAACTCTTTAAGATGTAACATGAATTTATTAAAGTACGTAAGAAAACGTCGCCGAACTTCTCTCTCTAAACTCTAAGGTAGCTCTGACTCTTTTTTTACTCTTTTTTATTTGTCCCTTCTTTTGGGTTATCACCCCCGGTCCTCCCCGTCTTCGTGGCGCCCTAAGTACACTCTCTCTCTCTCTTAGTGGAAAGTTCTTCTCTTTCACTGTGCACTGGCCACCACCCACGAAGACCTCTAGGTAAAAGGGGGGAAGATAACCCTTTAGGGCTATTCTATTCTAGTACGCTCCATCTTAACAATTTTCTAGCGGACAAGTTCGGCAACACACAAATTGAATACAGTTGAAATACAATTTTACAAAAAAACATTTTTCGAAACAAACAAAATCAAAATTAATTCCCACAAATTCCCCCCCATGAACGATAGTTCATCTTGTAGTGTCTATGGTTGTTGGGAATTGTCTAGTTCCAATGGGTGGAGCAAATTTATTGCTCGTCTAATCAGTTTCTTGTTTGGTAATTTTAAAGAACACGCGCGTATTTTTAAATCGCGTCCCTCAAAAACCTCTACCACACGCGCCATTTGCCACTGTTGTCTAGGTAGATTTAAGTCGTTAACTAGCACAACATCTCCAGGTTTCACGGAACCTTTCTTCGAAAATTCTACATTATGTGCTGAATTTAGAAGTAACAAATAGTCCCGCCTCCATTGATTCCAAAATTTGTTTAGGAGAGTTTCTTTATATCTCCATCTCTTCACTGCTTGTTTACTTGAAATCGCGTTTGTTGCGTTAAATTGAGAATCTGGTGGTAATGACGTTAGGCGGCGTCCTACTAAGAAATGAGCAGGAGTCAAACAGATTGGTTCGCTGGATTCGCTGTACTGGTAAGTCAGTGGCCTAAAATTGACCACGGCTTCTATTTCTGCAATAACAGTTTGCATCTCATCGAAATTTAACAGCGCTTTTCCCAGTGTCTTCTTAAGAGCCGTTTTCACGGTTTTCACTTGCCTTTCGTAAAAACCTCCCCACCAAGGGGACCTTTCTGCAATAAATTTCCAGGCTATTCCTGTCTTTCCGAAATATTCGTAGACTTCTGGTTTCTTTATATTTTTCCAGATCGATATTAAGTCCCGATCGGCCTTCTTAAAACTCAAAGCGTTGTCGGAGTACATGACATTAACTAGTCCTCTTCTTGAAACAAACCTTCTTAAGGCTAGAAGGAAGGTAGTGGTTGACATTTCAGTCACCAACTCCAAATGTACCGCTCTCGTTACTGCACACGTAAAGAGGCAGATGTAAGCCTTGTAAGGGGTTTCTCCCTTTAAATACAGAGGGCCGGCGAAATCTACCCCCGTGACTTCAAAGCTATGAGCTTTTGTTATTCGATCCATAGGTAGGGGGGCAGTTTCCTCCTCTAGGGACTTAGCTCTCCATAACTTGCATGTTAAGCAATGTGAAATTCTTTTCTTTATCGCTTGCCTCCCTTTGATGATCCAATACTTTTCTCTTACTTGCGCCAAAGTATTTGCTAACCCTTGATGGTACACCCTCAAGTGCGCCTCGTCTATTATCAATTCGGCCAATCTGCACTTCTTAGAGAGGATAACAGGATGTTTTTCCTCATATGATAGTTTCGCCTTTTGGAGGCGTCCTCCTATTCTCAAGATTCCAGACTTGTCCAGAAACGGATTTAATTGTTTAATCGGGGAGTCTTTTTGTAATTCCATTTCGTTTCTTAAATTAGAAATCTCTAACGGAAAGTCTTCTTCTTGAGCTTCTTTGATGAAATATTCTCTGGAGGCTTGAATTTCTTCAGTTGTCAAAGGTGTCTTTATTTTGTTGGTTTTTTGTTCCCCCCCGTTGAGGATGAATCTTCTCATCCACGCGTAGATTCTTACAGGGAACTGCAGCTTACTATAGTTTGCCAAGTTCAGTAGTTTTTCCTTTGGTTTTTCTGACGTAACACTCAGAACTAATTGGGAGCAATCTATGTAATTTTTTCTCATTTGGGCCTTGAACTCTATTTCCTCTCCCGGTTTCAGATTTTCAAACCCTTGATCAGGCCATTCTTTTTTATTTTTCTCTAGCCACATTGGACCCTTCCACCATACTTTATTTTTTGCTAAATCTCTGACTTTTTCACCCCGAGTGAGGAGATCAGCTGGATTGTCTTTCCCCTTGCAATACTTCCATGAATCCGGCTCGGTGAGACTTTGGATGTCCTCCACTCTGTGAGCGACCATGGGCTTCCACCTTCTAGACATTCCATGTATCCATTTAATTACGGTTTGAGAATCCGACCAGTACTGAATATTTTCTTTAGTCGTTTTGAAAACTTGATTTACTCTTTGGGTTAACCTAGCACCAACTAGGGCTGCCATTAACTCTAGTACTGGAACTGACAGCTTTTTGATAGGCGCGACTCTAGTTTTTGACGTGACTAAGAGGGTCGTGATTTCTCCCTTCTTTGACGTAATTCGGGCGTAGATGGCGGCTCCGTACGCAGCTTCACTTGCGTCACAGAAGCAATGCAACTCCTTTGTCTCTATTTCTTTTTCTCCTAGATTCGAATGACAGTGTCTTGGCGTGGATATTAGGGCTAGATCAGGTAACTCTGCCAACCAGCTTCTCCACGCTCTTGCTACCTCTTCCGGTAAAGGTTGGTCCCACCCCTTCCTTTGCAGCCATAGCTCTTGAAACATAATTTTTACTCTTACGGAAAATGGTGATAATAAACCGAGAGGGTCGAAAATCCTCGCAGCTGATCTTAATAAGCTCCGTTTCGTATCTTCGAACTCTGGAATGCTCTCGATTAAGGAATCTACTTGAAATCCAAAGGTGTCCGTCTGGTCGTTCCAGACTACTCCTAAAACCATCTGGCTTTTGCTACCGCCCTTTAAAATTAGCTTCTCTGAATTGGGCTCTGGTTCCCAATTTTGTTCCTTAATTCTTGTTCGGACTTCGGTTGAGCTGGTTCTCCATTTCCTTAGTTTCATTGCTGCCTTCTCTAATATGGTCTTCGATTCTAGGGCTCTTTGAAATGCTGAATCATCGTTATCTGCTCCACTCGTCAAGTCATCTACAAACATGTCGTTGCTGAGAATTTGACAAGTCTCCGGATATTCCCCTTCATAACTCTTTGCGTGATGCTTTATAGTCGCCCCTAAATGGAACGGGCTTGAAGTGACCCCGAACATGACTCTGGTCATGCGATAAGTGATTGTTTCTTCGTTTGCTGGTGACTCAAATGGATTTGGTTTCCAAAGAAATCGAGTAGCATCTCTGTCCTCTGGTGCTACGGTAATTTGCAGGAAGGCCTGCTCTATGTCCGCAGTTAGTGCTACTTTTCTCATTCGGAATTTCATTAAAATCCCTAAAAGATCCGGAATCAAGTTTGGGCCAGGCAGAAGAACTTCATTCAAGGAAAGGGCATTTCCTTCGTGGGAGGAAGCGTCGAATACGACGCGTAATTTGGTCGTTTCTCTCTCAAGCTTTATCACGGGTTGGTGTGGAATGTAGTATACCGGACCGTCTATCTTCTGCTCGCCTTCCAATACTCTTTCAATGATACCCTTTTCCTCGTAGCCTTCAATTACCGTTTTATACTTCTCGAAAAGGTTGAAATCTTTGCGAAATCTCTTGGAAAGGCCCTCTAGTCTCTTCTTGGCCATATTTAGGTTACTACCCAGCTTGGGTTTATCCTCTGTCCAAGGTAGGCTCACTTGATAACGTCCCTCTTCAAATTTGACGGTATTTTCAAACTTATTCACGGCTTCTTCTTCTCTTTCATCCATTGTTTTTCTTCCAGCTTCTATAATTCCGAGTGACTCGATCTCCCAAAACGCTTTCAAACTCTTCCCAATTTCGTCGTCTGTTGAATTTTCCAAGATTAAGTTGATTGAGCTGTCTGTCTCCTCTATCTCTGATGTTATGAGTAAGCAAGAGGCTGAACTTGGACCCTGTACTACCCATCCGAAAAGGCTTTCCATAGCGACCAAGGATTCGTTTAATCTCTTTGACTTGGTGCTAAATATTTTCCAATAGTAATCGGACCCTATTAGAAGTCCAATTTCACTTTGCGTCGGAAATTTGCTTTCAGTATCTTCCGCTAGGCTCATGTTGTTTTCTTTAAATTCTTTGACTATCTCTTTACCAGGAACTAGAATTCTTGCGGCGCTGATTTCAGGCGTTTCTACAGCTTCTATCTCTATTGACTTTTCGTCATGAATGCTCTTTACGGTTAGCTTAACTCTTCTTGTAAGGATTGCGGTGGGTTTTTTCGCCCCGAAAGGGAAGTAATTCAGTCGAATCTCTCCAACTACGGGCAACGCTAGTTTCTCGGAAAGATCTTTTCTTACAAAGCTTCTTTGACTCCCCCCGTCAATCAAACATCTCGCCACACCTTGACTCTCTTCGCTTTTCAATAATACTGTAGCGGTTTGAAGTAAAATTCCACAAGGCGCGTTAGGTATTTCGTTTTGCATGACGGTATTATTCGCCGTGTCCTCGGACTCCTCGATTCTAGTTTCTTTCTTCTCCTTTTCTTCCTTATGTCTAGTTTCGCACATCGCCGTATGATGGCGTCTCTGACAGTGTTGGCACTGTATCTTAGAAGTGCATCTTCTAGACATGTGGTCACCCTTCATGCAGCGGAAACATTTTCTCTTTTTCTTAAGAATTTCCAGTTTTTCTTCAACACTCTTAGATTTGCAATTTTCGGCGCTGTGTGGCGCTTCGCAAAATATACAAGAAATCTCAACCGCGTTGCTCAATATGGCGCTTGACGAAAATGGTTTTCTTCTTGGGTTATTTGGCTCTCTGTGATTTGCTTTCTCTGACCCTCTAGAGTATTGATACTCCCTTTGCTCGAATTTTTCGTTCATCCTTGTAAAGGCTTGTGCCCTTTCTCTACTCTCTACTTCCTTGCGAATAAATTCTAACAAATCTTTAACTTTATGTTGACTCGTTCTATTTTGCTGTCTACTATATTCTAAGGCCAACTCGTATGGTATCAATTTGACCATTATGTGATGAAGAAAATCACCGTCCGCACTTCTTCCTAACGATTCTAGACTTCTTACTTCAACAATACAGTTATCATAAAATGCACGCAGTCCTATTAAATCTCCCTTGCGGTGAACAGGGGTCATACTTGTAATGTTATTCATATGAGTGTTTACTATATCTTCTTCGCACCCGAATCTTTCCTCCAATAATTTTATCGCCGCGTCGTAATTAGCCTCTGTTAACGCTAATCCCGTTACTGAAGTTAACGCGAATCCCCCTAAATATGACTTTAAGTAAGTGTATTTATCTACCTTTGTTAAAGAATTGTTTTGATGGATCGCGACGTTGTATTGATTCCAAAAGTTCAACCATTTACTTGGATCACCCGTATATTTCTCTATATTAATACGAGGTAATTTTACACAGTTTTGCGATACGTTCCCTTGTTGATTAACTTGAGCTGTCGGGCTTGGTGGTACTTGTTGTTGTAAACCTTGCGTAATCACTGTTGTTGAACTTTGGCTCTGGGATGAAGTCGACGAAGCTCCACTAAGGCCGGTACTGGCTGGAGGCACGTTGCCTGCTGGAGGCACGTTGCCGGCTGGAGGCACGTTGCCGGCTGCCGCAGTGGTGGTTTGGGGATTCTGAGCGGCGATGGCGGCTTCTAGGGCTCTATCGGCGTCATCTCTGCAGTCGGTTATGCTATTCTCGTACTTTTGGACGCCATTTAATTCGTCGTCTAACTCTGATATGGGCGTCAAATTGGCAATTTGTTCGTCCAACGCTTGTAACTCTCTTTCTCTGTTAGCTAGATGCTGTAGGTTCCTCTGGACGTCTCCAGTAACTATGATCGTTCTTGTTAGATCATCTCTTATCTTATTAATGTATCTGGTCACATTAGTCCTCTTTGACGTTCTAGTTTTTCTCAACCGTTCTAAGGTCTCTAATTCGTCCGCGGTCGACATTTTCTTTCACTTCTCTACTAATTATTACTTTACTTAAATACCTAAAGGTCCCGGGTTTCGGCACCATAAAATAACTATCTCTAATTCTCTGGAGTTATTTTACTTAACTCTGGTTCGACCTTATGATAATAAGTAACTCTTTAAGATGTAACATGAATTTATTAAAGTACGTAAGAAAACGTCGCCGAACTTCTCTCTCTAAACTCTAAGGTAGCTCTGACTCTTTTTTTACTCTTTTTTATTTGTCCCTTCTTTTGGGTTATCACCCCCGGTCCTCCCCGTCTTCGTGGCGCCCTAAGTACACTCTCTCTCTCTCTTAGTGGAAAGTTCTTCTCTTTCACTGTGCACTGGCCACCACCCACGAAGACCTCTAGGTAAAAGGGGGGAAGATAACCCTTTAGGGCTATTCTATTCTAGTACGCTCCATCTTAACAATTTTCTAGCGGACAAGTTCGGCAACACACAAATTGAATACAGTTGAAATACAATTTTACAAAAAAACATTTTTCGAAACAAACAAAATCAAAATTAATTCCCACACTGGCGGCATCCGATTCACTCGGAAGACCGCGGGAGAATCTGAGAATAAGTTGAATGCGTCTGGCTCAGATTCCTCAGGTAGATCAGAGACTTCTGGGAAGGACTCTGGAACTTCTTCCGACGGGGAAGAAGAGGATCCATTGGAGGATGAAGATGAGGGTTGATTGTTCCTCGTTTCTTCTCCAGACGATTCGGTTTGCGTTTCTTGGTCTTTCAACAGTCGTTGTCTTCGTTCTCGTCGAGTCTCACGGCGTTCGTCACCGGTACTGACTCCAGCGTCCTGAAGTACAGGTATGGACTGTGACGAGGTAGAACTTGAAAAGGAACTGCTTGAAGTTGAGGATGACTGGCTTCCGTCCGGTTGGTAGACATCTTTATTTGACCAATACAGCTTTAAATGAGCGATATTCTCGATTCCTTTCTTTTCTCCGGTTTCTGGGTCTTCTAATTGATATCGCAGTCTGTCGATCTTCTTAGCGATTTTGTAGGGACCATCCCATTAGGGACATAACTTAGCGGCGACATCACGTGCCGCTTGAGACAAGGGATGCGTCTCCTTCCAGACAAGCGCACCAACGGGAAATTCAATTCCTTCCCGCCTTTGATCGTAGTAGCGTTTCTGGTGTGCTTGCGCTTTCTTGGCAAGTTCTTTAGACAAAGCAAGTTGCTTCGCTAAAGCTGAGAGCGATGCGGACCTTTCAACAAAGTCCGCTACTGGCATACCCACGTCTAAGTCCCAGGGAAATCTCGGTTCCCTACCCATGTTAAGGTAGAAAGGAGTTCTTCCTGTTGTGGTATGTGTAGTCGAGTTGATGGCGAACTGGATAAATGGTAAGTTCTCGTCCCATCTTCGGTGATCTCGACCAACGAACATCGAAATAATTTCTCCCAGAACTCTGTTTGTGCGCTCCACGATGTTACTCTGTGGATGATACGGAGTGATGTATCGTGGTTTGACTTTGAACATCTTGAGAATGTCCTTCCAAAGTTGAGAAACGAATTGTGTCCCGTTGTCGCTTACGATGGCTTTTGGACATCCGTAGCGAACTATCACGGAGACGAGTTTCTTCGCGCACGTTCTGGCGGTAATGTTCTTCATCGGGTACAGTTCGACAAATTTGGTAGCATAGTCCTTGAACACCAGGAGGTATTTGTGATGGTGACAGCTTCTTGGTAGAGGTCCCATTATGTCCACTCCCAGCAAATCAAATGGCTCAGTAATGGCCGTAGGTTGCATGAGACCTGGACGTTTTCTATTGCTGGCCTTGTGCATTTGGCACAAAGGACATCCGCGGACGTACTGGGTAACGTCCTGCCTTAACGATGGCCACCAATATCTGGCTCGAACCTTATCGAAGGTAAGATCTCGACCTCGATGTCCAGGTAGAGGGTGGTCGTGAAATAAGCGGATGGCGTCTCGCCGGAACCGCTGTGGCAAATAGATTTTCGTTGGTTGTCTACCATAGGCCTTTCGATATAGGACATCGTTCTTCATCTCGTAGTATCGATGTCCTTGAGGATTGTCTCCGGATAACTGGACTATGATGTCATTAATGGATTGTTCCTCTTGTTGGGCTTTTCGCACTTCTTCCAGCGTGAAAGAGTGGTACAAAGCGTGATTGGCGGGAGGAGCTAATCCGCTACTGCTTGATGACGAAGTCGACCTCATTGAAGAGGATTCCGCTGGACTGGAATCTTCTGACGATGACGGTGAAGTCATGTCCTCCAAAGACATGGCTAATAGAGAGACAGGCGCTCTTGATAATGCGTCCGCAACCTTGTTCTCAACTCCCTTCTTGTGTATGATCTTGAAGTCATACGTCTGCAAGTACATTGCCCAACGAACAAGTCGAGAATTTGGTTCTTTCAAAGTGAACAACCACTGTAGTGCCTTGTGATCGGTGATCACAGTGAACGGGATATTTTCCTAATATGGCCGGAACTTTCCAACTCCCCAATAGATGGCATGACATTCCTTTTCCGTGGTGGTATATCATCTCTGGACGTCGGTCAGTTGTTTACTGGCATAGGCGATAGGTACCTCGACGTCATCTTGGATTTGTGACAGGAAAGCTCCAAGTCCAGCGTCGCTAGCATCCGTTGTCAGGATACACGGCAACTTAGGGTTGTAAGCCGCTAAAGGAGGCGCTATGCGGATCGCATCCTTGATGGCCTGGAACGCTTCCTGCTGTTCTTTCTTCCACTGGAACGGAACGTTTTTCTTCTTGAGATGGTTTAACGGGGCAACGATTTTGGAATACTGCGGGATGAATCGTTAGTACCATCCCGCCATGCCCAGAAATCTTTGGATTTCTTTCACGTTCTTTGGGACGGGAAAGTCTACTATAGCCCTAGTCTTGGAAGGATCAATGTGAATCCCTCGTTCATTTACTATATGCCCTAACACGGTCGCTTCGCTTTGCGCAAAGCGACATTTCTTAGTCTGAAGCGTAAGTCCCGCTTCAGATAGTCGGTGAAAGACATATTCCAAGGCTTGTAAATGGCCTGCCCAAGTACTGGATGGAATGACGATGTCATCCAGATAGACGCAGATGGAAAAGTGATGTCCATCCCTGAAGACTTCGTCGATGAGTCGTTGAAACGACGACGGCGCATTGCATAGACCGAACGGAAGTACTTCGAACTCGTACTTCCCCGCATGCGTGATAAAAGCAGTCTTTGCTTTCGCCTGCGGATGGAGATCTATCTGCCAATAGCCGCTCTTTAAGTCCAGTGCTGTGATGAACTTTGGGGCACCCATTTTCCCTAAGAGTTCTTCTATTCGCGGAAGCGGATACGGATCTTTCACGGTCACTTTATTTAAAGCGCGATAGTCGACGCAGAAACGTATCTTTCCGCATTACTGGTGGACAAGTGCCACAGGCGACGCGTAAGGACTAACGGATGGCTTCACGATACCGTCGCGGATCATTTCGTGAAGATGATCTTCAATTATCCGTTTTTTCTCGTCGCTAACACGATACGCGCGTTGACTAACGGGAACATCGGTGGTAGTGTGTATCTCGTGATAGACTAAGTTCGTACGTCCCGCTTTTTCCGAATATAGTTTTGAAAATCGTAATAATAAAGTTTTTAAGTCTTCCTTCTGTTTAGGACTCAGTGTAGGCGACGCGACAGCTTGTTCAATATCCTCTATAATCTGAGGGGTCGGTGTCTTTAACCCAGGGAGATTTAACACGAATGGAAACGTCGTTCCGTCAATCTCACAAGTTTTTGTACCAAAGTCCAAAATGGCCCGATGTTTATACAGGGAATTTTTCCCCATAATAAAATCGTTTGGCAGTGAGGGAACTACGTGAAATTCCTGCTTTAGTTTTAACTGTCCTAAGCGGAAGTCTATTCGCGCGCGTCCCTTTGTAAAGGTATAACGTCCATCGCCTAACACTATACATTGAGTCTCTTCTTCTTCCGGAAGTACTAAGTCTGGTTTTAAAGTTCTGACTAAATGACGCCACTGATATAAGCTCATAAAACAAGCATCAGCGCCTGAATCTAGTCTAGTCGCGAAAGTCCCATGCGAACACACGGCGTCTATGACCACAGGAGGATGAACCTCACAGCGACGCACATCCATTTCCATAAGGGGTTTTACTTTCTTCGCGCGGCGGGAAGACGATCCCCTTTTTGTCTTCCCGCTTTCGCGTTTTCCGAAGCCTGTCTTTGCGCGACTTCTTGTTTGTCCGGACAGGTTGTGGCATAATGCCCTAAGAGTCCGCACTTGTAGCATTTTACGCGACTTAAATCGTTTTGCTCTGGCTTAACTAGTGTAGGAATCTTTGGTCTATTGGTATTTCTTGCATTTGATGTCGCAACCTTTGATTTCGTACTTCCCCCCGGCGGTTTAGTAAAAACCGCGGCTGTGGGAGAATTTCTTCTCCCACTGGATTCACGCGGGGTAGACTTTGCCCTTTCAGTAGGATACAATGAGCTAGAAGGGGTCGCTCGTAAAATTTCTTCTGTTACGCGGCCCTTTTCTATGAAACTGCGCATTGTCCTTATGTTGTCGTTAAAGACATGGATGCGTATCTCGGGGAGGATGTTTTTCTTGCAAATACCAACTAGTTCAGAGTCAGTGTACGGAACGCGCAGGTTTTGATTCATCGCGGTAATACTGGCGATATACGCGTCAAAAGACACACTGTCGGATTGTTTAAATTGCGCTATTTCTAGGCGGAGGGATTCCACCGCTCGTACCGAAAAGAAATAGTCTCTAAACGCGCCTTTTACTGTACGCCACGTTAGTACCTGATTTGACCTATTCATGTCTCTAAACCAGATTAATGCACGGCCCCTTAATATTTGGGGTAGAAGCGCGATAATGTCATTGCCTGTCATGCTGTGATATTCAGCGAATTCCGTCAAAGTCCGAAGGAATTCCGGCGCGCTTTCACCTTCAACACCACTAAATATTAAGTGAGGGGGTGGTTTTGGCCTATTTTTGGCGGCTGGTCTAGTGCCTACATTCGCTAACGTAGTCGCCAATGTTTGAATAGTTTGAATCAGAACATTGGATGCGGCACCTTGCAGTAGCGGCGGCGGAGGTGGGATTCCTCCTGCCGCTTGTCCTTGTCCATGCGTAGGACTAGTACCAAGGCTTGGAGGAGGAGTGTTCATCCTCGGGGGAGTATAGGGTCCCGGTAACTGCGCGTTGAGAGCCGCGAACAAAGCTTGCGGATCGGCGGGATTCATGACGCGACAGTTAGTTCAAGCAATGGCACAAGTAATGTACACAAGTACGCGTTTAAGCACAATTGGTAATGTTAGTCTTAACGAGTCCTGGCAAGCTCGCCACTTTATGTGACCGTAAAATTTAAATGTAGGAAAGGGGGCCTATTTTCACGGCTCACAAAGAATTTAAATTAAAACTAGCAAATTAAGAAGTTCCCAGGTTCCCGTTTAAAGGACTTATTGTCCATGACTAACAATATTTACCAAGTGGCAAGTAGTCCATTATTGAAAGAAGAACGCAGCAAGTGATAGAACAATAATTAGTTTATTTTGGAGACAAAAAACGCGTCTTTACTGGATCGCGATTACAAACTGACTGCCGATAGACTACTGAATTTTTTACAGATTGTAGGCGGAGGTTTTTATTCCCGCGGAAAACGTTTTTTAATCAGTTTGACTGCAGTGGCTTCGGGACAATTTAACATTATGCAATTTATATGTAAAAAATGAAAAATGAACAAGCAGTCGACGGGGTTTTTCCCCGGGAAGGAGGTGCTTGGTGTGGACGGTTACAATGTTAATGCTGCAAGCCTTAGAGCCAAATTCATATAAACTAAATTTTTGCGTCTGACACAATAGTGATAAAATTTAGTACCTGGCTAAATGGTATCATAACTGTAAACTAGTCAATGCTTTAAAAGACTAGGGGTATTCATACCAGTTGTATGAATCCTATTCTGTTAATTATTGTAACTATGTTAAACCAAAGAGAATATACCAATTATCTTTGGTATAACAGAACAATAAAATATTTTCATTAAAATATGTGTAGTAAACTAGTAAGCTAATGACCAGAGTTCAGAAACTAACTCAAATACTTTAATTATCCATTTCTGTAGTTTAGCAGACGACATGCCCTGGTAAATGGTCATGGACCAGTTTATTTATTCCAAGCCAGGGGGTCACTGGCCCAATGTCCAGTTAAAAAAAAATCCAATATTTCCCACCCTGGTGTTTATAGTGTCTTTTCTTTAGCTAATTTCCAGCTCTGTTTTGGAATTACAAAATACGTAGTCTGCTTCGATTCATGCTACAAATCCCAACCCCAGGTCCCCAGGACCTAGGTTTTACGCTGGTTAATACTGTATTCATCATGACTGTTTGTTGGCGCTTCTAGTTTTAAGTAAAAAATGGCATATCCAAATTATTATGGTTTAGAAATCAACGGTAGTTTTTTCACCCTGTGAAGAATTCAACTTCAAAATATTACAGGAAAGATGACAAAATGTTCAATGTGTTTGCCCTACGGCAGTTTAAAGAGTGGTGTTTACGTTAGCGCAGTTAATTCAACATTCTCAGAATCAGTCATACTGTGATGTTAGGTTATCATTTTATAAACTATTTGTTACCAACAGTGGGTTGTTTAATTTATAAGTAACAGTTGTGCTGGTTAATCCACCAGGGCAGTGTCGTTATATAATTTAATTAGTTAAATAATTTTCATGTTTACATCACAGATTCTCTCAATGTAACCACGTTAGAAACGGAGGGTTACGTTGTTTGCTATTTCCACAGTCCACATTGCCGTTTGTTTATTGGTTTAAATTCCTATGAATTGTATAGGTATTTGATTTAATTACTGGTATTCAACCTAAACTATAGAATAACATCATTCATTAACATATTGTATAGATAATCTTTATGTTACCACAAACCTAGCACAGGATTGTTTAAATATGTAGTAAGTTTCTTAGAAGACTGATGTTCAAGAAATTATGATCAATAACTTATTTTGCTCAAACTAATTTATAAACAAATGTCGTCTTCTTAAGACAAAGCAACAACGTTTATCCTGTGTGGTTTCTTTTAGTAGGTGGCACTCTGTAGCACACGAAAAATATATTATATTATTTTATTTTAATGAATGCGCTTTTGATGTAACTTCCCCCCCCCCTTCCTCCATATTCCCAATATATACAATTTTACAATCACCAGTGGTTCCAGTGTATGGGTCATCTTAGCCGTAGCGACACACTCAGCCAATATTATCATATAGTTCGAAACCTTTTCACATTAGTGAACGGTACATGACTCTCCGGACTTGCCCGCCAACCTTAATAACCTAACACTATATAACATTCGTTATATAGCGGTTGTGGCTTGACACTCGCTAGCGCCTGAAGGACCGATCACTCAGTGTAATCGGTGTACATTTGTAAGTGAGTGGACCATTTTGGAAATTACATACAGATAATTAATAATTAAAACACAGTTGTTGCTCCACCATTGAGGTCTTCTCTCTCTCTTGCCTAGAAGCACCGCTATAGGCAGTGAGAGTTAACTAGCGTCTTGCCTGTAGTGAACTTTGGCACAGTCTGGCAGTGACCCTGGGTGTCAGGGAGAATACCCCAATGGTTGGTGGCCTCGCCCCTGTGTGTTTTCCGAAATGGTCTTTATGCGTGCTAAAATGATTAGACGTAATACGTAACCGGTGTACAAGTAGCGCCATCAATGTAGAAAGGGGTGGTGACGTTTCAAATGAAGACTGAATTATGACCAAGAAATTCTAAAGCACGGAGGGGGAAATTGCAGTACAGTCTTTTCTTCATTGAGGCGACAATAGAAATGTAGCATTTTGATATACGAAATTAAATGCATAAGTTCGTGCAACACCCTTGTTTGGCATCCACTATTAAATATTTACATTTTCCTTTCGAATTATGTCAAAGTTCACCTGCTCTTTTAAGAAAGTCAGTAGAATATTTCAAATATTCAATATTGACCCCTCAACACATACTCCCTTCAAAATAATTAATTTCATGATAAAATGTTTTCGGAAAATGTAATTTTTCTTGAAAAAGCGTAGATATGTAATTTTTTCAATTAAATTAGAGGGAATGGATCGATTAACAGTAAAATCAGTTGATTGAATTTTATATTAAATGGATAAAAATAACTAAAACAATTGCAAAATCTGAACTTCAGTCAAATGATAAACCTCACACATATCGTTTGTTTTTTCGGTCTTGGTCTAAACCAAGACGTTTTTTTTATAATAAAGAATAAAGTTGCTAAGGGTGGTTTTTATTTCCATAAGATTAATCACACTTTTTCATGAAAAACAGGAATTTTTCCTAAAGAAATAACAAGGGAAACTAAATTTCGCACTTTACCTCCAATACGGCGCCAACCACTAGCTCACAGACTTACCCTTCACCAGCGAACCATCCTTCGGGAATTGAATTTCGATTATCACGGTCCGGGTACCTTAAGCTTCCCGAGGAGTTACAGAGCACCATGGATTGCGCTCATTGCTTTTCAGGTTCACGCAAGCTCCCGCCACCACGTCGGGAGTACATAAGGACAGTGGGAATCTCGTTAATCCATTCATGCGCGTCATTTATTAGATGACGAGGCATTTGGCCATTTGAAACCTTTATTTTGTCCGTTATATTGTCTCGGATAGACCATCAATTACATACGTTTTGAACACCAGAAACCGTTCAACAGGGTCTTCTTTCCCCGATGTTTTTGACAAGCCCGTTCCCTTGGCTGTGGTTTCACTATTAAAGATAATGAAAAGTGTATATGTTTTATATACCTCTGCACCGTACTAAAGTACACAACAGTTATATTGATAGAAACAGCTTTGACAATTATGCAATAAAGGTGTGAATAGGAAAGTTACTGAACATGAATGGGAGTTAAGTAATAAAATTACTGGCTAATTGATGGAGAAATAACCTAATATAACGAAAAGTAAAAAATAATAAGCCAAGGGAACGGACTGTTCGTAATATGGCTGAAAAATAAATTAATGAGAAAAATTATAGACATGTGATAAGGACTATGGTTATGTAACCGTAGCCGGTGTTTGTGAAATTGAATGCTCTCTTCGAGATTTTCTGATTGCAACCTCCCGCTGATAACAGGGAAAATTGAAATTGATGCTTGAATAGGATATTTTGTATTTAGCTTCCCTGACCGTGTTGGATTTTATGCAGTTTAAGCATGCCAAGTCGGTGGATTGCCTTTTTGTGTAATCGTGCAAATCTCCGCACATAGCGCAGCGCTGATCAACAGATGGGCAGGAAGTGTTTGTGTGGCCTAAAAGACCACACTTGAAACAGCGTGGAATACCGAAATATTCCTTGACGGTGAGTGTGGTCCAGCCTAGTCTGACCTTACGTGCTTTCTTAAAATAGGAAAATGCGGTGAGAGTGCATTCCACGACCCATTTGACTGAGCCAGCTGCGTCAACTGGGCGGAATCAAAAGGAAAAACATTTTGAGATGTGAGGTTTTCAAGGACTTTCTCGCTATGAATAGACTTGTCCATTTCCAATTGAACTTTCTAGGAGGTACTAACTTTACTTGTCAGATGAGGCAACAAAAGATTGGATTTTCCCAGCATGAGTGGACAAAGTGCAATTGAGGATAACGCCATTATTTTTACATGATCGAACTCCGTCAATCCCGACCACTAAACGAGCCGGATTGATGGAAGCTTGAAGTTTCAGACGCACATCGTCGGAGTATTCGTTCGATGCCCCACTTAGAAAGATGAGTAAAGTGCAATTTCGGTCTTGAGAAACTGGCTTATTCGACTTCTTCTTTTTATAAGGAGAGGGTCCAAACTGAATTATGGATATGTTCGCTGAGATCGAACTTGGCTTTGGTTTGGTGGTCGTTTTAGAACCACCAGCCAAGGTAGCCCAGGCAGATGGTAGAGGTGTAATGGAATCGGTGGCGTGCTCCGTAAAGAAGGCGCGCACTTTCTCTCCACCGGCAATTTAAGGGACAACTTCACCGTCGGAACCAGAAGGCTTTTCAAGATAAGTAATACTAATACTAATATAATTATTATTTTCAGGGACGAAGACTTCTTCCAAGGACGATGTGTCTTTGGATTGAGTTTCTCTCAGTCTCTCTACTAGTGCTCTATACGCTGGCTGTTTACGGCGTGATTTAATAGCTTCATACCCTTTTAGCTTTATATTAATTTCAGGTTCATCCGCATCAAATTGGACGTCGAGAGTAGCCAGAACGAGGTTTTCTTCCTCGCTTCCGTTCGGTGAGCAAACTGCTCGTGTTTCCTTGTTCCTGCAAAAGAACGGAAACTAGCGTCACAGCAACGGCAAGGAAAGTTATTGGTCGACGGTACGATTGAATCAGGTAAAGCATGCGAACTAGATGGTAGATTTGCTTTCCTTTTGCAATGTGTGAAATGTGTGGAAACGCTTCCTATGGAAGGTTTTATGCCATTGCATATTCCGCACTTAATAGGTTGAAGTGGAGCCACGTTTAACGATATGATTTGTCCAGGTAACGTGGTCCGCGAAGACCGTTCCTTTGCATTGAGGACAACGATTTCCTTCTTCTACGTCATATACAAAAAGTGCTTTCGCTGCAGCGCATTTGTTAGAACTTGCCATTTCCTCTGTGTCGCAGAATATGAAAGTTTTATCACAGGAATACCGACAAAAACACTTAATTACTAATATTAAGGTTGGATTTTTTGCCAGAGACCATAATTTTCACACCCTATGGTTTGGACTTTAACGAGTGGGTGAAGGGGAAAGGAAATAGCCTTGTACGTTGGCCTGCAGTTCAGTAACGCAGTTACCGACTCTCACATGCATAAATCGCGGACTCATGATCACTTTACAAGTCTGAAGTCTTTTCTACTTTTTTACAAAGATTCCTTGCTTTTTTGTAAGTGTCTGCAGTTAAAAATGTCCATCAGAGCAATCTTAATACGTGAATCGACTAATCATGTAGTGTTTCATATTAGATTATAATTTTTAAGTTCTGTGACGTTATTAGAAAAACCACACCGGCTGTCAGTTATTAAAGCGGAATATTTTTTAATTTCTATACGGCCAAAGTGGCATTATTAAGGTGCATTCGCAAAGGCGCTGAAAGCTGAAGCTGAAAGTCGAAACTGAAAGCTGAATGAAAAAATCAGTTTCAGCGGACGCAAAGAGGCAAAAACTGGCTTTTTAAAGCTGAAGCGCAAAGCAGACGCTGAAAGCAGGCTGATTTTAAAGATGGATTCGCAAAGGCGCTGAAAGCTGAAGCTGAAAGTCGAAACTGAAAGCTGAATGAAAAAATCAGTTTCAGCGGACTCTTTCGCAAAGAGGCAAAAAAACTGGTTTTTTAAAGCTGAAGCGCAAAGCAAACGCTGAAAGCAGGTGATTTTAAGTTTCAGCCAAGATCAAACCGAGGTTGATCTTTCAGCTTCAGCGCCGTACCACGTGATGCCAAGAGCCAATCAAAAAAGGGGGCGCTGGGATATTTTCAATCATGATTCAAACACTGTTGTTACTAAGAAAGAATTAAAGTTTATAACTTTTTTCGTAAATTTCATAAAAGTCAGAAATGTATTTTTAAAAAGTGAAGAATTTCAACCTTTGGGGTTCATGATAAGTAGTGATAATAATGAAGACATTCAATCTTTATTTTTTGAAACAATGAAAAGGAATTTTTAGAAAGGAACAGCACTCGCGCTGAATGACGAAATTAACAGTGAGAATTTTCTTACAGTTACTAAAGAATTTAGTGACACAGAACAAATCCCTTTAGGCATTTTAAAGTTTTTGAAAAACTTTTCGTTTGGAATGATAAATCAAGGACCGCTATATTTAAAGGAACCTGCGCCTAAATTCTTATCAAAACATCATCTTAAAGAACAGTTCTCATGTACAGTAGATCATCTACTTGAAGTTATTAAAGAAAATCCCGTAACTCCAAACACAACATTTGCTAGAAAAGAAATTGCATCAACGAATTCTGTACTCCCTGACTTGGTAAATGAAAGAAATCTTCTTTCTATTAATAGCAAGTCTTGTGTATTCCTCCTAAGAATGATAAAACACCCAATAAGAAAGAATGTAAATTCTCTCTGTTTTGGTTTGTTGTCCTTCCCTACCGTCTGTAACTTCGGCACAGGCAGTCTTTCCTCTTTTTTCATCTCTAGATGAGTTACCTCCTTTGCCTTTAGCTTTTGCCCCAATCTGGGTACCGCTTTCTTCCCGTTCTTCTCGCCCTGCCCCGGTTTCTCCTCGTCCTGCCCCGGTTTCTCCTCGTCCTGCCCCGGTTTCTCCTCGTCCTGCCCCGGTTTCTCCTCGTCCTGCCCCGGTTTCTTCTCGCATTGACCCAGTTTCTTCTCGCCCTGCCCCGGTTTCTTCACTTCCGGTCTATTCTGTTTCTATAAATAATCGCTTTGATTGCCTTTCTTTGGATATTATTGATGGAAGTTCTGGGAAGTGTTCTTTTGTTTCTCAGCTGAGTGCCAAGAAGAGCTCTGCAAAGAAGACCTCGAGGAAAAACGCCTTTGTTTCTTTTGAAGATGCAATTTTTCTAGGTGGAGGTGAGGATGAATCCAACTGCCACCCGAAGGAAGATTCTTCAAAAGTTAGCAACTCACCAATGAAACAAGCAAGGCTGCCAGAAGCTATCTCAGTAGGAGCAAAATTTTCTATTTTTAAGGATTTTGAAAAAAAAAATTGGCAAAGTGGAGTGAAAGTAATAACCACCCTTTGACTAAGCTCAGAAGTGAAAGAGTAACACCAGGAGATGAGTATAAATCTATCATATATGTCTGCAAAGCACCATGGGAAGTTAAAGTCCAGAGTAAAGGCTTAAGGCCAAATCAGTAACACAATGCACGAAACTGCTTATTTAGATTTAAAGTTGCAAGTAGGGGGTCTTCTTATCACATTAATTCTACAAATCTTGTTCACAACCATCCTGTAAAGCCTTCAATATATGATAAATATCCACAGAATAAAAATATTAGGTAAAGTTTGGGAAAATGATTCTAAATTTTTGTGTTTTTCACGTACCAACCTTAAAAATTATAGAATATGTTTCTGATTAGTATGGTAAGGTGGTCACTTCAAAAGATATTCAGAATTTAAGAGCGAAAGTCAAGTTAAGTAATGAGGGAGGCAGAACACAGGGCAGATTTTAATTGACCAGTTGAAAACACTTTTGCCTAAAGATTCTGTAACTGATATTTGTACTGTCGAAAACGATGAGTTGGAATATGTGAACATCATGTGAGGTTTTGCCAGACGACAAACTCAAAGGTAATATTTCTATTTGATTCCCTTGTGACGTGGTGAAACTAGACTAACAGTCCTTTCACAGAATTGGAGCTTAAGGCGTTCCTTTTAATTTTGTCTGCTCTCTTTGGATGAGTGAAACGGTGTAAACAAATTATTTTACAATTAACTTGTAAAGCTAATTTTTAAAATAATCAGTGTTTGAAAATAATCCAAGGATGATCTTTTCTGATGAAGTTGCCCATAAGTTCAAATTGAAGGTGTCCGCTTCGATGTGAGCTCAATTGAAACAGCTGTGAATAGTATGTTTGCTGGATACTGCGATTTTCAATTACAATATCCGCCTGGTCTAAAACAAACTCTTGAATACCTTCAAAAGATTGTTTTCAAAATAAATTCAGAAAAAATAAGTGGTTCAGTAAGGTCTAGAGTGAATCAAATAATGTAACGTCCCTTCTAAAAATAAATTTTGTGAATTTGAGGTTTCATAATTTTTTTGGTATTTTCATATAAGCCTATAGCTATTTACACGTAAGAACGAACTGTTTTCGAAAGAACAAATCTTCGTCGACAGTAGAACCAATTATCGTGCTACGTGGGACAGACACCCGTACGTCATAGAACTAACGTCAGTTCTTTAATGAAAGAAAGGCCATGAGCCATGGAACAAATGAGAGTTCTTTATTAAACGAAAGTCCGCACGAAACGGAACAGACACAGATCAGGCTTGAGCGAATAAAATAGGAAAGTTGTACTCGAATAGACCTTAAGGGACAGTCCCTTTTTAGAGGCACAAAAATTTCCCCTTCCTATTGCCAACAAATTCACTGATCCGGCTTGAGCGAATAAGATAGGAAAGTTTTACGCGAATAGACCTTAAGGGACAGTCTCTTTTTAGAGGCTCAAAATGTTTCCTCTTCTTCGTGTCAATCAGTTTACTGTACCAGTTTTTTTTTTGGATTAACTAGCGATTTTCCTCTTCTTCGACCAGTTTTTAGGATTAACTAGCGATTTTTTTTGGAAACTTAAAATTTGACTTTTTTCTCGGGAATGGCTAGGCAAAATAGCTGAATACTATAAATATTATTCCATTCCAGTTCATTAATTTGTTCTATAATAAATTTGTGTTTCTTTGCAAGTACTGTAAACGATGATGAAAAGGACGAAATTTTAAATAATTTGGAATATGATCCAAGGGACGATGAATCATTTCTCATGGAAACTGAATGTTTTGAGGTCTATGAGGAGAGGATAATAAACGAACACATTGAACTTGAAATAGAAAATCTAGAGGAAAAGGAAGATGAAGAAAATGAAATGCTAGAGCATGCAATGATATTGCTTGAAAGTGCACATGGACTGTTACAGTATCCATATCCAGTTCCATGCTGGAACGAAGGAGAAAATCAGTTAGAAAATGCTATTGAAGCTCAAGCCAACATTAACGAAGCTATTATGGGCGGTGGGGACAGCGAGGATGAAAGGGTTGGAGGTGATATGTTTTAAAAGAAAAAATAAATACTTAAGCTTTAACATTTAATAAATTCATTGTCAGTATTGCGCCTTCGATTCCACATAATAAAATTAATTTCACCTCATTATAGTTATTAAGTTTTTAATTTTATTATTTAGTTATTATTCCTTTCTTCAAATTAATCTATTTAGCGATAGATTTTATCTTTGAACTCCATTTTCAACATTGCGACTTCGATTCAATATTATCCAGCTGTATGCCAGGTTCGGTTGACGAATTGAATAGGCTTCGTATCATGGTTGTTTTTGTATTTCCACTTTTCCTCCTTTTCACCTCGTTTTATCACTTAAACTAATCTGGAATGGCACACGCACATCGTCAGAATTGATTGGGCTTCGTATCATGGGTGTTTTCGGATTTCCCTTTTCACCTACATTGGGAAGAGAATTCATTGTCATTTTAAGTTTTCCTCTTTTTCACCTCGGAAAAACGATCATAAGATGTTTATATTATCTGTAAAATTTCTAGAGAGAAGTTCGATTTTTCACTCGCTAAATAATTTTGTGTTTTCACTTTTAAATTACTAAAAACAAATTTTGAGTTCTCAAATTCCAAATAGTCGTAGCCCTCTGAGTATAATAGGCTGTTTTTAAGACTAAAGTCGAAGAGGAGGGTCAATTTCTTAAAATTGAGTGTTTTGGCTACGCAAATAATGTACCCAAAAATATTTTAATGGAAGCACTAGCGTTTACTAAGGGCTACAAAGCATAAGGAACTTATGCAGAAAGTGAAAAAGCGCTAAACCTCTTATACAAAAATTGGGAGGAAAGTAATCTTTGAAAAATATTTTACTCCTCCTTCAATGTACACAAAGGACATATCAATTTGCTTGGGACAAAGTGAGAAAACTATATTGATATTTTTATATTTTTAATGTTCATTTCCCTACTTGATTTTGCGAGTTGCATCTCTTGGTTTTTTTGATACTCAATTAAAAAATTAAACGGTGTTTTGAAAAACGAAAACAAACCACACTTTATTTTCTTGGCTCGTTTTTATTTTTGAGAGAAGCTAATTACTAGACCATTCCACATATTACTTAAGGACAGGGGGGCCGCCGTCTTAGGTTATTTCCCTGGCACCAAGAGGCAACGCCAGAAGAGCCTGAGTATTCACTACACCCGGAAAGGGTAGCGAATTCACAGTGCCTCAAGCGGCGTCACTTGGTGCGAGGGAAATAACCCAGTTAACTGGTGATTTTTAGATGGGAGAGTACTTCATACGCATCTAATAAAAAAAGAGGACCATCAACATTAACATGCCCCAGGGGGCCTATTCTGTAACTTTCTTAGATCTCGATCTCGATCTCGAATCGAATGCGATCTCGAAGATAGCCGTATCGATCGAGATCCTTCTCGAACGAGAATGGTATTCTGTAACGCATATCGTTCGAGTTCGATACCGGAGTTGTCGATCTTCGAGTACGAGATAGATGTCGAAAGAGAGACCTACTTCCGGTTTATAGGGAGGGTCTTCGTTAGTCACGTGATCAACTGAAACCAATCATAGAGGGGCGCGAAAAGTTGCAACTACTAATAGCAGACGAAACAAAATACCGTATTTTTGTTTGGATTGACACTTTGACAGAATTACTTTGGTTAATTTAGTCCGAGTGTTTGGAGTGTAGTGGAGCGAAAAATGTCTAGTTCGAAGAAGCGCGTGTCTTCATCTCAACAAAAAACAATTATAAGTTATTTAGAAGAAAATGAAAGGTTTAAAACCAGAAAATTATCTGCGGGATTTACAATTGAAAATTATGAGAAAATGTCTCATGTGTTAACAGAACTGTTAAATGCCGATGGTACAGGCCCAAGCAAAAGCACTGATAAATGGAAAAAGGTAAGAAAATTTTGATACATTTCATTGCTGAGGTAATTAAATTATTTACTTCTATCATGATAGGTATTGGCTGACTGGAAAAGTAATTGTAAAGCTAAAGCAGCTCGAATAAAGAAGTCATTAAATGCAACAGGTGGGGGTGAAAAGTCAACAGAGGTTCTTACACCTCTAGAAGAACAGTTATTGGCTGTTTACGGTAAAGAAATGGTGGAGGGAATAGCTTCAGCTCAAGAATATGGTCTACTTGATGATGTAAGTTTACGGTCGAGTGCAATGACGTTGGGTAAAAATAGGGAATTGTAATTTTACAACAGATATAACACACTAGCTCAGTTATAATGGTTGTAGTATTATAACGTATGTGATCTGAACAGAGTGAAACAACATCAACTGTTGAAATGACAAGTGATCATAGTGACGAACGTCAGGCCCGGGCGTTGAAGGAAAACTTCATTAATGTGGGTTATCAGAATAGAAGCACCTTGCCGACTGAAAACAATCCTCAAAAACCAACAAGCAGCCTTTCAAAGAAACCGCTTCCATCTACAAGTTCCTCGTCAGTTTATGCTGGTTTAGAAAACTACATTGTCGATGATTTTGATAGCGCTAGTGAAGAGCCTATTGCTGTTAATGAAAACAAGAGGCATATCGAAAAATCCGCTAAAAGTAAGTTAAAGTGACTAACAAGAGAGGAGCCCATTGAATCTTAACTTTATTTTAGTCAGCATAGAAAAAAGACAAAAATTGATGACGGAAGGGAAAAAAGCAAAACAAAGTGAATTTGAAAATACATCGTCTCTGTTGGAAAAGCTCCAAGACTCTCAGAATGATGTTTTGAAAGATATAGCAACTTCACTATCACGTCACGCCAAAGCCACCGAAGACCTGGTTTTGCAACAAAAACAACTAGTGGAAATAAAAAAAGAAAAAAATTTCATTGAGAAGTTGAAACTAGCAACTCATAAGCGTACAAATGATGTGATCCAGATGTTGGTTGATGCACTAGCTAAGAAAGATACTTAGTTTAACCAAAAGACTATTTATTCTACATTATTAGCCTAAAATATTACTTTACTGTATAAATACTAACTTAAATGTTCCTATAAATTATAATTAATTAATATATTCTGTATAAATAATTTAAATAATTTATTCTGTATAAATAACCAAAATAATTTATTCTGTTTAAAAACGTTAAACAACAGTTCATAAAAATAAAATAGCATTTATACACTTTTAAACTTTGTCAAGTAAATCTTCTTCTAATTATCTGATCACGGGTTTGTTGGCCAGCCAACTTCCATTTATCCGCTCGGTTTACTACTGGTGGCGCAACATCTTCCCATGGTTGATCATCCACCCATAGTCTATCATCTGGCCCATATTCAAAATCTTCCAATGGTTCTAATGTGTTAAAATCACTTGGTACCCCCCCCCGCAATATACAAATGTTATGCAAAACGACACATGCGTTGATAATTTTTGCTGCTTTTTGGGGGGAATAATGAAGAACGCGGTCCTTAAGTAAGCACCGAAAGCGTTGTTTTAAAACACCATTACAACGTTCGATAACGCATCTCGCAGATTGCTGACTTAGAGAAAAACGTTCTTGTGGAGATCCAACCAGTGGTTTAGAAATAGGAGTGATTAGCCATGGGAGAAGCGGGTAGCCATCATCTCCTAAATTATCATTTATGAATAACATTTTCTCACGTATATAGTCAAATTAGTACCCTACCAAGTAGCCAAGATCCTTTCAAAATACCTTCTTCAAATTTTCTTTCTAAATAACTAGAGATATTTGAGGTTTTATATATGAAAGTGTCATGGGAAGATCCAGGGAATTTTGCATTAACTTGCAAAATTACTAAATCATAATCACAAATCTGTTTGTAGAAATCAATGGTAATATATATCCAATCCAATCTTTTATAAAACGTTTGACCATTACTTACCAATTGAACGTTTATGGAATGATAACCTTTCCGATTAACATAAAGATACTCCCGATTTTCGTCATTAACTTTGGAAGGAGGTACAATAGCTATATGGGTGCAATCAATGGCGCCTATTACACCAGGAAAATTGGTTTTCTCCATAAACCTTGAAATATTAAACATGTCACGTTAATACATTATTTTTATAACTCAGTATGTGCATACATACATGTGAGACTGACCTAATCTGTGTAGCCACTCTTTCAACCTCGCTACATGGAAATTTAATCCATTTGGGGGCCAAAACTTCTAAAATTATGTTGGAAACTTCGGTTATAACACGGGATACTGTGGGCTGACTAACTTGAAGGAATAAGTCTTGGCCAACGCAAATCTGATAAGAACCAACCGCATAAAAACGTAGCGCAATTAAGATCTAAATTGAAAGTATCGATAGTAAAATCAGTGTTTAATAGTAATTAGGATAAAACCTAATTATTAATTATATCACTTTAACCAAGTTACTTACCTTGCAATCAACAGGCAAAGCCGTACGTCTACGTCTTTCGCTTGACAAAGGCCCACGGAGATCCTCACATAGCTCTAGCACTATACATTTTTCCAGGCGATATAAGCGCCGAAAATTTATATCCGACAGCTCAAAAGCTTTAGATTTATCCCTAATAACCCGTTGTCTTCGTAAATTTTGACGATCAATTTCTCTAGCTAAATTAATTAACTCTAGTCGAGCTAAATGAACAAAAGCAGCCATTTTTTTTCAGACGAAATTTCATGTGGGAAACCGCATTCTAGTGCCCTTCTCGAAGCAAAAAGACGATCTCGATAGCTATTACCCTGTCGACATCTAGTTCGAGAACGTTGTCGATAATCGAGTGCTTAACGTTCGACAACTTCTTACAGAATATCATTTTTGTGATTTTCGAGATCTCGGTTCGAGATCGAGAGAGAAATCGATCGACAACTCCCTTTCGAAGCTTACAGAATAGGCCCCCAGTAACTAATATTAATTCATTACAATAGGGATGTGTAGATCACATAGGGCTCGGACTCCGTTATACATTATCAGAAATTATAGATATTGAGATGTATATATTATTTATAAATATAGCGGAACGAATAATGCTAATGAATACGTTATTTACAAACAATAACATATGTATATAGAAGACCTTAGTGGATATTAAATTGACATTGTTAGTATACAACATTAGTGCTAGATATTTCTATTCCCGTATAATATTGGCAACTGATAAAGATAACATATTTCATCATATTGGCTCTTTTCCATAACCATTCATACAAGCTTTATTTCTGAAAGTAGTCTCTCACAGACAATGTATAGCAACGTTACCGTTACTAAGGTATATCCACGAGAGGCTTAAATTAAATTCCGTGCCTATATAGGATCTGGCTTTGTTTAATATTTAAAAATATGCTTCAAGATGACATCAGTCGTTACAGCTGTAAGCGACGAAACTCGTGTTTCACTACGAAAGGGTTGTCATTTTACGGCTTTCATTACTCTTCGCTTGATTCACTGGTGTTTAAACCAAGACGTTAATGAAATAACGGGTGTGTTTGGTATCAAAAATGATTTGAACGAGATAGCATAACATTTTAAACTTTCAGTGTAAAGATTGTCAACAGATGTGTATGCGTGGGACGAACGTTACAAACGCGGTGGGTAACTCTACTTTCAGAAACTGACAAGTATTTAAACACACTTAGGTTTACTTGTAAATATCGGAGCCACAACAATAATAATTAGTCAAAAATGTCTTGATTAGAATCAAGACTTAAAAAAGTATCGATAAGACTGAGGTTATCACTTGACTTAAGGTTCAGATATTAATTTTTCTTTTTAATTGAAACTTAAAGGCATGCTTAAGAAAAAACAACGTTCCATTACCGTTTTACGTTGTAATAACTTATTTTAAAGTAATCAATTTCAAAAATTTACTTATCTCGGGTTTTCGGGCACAATTCCATTCCCCCAAAACATTTTATCATTACATTAATTACTTTTGAGAGAGTACGTGTATGACTTTGAGTGCCCAACATGCTTCGCAGTGGAACAGTTGAAAACAATGGCGGAAAATTAAGTAGGGACAGTTAGATTTTTACTAGTGGTTATGCAAAATGATGTAATGTCTAGTGTACTTAAGTCAACAGTAATACTGTTCATTCTCATAGCTCAGGACATGATTAATGCTACTCACCTATTTCTCTCTCTAGTTTCAAACAATAGTTAGAGACTATTCAGTGCCGCTTGTCGCACATGATGATATTTCAACTACAGTTTACATCAATTCTCCGTGGTCGTACTATTAGCGGGTTAAGCACTAATTTGTTCTGGACATGTCTCGAAAGGGTGCTTGTTGTAACTTTTTAAAGCAGTGCTGCCAATGTGTGGGTGTTTTCTCACATCGTGGGAAATTAAGGTTTGATGTTAGCCTCTGTGGGGAAAAGGTAATATTTATCCGAAATCGATCAAATGTCGGAATTTTCTTGTTAAAGGGTTAATAGTGCAGACTGTGCAATTAAAATTAGTGTATTTTCGAAAATTTTGTCCGGTTTAATAATTTCAAGCGACATTTTGAAATAAATTCGGTGATTTTAAGTTTGGCACTGAAAAAGAAAGAAAGCTTATTTTGAGAATTTTTAAGCTTTATAGCAATTTGGAGCATTTGTACATATTGTCAAAGCCATGCGGAGTGATATTCCATATTAAGCTTAGTAGGATAAAATAGTCCAGATAAATATGACTGTAAAAAAGGGGGTGCGGGAAATGAGTGGGAAAATCCACTTTCTAACATTGGCAACACTGATTTGAAAGTTTTGGTCATGGCTAAACAGATCGCTCATTCAGTTTTCTATTGTTTTAAAGTTTATTTTGACACGTTATCTCTCAAAAGTAATTAATGTAATGATAAAATGTTTTGGGGGAATGGAATTGTGCCCGAAAACCCGAGATAAGTAAATTTTTGAAATTGATTACCTGTAAAATAAGTTATTACAACGTAAAACGGTAATGGAACGTTGTTTTTTCTTAAGCATGCCTTTAAGTTTCAATTAAAAAGAAAAATTAATATCTGAACCTTAAGTCAAGTGATAACCTCAGTCTTATCGATACTTTTTTAAGTCTTGATTCTAATCAAGACATTTTTGACTAATATCTGCAACTTCAGTCTTAATTGTTTATTAATTTATTTTAATGTTGAAACCGGGATTGATTTTAGCCATTATTTCATCGCGTATTCACTCACTCCAGAGAATCGGCATTATTAATTAATTCCCGATGGGGGATGACCAAAAATATACCAGATGTTCCCACGCAGATCATTCTTAAAGACTGTTTTAATGCCATTGTTCCAACAACATTTAAATACGGATATTGCTCTTAACTTTCACGTTCAACATAAATGACTTTAAAGTATGTCTTATTCTGGCAGTTGGTGAAATAGGCAAATTGTGGTAAACGTGACTATAAATAAACTAACTACCAATAATTTGGGAAAGGTAGCAATATTTTGGTAGAAAAACATCCAATTTAGTAATATCGTTCTAAATGGGGCAATTTGATAGTAATTTGAAAGCAATAACAGGCGCAAGTTTAGTGCAACATCGCTACTTTGGTACTGTTAGAGATTTTCTTTTTTGTGTATTTTTGAAAAGCTGGCATAAGCTACTTTAAGGTCCGCCCTCGTGTTGACTTCTAGTTGGTTTGTGACTTTGGTATTGAAAAATTGTAGAGTAGAATATTAGGCACCGTGTTAGGGCAGGCAATGGAACTGTTTAGCTTTAGCATTAAGCATTGGAAATAACTATTTATTTATACTTATGAAATGAATCTTGAAATTGCGTGTTGTCAGCTATTTAGGTCTTGAGTACAGTAATTTAATAACTATAAAAATTATGGTCAATAATTTTATTCAAGAAAAGAGTTCTTTAATAAATAATTATAACATTATCTGGAATTTTGAAGTTAACTTTTGTTTAATAATTCCTCGTGAATCATTAAAGAATTAAATAACATTATGAATATTTAGTTTTTTGAGTATTTTAAAAGCTTTAAACACGTATGATGATGTTCTGTTAATGCACAAAAGTTTTATTTTATGTAGACTTTTGGTTTGGTATAGCTACATTTATTTACAGCATTTAATTTGGGATTAAATTCCCATGGTTGATTTGTTATTATAAATTATATTATTAAATTTTTTTTCTAGTAATATTTTATGTTTTCCATGTTTAAGCTAACAGTTGCGTATTTTATAAGGTTTTATTCGTAGCTTTCGAAGGAAAATTTAATTTTTGTCTCCAGAATGGTTTTTAAAATAATTAGTGATTTGTTCTCGTAAAATTTTCAATTCAGTGGTAAATGTAATTTCACAATGGAATCATTGAAGAGATTAATGAAATTTTCACAGACAATCATACGTGAAGGATGCACTTAAAAGTCCAACATTAATGTTGAATGCCTATAATAATTTTGATAATCTCTCAAGTGAAAGATTCTATTTTAAAAAAGTGTTTATATACATTTAATCCTAGAACTCTCAAATTGGGAATTTATAATAGCCTAGTTGTCAGGAAAACAGTAATTTTTTTGTCTCCTATAATGGGGGGGGGGAGGGGTGTCTTTGTTAAATCACCTTTAACATTTTTAAAGATGCTTTTTAAAAGCGTACTGATATGTTGATGTAAAATATGAGTTGTTCAGATGCCCTTTAATTGTTAGTGATAAATCTAATTCATTTCAGAAACATTTTTCGTATTCATTATTATTGCATGATAGCGTTAGTGGTTAATGAGTGAGCGTCATTAATTGACATCTTTAATTACCGATTTCATCGAGGTTCTTTTGTTTGTCAAACCTTCATTGCGAAGTTTCAATGCAAATTGAATTGCGGAGATTTTAATTGCGAAGCTTCAATGCAAATTGAATTGCGATGGTTTTAATTATGAAGTTTCAATGCAAATTGAATTGCGATGGTTTTAATTATGAAGTTTCAATGCAAATTGAATTGCGATGGTTTGAATTACGAAGTTTCAATGCAAATTGAATTGATAGTCCACGGTGATGAAAGATTAACGAGTGAAGTAATTGAGGTTTAATCGGGTGGTGAAGGAGGGGGGATTTGGGGTGTTTCACCACCCTCGGACACGGGATAGTCAGTTCCTGTAGGATAGGCATTCTGACAAGTCCCTTATTCCCTCAAAACTTTGTCGCCCAGAAGCTAGGCTTACAGAAGTGAGCTAAACTTCCAACAGTACATATACAGCCGTTATTAGGCAACCTTTGTTTGAAGAAGTTATTTTGCGAATCCTTTTACGAGCTTCTATTTTGTTTGTGGACCAATTGCCAAGTCGTAAAGGAGTTATGTAGCGAAGTTGAGGCATTGAGATATATTTTTTGAATTGGTATAGTTGAAGCCAACACAAAGGTTGTTTCTTTGTATATCTTTGTTGTTCTTAATCCAAAGTCACTTTCACTCTTGGAACGTGTCAATCCAAAGCGTCTGAATATCAGTAGAGAAATTGAATATGGATATTTCTTGATATGTCGTCTCTGTCGTAGGTCTTGTTGGGTTTTTTTTTCCAAAATGATAGTTGGGGAAGTTCTATTGGTCATCGTATTTTTCAACTGTACATTTTAAGTATTTTATATTACTCGTGTTGGCTATGATGAAATATCTTTCTGTTGGCGCATGTTGATACGATAGGAAATTACTGATTTGTCGAAAGAATGTTGTACTTGGTTATATTAGTTGTGTAATTGGCGGGGGGGGCGGGTTGAAGTAAAACTTTACCATTTACTGGCTATAATATGTTCATTTAAATATAAAATTTTAGGCTATGTTTTTAAAATTTTGTCACGCAACTATTAGCTTAAACTTAAAGAACACTGCTGTTTTATAATCATTATTTTGTGCATGGGTTACCAAAAAGACAATGAAATGGTTATTAAACTTTAAATGTATTTTAAAAATTTTCCAGAAAATTTTTGCAAATTCTACCCCTGTTGATTTATAGGAAACGTCACCTGTCACGCAGATAGATAACCGTAGCTGTTTAGAAACACTAAGAGAATATGCAAAACTTCCTGGAATATTTTGATTGAAAAGAATAGTTTACTTATTTTTTATTTATGGGGGCAATGTCTATATTTTTTTGGTGACGACAATAGTGAAAAGTTCTATTACACTTTAAAATCAATTTCTACACAAAGTGTAGTGTTAGTTAATCAGACAATTAAATTAGTTCATATATTTCTTAGCTAAAATACTATTACTGGTATATTATACAAAAACTATACAAGGAAAAGGATATAATAAAATATATTATTTAAAGATAAAATTTAAGCTATTTGGGTGTTCTGGTTGTAATTAGTTAAAATTAGTTTAGATTTTTTAACTTTTTAAAATGAGTAATGTATAAATTTAAAGAGTGTCTTAACGTTAAAAAATGTAGAGCGTTGGTAATGAAGTTGTGAAACTGATATTTAGTGAATCCTTTGGAAAAATAAATTGGAATTGATATTGGTTTAAAATTTGGATACTAGTGTCTAAATTTGAGTTCAACAAGTCTGTTCAGTTTTAAGTAGCCTTTTTACGAGCTTATTAAGAAATTAAATTTCATTGCAACGCTTTACTAACAGGGGTTACGCTTTTAGTTTTTTTTTACCTCTTGGAAATTCTATAATTAAAGCAAGATTCGTGGTTTTTTTTTCTCTCGTAGCAATAGCTAGGCCCTACAACCCTCCCTCCGCTCCCTTTTAACAGCTATTGCCAAGACAACTCCGAAATGAACCTTGAACCAACGTAAAACCTTAAACTTTTTTGAGGGCCGATAATTTTACCTAGTCATGAATTACTCTAAGGTAATACGAAACTATTCGTACATCTCTGGCAGGATGTATCGTTAAGATATCCAATATAACGGTTCACACAGAACACTTTGGAATCACAAAGATATCCAATATAACGGTTCACACAAAACACTTTGGAATCACAAAGATATCCAATATAACGGTTCACACAGAACACTTTGGAATCACAAAGATATCCAATATAACGGTTCACACAAAACACTTTGGAATCACAAAGATATCCAATATAACGGTTCACACAGAACACTTTGGAATCACAAAGATATCCAATTAAGTGGTTCACACAGAACACTTTGGAATCACAAAGATATCCAATTAAGTGGTTCACACAGAACACTTTGGAATCACAAAGATATCCAATAGAGTGGTTCACAAAGAACACTTTGTACCTGCAAAAGATTCAAAATAAATGGGTACACGCTTCACACCCAGAACTGTGAATCCAAAGTACACTCAGATTTAGATGATGTACTACAAAACTTGAAAAAAAATTACGTTTTAATTTCGAGGCGAACGATAATCTTTCTTAAAAAAAGTAACATTTTTATCCTATATAGTTTTTTCTTCTGTATAACACGAGCTTATTTAGAAATTAAATTTCATTGCAACGCTTTACTAACAGGGGTTACACTGTAAAAAATAAAGGTATTTTGTTGGTACTCAAAAATACCTCATGGTATTTTTAAGTACCTTTTAAGGTATTGTAGGTCTTTTCTCTTATCGATGGTTTCAGAAAGTCTCCGAAAAGGTATTTTGACGCAAGTGGTATTCAAAGATACCATTTATGGTTTAATTCTTCTCGGATGGTACAAAATCTAACCTTTCCAAAATTTTGATAGTACTCATAAATACCTCAAGGTTTTTCGAAACACCTTTCAAAATATCAGTTCTTTCAGTTTCAACAGATTCGTAATGTAACTGCAAACCGACGGGTAGGCATCACCGCGTATTACCATTTAAATTAATTATTTGTTAAATGTTTTTACGTTTTTATCCAGTCTTTGTGCTTGGATACCAATTAATTTATATCACAATTAATATAATTACTATAATTGGAATTATATATAATTATTTTAAACCGTAAACGGTAAATCTCTTAGCGCCACCTACGGCGAAGTGTGATTACACAAAATGTGTAAGAAATCATGGAGCCTGTATCTTAAACGGAGAGGCTAACCCCTATATAATATGAACCCCTCACAGTCGCTTTGCGGCCAACTTCGCGCTAGTTGGCCGTATCGGAAATTGAGGGCCGTCAAGGTCGTTTATCGTAGGCGGCAGTTGAAAAAGTCGTCTGCTGCCAAATAGATTTGAAATTGAAAATGGCTCGTGTGAACATTAGTAACAATGAAACACTGGGAAATTTGTTCATCTTGTCGAAAAATGAACATTCGTACACGGGAAAGTAAGTATTTTTCAATTAGACCTAATAAAATGTATTATTAATTTGGATTGATGATTTTAAAATTATCCGAGAATATTGTAAACTTGTAAAGATAGTTTTATCATAGGCCTTGGCTAAATCAGCTGTCGTTTTGTAGGAAATCTCTTCAGAAAGAGAGAGAAAAGCATGATGTTAACTACTATGGAATAAGTGATACTGAGGAAACCGAAGTAATGCTTATAGTGGATGAATATATAGACAATGATGTATCGCATATCAATCTTAATGAACCTCATATTTGTGAAGTTCAAAATTCGAAAATATTAACCGCTGCTCCAAAGCCTCCAGTAAAAATAAGAAAAATAATCCCGTGCGTAGCTCTATGTAGTAAGTTGAATACAAATTTTAAAATTGGAGATGTTAATGTACTAATTTAAATTAACTTCTCTTAGATTTTACCCCGAACAAGTTCCGAGAGATAATTAACGAAGGTTTAGAAAAATTGCAGGATTTGGGAAAATCCACAGATACCTACACAAATCTTGTAATGGAAGAATTGATAGCAGTAGGAATTGCTAAAAGGGCGGCTGTGTGGGAGACTGGGCTCGAAAGATTTAATATGGAATTAGATCATTTAAAAATTTCAAAATCTTTTTGGGGCACTGGCTTAGCGATGCTTTCCAATGATGACTTTTTAACTGAAGCTCGTGAATATATTTCTAAGACAGCCCCACCAGTTAGTATCCTAATGGATTTGGTTCCTTTTTAATATAATGCTAATGAATGCCAATTTTTTACAGATATTTACATGTTTACCATTTTTTGGCCAGAAGGCCATTGCTGCAAGATTTTTAAAAAACATCCTAAGCCTTGTACACTGCTATATTGTGAAAAACGAGGTCAACCATGAAAATTTAAATCCTCCCACAGTTAATGAAGAACTTTCAAATTTGCCTGCCAGTACCTTAACAAATGATTTAAAGGCCAAGCAAATTCTCTACTACGTCGCTGGTGCAACGATTAAATCAGTATGCCAGTCTCTGCCATATCAATGGTGTTTAGTGTCCGCCTTCTCAATTAAGGGGACTTTTCAGGAAGTTAAAGAATATTTAAATAATAATTTAAGTGATATCAAAATATCTGCCTGGGTAACGCAAAATAACAGAGGGGGATTACTCTACGTTAATAAGACGACCTTCAATATGTTTGAGATCATAGATGCTGTGGCTTCAGAATTCTACAATGGAAAGAAATTAAAATGTATACTGCAAAACAATGAAGCAAGAAGGGAGAAGTCCCTTAAGAATATGGAGGATAATTGCCAGATTTTGGAAGCATTTCAAGCAGTGATAAAAACTTCAGAAGTTCCAAGCAAGGTTAACGCATCAAGGAAAATCCTTCCCAAAATATTTTCAACCTTCTTAAAATTAAGAGGAAAAGGTCTCCAACTATATTTGAGGGGTATATATTTTTCAAAAGAAAATAAAAAACAAAAATCATGCCCAGCTTTAAGAAAAGGTTTGAAAGAATTAAACAATATATCAACAAAGGTGTAAAAAATATAGTCAAGTGTGCCCTAAAATCCTATAGTTTTACAGTCTAAAGGTACTTAGTAATAGTTTTAAATGCCCAAATTGTGATCCTAGTCCCAAAAACACAACTTAAATAATGTTTTGGAATTTTAAGTTTGCCATGTTTTTCAGGTAAAACATTTAATAATAACGCCCCAAATGTGACCAATTTATTACCTCATTTTTATATTTGTAAAGAGTCAGATAAAACCACATTTCTGTGATAGGAAATAAGGAACAATACCTCATTTTTTATGTTTGTAAAAATTCGGATAAAAACACATTTCTGTGATAGGAAATAAGGAGCAATACCTCATTTTTATGTTTATAAAGAATCAGATAAAAACACATTGTGATTTTTCTTGTTGATACTTTATTGAAACAGCGCTGTGATTTTAAATGTATATAAAGGATCTTAATTGAAACTAATTATTTTCTGGAATTATTGAAGTATTTCCCTCAAAAGGGGCCAAAATTTCTTTCTCTAAACTAATAAATCTATCAACATTCTGCCCAAAATGTAGCACATCAGGGTTTGTATTTCCTCCGCAGGACGCTCTTTGCTTCCCAAATTCTTGCTCTAGGCAGTCTTGATTTAAGTGGAATGTTAAAACAAAGGAGGCGCCTTTCGATAATAAGAATCTAACAACTCCTGGAACAGATCGAGCTAAGAAAAGAAAGATATGACATGAAAAACAACGATTAGAGCCCATTGCTTTAAATATTTTTATACAAACCAGTCATAATTAACCCTTCCACAGTTTCTCGACTTAGAGTCATTCTTAGACGTTCTGCTGCCTTTAAATTAACTGCCTTCGTTGATACTTCATTTTGCCAATCCTCAAAGTACTTAATAAATGTTTGTTCCAACCACTGTAAAAGTCAATCAATTGCATTAGCCACAATGCCATAAATATTCTAAATATTTACTTACTTCTAATCTTGGATCACTTTGTATCTTAAATGGATTCAAATTAGGATTGCGCTTAAACTTTCCCTCGTCCAAGTTTTTTGTATTCATAAGGTCAAAGAATTGATTCATGATTCTAATGAACTGAACAGTTTCACGGACACCTTCCCCTAGCTCAAACTCCAGGGCATTAGCAACGGTTGCGCTTAGAATTTGAGCTGCCAATCTCACGCGCATTCTCGAGTAGGAATCCAAGAAAAGATGATCCCTCGTTAATTTTGGTACCAGTCTAAGGGGTCGTTGCGAATCCATTTCAAAGAGTTTTAAAACGTGTGTCCACAATATTTCTTGCCCATTTTTAAAAAGTCGTTTGGTTTTGGTGTGGAAATTGCTATTAGCGAACCCGTTCCTCGTAGTTTTTATCAAGTGAGGGGGATCACAAATAAAAAAAACGAATCTCTCTTCATCACTCGCAAAAATATTTTTCCACTTAAATCCATCCTTAACAAAATTTCTAAATGCTTTTCTGTTCGTACTAGCTCCATCAGCAATCACAGCTACCACTTTTATACCATAATATTCCAGACGACTTATCGCTTCTGATACTATGGTAGTAAGGTTATCACTGTCTACATTCTTACATGGAAAATATGCTAATGGGAATTTGAAATTACCAGTTACACTTCTTATCATTAATTGTAACACATGAGTTGCCACTTCCGGCATTTCATCATCACCAGCTTGCCTCAATCTTAGAATTTCATTTCCCACATCATCGAGGTTAGTGAAACCAACCAATTCCCCCGTATTTGCCTTGTAAATGATGTCTTCCTTAATTTTCATTTCGTCCAAAATTAAACTAACGTATCTCTGGTGTTCTTCGGGGCACGACTGATAGAGCTTGTCTTTGGCCTTTTGAAAGGAGAAATTGTTGAAAGCAGGTGTCAGCCCTATATGGCTAGAGTGGTTGTACAAGGTCCTCTTGGATGGTAGTTGCAAGACACCACAAGACGCAATAAGTTTGTAGGATGCTGGAGACTTGCGATAGAAATGGATGCACCATTGTAATATCTTGGGATGCCATCTACGCATGCGCTTGTTTTTGGCTTTGAGGACAGATAATTGTTGCTCAATGAATAAGCGTTGAAAAGAATTCTTTGGTAGCATTTTTTTCTGTTGGTCTAGTATATTTGTAAAAAATTGGGTGTCTTCAGGTTCCAATTTCTCTCCAAATTTTTTAAGGTGACTTTCCATTCTAGTTTTCATAATTTTCATCTTCCTCCCCATTTGTGAATTCGCAATTGCTTGTTGCTTCATCTTTTTTTCAAGTTGGGCTCTTGGCAAGTAGCTATTTCTATTTTCACCATTTTTTTTATTGCAGCGCTCCATGCACTTTTTTAATGACCTCCTGTATTTCAGACAGTTTTGACATAATTCACGCGTATCTAGACTCTTTCCATTATTTTGTAACACTTTTTGTAATACAATTTGGCAGTCATTCGCGTGAATTGCATTTGTAAAAACATTTTTTATCCCTTTCATCTTTACCTTGCTATCAAAAAGATCTACTATTTTGCTGTCGAAAATTCCGCTACACAAATCAAACGAATCTATTACTTCTATCAAGATACGTAATGAAACCACGCTCTGGATATCATGTAGCGAGTCCCTTATGAATGGAATATTAGAGACGTCTTTTCCGTGAATTTTGAGAGTTCCTCTTTTATCTTGGTTTTTTATTGTAAAAGTCTTAATAGCGTAGCGATTTCCTGGATCCAGTTTTACAAATACCACACTATCATCATTTGAACTGGATGAAGCTACCCATCCACTACATATTGGATTCCCTCCGAAAGTTTGTCTTAAATGCTCAGTGTACATGATACCATTATTAATGTTTACTTCGGCTTGATTAGTTTCATTTCCAAAGGGTGCAAGGTTCACCGACAATGATGGTGGTGTCACTGTTTTTGATAGAAGGCTATATAAAATAGTTTTACTGTTTTCATCTGACTGGTTTTCTTGAGAGAATTTTGAGTCTTCTTCCATAACATTCATCTGGGTATCATTCACATGACAAGGTTCAAAATGTGTGAGCTTTGCTTTTTGAGGCACCGGTATGAGATTTGTAGTCGAGTTTTCCAATAATTTTATTGGATTTTCACTCTTAATATTTAAATGATGAACATAATTTAATTAAAATTTACAAAAATAAGTAATAATTTACACACCGAAGACAATATTTTTTGGGTATCATTGGCATCAGGGATTTCTTCTAATATTGTGTACTGAGAATCCTCGGGTTTTTCTATTACGGGTACTTTATCTTGAGGATGTTGGGTGTTAAGACTTAAAGAGTTATTTTCATTTTGATGCTATAATAATTGGACACCATAATTAAAGAGCGACTTAATTTGTAAAACATAGTTTTTAAACATACCATTAACCGAAGTGTTTCTTGAGTTTCTTCAAACTGTATAGGATCAGGATTACTCTCTGTTGGTCCATGACCTCCCACAAAATGATCAGAGCATATATAATATGTTGATTTCTTAATTTTTTCAATTGTAATCCGATTATCAAAACGTCCGCAAGCAGAAATCCATTTTAAACATCTCTCAAAATCAGTTTTTGGTCTCGGGAATGGAAAATACCTTACATGAGCACTATTAGGCCTTGGTTTAAAATAATTTTCCCTATTCCAACACAAAGAATACTCGCATTGTTTTTTAACCATCGTGAAACTAAGAGAACAGGTTATATATTCTTAAATTGACATTCTAAATAAATCAGTTATGAACACTTATTTAGTTTTTTAAGTTCTTTGATATCAAACCGAGATTTCAGTTATAGATTTAGGCGCCATTTTTACCGGAAACAGAAATAGGATCACGTGCTCAGATTCGACCTTCACTGCCGAAATTCACCCTACTCTCCCTTTCCACCCCCACTTTGAGAAGGACTGTGGGTGAGAGAGGGAATTTTATACTATGGAAGCTACGGCTTAGCCTCTCCGTTTAAGATACAGGCTCCATGAAGAAATACGGCGGACGTCCGTGGTCCGAACCTCGTGATCTTTATGAACCTCGTGGCTTGGTTTTTTTCCATTAGCTCGTGTTTGGGAGGGGGTTTGCAATTTGGACACCTGAAACTTCCATCCCCCAACTAATGGTTAAGGGTAAAGACGCGTTGACTGAAAATGAAAAGAAAGAAATAAAGAATTGAATTCCGCCATTTCTTAAGTTTTTTTCCACAGCGTGTGCCTACAAAGCGTTTGCAATGAACATAGCAATCTTATATATTATACCATATTTAAGCGAGAATCTTTTTTATTAAATCAGTGTTTCTGGATTTCGGCCATACGGTAAAAAATTAAATTTTTTGCGGTAATCTTTCGTTTTAAATTTCGCCCATTCGGAAAAAATAATCATTTTTGTGGTCGGAAAATTCGGTATCGCGTCGTCGGCTCGTCGCCTTCGTCCGTCATTTTTGGTCCCACCATATTGATTGGGTGTCCCGTTGTAAATTTTGGAAACAAGCGGTTGACGATAGAAAAGGTATTTATGATTCTACTTAATTTTAATATCAGTACTAGATGTATCTATAGTGTTACATTTTATAGGATTATCAACGCTCATTAAAAGCGTGGAGAGCAGTTGTGGTAAATTGCGATCCATAAGGCTATTTTTTAATTATTGCAGTCTTTGAAGAATCTTAAAACGTTAGCAACTGCAGCTGGCTTTCTCAGCTTGAAGACCAAAAATTCAATGGTAATGTGCAATTTTTATAATAATACCAATATTTAAAAAAAAATTAAGACCCAAATTTCCACTAAATAAATATAAGACAAGTATTTGTCCCTGAACGCACTCACTCAGGCAGGCAGGTGGGCTGAAAAACCCCAGGGTGCATATTGACGACAGTCAGGTACAGCTTGAAATGTTAGTGAGTACAAAACTGGGCAACCTCTTATCTCTCTCAGAGCAATGGCTAGAGATAGGACGGCGCCTAGCTTTGTATGTACTGATATTTCATGATGAATTTGACAATGGAACGCTGCACTGCAACCCGTACCGTTCAGTTTGATTTCTTTAGTGGACGTTTCTAACAAAGCGATGTAGCAAAGTTCTACCATGGATAAAGAATGCGCGTGCGGAAATTTGTTTTCACGCTATAGGATAGGCAACTCCCTATCTCGAACGACAGCTTATTCTGTATATACTCTGTTACAACATCGGTTGTCAGCACGCGCAAAGCTATTTCTCTATGTAACTTAGCTTCGTGCGTGCTGTCAAGAGACATAAAACTTTAGGATCTTCAGGATTTAAAATATCCGCGAGTTTTTTTAGCTCGAGTGCACGGACCTCTAGGCCTTAGTTTCAAATAGGTGTACGCTGTAGGCAATTTCAAACGTATTTTAAACTAAGGCCTAGAGGTCCGTGCACTCGAGCTAAAAAACCTCGCGGATATTTTAAATCCTGAAGATCCTGAAGTTTTTTGTCTCTTGACAGCACGTAAAAAGCTACGTTACATAGAGACCTAGATTTGCGCGTGCTGACAACCGATGTTGTAACAGAGTATATACAGAATAAACTGTCGTTCGAGATAGGGAGTTGCCTATCCTGTAGAGTGAAAACAAATTTCCTCACGCGCGTTCTTTATCCATGGTTCTACCCCGTACAAGGAGGCTTAAAATCTCTTTATACTCGGTTTCTGTCGGAATTTAGGGACATACTCCCTTTCCTATGAGATTTTTCATTGACATTATGTAATAATTCGCCTTATTTGATTCTGACTGAAACTGAATATCTACATGAATTTACTATGGTTATTCTTGAATATACACATGTAATTGAAACCTAAATTGATTTTTCTTCAGTGGGCCTTGGGCCTGCTAACTCTACTGTATATTGAAACTGTATATTCATTGTTAACTTGAATAAATTCATGGCAATAGGAACATCATAACTATAGGAGTATCCATTGATGTTTATAGATATCAAAATGTATCGTTGCTCTATGTGTGGTGTCAACAGACCATCATTCAAGAAGCTTCTAACTCATTATAGAGATTTACATATTCATGACCCAAATTTTAAAATCACTTGCAATGTAGGAATTTGTTCAAAACCATACAATGTCTATAAATCTTTTACAAGCCATGTTAAGCGAAAACACAGCCTAGAGTACCTTGAAATTGAGGATGGGATTCTGCCTGACTCTTTAGTTATTGAAAACCAACACAATGAGCCCCATATTAACGAACAGACCAATAATGTGAACGCAAATGAAATCCAAAATCATGAAGATTCTTTAGTGAATCTACGCAAAAACATGGCTTTGATGATTCTGAAATTGAGGGAAAAACATTTGCTTCCGCGCTCAGTTGCTATGAGCATAGCTAATGATGTCAGCGTTATAGTTGAAAATGTTAAAGAGTTGTGTACAAACTCTGAACCTGGTGAGATTCCAGAAGTAGAAACTCTAACTGATGTTATAAGAAGTGACTACAAGCTAAATAGTTTCTGTAAGCAACAGCTTGAGCTTTTGTCCCCGATCGAGTACAATTTGGGGGAAAACTACCGTAATGGCAAAACTTTTAAGGATACCTTTCAGTATGTAAATATTTTAAAGCTACTTGAGAGAATGTTGTCTTTCGATGATGTATGGGAAGAAATCCAAAAATATGCATTGGAAGGAAAGCGGGAAGGAGAGCATAGTACAGTTAGTGATTATGATCAAGGCCAAATATTTATGAACCACGAAATATTTAAAAATGAAAAGTCGTTATTGAGAATCCATTTATATACTGATGAGCTAGAGTTAGTAAATCCGCTTGGGTCTAAACGAGGAAAGCATAAAATTAGCTTATTTTATTTTTTTCTCGGGAATTTGCCACCTAGATTTAGAAGTAAATTAAGCAACATTTTCCTAACAATAGTAGTGAGGTATAAGCACGTAGAGAAATATGGATACGAGCCTGTACTTGATCCACTTATTCAAGATCTAATTACTTTACAATGTGAAGGAATATTTATTAAAGAACGAGGTGTAGTAGTTAGGGGCGCTTTGGCAACTATTTCGGGTGATAATCTTTCTTCGCATCTGTTAGCTGGCTTTAAACAAGGTTTCAGTCGCGGAAGAATTTGTCGACACTGCATGGCTGTTAAAACAGAATTACCTGAAAAGTTTTTAGAATCTGATTACTCGATAAGAACAGAAAAAGCCTACTTGTACCAAGTTGAAGCAGTTTCTGAAAATATTGCTAACGAGGCTATTTACGGGGTAAAAAAAATCACCTTTCCTTTCAATTCCTGGATTTAAAGTAACGGATAGCTTCCCCCCCGACATTATGCATGATCTATACGAAGGAGTTATACCACTTGTTTTGAAAGTTGTTCTTTCTGGCCTCATAAGTGCTGAAGTTTTTTCTTTTGAAAAAATGAACGAAATTTTAACTCTTTTTGAGTATGGTAGTGAAGATTCTACAAATAAATCTGGCATCTTCTCAAAGGGGATGATTTTTAAAGACAACCATTTAATTGGTTCAGCCGCCCAGAAGAGCTGTTTGTTCTACATGTTTCCTTTTTTATTTGGTCCTTTTGTTCGTGAAGATAATATCCACTGGAAACTATATTTAAATCTGAGAGAAATAGTTGATATTGTATCTGCCCCTGTTATAAACATAAATTGGCTAGCTTTTGCTGCCGACATGATTGAACGTTTTTATCAGAACCTAAAGTTGTTGGCTCCAACTAAATTCACTCCAAAAATTCATTACATGGTTCACTACCCAAGACTTATCTTAGAATATGGGCCATTAAAGAGACTAGCGTGCTTTCGCTTTGAAGCGAAGCATCAAAAAATCAAACAAATAGCCAGTAGATGTAGAAACTTTACTAACATTGCAAAAACAATAGCTGAAAGAAATCAGTACGCCCAGTGCCATGACTGGAGTGGGAAAAACGGCCTTCAAAATGACGATTTACAAAAAAGGTTAAAATGCATATTGTTTTCAACCTTGCCCTACGATCTTAAACTTAAAATAAGAGAGTGCAAGTATCTAAATGTTGAATGGGAAAACCTATCAATTTTAAAAGCTAAAGAAATTAATATCAATTTAGTTTCATTTAAGCTATGTACATTTATAACGGTTGACCTTATTCATGGTGAAGATATACCATTATTTCTAAAAATATCTCATATTCTGAGAATTGGCGAATGTTGGCTTTTATGTGGGAAAGTTTTTTATGTTGAAAACTATAACTCACACCTTCATGCCTATGAGGTGAAGGATTCTAAACATTGGAAAGTTATTCGACCTGGGGCTGAAATAGATTACGCTTCAATGAATGAATACAGAATTCCTTCTGCAAAAAATCTCCCGTTAAAAACATTTATTACTATGAGATATAGACCCTGTCGTTAATTATCGCGTGAGACACGTAGACACTTCACGAACTTGTTTACAAATTAAATCGTTCTATAATGAGAGCAGGAGTCAAGAAGCTATTGCGTGTCGTTTGAAAAGCGAAGGAAGGAAATTAAGCTGAATGAACCATTCACAATGAAAAACCTATCGGAAAATATTAAGAGAACTTTCAGAAAAGATATATCTGGGATACAGATTTATTCTGAAAAGTGGAAGACATTCATTGACATTGATAGTGACGAAGAAGAAAGCCCACCTGATGGTGTAGAACTAAATATATTAGGATCTGAAAATATCGAAGTCGCAGCTTCAGTATCTTCAAGGTAGGCTATAATAAACCCATTTACAAAATACTTATATCAGACGTGAGTTTCGTAACATTATTTCTCCTTTCATCCTGTAGTAACCAAGAGATACCGAATCTTAGAGCCACAGTTGCGAATCCAGAGGAGGAACCAATTACTACTACGAGCGGAAGATTAACACTTCCTCTAGGATATAAGGTTCCAACCTTACCTAATCAAATTCAAGAATTAATTGATCAGAAAAACCCAATTGTTTTAACTGAAGAGAGATTTTCGAATAAAATAGTTGCTCTTCTTTATGAGGATTTAAGTCGCTACACTATGTAAGTCTGATATAAATAATTACAGCGTCATTTATAACTTTACCCATATATTTAATTTTACTAGATATCCAACCCATGATGAGTATAATAGAGTTTGTCAGGCTTTGGTATCTCAACACCGCTTTTTAGTTGATCGTCTTAAAATTGGAACCGAATATGTAAGTACGGTGGTATTTACAATATACATATAAATATATGATGTGTGTTTGTGAAAGTAATCTCCCATTTTTTAGGGCACTTGGTTAGAAAGTTTGAAGTCCAAATTTGAGCGGGAAAGGCGGCATTCCACTCACTTGCAGATTGTAAAAGATGCTCAAAAGAAACACGGGCATTCGAACAACAGACGGAAAATAAACGACCCAGATCAACCAGTGCCAATGAAGAAAATAAAAAGATTTCAAATATTGGTACATAGCAAACATTTCATGTAGGTTTTAGAACTTTTATGAAAATGTTTTAATTATTTTAGGAGGATTGCTTTGAAGTTGAAATTAGCATAGCTGCTCACATAAAATGTCTTCAGGAGGAATGGAAGAAAACCAAGTCATAGTGGATGAAAAAATGAAAAAAACTTTTCAAGTTACGCGAAAAGTTTGCGTTGAAAAGTCGGTGCCGGAAATCATAGAAAATTATCCAAATTTGACTGACGAACAAGAAGTAATATTGATTATAATTATTAAGCTAGGATATTTAATACATTAGAATTTCCCATTAAATAATAAGTTGATGTCCCTATATAATTAGATATTGAAGGAGTTCCAGAGGACCATTAATTTTGACTTTAACCCTGAGAAAAAAATCGTCGATTACATTCGTCCTATTACGGGAAAGATTTTTGAATTGACTAAAAAGTCGGATCTTTTTGAGAAGTTGAATAATCAACTTTTATCAAAGAAAGATTTTGTTACGACTGAAATATATACAGGTAGAGATTTTTTATTTTCATTGAAATATAAATTTCATAACATAAATTAATTGTTATCATTAGAAATGGAAGTTGGCGCAAGTTTACTTTTATTGCCGTTGATTTTTAAGGAAAACCCGAAAATGCTTTTTACTTTAGATGTAAGTAAATTTTTCATCATCTATTGGTTGTTCATATACACATGAATATTGATCATAGATATTTAATTAAATGCTATTCTAGGTTCCAAACCACGAGCATGCTGTGGTATATATTCAAGACGCAGACTATTTCAGAAAACCCGTGAAAGTAGTTTTGGAGACTGTAGAAATTTCATCGAGCAGTGTTATTAAAGGGTTTGTAACGCTCTTTATGACCTATTATGCGTTTGGTATTGATTACTCTCCAAAGTTGATGAAGACATTACAGTTTATACAGAAAGTAGTTCTCGAAATTGAACCAGGACTAAAAAAATTACCAGTAGCAATTAAAAATGCGGTTAACAAATTATATGCATAAAATTCTAAACCTCTTAAATTGAAAAATTTTCATTGAAATTTGTTGTACTTGTGAACCTTACCTTGTAAATTGATGGTTATAAATGACATTTGAGTTAGCTATAATACTGACTTTGTTTTTTTATTATTATGTGTTGTTTTCATACCACAACTGCTTCATTTTTGAGCGCAATTCGGGTTTGAAAACAACCTTAAAATGGTTTTACATAACACCATTATAAGAACGTTTTGAATCCATCAAAGGTTTCTAATAACACCTTGTAGAAGAACGTTTTGAATCCATCAAAGGTTTCAAATAACACCTTGTAAAAGAACAATTTGAATCCATCAAAGGTTTCAAATAGCACCTTGTAGAAGAACGTTTTGAATCCATCAAAGGTTTCATATAATACATTGTAAAATATGGTTTCTTCAGAACCTTTATTGGTTTGGGTTAATACCATATTAAGTAGATATTAAAACTCTTAAAGGTCTCAAATAATACCTTGTTAATAAGAGAGGTTTTTCCAGAACCTGTATAGGTCTTTTTCATACCAAAATTGGTACATTTTGCTACCTACAAAGGGTTTGAATAACACCTTTCTTCAAAACAGGTTTTAAATAAAACCTTTTGAGTTTGCTTTAACACCATAATAAGTACGTTTTGAAACCCTTTCAGGTTTAAAATAATACCTTGCTTCCGAAACAGGTTTTTCTAGTACCCTTAATGTTACCATTTTAAAACCTTTAATGGTTTTTTTGAGTTAATTAAGGTCGCAAATACTACCTCTTCTTAAAGGTACTTTTCCGTACCTTCATATAAAGGTTTTTTTTAGTACTTAAAAAGGGTCGCCTGGGGACGCAAGCAAAAATACCTTATTTGGTACGGAATAGTCACTTTTTTTTTACAGTGTACGCTTTTAGTTTTTTTTACCTCTTGGAAATTCTATAATTAAAGCAAGATTCGTGGTTTTTTTCTCTCGTAGCAATAGCTAGGCCCTACAACCCTCCCTCCGCTCCCTTTTCACAGCTATTGCCAAGACAACTCCGAAATGAACCTTGAACCAACGTAAACCTTAAACTTTCTCTAGGGCCGATAATTTTACCTAGTCATGAATTAATCTTAAGGTAATATGAAACTATTCATATTACTCTATTCATATATCTCTGGCAGGACGTGAAACCATCTGATACGTAACATTAATTTTAGGGTTTACTACGGGTTCATTTTTTTAGGAATCCGGGCGCTTAACATCCCCTTTAAAATGTCTATACTCTTTCCAAAAGCAGAACAGTGACGTCAGTCAAGTTACTGACGAATCTCTCTCTTTTTCTAATCATAGTATCGCTGACCTCGTACCAGCCGTTGTCTTTTCTCACAAAGTTCACATAATGTCCCTCGGCTAACGATTCACCTTTATGAATAATCACCCCTTTAGTTTTAAAAAGCATCTTGTTCATTGTGACTTTTTGATTTTCGAAACTCGATATTTTGGTCGAAATCTTAATTGGTCGACCATCTTTGTAATCGCCACGTAGAAGACATCGAAATACGTACTTTCCGCTGGATATCAATACATCACGCTCTTGTATTGTAGGATTATCACAAAATACGCATCGCATTTCTGTTAATCTCATCCTTTTTTCTAAAGATTTCCAATCAATTTTATCTCGGTTTTCTAGTGGAAGATTGAAAATGTTGCTTTGAACAATGTTTTCCGAATTTTGTTCAACTTGACATTTGGGGCATTTGGTAACGTTTCGAGACTTTGACCAAAAAAGATCTTTTAGAGCCTTAGAGTAATTGGCTTCCATTTCTTGGCTTAGTGTCGTCAAGAGCACCATCAAAAATTCACTGGCGTCTTGTTGCTCATTTAGCGAAGTGATTACCAACAGCTATTCTCAGTTCCAGCCCTTTACGGCTAAAACTACCTTGAGAACTCTCGATGTCGTTTATTGCGTTACTGAGGCAGCGTAAAACTGGTTTTTCTACGAATGATCCGTTGTAAGATTTGACCAATTCTCTTAATTCGGGCACTAATAACAGTAGTTGCAAAACGCTATTTGAATATCATGTTACTGGATCATCATTATTTAAACCTTTCACGGGAAAACTATCCAAACTGTTGGTCTTTCCTTTTCTTCTTTGGCATTTCCTGCGCCGTCTCGTCACATCTCTCTTCCTCGCCTTCTAAAAGGCTTTTAGATAGAGTAGGTGCACTTCTTTTTCTACCTCGGCTTTGTTTTGACTCCGTTATTTTCAATAGAGGCAGATCTGGCCTATATTTTTTGCGAAGCCTGTTATATTCCATAATGGCTCGTCCATCCGCCTTAATTTTAGTCGGATCGAACTGTAATAGATGGAGTCCGGCTAAAGACGTCACTCTTGATAAAGCGACGTACGCCATGCCGGTTCCGAATAAATTCGGACCTAAATCCATAATGGCGCATTTTAAACTCATGCCTTGGCTTTTGTGTATCGTAATAGCGTACGCCAGGATGACGGGAAACTGGGAGCGCTTAATGTAAATTTTAGCCATGATCAAAAATTTAACGCTAATTTTCTCAACTAAAAAATCGGAGATATCGTCGTCGTTATTCGGTTCGCGATCTACTCTGAGAAAAATACCAGTAACGTTTCCTTGTTCGTCCTTCTTGAATCCAGTTACGAAACCCATCGTACCATTTACAACGCCTTTTTCAAAACTGATATTCCTTCTGACCATTATTCGGCAGCCAACGCAAAGAAGTAACTTGCTCTCCAAACCGCCCGTTTTGGATGGTTCGTTTTCTAGCCTTTGCAGCCTCCCGAGAATGTTTTTATTCATTTTTTTGTCACAGTCTGCCAGTCTATCCTGACAAGGAATGCTTTCAACTTTCTCGCCGCTTTTTCGCAGCATTTCAAAGTTGAATTTTTCGCACATGGCTAATTTAGGCATCAAACAAGTTGGTTGAAACCCTTCATTGGACAGCTTAATGAAAAGCTCCATAGCCACCTCGATGTTTTTTCCTCTAGCAACCAATCTAGTTCCTAAGGTTGCTACATCAGCTTCGGAAATATTTCCAATTCTAACTCTGCTTAGAATGTCGCCGTAACTTTGGTCGTTGGCTTGTCTAACATTTTGCGTTAGTTCATCATATTTAAAAAACTTCCAAAAATCACTTCCTCCGATGCAATTGAATCTAAGTCTGGCTTCTTCGGAAGTGATTTTGATAAACGCGGGATTTCCTTGAACCGGAGGCAATTGGAAAAAGTCTCCCAAAACAAGGATAAATACAACTCCACCAAATGGTTGGTTCATTTCCCAAAATTCGTTCAGCCTCAAGTGAACGTGAGTCAGTAAAACCGACGAGACCATGGAAATTTCTGTTAAATGTGGACAGACGAACGGGCTTACCCTATTAGCTATCCAGTATGATATGTCGAAGATGTTTCCCCGCGGCGATGAACTTTATAACTCTCTTTTTGTTTTTATTACTCTTTCTAAGTCCTTGTCAGTCGCTCTGTAACCGTTTTACTATAAACACATGTAAACCTTTAGCTTATTAAATTCGTTTCTATTAGATGTAAAATCTCGTTACTTTCGTTGATTAATTTAATTAGGATAAGCTTAGCGCTCTGCACACTACTATTAACAGGTTATGGGCCCAGCACGCTTCCACTGCGCGTAAAAGCACATTAGAAGCATCCTAAAAGAAGAAGTTCAAAGTTAATTTTCGGAACAAGGAAGTTGAACGAGACAGAAAGCTAAGATGGCTACGCAAGGAGACGAATTTAAAATCACTCGCTTGTCAGCAGAGAAAGCGAACTATCATTCATGGGCGATTCGTATGAAGGCGGCACTCATCAGTAAAGGATTATGGGAAGCCATTGATCCTGGCTACGGACCTGCTATGTCAGATGCCGAGAGGAAGACCAATGACAAAGCAATATCTATGTTATTTTTACTGGTTGAAGACAATTTCTTGGACGACATTGGAATTCATCAAAGAGCGTCAGCTGCATGGACCACATTAGCCGACATGCACACAAAGTATGGTCTTTTACACATTTTGCAACTCATGAGGGATTTGTTCAATGTTAATAAAAAGACAGAAGAAAGGGTGCAGACCTATTTGGCTAGAATTATGGATTTGCATAGAAAACTAGAAGCATGTGGATACGGGTTTACTGACAAAGAAGTTGCGTTAATTATGTTATTGGGCCTTCCTAAATCATATGAGCATCTCATTTTGAATTTGGAGCATGATGTGACATCTTTAACCACGCAAACAGTCAAAGCCAGACTCGCTGTTGAAGAGAAACGGCAAGATAGACTTGAAGAAGAAGAAAGCCAAAATGGCGTCGAAGGACTTAATGGCGGAAAAGCTTTAGTCACCCGTAAAAATACAATCCAGAAAAACACCAGAAAGATGAAGAAGCCAACAAATACGCGTTTTGTTAAATGTTTTTGTTGTAACGAATTTGGCCATATAGCGAGCGAATGCCCCGACTACGAAAGACAATATAAGGACAAAGTCCAAAAAGAAGACGTCGCATCAAAAACTCAAGAGCGAAAGAAAAACGCCGCTAAGAAGGTTCAATGTCAGACGACTGACACCAATGAAGAAACCGCATTAGTTTGCGATAAAGCACTTTATCTAAATGCAAAGAAAGGAGCCGAAGTTAACTCGAACGTTTGGTATCTGGATAGTGGAGCAACGGATCATATGTCTTCTCGCAGGGAGAATATGACTAACTTTTGCGAAACGTTTAAATCGTCAGTTGAAGTTGCCAATAGAGAAGTTATACGCGTCGAAGGGCGAGGAAAGATGGAATTCCGTACGAAAAGAAACAAGTCGTCGTTTAACATTCAGTTGGAAAACGTGTTATATGTACACTGCAAAATTAAAATTCACTTTGACATCATTTTTGAACATATGAAGATCATTTCTGGTGAACCAAAGGTGATCTTGAAACGTTCGTGAGTGCTCTATTAACGTTAAAATACAATCTATTATTTTTGGAAAGTGATCTTTATGTGAATGTTGGTGATCCTTAAGCGTCCTTTAGCAGTCACACAAAAAAGTATGCGTTTGAACACTGACAGATCACTTCCTACATTAATTTCTGTACACTTTATAACAGTTAGAGATCAGCAAATCCCGTGTCTTGAGATCACTGTTAGTGATCTTAAGACACATTATAATTAGTTCTCCCTGCAGTAAACCCATGCGCGATTATCTGAGAAAGAGGCAGCGTGTACATTTTATAATTGGCCGCAGAGTAGAATTTATGCTTTGAATTTTTATTTCCGTTATGTTATATACATTCGGTTTTTCTGCATTAATAGTAAAAATCAGAATTACATTTAATTCTGGTATAATCAGGAATTCGGTATATTTTATATTAATTTTAAGGGCGTTGCAAAATGTTCCTGGCAAGAATACAGCAGCATTATCTGTTTCTAAGTTCGGTCTGTTATTTCCTTTTCGTGATGTTCGATGTGAGAGTGACGTCATGTAAATACGACGGATTCGCGTTTCCTCGCTAATGCCTTTTTATTTATTTATTTCATTATTTTATTTATTTATTTATTGGCTAGGTACATTGGGTGCTATTTTTTTGCCACCATATGGAGTGGTATTTTTGGAAGTTAGGTTTTATTTTAAGGCTCGTCCAAGGCATTTTTAATTATCACTCCATTAAAATTACTCCACGCAAAATGCCAATGGAAAATGGCCTAATATAGAACCCCTTGCTTCTGCAAAATCCTCCCAACTCTTTTGCGACAAAAAACTGTTTTTTTTAAAGAATTTTAAAGGGGTCGGACATTGCCTATAGCGATATATGTACCGCAATTAAATATCAACTTATAAAGACGAATATTACAATATGTTTTCACCTATTTTATGGTGACTGACTGACACTAATAAATATACAGAAAAAACGCTATCGTTGGAGCGTTAAGGCTGCAAATTTCTTCGATTTAAATCATAAATGTCCAACCTCTCTTTTTTGCAGTATAAGATCTCTTTATTGTAAAGATACCAGACCCAGTTTTTACTCAAATAGTGGAAATTTTGTAAGGGCGTGGTCTTAAAAGCACCTGTGGAGTGTGGACTATAGGGAAGCGGCAGCTCCCTGCCTTTGGCTTTATTAGCGACTATGGGAAGATAACATGGAGTGCCAACTCTCTATAGGGGTTACGAAAAAACTCTTTTTGTTCTCGGAAGCGCCTAGGACTCTAGGAATAGGGTAAAGGGCATTTTCGGTGATAGATTGCTCGGAGCGGTACAGTCGTCCGCGCGGTGTCCAAGGCCATTATTTCAGTATTTTTTATTAGGCTTAGTCTCTTAGAAGATTTGAGGAAGCACAGCCGTGGAACTCAAGCATTTCCGTTCTGGATATGTGAGATTAATAATTATAAGGTGATAAAGTTCTAACTATTTGGTATTTAATTAGTTATAATTGTATAACGACGGCGATTGTTAAGATAGTGTGATAAAAGACTTTCTCCGTGTTGGAGTAAGCCTCGTCCGCTGCCCAGTATCTCAGTATTTTTTGATTATACTTAGAAGATTTCATCTTCGTCCTTAATTGTTAATAAAAACGTTTTGTGGAAACACAGCCGTGCAACTCGAATATTTCATTTCGGGGTAAGTAATTCATTTATTAAATAAAAACCAACCACGTGTGGCACGCCGCCATTCTCCTTATGCCAAGAGCCACCGCTAGAGGCAGTGCGTATTGACTGGCCTCCCGCGTGTTGTGAATTCTAGTTCCGCATGGCGTTTGCTTTTTGGCCCAAGGGGTTGTTACCGTGAATGACGGCTTGCTCCATGCGGTTGGATTTGAATTCGTGTATTGTTAATAATAAGGTGATAAAGTTCTAAATATTTGTTATTTAGTTATGATTGTAACGACGGCATACATACCTTAAACAATAAATTTTAAGAGCAATGCCGCGTCTATAAGTTATGGTGTAATGAATAAAAATTAATTAATTAGCCTAGTTATTTTTTGAAGGCCAATAGTTTTGTAGTGGCGTTAAAAATGCCTAGAAATCGTGACAAATTTGCTTGCCAAATGTGTAGTTTCAGAACGGTTAGTGTAGCAAATTTAAATCAACATACAATTAAGCAACATAAGAATGAAAGCATGTTTAGTATTTCCTGTAGAGTTTGTCCTTATAAAACAAACAGTTATGGAGCTTTTAAGGTGCATTGCCGTCGTTATCACCGAAATATTTTGGATATTAATCAAGTGGACGAAGCTGTGCCTGAAATGGCAGCTGAGGATGAAATGGAACTTGATGATGGTAATTACTCTGACCATTCAAATGAGAGTCCACCTAATAGTCCTAATCCTAACCCAATAATTGACGAGGATTTAAATCCAGGCTCTAAGTTCAAATCCATACAAGCGTCATTTGCTTATTTTTTCTTGAGATTAGAAGGCAAACACGGGCTTAGCAAAAATGTTATTAACAGCATAGCTCAAGAAATTCTACAATTATTTAATGACATTTCAGAAAATTTAAGAGATGAGATTTCTCGAGTTATGGAAAGCGTAGATAACAAAGATATTAAGGATTGCAAATTTGATGCATTATTTGACTTTTCAAGCACATTAAACAGAATGTTATATGATGCTGGTAGACAAAAATATTTTAGGGAAAATTTCCATTTAGGAGATGTGATGCCTTTGTATCTTGGCACGAGAAGGACTAAGGTTAAAGGGAGATTTGTACCTAAGAATGTTTATGCGTACTGCGTTCCTTTCTTGAATAGTATCCAAGCTTTACTAAGAACTCCTGATGTTAAATTTTGGGTTGAAAATTCTCACGACAGTGATTCAACCGTTATGAAAGATTGGTGCGATGGTTTATATTACAAAGAGAACGCTATTTCAAGGTCCAATTGCCTTCAAACTGTACTTCATGTCGACGATATTGAAACAGTTAACCCCATAGGTGTTCATAGGAAAACTCATAAGTTGACAATTTTTTCTTACGAGCTTGCGAATATACCTCCCCAGTTCAGGTCTAAATTGCATACTAAGCAACTCTTAGCTATTGTAAAGTCTGCGGATGCCAAGGAATTTGGTCTGAAACTAGTGCTTTCCGATTTTATTGAAAGCATGAACAATTTAGCCACTGGTATTGATTTGCTTGAAGATGGAAACGTTTTTACTGGAATGATTGTTGGTACTCCTGCAGACACTCCAGCATCAAACCAATTATGGGGTTTCAAAGAGGGAGTTGCTTTTGCTCAGAAATGCTGTCGAACTTGTCTAGGCGAGAGACCTGATATTTTTGAAAATTTCCGAGAGAATAATTTTCAGCGGCGGGAAACTGCTGATCACCTAGAAATGTGCGAAATTCTTTCTGAGTGTGAAACTGAAGTTGCTAGAAAGCACTGGAGTAAAGAATATGGGATCAATAGTCTCTCCCCCCTATTTTCAATTAAAAATGTGTCATTAGAGCTAGCCGTCCACGATCCAATGCATGTGCTTTTAGAAGGAATAGTGTTAGTCACATTGAAAGTTATGCTTGCTAATTTCGTTAATGAGGAGAGTTTTTTTGATATAGCTTGGTTGAACGCCCAAATTGAGAGATATGATTACTCCTATCTAGAGAAAAAGAATAAACCAACCAGAATAGAATCTTCAAACTTGTCGCATGAAGGGCACATATCGCTCTCGGCATCTGCAGTTTTAACTATTCTAGAAGTACTTCCGTTTATTTTAGCATCTAAAGTAGCACCTGACAACCCGAAATTAAAAAATTTTGTGTTATTGGCGAAAATAACTTTTTTGAGTACATCCCCTTATTGTTTAGAGGAGAGTGCCGAACAATTAGAAAATGCCATTCAGCTGTATAATGAGACATTTTTGATCGAATATCCTAATGTTAATCTAAAACCAAAGTTTCACTATCTTGTGCATTTTCCTAAACAAATGAGGCTTTTCGGTCCATTAAGACACCAGTGGTGTATGAGATTCGAAGCGCATTTTAACGTTTTTAAAGGTCGAAAGTGGGGTTCTTTTAAAAACATTGCTCTTAGCATGAGTCGCTTTCATCTCTTGCGAAACTGTTTCTTTCAAAACAGTGTAAGTGGGGCTCCAAATAAAAATTTTTTGTACGGCTCTGATGAGGTAAACATAGATAGTGTAATTCTGCTCGGTGATCTCAGTGATGAAATTAGACATCTGATAACTCCTTTCTTGGATGTTGATGATTTACAAATTTATGTTATAAAAGAATTTGGGGTTCATGGTCATGTTTATAAACCAGGAACAGCACTGTCCTTGTCCTCTCTAACTAGCGAGATAAGGGAATTTGCAGTAATTCATGGTATAGTTGCAACGAAAAGAAAACAATTATTCATTGGCAAATCAACACAAGTCATTGGTTATCAGTCTCATTTACATGCTTATGAAGTAAGAGTAAATGATGATGAAATTGTTATACAAAGAGATCAATTAGAAAATCCATGGCCACTAACCCTTAGAGTACTAAATTTTAAGCATTTTATAGTAGATAAATATTCATGTTTAATTGAATAAATCTATCAACATTTAAGCGGCAATCAAAAGTAAAATTAAAGGGATAATGAAATAGAAAAACAAATTTTTAATTTATTTAGGGTGTTAAAATACGCTTAAAAACATCAATGTAATTTATCAAAACTTTCTCTTTAAATCGTAATAAATTTTGAAAGTTGTGATTTCAGCTCACTAAGCCTATTTTAATTTGGTACAAATTCTTAAGGTGTAAATTTCTTAAAAAAAGGAATGTACTTAAGTCAATGACCTGAACTCACTCTTTTCTCCGGTCAAAGCCCGCTTCAACGAGCGTTGAAGCTGGCTAAACCTTGACCGGGGAAAAGAGTGAGTTCAAGTCATTTTTGTCACCCCCCCCCTGATTGGCCACAGCAAATTCCTTTTTTTTTATGCAAAACATTTTGTATCAAAATGGAGTTTGGCTAAGTGAGCTAAAATCACAACTTGAAAAATTTATTATAAATTAACGAGAGTTTTGATAAGTTATATTGATGATTTTATGCATAATTTAACACCCTTAATAAAAAAAATAAATTGTTTTTCTATTCCATTATCCCTTTAAAGACTACATTATTACCTTGGCAATTTAGCTCTATTTGCTAGTACCCTGCACCATACCTGGAAATGTTAGATAGCCGAGGCTGTAACCGTGGCGCTTGTAAAGAATGCGTTGGAGAATGCCTTGAGTATGAAAAACCAAGCACGACTGAAAATAATGCGTGTTTGTATTGTGCCTGCCCCCCAACCAAGCATGAGAATGGTAATTTTTATTAATTTGATTCTGGATTATCATTTTTATTTAATTAATCTTCAAAATATTTTACAGCTTCACTGAAAATTGCTACACGTGAAACTGAAAATGTCAATATGGAAGAAGTCAACGTTACAAAAGATCTATCTATGGAAAATGACCCTTTAAAAACAGCAAATAAGCAATATAATGATGGAAAACACTCATTTAAGGAAAGTGACGAAGAAACGTCACAAAACACGGAAAAAAGTGTTGAAAATAATCGTCATGATGATCAAACAGAAATTTCAGCTAAAAATAGTCCGGATAAAGGTGAAATTGTTCAACCAAATGAACCAAGTTTTTCCAATGAGGACAAAAATCCGAAAAAACGTAATATTGACGATGCAAATCACCAGAATGAAGCAGTTTCTGGAGACAGTATTGTTCAAGTGTCTGGGAAATCCGCTACCAGATATTCGGTAAATAAAAATTTCATATAAAATTCATGGAAAGGATTGTGTTAACATTTTAGATTATAATATTTATTGTTTTTTTAACCAAAGGAATTGGATTTCCCGAAATTTTCGCCTTTGATTTTAAGTGCTTTGGAAACAGGCGTTCTCAACATAAATCATGACTATTGGAGTGCTTTTATCCAAGAATGCAGTGCTCACTATGTACGTGAACCAAATGTGTCGAATCAAATTGTTTACGCCAAAATTGGGATGCAAATGACAGCGCAATATCCGTGTATAAAAGCTCCAGGAACAAAAGCTTGGGTAAACCAAATTATATTGAAAATATCAAGAAAAAATAGAAGCGACACGTGGAATATTTAGACTGCGGGAGAGAAACAAAACTGAATCGCTTCTATTTTTTCCTCTTTATATCAGTCGTATGAGATTTTAAGTACAAAATTAGTTCTCTTGCGGTTCGTATAATCGTTGGAAAAATACCGAAATAGGCTCAGATGTTTAAAATTTCAATCTAAATAATTTCAGAGTACTTTTACTTCCGCTTTAAGTTTGAGAATGAGAAAAGAAAGATGCAAACTAAAAGTTAATAGTAGAGCAGCTAAAGACCCCAAGGGTTTTCTTAAAATAGCAAATGTTGAAGTAAATGGGGATTTATTATCAAGACCAACTGAACATGCTTGTAAAAAGAGAACCATAAGTCACAGGTATGAAAGAGTCGTTTTTTAACTGACATTTCAGTTACGCTGGTTGTGCAATAATTTTTTTAATCCTAGTTATACAAGAGATAACTTCAAAGGGGTCATTCTATCAGGAGAAAAATATGATGAAGCTATAAGTAACATGAAAAAGGAGTATCAAAAGCCAAAAGTTGATTGGGGTTCAATGAGGGCATTGTTGCGTCAAACATTTGCAAATCGGTCTGGATACTTAAAAAGCATGAAAAACCTTGATATGAAGGAATTATTAAGACAGTATCCATGCTTCGAAAATTCTAAAACAGTAAGAGTTAAATATAAATCTATGCTTCCAAATATTTGCTTCATTTCTTTGAATTTTTTTTTTAATTTCTATCATCTCTAGCTTTTGATTGAACTTCGTTTAACATTAGGAACAGCATTATATGAAAAATGCTTCAAAAACCTGGATGTGTTTGTGAAAGTTTTGCTTGAAATCACCAAGTCGGATCTCAGCTCAAAGGTGCGTCTATTGAAAAATCCCATAATTTTGTCTATAGCATATGTCGACTGAATTATTTCTCACCTCTATTCGTCTTTAGTTGGACCGTAAGCCATTTGAAGCCTGGCAAATGTTTGAAAATAAGGTTGCGGTGACAAATACTAAAGGACCGAAATCAATCCCAATTATCAAAGAAGTCTCGGTAAGAATAGCTTAATTTTCTGAACCATCATTTAATGTGATAATGGGCAGAAAAGTATAGCTTCAGGAACTCTTTATCTTCAATTCAAGAGAAAATTTCCTCAAGCTCTAAGTAACACAAATATAAAGATCATGTATATTACAGCCAGAAAAGTTTGAAGAAGAAGCATCTGATAAGAGCCATGGGCAAGTAATGGCTCTTGTCAGTTTTGAAGGAAATATTCCGAAGCAAGGTGCTATTGTGGGACTAGGAAACATCGTCCAAATTACGGAAAAATATGTTGAACTGAGAAACATTCTACACTTAATAATTGCATACCATTATGCTTTCGAAATTGACTACCCAAAGCAGTTTGTACAGGCAATGAGCCTAATGGGAAAATTTGTCTTGTCTCATAATTTTTATAAGCTTGGTACCAAAGCCATTAAGTTGGAATTAGAAATTTCTAAAATTTGGAAAAATATTGATAAATAAATGGTGTTTAAAATTGAGTCATTTTAAATATTTTAGTCCCATGACCCAAATAATTTTTAAAGTGTAACAGAAGCGTTCTTATGTGTGTGAGTGATCTAAAATTAAGACAAATGCGATCTTTGCGGTCACTTGCAGCACACTGTCACATCGCTCTCAGTTGATCACTTAGTAACGTAAAAAGTACACTCTTTTACGCTTCCAGATTGCTAATGATGCACTGTCACATCGCTCTCAGTTGATCACTTAGTAACGTAAAAAGAACACTTTCACGCTTCCGGATTGCTATTGATACACATATTATAAGTGATCCCAACACGATCTAGTGATCTCAAATTGAGACAGAATTGACTAATCCGATAGTGATCCTTTTGCGATCTCTTAGTGAAAATTTATTTTGCAGTGTACCCGAATTGGATGGAAATCTTCTTTCCGTAGGGCGTATTGAAGAAATGGGCTATTCGATACTTTTTAAAGATGGAATAGCGGAAATAAAACAACAAGATGGACAAGTCATCTTAACAGCTACACGTGAGGGCAGGCTATATAAAGTCAAAGAAGAAGAAGTTCTCAGACAAACAGCTCAATTTACAAAAGAAGTTAATGCTGAACTTTTGCACAGAAGAATGGGTCATGCAAACGCTGAAGCGCTACATCATTTATTCAAAGAAGATTACCCTCGAGATAAGTCTAAAGATAAATCATGCGAGATTTGTATTTTGGGAAAATTGAGAAGAAAGCCATTCCCGACTAACGAAGCAACTAGAGCTACAAGACCATTAGAGCTTGTACACTCAGACGTCATGGGTAAAATAGAACCAACGTCTGAAGGCGGATCAAAATACATCATTACATTTGTGGACGATTTTTCACGACGCATCTCTGCGTATTTCATGAAAAACAAGAGCGAAGCCCTTGACAAATTTAAGCAGTTTAAGGAAAGCGCGGAAACGCAGCTCGGACTCAAAATAAGCACCCTGAGATCGGACAACGGGGGAGAATACTGCAGTAAACAATTTGACGACTATTTGAAGAATAACGGTATAAAGCATCAATTGACCATACCAGCAACACCACAGCAGAACGGAGTCGCGGAGAGAACAAATCAGACTCTGATGGATATGACAAGATGTCTATTACTGGAATCAGAAATACCGCGAAGCTTTTGGGCCGATGCATTGAATACAGCAGTTTATTTAAGAAACCGATGTCCATCGAAGGCTATCAAAAACGAAATACCTGAAGAACGTTGGACCGGGAAACCTATCAACTTGGATAACTTAAGAGTTTTTGGATGCCGTGTTTGGTCAGTGAAGAGCAAATTAGAGAAACGCACGAAGTTGGATCCAAAAGCAGTAGAAACAGTTCTCATCGGTTATCCTGAAGGGGTTAAAGGTTACAAATTATGGGATTTCAAAACTAACAAAATCTTCGTTAGTCGCGATGTTATTTTTGAAGAACATCACTACCCTTTGAAGAAGAAAGACGAAATCCCAAATGAAAACGAACAACCCGAAGAAGTAGTTTTCGTTGATAATGACTGGAAGATTAACTCGGACGACTCAGATGAAGATGGTGAAGACGAAAACGAAATTGAGATGAACAATACAATTGAAGAACTCGGTACATTGCAGGGGAAGACATCAACACCAATAACTGATGTACAAATTCATACAAAATTGCCAAGATCAAAGGTCAAAGATAAGACAGACGTAGGACAACAACCACTTAGAAGATCAGAAAGAAGAGCAAAGAGAAAAGAAAACTGCAAAATCGCATGCAGTGACCCAGACCCAAGCACCGTTGAAGAAGCAATATCCGGAGATGACGCCAAGACATGGAAAGAGGCAATGGCCGAAGAAATGTCATCACTGAACAATAATAAAACATGGACATTAGTACCACGACCTAACGGGAGGACTATTATTGGATCAAAATGGATATTCAGGAAGAAGTTTCATCAAGACGGAACGCTTGAAAGATACAAAGAAAGACTTGTGGCGAAGGGATTTTCACAAGTTAGTGGTACAGACTACACCGACACAAATTCACCAGTAATGAAAATGAAAAGTCTCAGAATCCTAATAGCTCTCGCTGTTAAATGGAACTGGATGATTCGACACATAGACGTTTCAGGTGCATACCTCAATGGCACATTGCATGAAGATATATATATGCAACAACCAGAACTATTTCAAGAAGAAGGAAAAGAGGACTGGGTATGTCACTTACACAAGAGTTTGTACAAACAATCTGGGCGTGAATGGAACAAACACTTTGACGCATTCCTAAAAACAAGTAACTTGGCAAGATCGAAGACAGATCCATGCATTTACTACAACCTAGAAGATGGCATTATAGTAGGGCTTTACGTGGATGACACTCTCATTATTGCCAAAGATGAAAACACCGCCGACCGCTTTGTGAAGAAATTAGAAGATACATTTGAAATCCACGACCTTGGTTTAGCGGCAAATGTATTATCAATTTGCATTGAAAGAAATGAAGACGAGTCCATATCATTAAATCAAAAAGCATATGCCGAGTCAATTCTGAAGACATTTGCCATGAGCAATTGCAAAGGACTTAAAACACCCCTTGACCCAGGTGTTAAATTAGACAAACTATCCGATGAAGAATGGAAAAATGAAGAGGCGAAAAACAAAAGTATTCCTTACAGACAAGCCATAGGAAGTATACTATACCTGGCTGGTACAACCAGACCTGACTTATCGTTTGCCGCAACGTATCTCAGTCAGTTCAATAAAGGATATACTGAAGAGCATTGGAATAGCGTGAAGCACGTTTTACGCTACATCCAGAATACGAAAGACTACAAATTGACATTTAAGAACAAATCGGAAGGCCTTGTCGCGTTCTGTGATGCTGATTGGGCTAGAGACAAAACCGACCGGAAGTCTTACAGCGGTTACATTTTCACAATAGGAGGAACTGCCGTTTCTTGGTGCAGCAGAAAACAAAAGGCAACCGCACTATCAACCGTGGAAGCAGAGTACTTAGCAATGTGTGAAGCTACCAAAGAATTACTCTGGTTAAAAAGCATTTTGGCTGAATTGGGTGTAAAATCCATATTTGAAGAACCACCCAATATCTATGTTGATAATCAAGGAGCAATGTGTTTGGCCAAGAACCAAATCTGCTCAGACAGAAGCAAGCACATCGACTTAAAATATTTCTTCCTTAGAGAGATGGTGGAAGAAAATAAAGTTGTTTTTAATTACGTCTCAACGGAAAACAACCTAGCCGATATGTTCACAAAACCTCTTGGTGCAGCGCACGTGAAACATCATTGTGAACGTTTCGGATTAAGCGTGGATGAAAACAACATCGCCAAGGGGAAGTGTTAAATGTGGACAGACGAACGGGCTTACCCTATTAGCTATCCAGTATGATATGTCGAAGTTGTTTCCCCGCGGCGATGAACTTTATAACTCTCTTTTTGTTTTTATTACTCTTTCTAAGGCGAGCCGTCAGTCGCTCTGTAACCGTTTTACTATAAACACATGTAAACCTTTAGCTTATTAAATTCGTTTCTATTAGATGTAAAATCTCGTTACTTTCGTTGATTAATTTAATTAGGATAAGCTTAGCGCTCTGCACACTACTATTAACAATTTCATCAATAATTAACAGTTTTAAATTTCCCAAAGTTTCTTTCATAATGCTCATATTGTCAGAACTCAGTGAATGGTATTCGGCGATACGCCCATGATCTACCGGCAACATTAGAAATCTGTGTAATGTAACGCCATTAACATTCAACGCTGCCAAACCCGTTGGCGCGGCAATTGCCACGCTAGCAGGATTTTGAAAACGTCGCCTTACGGCGTTGGCGAGAGTGTCGATAAGAAACGATTTGCGAGTGCCACCAGGTCCCGACACAAAAAGGCACTTGTTTCCAGATTTTTCTCCCTCTTGGGAGAAGTGATCCATGATGTGATCATAAATTCGCCTTTGATCCGAGTTTAGTAAAGCCACATTGTCAACAACAGTCTCGAAAATCATTTCCATGGCAGCTTCCACATCAGCCATGGCATTCTCAATTTCAATAACAATTTCTTTCCCTTTCAGCGCATTTTCATCGTCGTCACTTTCAATCTCAGAGACTATGGTTTCTGGCTCTTGCGCCTTTTTAGAAGCCTTCCGTTTCTTTTCAACTTCTTTGGAAACGGAGAGTTTCTCGTGATATTCTCTCATGCCTTTCAACACTGAAAGCGAGTTTTCGAAAGCATCCGCGTAGGTTTCAAACTCGCCCAATAGCTCATTTTCGTCGCGCCACGGTTTGAAGTGGATCAGTAGAGCGTGACAATACTTTTCTTTCTCCTCTATCGGGTCGTGAATGTAGTGCTCTACTATGTAGGGTTTAATTCTCTTTCTCATGAAACCCAGGTTGTTTTTCAACACGATTACACTCGCATTTTTCTCGACACCTTCAGAGTGCTTCGCATAATCGTAAAACTGACCAAATTCCCGCAAACTAAGATTTTCCAAGCTGTCGGGACGATTCGGATACTTGTCGTCGACGAACCCTTTTTGACAAGTGTCCTTGCTTTCGGGGTCAGTTTCCCTCAAACGAGCGAGTTCCTTGTAACCTTTCAAAATTCTCGATCGGTTTTCAAGTTAGTGTTTATAAGTTTAGTGCTGTCGGACTTGTTGTAAAGATCTTGGCCCAGCATCATATCAAGAGCTTCTTAAATTCCTATTTGCTTGCACGTCAAAGATTTCAATCTATAGGCAAATAATTTTTTGGACAAATTTTCATTCCCTAACTCGGCAAAATTTTGGTCCATGTCAGCCCGATCTCCCTTTGTCACGTACGCCGTGACATAGTTTGTCACTATTTCCGATTTGTCAGCGACAAATTGCAAATCCATGTTGGCTTTGGAAGCCAAAAGTAGCGCAGGATTATAATCATTGATTAAAACTTCGTGCTGTTTTTTCGGCAAGTCGTACAGTCGTTTCTGCACCTTTTTACCTCTCCGAGTGACGTATGTCACGTGAGAGGTATTACACCGGCCGTGTCTGTCTGTGTGTGTGTCTGTGTGTCTGTCTGTCAGACCCCACGTGACCGCGTTCGCAGTTTGCGTATCGGAGCAAACGTGTTCCCAATTTCCGGACTGCATTGACAGTTCACGGAAATTTGGGTTTGTCTCCTCTGGCTATTCTACTTGAGTTCCAACACCACCAGCTTTGGTTTTCGTCCACTCCACATGGACACTAGTCTGTACGTGCTTGCTTCCAAGCACCACCAACTTCTGTTCTTCGTCAATTTTACCTTGACTCCAGCTTCTATGCACCATCATCTTCTGTTCTTCGTCAATTCCACATTGACACCAGCTTCTATGCACTACCATCTTCTGTTCTTCGTCAATTTCACATTGACACCAGCTTCTATGCACCACTATCTTCTGTTCTTCGTCAATTCCACATTGACACCAGCTTCTATGCACCACCATCTTCAGGTCTTTGACCATTCCACATGGACGCTAGTCAGTCCATTCTGGCTTCTCTTCCTTCGTCATCGTTTGGTTTCAAGATATACGCGGCGAGCGGCTAGGGTTACGAGAAACGTCTAGCCTCCCAATGGCAGGGCTTCCACCATCGGTTCACGCGAATGCGTTTTTATCTATTATTATAATGGTAACGGATCGTATATATACCCCAAAATTTGAAGAAAGCGGACAAGAAGGGTACCCTTCACTTTAAACGTCAATATTAGCAAAGTTTCGAAAGATATTATGAACAACTTTATTTTAAACGATTTAACTATTTTTAAAGTTATTTACTGGCGATTAAAATAATTAAAAATAATTATATTTATTTAAATATTAAAGATAAACCCAAGTACCGACGTCGTTAAATCATTGCCTCCTATATCTATCAAGGCCCGTGCATTGCGTTATATTTCGTACATTGTCTCTTATATCTTTTTAGGCCCGTGCATTGCGTTATATTTCCTACATTGCCTCCTGTATCTATCTAGGCCCGTGCATTGCGATATATTTTTGAGAACAACAACCAAAATGGGAAGCTCCTCTCAGAACCATAATAATTTGTTTTCTCTGTTATATGAAATGAAAATATGGATAATATTTTCGGCAATTCGATTTGAATGGCTCTTTCTGATGTATCATTCTCTCAGCACTGTTCATAATGGACAGGAACGTAGAGATTCGAGATTTTAATACATTTTAAATATTTTTTTACATTTTAAATTTTTTTATTTTATTACATTTTGAATATTTTTGTTTATTTCATTACATTTTTAAATATTGCTTATTTTAATACATTTTTAATTGTTTTTGTCTATTTTAATACATTTTAAATATTTTTTTACATTTTAAATTTTTTTATTTTATTACATTTTAAATATTATTTATTTTATATTTTATTACATTTTTAAATATTGCTTATTTTATTACATTTTTAATATATTTTTAGTTAAGTTTTTTTTTTCACTGGAATAAAATATTTTAAAAGTTTTTTTTTTAAATTTAACATTTTTAGACACTTGTCTCCCCTTCATTGTCCATCTCCATCTCTTCTACCACCTTGTTCACCAATGTGTTTTTATTTGTGGCCACCTCTTTTTCGGTCGCAGCCGCTTCTATATCGGCAGGAGCCGCTACTTTTCCATTCAAAGCCACTTCTTTTTCGGCCGAAGCCACATCCAGGGTCAAATTGGCCACATCTGTGGCCAAATTTACAAATTCCGTTTTAGTTTGTTCAATTCCTTCTTAAAAATACAGGATGTTACAAAAAATATACCAGGACAGATAATTTAAAAAATTCTGGTACCCTTCATTTCCGGGCAATCTCGAATGTAATGGCCCGGTTTTTTGCACTTATAACATGTTCTCGGCTTGCCGCGCCAATAAGGTTTTTTAGACTCGCCCTGCCGTCCACCTCTACCTCCGCGACCACCTCGACCTCCGTTACTATAAACATTAAAGGTGACGCCAGTCACGGGTCCATTAAAAGTGGTACCTGACATTTTCGGAAAAAATGTTCGGAAAATATTGTTGAAAGCAACATTTTCAATCTTCCACTAGAAAACCGAGATAAAATTGATTGGAAATCTCTAGAAAAAAGGATGAGATTAACAGAGGTGCCATGCGTATTTTGTAACAACCCAAAAATACAAGAGCGTGATGTATTGATATCCAGCGGGAAGTACGTATTTTTGTGTCTTCTCCGTGGCGATTACAAAGATGGTCGTCCAGTTAAGATTTCGACCAAAATATCAAGTTTTGAAAATCAAAATGTCACTTTGAGCAAGATGCTTTTTAAAACTAAAGGGGTGATTATTCATAAAGGTGAATCGTTGGCCGAGGGACATTATGTGAACTTTGTGAGAAAAGACAACAGCTGGTACGAGGTCAGTGATGCAATAATCAGAAAAAGGGAGAGATTCGTCAGTAACTTGACTGACGTCACTGTTCTGCTCTTGGAAAGAGTCCAGACACATTAAAGGATCTAACGTGATTGAAGAATCCATATCAAATTTACCCCGGGTAAAGCTTAAAATTTCAATATTCGTACCAGAAAGGAGCATCGTATCTGTCAAAGATATACTAATAGTTTCATATTCCCTTTAAAGTAATTTATGATTGGGTAAAATTGTTAATTCTCGAGCAAGTTAAATTTTACAATCGTTCGAGATAAATTTTGATGTTGCCCAGACTATAATAACCGTGAATGGGAGAGGAAGGAGGATTGTAGGGCCATGCTATTGTTACGAAAAAAGGCGATGATTCTTGAATTAATTTTTAAATTTTCTAGTGAAGGGTTTTGCCCTGCCCCAATGGTATTTTATATAAAAACAAGTTAAAAACGTAGCCCCTGTTGGTAATGCTATGTGATTAAATATAATTCTTTAATAAGCTGGTGTTACTATTGAGACAAACTCATATTATTAGTTAACATTGAACAGATTTTGGGAACTGAGATTTAGACACTCGTACACAAATTTTAAATAAATACTGATTAAAATTAATATATTCGAAGAGTTCTCTAAATATCAGTTTCGCAACTACCATTTTTCTCTTTTAAGCGCGCTATATATATATTTTTTTTTTACATTAAGACGCTCATAGTTTCAAACCGTTCCAAAAAAGTCCACGAGATTTTATAAACAAAATTAATTTAATCTAATATCATACTGTTTTAATTTCAACCCCTGTAGCGAAGATTTTGTGTTTAAATATTATTTATTAATATAACCTTTTCTTTGTATAACTTATCAATAATGTGTACCCGACCCAATCTAATACCACTTACAAAAATTTATTTTAAAGTATTTAATAGCCATATGAACTTATTAATTTGTCCCACTAACTAATATCCTACTATTGTTGGATAATTTGTTTTTATAAAGTTTGAGAATTTTTTCCCCAATTGCGGTTACCAAAATATATATATATATATATTACATTACCCGTGTAAATAAAATAACTAAAACATTTTTTTTTCAATTAATATTCCAGGAAGTTTTGCATATTCTCTATGTGTTTCTCACCAGCTGGAGTAGTCTGAGTGACGGGTGGCATTGATTAAAACCAACAGGGGTAGAATTTGCAAAGCCTTTTGGAATAATTTTTTTTCTTCAAAATTTTATAACCTTTTCATTGTCCCTTTGGTAATCCACGCGCAAAACAATAATTGTCATGTTCTAGCAGCACTGTTTTCAAACTTAAAGCTAAGAGTTGCCTGACAAAATTTATAAAAATTGACCCTCAAAATCTCATATTTAAATGAACATATAATAGCCAGTAAATGTTAAGTTTTCTTTCGCCTCCTCCCCCTCCGCCCCTTTACATAACTAATATAACGAAGAACAAAATTATTTCGACAAAAATGCTACGAGCAGTTCATATGTTCAACTTTGAAACATGCAATTTAAAGACTATTTTCGTACAATTATAAGCGTATTGTATCAACACGTGCCAGCTGCTAAGCTTCAACAGAAAGATAATTCATCATAGCCTTTACCAGTATAATAAAAGGTTAAAACTACACAGCTAAAAAATATGAACATCATCATTATAAAAAACAACACCACAAGACTTCGATAGATAGATCAAGAAATATAAATATTCAACTTCTATGCCGAAATAACAGACACTTTAGACTGGCGTGTGCAAAGAATGAGAGCGACTTTGGATTAAAAACAGCAAAGATATTCAAAGAAATAACCCTCGTATTTGTTGAGTGAGTGTCTATAGAACGTCAAGCTGTACCAAGGCCAAATAATACGTGTCAATTATTTAATTTCCCTGCATAGTTATATAACGGCTTGGCAAGCCTTGCCTTCAAGTTCATCAACACAATAGAAGTTCATAACAGATATGATTTTGCTAAAAAAAAAGTTTTTTGAACAAAAGTTGCTTCAACGTTATTAAAATTTAGAACAGCAATGGTTTGTTAGTAAAATTATGTACTTTACTATGTTGGGAGTTTGGGCGCACTCCTGTAAGCCAAGCTTCTGGGCGACAAAGTTTTGAGGGAATAAGGGACTTGTCAGCATGCCTACCCTACAGGAACTGACTACCCCGTGTCCGCGGGTGGTGAAATACCCCAAATCCCCCTCCTTCACCACCCGATTAAACCTCAAGTACTTCACTCGTAACTCTAAAAAACCCAATTTAAATTTCCATCGAAACGCCTTATGAACGTTATTTTACGGACATTTGCCAAACAAAACAAGCTCGATGGAATTAGTAAAATAAAGCTGCCAATTAATGACGTTAAGCAGTAATGCTATTTGTTCAAAAGTAATAAATATCAAAACAAAATAAAATGGACTGGAGATGTCGCTACCAAACACAAGGCACATCATTAACTCTCTGAACTAAATTGCAGATTCTACATTAACATAACAAAATCCCGCGCGATGGAGCTAGTAAAAAAGTTACCGATTAATGACATTAACCACTAACGCCATCTTAGTTCAATAGTGAAACACAAGGCTCCTCATTAACTGTGAACTAAACTGCAGACTCTACATCAATAAAACAAAACCAAGCGCGATGGAACCAGTAAAAAGAGCTACCAATTAATGACATTAACCACTAACGCCATCTCAGTTCAATAGTATGAAATATAGAAAAAAAGAAAAAATCAACTGGATTGAAGATGTCACTAACGAAATACAAGGCGCTTCATTAACTCTCTGAGCTAAACTGCAGATTCTACACCAACAAATCACTACCCTTTTTAAAAAGCATCTTTAAGTATATTAGCAGTATTTTAACAAACTCTCCCTTCCCTTTTTACCTCTCCGTGTGACGTAGTCCAGGAGAGCTTCTGTAACGGCCGTGTCTGTGTGTCTGTGTGTGTGTCTGTGTGTGTGTCTGTGTGTCTGTCTGTCCGTTGTTACACCCACGTGACCGCGTTCGCAGTTTGCGTATCGGAGCAAACGTGTTCGCCATTTCCGAACTGCTTTCACAGTCACGGAAATGGCTCCTCTACTTGAGTTCTCACACCACCATCTTCTGGTCTTTGTCCATCCCACACGGACACCAGTCTGTTCTTACTGGCTTCTAATCACCACCATCTTCTGTTCTTTGTCAACCCCAAATTGACACCAGTCTGCACTTACACTGGCTTCTAACACCACCATCCACTGGTCTTCCGTCTATTCCACATAGACACCAATCTGTATCATTGGCTTCTACTCCATTATCATCGTTTGGTTTTAGGATATACGGGGCGATCAGCTAGGGTTACGAGAAACGTCTAGCCTCCCTAAGGTGGGATCGCCACCAAAGGTTTTCGCAATTGCGCTTTTTCCTTACTATTATAATGGAAACGAATCGTATATATACCCCAAATTTGAAAAAAGCGGGCAAGAGGGGTACCCTTCACTTTAAACGTCAATATTAGCAAAGTTTGAGAAGATAATAGGTATAACTTTATTTTAAACGATTTAACTATTATTAATGTTAATTATTGAAGATTAAAATAATTAAAAATAATTATATTTATTTAATTTAAATATTAAAGATAAACCTCTCGTGCAAAGAGAGATATTATCGTTGCCTCCTATATCTACCAAGGCCCGTGCATGCGATATATTTCCTTCATTGCCTCCTATATCTATCAAGGCCCGTGCATTGTGATATATTTCATTCATTGCCTCCTATATCTATCAAAGCCCGTGCATTGCGATATATTTTTCAAAACAACAACAAAAATGGGAAACCCCAACTCAAAAACATAATAACGTTTTCATTGGATACTTAAGTTTATGTAATCTTCTTGACACGGAGAGGTAATATTTTGGTTTTCCCAACCACATACCATGAGTTCGCTTGTGCGCCATTCGAAGCCTTGAAGGCTGTATACACTGTTAGAAAAAGGCGTTCACAATCCGTTCAAAATAGATAGTCGCGTTCTAGATTGAACAAAACTCAAAATTTGTTCAGTGCACTGAATGGTTTGTTCAATGACTATGAGTTTGTTCAATTTAGAACCAAAACCTGAAAATGGCGTCAAAGACTATAATCGTGCTAATTGTTCGTTCAATATAGAACCAAAACAATGAATGACGTCAAGGACTAGAATCGTTCTAACTTATTCGTTCAATATAGAACTAAAACAATAAATGACGTCATGGACTAGAATCGTTCAAAGAGTGTCGTTCGATTTCGATATCAAAATTTCGCTTTAAACTAGTGTTGTTGAACATGAAACGGTATTGTTTTTTGTTCTGTGAACAAAGATTCCATCGAAGATTATTCGTTTGTTCATAAGTGAGATGAGACTAGAAGTGAAGGGCTCTAGCATTGATAGTAGATCCTGGGGAGTCTACCCATTCAACAGAATACCATTGGAACGAATCCCACTCGTCCGAAAATTTCTAGCCAGTATTTTAAAATCTAGCCCAATGGCGGTTTTCTATTAAATGGGAATATTTTCCCATTCAATCGAATCCTATTGGAACGAATTCCCTTCAACCGAAAGTTCCAAGCTAGTATACTAGTTTATTTGATTTCGAAGTGGTTTGCGTCCCACCGTGGTCTAGTGGTAAAGCGTCGGATCGTCACGCAGAAAATCTTCGTTCGAATCTCCATCAGGAAGGTGAGTTTACTAAAATCGAATGGTAAGTATAATTCTGAATAATCGATAATAATCGAATTTAATATCCTTGCAGGTGCTGAATTTAGAAGGCGAATTTAAAATTCAGCACTATTAAGGATTTCACAACGAGAAATATAGTATTGTTAGGTTGAGTTACATATTGGATGTTTTAGCTGGGGTATTTTATTTTGGTTTTTTAGGTTAGGTTTGGTTATGTTAGGTTTGGTTATGTTAGGTTTGGTTATGTTAGGTTTGGTTAAGTTAGGTTAGTAACATTTTATAAATCATTTAACAATGTTACGCCTTTTCCAAAATATTGATGTTTAGCTTCATTGACTTCTTAAATAATATGCCTTTTCCAAAACATTACTGTTATGCTAGGTTAGGTTAGTAATATTTTATAAATCATTTAACAATGTTACGCCCTTTCCAAAATATTGATGTTTAGCTTCTTTGACTTCTCAAATAATACGCTTTTTCCAAATCATTACTGTTATGTTAGGATAGTTTAGTAATATTTTATCAATCATTTAAAAATGCTACGCCTTTTCCAAAATATTGATGTTTAGCTTCATTGAATTCTCAAATAATACCCCTTTTCCAAATCATTACTGTTCCCGAAATAAATAACACTGGGGAAATTATATATCTAAGGCTTTTAATAAACAAGGTTAACTAACGTATTTACATAATAAATTAAATTAAATTAAAGGCGAGGGTGAGAAGGGTACATGAACCATCCGTCATGATACCGAAAACTAGACTGACTAAAGTGCGTTGAGATTTTAGAATGCTGACTCAAGAATAGGCTAAAGTTACTAGGGCGCCACTAGTGGTGAATTTAAACATTAGGGCAAAGTTCATAATCTCACAGTCGCCCTCTTTGACATAATGCAAAATTCTATAGTTTGATTAATAAATACTTTCAACAATTACTCATTAGCTATTCAATATTTAACATCTTAATTCCGTTAACAAAATTCATTTTCCCTAACAATTTAGTAAAAATATCAGCTAGGTTCTTTTCGGTTTCTACAAACTTTAACTTAAACAATGTCTTGGAAACTCCGGTCGAGTTCTATGAACCATTGTCTACCGCTTTGAGGAAGTCCATATAATGCCTTTTGGAGCCGCAGACAATAGTCGGATGTATTCGCAACGTGAAATCCTGGTATTTGCTTCATGTATATGTTGTGGTCGAGATTTCCATACAAATAGGCATTTTTCACGTCTAAATGCTTATGGGTCCAGCCAAAACTAACGACGAATAGTACGATAAACAGGCGGATTAACCCAAAGTTAATCACCGGAGAAAAGGTGGTGTCGTAATCTTCACCTTCCTTCTGATTGAATCCCTGGGCCACCAGTCTAGCCCTATACCGAGATATTTTCCCTTCGCTATCGCGCTTCAACGTATAGATCCAGCGACATCCAATAATCTTTCCCGTCTCTGGTTTTTCCACAAGTCCTGTGACTTCGCGCTCTTTTAGCGTATCTACTTCTTCTTGCATGGCCTGTTGCCACTTTTCGACTTGTTCAGACTTCATCGCTTCCTGGTATGTAGTTGGTATGATTATATCGGTACAGTATGCGGCAAACGCTTCAGGAACATCGTCGTTCTCTTTACTTCCGGTTTTGCTACCTTGAAGGAAACTCTTGACTGCTTTCTTAGCAGCTTGTCGTGAAAATGCGAAGGGTGCCAGATCGTGTGTGAGCCCTTTTTGTTCCATATATCGCCTTACTTCCGGCTTGGAACGAAATTTAACGCCATCTGGACTGTAGTAAGAAGTGTCAGCACCCCCTTTTGTTGCTCCAGATTGCCATATTGACACTTTCCTCGTCCAGCCTTCTGGTAAGTCTTTTTCTGTCTTCGGCATCACCACTTCATCAGCTGGTAAAACCGGCTCTTCGTCAGCTTGTAAAACCGGCTCTTCGTCAGCTTGTAAAACCGGCTCTTCGTCAGCTTGTAAAACCGGCTCTTCGTCAGCTTGTAAAATCGGCTCTTCGTCAGCTTTCGCATCTTCAAACGATTCATTATCATCTTCTAGATGGTCAACGTGTTGTCCAATTATATCGTTAGGCTTATCTATCACCGGTTCTTCCCATATCCAGTAAGATAGTCCATTATCTGTGGCAGATGCTCCAGGATCAATATGTTGAAGTCCAATTTTCTCTTCGTCAATTTGTAGATGTTTCGTTTCTATTATCGTATCCTCTGTTGGATACCATACCCTATATCCCGCAGTATTAATAGCGTATCCGACTACGATACCAAACTTGGCTCTCGATTGTAACTTATCTTGTCTACGTTGACTTGGAATATGGACATATGCAATACTTCCAATTCGTCTGAAATGGTTGGCACTCGGTTTTGACCCCATCCAGACTTCTAATGGTACCCGGTTATCAAGTTTCACATGTCGTTAGTGGTTCTTGATATATGCTGCAGTACGCACCAGTTCACCCCAGAGCTTATTTGGTAATCTGGCTTCTTCTTTGATTGCTCGCATTATATTGCGTAATGTTCGATTTATCCTTTCGGCCACTCCATTCATCTGTGGTGAATAGGTATTAGTTTTTTCGTGTGTTATTCCTTCTTTGTTACAGAATTCCACAAATTGTCGAGAGCAAAATTCCATCCCGTTGTCGGTACGAAGCGCCTTCAGTTTCTTGCCGGTTTGTGTTTCGACGAAAGATTTATATTTGAGAAAACATCCAAATGCCTCGCTTTTCGTCGCCATGAGGTATACGGTAAGATAACGGCTCTTGTCATCGACAAACGTTATAAAATACTTCGCTCCACTGATTGAGCCATCCGGACCAGGTCCCCATACGTCGCCATGAACCAAGTCTAGTAAATCTTTGCTTTTAATCTCGTCAATTCGCCTGTGAGGTTGTTTTGTGGATTTAGCCAGATGACAAGTAGAACAACTTGGTAGAGATCCATTCAGAGTTTGCAAGCCCTTCAGCATGCCCTTGCAAGCCATGTGTTTCAAATCTTGTTCATTTATGTGCCCAAAACGTTGATGCCAACGCTGTAGTACTTGTATATCTTTTCCGTCAGACACATACGCCGTTGCGACATCGTCCGAATCCTTTTCCGGTGGTCCATGTATTAAAACGGTGGCATTGACTGTGTAAAAATTATCTTCTGACAGTGGTGCGACGAACGCTATCCTTCCATCGGGGAAATATGCAGTATATGTTAATGCCTCCCTGTGCCCACTTTATCCAGCTTGATCAATTAGACGTTCAGATATCAAATTACGTCCCATCTTGGAAGCGTAAATGACATCCTGCAACTTGAATCTATGTTTGACTCCGTCATTGATCTGGATCCATATGTCACCTCTTCCTTCCACCGGGGAACATCCTTCCCCAATTCTTGCCTGTCCTTGATAGGGAGTAAACGAGTAAAACCAGTCCTTTTGATTACAAAAATGTTTCGTAGCGCCAGAATCTACGATCCATTCCCTGGTGTCAACAGTACTACAGAGCGCTGTAGCAAGAAATGCCCCTTCCACTGGTTTCGTTTTCTCGTCCCTTGATTTCTGTTCTTGTCGCTTGGGTCGACGACAATTGGCTGCTTGATGACCTCTGAGGTTACAATTGTAACACCTTCCATTGAACTTCGTTGACTTGCCACCGGCTTTAGGCTTCACTCGTCTCCCATTCGCGTCTGGATGTTGAGCGGTAAAAGCCTTGTGCGTGAGGTCTTGATCTGTATCACGTTGACATAGTCTTCCATGTTCAGCAAGTAACTTGTCTGCCACTGCTTCAGGTTTAAAATCTTTGTCATCGAATTGATATATCTGCGCTGTTAGCGAATCATAAGATGAGGGCAACGTTCCAATCATTTTATACGTGATATGTTTATCGTCGATCTTCTCCCCGGCTTCTGCCAACTCGTCAGTCATGACAAATATTCTATCCAGAAATTCAGGTATGTCTTCACCCTCTTGATAAACGATAGCATGGAATTTGGCTAACAAGTGTCCTATTCTTGCTCGTGATTTAGGCTCATACGTGTCACAAATATCCGTCCATAACTTGTGTGGAACCCGTGTCCTCATAAACTTCGTTCGAATAGTAGAACTAATCCCCAAGGCTATTGTAGAGAATGCGTCTGATTCCCGTAATTGAAACTTGAGTTTAGCTTCTGCGGTGTCCGTTTCCGCTGGGGCCTTTTCTATTCCGGATACTATTTCCCATAAGCCTTTCTGCCTCAGTATTAATTCCATTTCCAGTTTCCATGATCGATAGTTAGTTGAAGTTAATTGAATTGTTTGACTCACTGCCATAACCCGCCCGTTATAGGACGCCATCCTTCGTCGTGGGCCAAGGCCCAATGATGCGGTGTGCCAGTGTTACGCAGTTACGGTAAACTTCAGATGTTAAGCCTTAGCTGTGGATTCCGTCAACCACGCTCTGCTACCATGTTCCCGAAATAAATAACACTGGGGAAATTATATAACTAAGGCTTTTAATAAACAAGGTTAACTAACGTATTTACATAATAAATTAAATTAAATTAAAGGCGAGGGTGAGAAGGGTACATGAACCATCCGTCATGATACCCGAAAACTAGACTGACTAAAGTGCGTTGAGATTTTAGAATGCTGACTCAAGAATAGGCTAAAGTTACTAGGGCGCCACTAGTGGTGAATTTAAACATTAGGGCAAAGTTCATAATCTCACAATTACTGTAATGTTAGGATAGGTTAGTAAACTTTTATAAATCATTTAACAATGTTACGCCTTTTCCAAAATATTGTTGTTTAGCTTCATTGACTTCTCAAATTATACCCCGTTTCCAAAATATTACTGTTATGTTAGGTTAGGTTAGTAATATTTTATAAATCATTTAACAATGTTACGCCTTTTCCAAAATATTGATGTTTAGTTTCATTGACTTCTCCAATAATATCCCTTTTCCAAAACATTACTGTTATGGTAGGTTAGGTTTGGTTAAGTTAGGTTAGTAATATTCTATAAATCATTTAACAATGTTACGCCTTTTCCAAAATATTGTTGTTTAGGTTCATTGACTTCTCAAATAATATGACTTTTCCAAAACAGTACTGTTATGTTAGGTTTGGTTTGGTTAGGAGGACGTATCCTCGCCTTTGGAGCGGTTATACACTTCAAGTAAGTGTATCCCTTATGGAATGAAAAAATAAATAAATAAAACCATCAAATTCTACTCTATTTGAGTCTTTTTGGGTATGCAATGTTGGGTTAATTAGAATATGAGACCTGGAAATTGGGTGCAATGGGGGGTAACTTTAATTAGTACCCAAAAAGTTATAAGTGTAATATGACCTTTAATTTTTCATATATTTACGTACAAAATATAAAAACATTAATTGGCTAAAACATTTTTATAAGAAGATAACTATAGAGGCTTTTTAGACCAAATTTCTGCAATAATTTACCGCCAAATTTGGCTACATTTCGGTCGAATGGGATTCTGTCGAATGAGTATCGGTCTAATGGATTTCGGTCGAATGGGCCAGGAGCGATCCTGGCACTAGTGAACAAATTTGAGGATTTTATGCCGCCTCCATCACGAGAGAAAAAAATTGGTCGAGTTCCAAAAACATTTCCTACCCCCTTCCCCTTAACCTAAAGCCGCGGAACACGAACGCGGGTGCTGCAATCTAGTTCGGCCGTCTACCGCCACGAGCGTCTCACGTTTTGGAGGGAAAATTCAGAAACCGCTACCAGAGGGCCAACCGTTGGTGTGTTATCAAGAATATTCACTTTCGCCGAGTGAAGAATTTGGTTAGCTCAGTACTTCTGGTCTCATTTCAATTCTGGTTTGTTTAATTTGGAACCAAGTAACCAAGACAGGAAAGTGACATCACAGAGCATATATGACCAAAAAAATAATTTGAAATTTTACATTGACGTTATGTTTAAAAGCGTCGTTTAGGGGTCCTATGGTGTGTTCAAATACCTTATTTCGTTCAATTTTTAGTCATTTAGGTAAGAATAATGACGTCATGTACGCCCCAAAGGCAAGATTACTTTTTCCATGTGTAAAACCCACATTTCCTTTATACTTACTCTTATACGCGTGTTAGCAGAAGTGAGATGAGACCAGAAGCACTGAGCTAACCAAATTCTTCACTCGGCGAAAGTGAATATTCTTGATAACACACGAACGGTTGGCCCTCTGGTAGCGGTTTCTCAATTTTCCCTCCAAAACGTGAGACTCTCGTGGCGGTAGACGGCCGAACTAGATTCCAGCACCCGCGTTCGTGTTCCGCGGCCTTAGGTTGAGGGGAAGGGGGTAGGAAATGTTTTTGGAACTCGACCAATTTTTTTCTCTCTAGTTTTAGCGCGTGGGAAGCGGCATAAAATCCTCAAATTTGTTCAATAGTGCCAGGATCTACTATCAATGCTAGAGCCCTTCACTTCTAGTCTCATCTCACTTCTGGTGTTAGTAAGTATCAAAATCATTACACGTCGTTTAGTTTATTTAAAAGTTGGGAAACCAAAATAAACCTCTCCGAGTCGAGACGCAATAAAGAAGCTTTTCTTAAATAATAAAATAAATATAATTGACTTTAATTATTTTAATCGTCATTAATTTACCTTATTTCAAGTTAAACCGTTTTAAGAAACATTATTTCTAAAACTATTTTTAACATAGCTATTGTTGACGTTTGAATTCAAGCCTATGCCTCCAACAATGTTTGCAAATTTAGGATATATAAGGCGATTGATTCACTGCTAATGTCCAGGAAACCAGCAATAGCGTTAACCTTTGGTGGAAGCCTTGGTATTGGGAGGCTAGACGTTTCTCGTTGCCCTAGACAAACGCCGTGTACTTCTTAATCATAACGGTTGGAGTAGAAGCCAAAAATTCCTTTCTACGTAACCGTTTGCTCCTATTTGCCAACTGCGAACGCGGTGACAGACACACACACATCCAGTATAATACCTCTCCGTGACGTCATCGTCAATCGATGAGGTAAAATATGTCAGGTTTCTAATTCAAAAGGCGTAATCTGACATGCGAGCCCTAAAACTGAACTACTCTTAACTTATAAACCTTACGTCCGAGAAGACCTCTAATCAGTAGGCTAATGTATTTTCATACGTTAATCTTACTTGACCTATTATTTCATTTTTTACATGTCTAATTATCTAATTTGTTTTAAACACGAGATTTTTCAAAAACGAAACCCTGAAAGTCATCGAACAAACACGAATTCTTTTATGAACGAATAACCGCGCGCCATAGGACAGGTGTTGGTTTTTTGTTAATCAAACACGAGCTCTTTATTGAACAACTTAGCGTGCGGCGTGAACGATATGAAGTAATTGATCGTCTTCCACAGACAGTGCTATAGCAGCTTGGGCTTGCTTGTCTCTCTTATCCCAGTCAGCAGGAGGTTCAGACGTAGGTTTCGGTTTCTCTACGACTTCCCATAGATTGTCTCTGGTCAGTACCATCTTGATTTTGAATTTCCATAGTTCATAGTTAGTATTGTTCAACTTCGCGACAAGAGATTTCAAGTCGCTAGAAGCCATCTTGTACGTATTAACCGAAGACTAAGTCTTATCCTATAATATTACTATACTAACTGGTACCCGACTTTCCTTAACATAAGTATTTATACGTGGCTTAGCCCATAACTTGATAGATTTTCATAGCCTTACAGCAAACTTATATTAAAGAGATAATCCATAAGGAAGAGAGAGACCAAATAAAATAACGAACTGTTTATCCAACGAGTGAGAGAGTAAAGTGATACTAATGATAACATAACTATTTATAGCAGTTCTTAAAAAAACCGTATTAAGATATTAACCGGTTAAAAAACAACATCGCCTTTCTTAAATTACAGAGTTAATATGTTCCGAGTAGATAGGAGTCGATTTCTCCAACAAATCTAATCTCAATGTTATCTAATTTTTAACCAAAACCATTGTAGCTAATTTTTAATATTAACGTAATAGGCCAAAAGTAGGGATGCAACGATTCGTAATTTTTCGGAATCGGCCGATTCAATGCATCGGTCTCTAAAAAATCGGCTTCGGCCGATTAATCGGCCGAAGCCTCAAGGTTATGCGTTTTAGGCATTAGTATAGGACTGCTACTTGTCAAAAATGTCTAAGGACAATAATCTATCTGGTTTGGTTTCCGAGATACTAGTTCATTTAGTTCAACACACATTTTGTCCATTCTTTCTGCTACAACTTGTTTTTGATTAGTTCTTTCTTTGCATTCCGGATAGGAAAAAACAATTTTAGGCGTGAGATTTAAGTTTCATTTCCTGAAAAAACCCCTTTCCTTTCTCATCCTTTAAAAACAAGAAGTAGCATTCAAGACTTCAAGTATTATTACTTTAAGTAAACAAGGGACTGCAGGAATACACGCTAGAGACAATGACACCAAACACATTAGAGGGATAGCTGACAATAATAAAATCCAGACTGTGATAGAGCGACATTGTTTGTGGAACGGGTGGGAACAAAGAGAAATATACCAAGAGGAGCAAAAAGTCTAGCCTTCCACAGGGCTTTTGAAAAGCCCGGCCACGGTTTTGGAGTAACTTGATCCGGTTTTTGTTTAGTGGCTAAGCCGCGACGTCTTTTATTGGTTAAATTATGTCGGCTGCTTATTTTTGGTGGTGGCAAAGGGTTGATCTCTGGTTTGACCGTTGACGTACAAAAGGTAATTTTTAAGTAGACGACACGGTCACGTGAACAACCGGAACTTGTTTCTCAAAATCAGTCCCGGTCACTATTTACAAAGTTACCACTCCTCTTGGTATATTCTCTTTGGTGGGAAGTAGCAGTGCGCACAAATCGAAAGGAGAGTCAAAGATGAAGGGGAAGGCAAACCATAACGGCCGGCCACCATGGCTCTCCCGCGCACCTACCTCGGCGCACAGCCAAGGAGTAAGATGTCACGTGATCCGTTGAGAAGGAAATTCAAAAAGGGTAAACCCGAAAATACGGTTAGAGGCTCACACTAGACTAGAGAGATCAGCATTCAGCGTTGTTACCGTAGCTTTGTAATAACGTAAACAAACTTCACTGATTTTTTTCTCTCGGTTGCGCCGATTGCGCATGTGCGCCACGCTCTTAGAGAGCGACTGGTACTGGTAACATTTTTGAAAGGGGGCTGACGGAGAATTTGGTTAAATTACGTTATTTGTTAATTGGCAAACTTGTTAGTTCCTTTATACTAGCTCAAAAGCTTAGATCTAACCAAAAAGAGTCGGCCGAAAAAAATCGGCCGATTACCTTAGAAAAATCGGCCGATTCGATTATTCGGCCAAGTGGCCGATTCTGGCCGAAGCCGATTCATGGCCGATGCATCGCTGCATCCCTAGCCAAAAGTAGACCAATTTAATTTTTATCGTAACTATAAAAGTGAATAACTTTTTATCAGTCTCGTCAGTCGATGTTGGTGTTCAGGTGGCAAAGCTTGCGCCTATTTTTGATTTAAATAAATGTTTAAGTTTTAATCTACTAGTTCATTTCGTGAATCTCGAGTCTGCACACGAACTAGGGTTGTAATAAATTTTGGTCTTCGTACTCTAGCTAGCATGTCCTCTATATTAGGCAAGGGAATGGGGTCCTTAATGGTAACACTGTCTAGTTTTTTATCATCAATACAAAACCGATAGGGCTTTCCCCGTTTTGTTTGATCAACTAAAACTACGGGCGTAGCCGAAGGAGATACGGAGGGTCTAATGATCCCGTCATCTAACATTTCCCTAACATGTTGTTCAATTATCTTCTTCTTCTGATCATTAACACGATAAGGCTGAGATTTTATGGGCGGACTATTACCCGTATGAATCTCGTGGAAGACTAGTCCCGTTCTTCCTACTTTATCCGAAAATAACTAAGGGAATTTTAATAAAAGGGATTTTAATTGATGACGTTGTTCATCAGAAATAGGGGCTGCGGAAACTGCTTCCCTAATACTATCTACAATCTCCTTATCTATAGGATCCTTCTCAGATGGAATTGAAAAAGGGATCTTTAAGTTACCCACTAAACATTGAGAAGATTCGAAACCTAATTTGACCCTATTCTCCTCAAAGAAATATTGTCCCAATATAAAATCACTAGTGAGGGAAGGAACTATATAGAATTGAAATTTAAATTGTTTTTCAATTTCTTTGGACTTAAGTGAGAACTCTAGTTCTTGAGAACCTTTAGTAAAAGTATAACGTCCATCGCCCCATACTATACAATCTAACTGGTCATCTATCCAATATATATTTGGTTCCTTCTTCTAAAACTAAAGTCTGCGGTTTGAATGCCTGGATTACTAATTCTTGTCATCGAAATTGCAATAAACTCATCAGTAAACCGTCGTCCAAAACGTATTCTAGGAAATCGCTCACAGATTCGACGATGTTGTTGTCAAACTGTACCTGTATTTCCCATCCATCAAGATTAAAATTGGGGAAGGACACTACCCCCGCTAGAAATTACGTTTACACCTGGTGGTGCAACTAGCGGAGATGGGGGTGGAGGAGTAGGGGATAGAGCCCCACCCCGTACCTGTCCTTCCCCTAGATCCATAGACTCATTTTGAGATGGAGCAATAGGACGGGTAGAATAGCTAAAAAAAATCATCGTCGTTTAGAAAAGCCTCCTCCAGAGGCGATAAAAATGAGTGAGGAGGAGGGCTATTGATAGCCATAGACTGAGGGGTAGAATAGTCTGGCAAAAACGTGTCATTGGCGTTTAAAAATGCTATTTCTAACGAGCCTGGAAAGTCGACTAAAAAGCTATCATCCTCATTGAGGAACGCAAAATGTACATTTGAGTCGGACGTTTCAAATGTCTCGTTTAGTGTCAGTAAAATGTCATGTAAACGACTGATTTCGTTGTGGTGGATTATTCAATTCCCCTTGTATTTCTATTGGATTTTCGAAATTTTAAATGATCGATTTCTTGTCTATCAAATGTAATGTAAATGATCAAAATGGTTTTGATTGATTTTTACTTTTAACACGAAATGTATTGAGAAAAGCTAAATAACACCCCACACTATCACACTGAAAAGGTTTTGTCAAGACTGTAGTAGGTATAATAGCATTACAAAAATCAAATTAAGACAAAAATTATATTTTTTTAAGAGTTACATGTCAAGTTTTTTTGACCAATACTGGTTTTAAAACTTTGCCAATTTTTATAATTCGGTGTTTAAAACGTAATAAATTGACCTGATTGAAGTTTATTCGGTTTTCGTAAGGTATGAAATATATTACCACAATAGGATCGAATCTAACTTTCATTGCGCAAAAGTTCTTGAATAAACATTTCAAGTATAGCTTTCTCGAGATTCACGCGTTTAATTCATAACACAATATCGTCATTCGGAGTAAGTTTTGTTGGCATGGGTTGAGTTGGCGGAATGACTTTTTCTTTCACCCACTCCTCTTGAGGGACACATCTGTACTTTCTGGTTGGTGGTATGTCATTAGTCCATGGGTTTTGGATGAAAATCGGAATGTTATTAGTTGGTAATCCTTGAAGGAGAGGACAGTGCCTTGAATTTTTGATGCACTGCGTAAACATAGAGATAAGTCACAAAAATGACATCCGAAACTTAGTTAATTTGAATGTTCGTAAGAATGAAATTCGCCAAAGAAATGACTCAACATTGTAACGTAAATTGACCTCAATTACGTTTAGGAGTGAAATGATGAAAAGTTACAAGATATGTGGCTTTCATGTAGATCTTTTTACAAGGTACCCTTGCATTTAAATTATTCCCCCCCCAACCCAATGTAAAAATAAACTTTCAGGCTACTTTCACGTATTGTGACATAGCAAACATTATTTATAAAACACCAGTATTTACCTGTTTATGATTAGTCCCTTTGGTCTAGTTTGGAAAACCGTTGCGAATAACGGAAAAAAGTCTCAAGACATTGCATTTTAAATTTAAAACATATTCTTAGACTTTTTCAGTCCAAACAGATTAAAAAATTTCGTTTTAATCGTTTCTTTAAGTTGCTTTCCGAGAATGCGTACCACGTTGCATATCCTCCCAGCGGTCAAAGTTTTTTTTACTAGCAAATAGACTGCACTTTGGCAATAGTGTTAGTTTCGTGGCAAATAAAACGAGGTTGCACTCAGCAACAGTTTCTAGGACAAATTTATGAGTTCATAAGAAAATCTCCCTTGTTCAAACTTGTTAGCTAAATGGTACAGACATTGACGATCTTGGAAGCTATCTAAATTCATATGCCAGTCACATGTGTTCTACTATAGATGGAACTCACATAGCTATAATAGCTCCTTCAGAGGATGATGAATACTTTAGAGAATACCTATACGTGAACCGTAAAGGGTTTCATTCGCTAAATGTTCAAATTGTATGATATTTTAACACATTTAGTTTAATTACTTTACGAGCGAGCGAGCGAGCCGAGCCACTTTTGCGGCTCGATTAACGAGCGAGCTTTTTTATGGTAGAGCCGAGCCGACAGGTATCGAGCAACTACGACTCGCGAGCCGGCTCGCGAGCTTAGCCACTTATATAGTGCTTTCCTTTAAGTCTTCATTCTCTCCACCAATAGTGTTCCTTTGTATTTTTACATGAAATAAAGCGTGGGAAAAATCTCTCGTCTCTAACCTTGAGCATATTTTACCGAGCGGGTTTTACTGAACCACTACATTCCTTAACATGGGTTGGTATAAATAGTCGTTCTCAAGTTTGACGTTGGTAGCAGCAATTTTTAAAACATGCATATATTAATCGAGCCGAGCCGAGCTTTAAAAAAGCTCGCTCAGCTCGGCTCGTGAACAGTCCTTCCTGACAACGGATGCTAGCGACGCCGGACTTGGAGCTTTCCTGTCACAAATGCAAGATGACGTCGAGGTACCTATTGCCTATGCCAGTAAACAACTGACCGACGTCCAGAGAAGATATACCACCACAGAAAAGGAATGTCTTGCCAACTATTGGTGAGTTGGAAAGTTCCGGCCCTACTTAGAAAACATTCCGTTCACTGTGATCACCGATCACAAGGCACTACAGTGGTTATTGACTTTGAAAGAACCCAATTCTCGACTTGTTCGTTGGGCAATGTACCTGCAGACGTAAGACTTCAAGATCATTCACAAGAAGGGAGTTGAGAACAAGGTTGCGGACACATTATCAAGAGCGCCTGTCTCTCTATTAGCCATGTCCTTGGAAGACATGACTTCCCCGTCCTCGTCAGAAGAGTCCAGTCCTGCGGAATCCCCTTCAATGACGTCGAATTCGTCCTCAACCACTAGCGGATTAGCTCCTCCCGCCAATCACGCATTGTACCTCTCTTTCACGCTGGAAGAAGTGCGAAAAGCCCAACAAGATGAACAAGCCACCAATGACATCATAGTCCAGTTCTCCGGAGACAATCCTCAAGGACATCGATACTACGAGATGAAGAACGATGTCTTGTATCGAAAGGCCTATGGTAGACAACCAGCGAAAATCTATCTGCCACAGCGGTTTCGGCGGGACGCCATCCGCTTTTTCATGACCACCCTCTATCTGGACATCGAGGTCGGGATCGTACCTTCGAGAAAGTACGGGCGAGATACTGGTGGCCATCGTTAAGGCAGGACGTTACCCAGTACGTCCGTGGATGTCCTTTGTGTCAAATGCACAAGGCCCGCAATAGAAAACGTCCAGGTCTCATGCAGCCTACGGCCATTAGTGAGCCATTTGTTTTGCTGGGAGTGGACATAATGGAACTCCTACCAAGAAGCCGTCACCATCATAAATACCTCCTGGTGTTCACGGACTATGCCACCAAATTTGTCGAAGTGTACCCGACGAAAAACATCACAACCAGAACGTGTGCGAAGAAACTCGTCTCCATGATAGTTCGCTACGGATGTCCGAAGCGACAACGGGACACAATTCGTTTCTCAACTTTGGAAGGACATTCTCAAGATGTTCAAAGTCAAACCACGATACATCACTCCGTATCATCCTCAGAGTAACATCGTGGAACGCACAAACAGAGTTCTGGGCGAAATTATTTCAATGTTCGTTGGTCGAGATCACCGAAGATGGGACGAGAACTTGCGGTTTATTCAGTTCACCATCAACTCGACTACACATAACACAACAGGAAGAACTTCTTTCTACCTAAACATGGTTAGGGAACCGAGATTTTCCTGGGACTTGGACGTGGGTATGCCAGTAGCGGACTTTGTTGAAAGGTCCGCATCGCTCTCAGCTTTAGCGAAGCAACTTGCTTTGCCTAAAGAACTTGCCAAGAAAGCGCAAGCACACCAGAAACGCTACTACGATCAAAGGCGGGAAGGAATTGAATTTCCCATGGGTGTACTTGTCTGAAAGGAGACGCATCCCTTGTCTCAAGCGTCACGTAATGTCGCCGCTAAGTTATGTCCCAAATGGGATGGTCGCTACAAAATCGCAAAGAAGATAGATCGCTTGCGATATCAAGTAGAAGACCCAGAAACTGGAGAAAATAAAGGAATCGAGAATATCGCTCATCTAAAGCTGTATTGGTCAAACAAAGATGTCTGCCAACCGCTGCTATAGACCCTTTCTACGTATAAAAGAGAGATGTCAACCCTCAATATCGGGACATAGAGGGGGGGTCTCTACTCTCTTTATGATCTTTCCATCGAGCGAGATGGAAGGCAAAGTATTTTCCCCGTGTCTTTTCTCTTACATATATTCAGTTTAACCAAGAGTAAAAATCATAACGTCCCTATTGATTTTGTCGCCATTGTTGAAATTTGCACAAAAAACAAAAGGTTTCACTTTGAAGCGTACAGGGTATGAACGGGGATATGTTAGCAACTTTATTAACGGCACAATGGCATACACGTACTCTCTTAAAGTGATAAATGTAGTTATAGAATGTTTTCGGGAAATTGTGGTCGAAAAGCCGAGAAGTAAATTTTTTCAAATTATTGAGAGGGAATAAATTGACTACCAGTAAACTAAGTTTATTCAATGGAATAGGGTGGTGATGGTACATTAGTTTCTAAAAGGGGCTGTCCGACGCCCTCTCCTTTTTTTACCCACCCGCTATGAGCAACTTTATTTGAGGTGGAATCCTGTTTAAATAACCAAACGCGCCTATCACTGACATCTGGTTTGGATAAATGATGCTTGGTTTAAAAAATAAACTAGAAATATATCGTGGCCACTTCTGTGCTGAACATCCAGCAACCCTTTGAATAATATTCCACGGGTGATATTTCGCCGCAAACGTTTCCTCAGCCATTTCAAAAAAACTATGTAGAAAAACGTTAAATGTAAGAATAAATTAATCAAAAAATTCGTATTACCCTACAATTACCCAATTCTTATTCTGAAGGTACGTTTGGTTTAATACGTAGCCTGCCGATAGTTTAATTTAAATTCCACATATTGCTTAATTTTAAGTCTACTTCAAATTCCCCATATTGCTTAATTTTAAGTCTAATTCAATATTTCCGATAATAGTTTAAATTATAAATATTCATAAAGAATACTATTTATATTCCCGATAATTACTATTTTAAATTCCCTTTTTATTTTCCCGAAAATTACTACTTGAAATTGCCTTTCATTTTCCCGATAATGACTATTTTAAATTCCCTTTTATTATCCCGATAACTACTATTTAAAATTACTTATTGTAGTCCCAATAAATGTTAGTTTAATTTCACTGTAATTTTAAATTTAAACCCTAAATTTTATTTTTGTATCTTCTAAATCTAATACAAATTCTATTTACTTTCACTTCTGTTAATATTTAAAAGCGAATGCACTCACCCACTAATTGGTATTCTTCGATGACACTAAAAATTTGCTTTTTTCCAAAAACTAGCTCAGATTCAAAAACTAAAAATGCAGACTTGTTCAAGTGAAACACTGCCACGTATTGTACCGTATTTGTCAAAACTCGCCAGTTAAATAGAGTTCGGTGAAATAAAAAACGGAACATATTTTTTACTTTTAATGAAAGTAAGTAGGGGAATAGGCTGAGCACCAGTGCCCCCCCCCAAGTAAATTAGACCAAAGCTGAGTCATATATCGTCATAGGCATTTTATATTGAAAAAAAGAAGATTTTCTGGGCCTTAGATCTACAGCGAGCCTGGAAAATTTTGAATCTCTTTACTAAAAACGTCAGTAGGCCAAACATGTCATATTTTGGGGGGAAAAAATAAGAAGGAACACACTGTGCTTCAGCTTATAGTCGATATGTGGCGCTTGTACTGTCTTTAACCATGTTCTATGAACAGCACAAACCATACGGATTTAAACAGGATAATGAAAAGAATATCTTCGCCAATGTGGTTCATAGAATAGAGTTCAGAACCAAGTCAAAGAAAACAAATTCCAGTTATGGCCAATGAGCGGACACGCAAAGAGTTTCTCATACCTTTTCCGAAAAATAGGGGCGTGAATGTCATATTTAGCCTATTGACGCTACTAGGTCTATAGAATCTCTAATCACACTAGACTTTTATGTTTCCAAAATGTTTTGTAGGAAATGACGTTTACTAAAACCCTAACATGGTTGTTTACGCAGAATACAGAGTTTAATTAAATATAGTAAAATTTTCTATTGAGTAGGTTTTATTTTTTACCACGTTTAAGGTACCTTCGCGCCCAGGATCTATGTTCATCACTTGATGATCTAAAATTCTGTCAACGGAATGATAGATTTTATTTTTCACCCTTCCTTCAAAACAACGTTCTCCGAAGCTATATTATCGATAGCTATGATTGGTTCCAGACGTCACATGGTATATAGCACGTACTGAAACATCAACTACAAGTGGTAATAAGCTGAAATTTGGAATTAAGGTCACTTTTCAAATTTGCGTTTTAATAACGTTAGTCGCTAAACTCCAGAATGGCGGCCTACGGGAAACAGTTGTTCATCATTTTTCGCTGAAATGGACACAGAATAAACCTGCAATATTGCGCTCGTACCATCCTTTAAAGCACGATACAGAGAGAATGGTTTTATATTTTACTTTATATTTATTAATATTCATATTTTCTTTTCGTATTAGTTTCCATAACCACATTAACTGACTGATCAATTACAGAACAAACTTTTAAATAGCGCAGCAACTCTTTAACCACGTAGCAAAGACAAATTCCCAACATCATTAATGATATAACAAAGTCATGAATTCAGCGTCACCAATAATTATATTACAAATTCATACGTTCAGGAACATCATTAATTATCTAACAAAGTGATAAATTCAGCAACATCAATAATTATAAAAAGAAGTAATAATTATATAACAAAGTCATTAATTCTCAACATTATTAATTATACATGGTGTTTTTGAAAGGTCCATCACAAATTAAGGAGCTTGATTATTGGACCAAACTGAGTGAAACGTATCAAAGAACATGGGGTCTACAACATTTAGTTTCGGAGATATGGCCCCCAAACATTTGCCCCGAAAACGAGAAAATATCCCAAAATGTGGGGTAAGGGAGAGAATAGTAAGCCTCGATACCCGCGGGCAGCGCAGGGGGGATGAATTTTTTCCCCCCATGGTTTATACCCGCGAAGGGGGGGACGAATTTTTGCCCCCCTGCCTCCATCCCCGGAGGGGGTTGGTGTGTCCCCCCCCTCACCTCCTCCACCAAAAAGTCAGAAGCACAGTGTTTAAACTAGATGACTTTGTTGCCAAGCACAATTTATGTTTTAAAATAATGGAGCACCTACAACAATTGATGAAAAGAGCATTCGCTGACTGAGAGATTGCGAGTAACATTAAATGCTTATACGAACAGACTCTACAAAGATATAATAATTTAGACATTATCGCTAGGCAACCTATACCCACGGTCCCCCAACTAGATTGGTTAAAGGGAAAAGACGCGTACACTTTACATAAGAGAGTTTTTAGAAAGTTTAAAAGAAACAAGGTGGTTGTAACTAACATAGGCGGATTTGAATGACATGCGTTCTTTGAGTCAGTACAACGACGGGTACAAATACATATTAACCGTAATAGATTGCTTTAGCAGAAGAGCTTGGGACGTACCTTTAAAATCAAAAAGCGGTGTAGAAACGGTTGAGGCTTTTAAGTCTGTCTTTAGAGAAAGAGTTCCTAGGAAGCTACAGACGGATAAAGGTACCGAATTTAGAAATTCCCAATTACAAGGATACTTGAAGGAGAATGGGGTTATATTTTTACAACTGAGAATGACGATATAAAAGCGTGTATGGTAGAAAGATTAAATCAAACTTTAAAGTCACGCATGTACAGGTATTTTACAGAAAAGAATACCAATAGATATATAGATGTTCTAGATGACCTGGTTAAGGCTTACAATAACTCTGTGCATTCCGCGATAAAAATCACTCCTTTGGAAGTTACTGGAACCAATGTCCTTCAGGTTTTTAAAAATGTTTACGGAAAGTACTTTAGTGAAAAGAAAGTTTACGGGAAAAAATTAGAGGTGGGCGAATACGTCCGAGTAAGCAGGAATAAAATGATTTTTGAAAAAGGGTACGAGCGAACTTACACAATAGAGGTTTTTAAAATAGTAGGAAAAAATAGACAGACGCCCTCCGGTATTCAAACTTGAAGATTTAAACGGGGAACCAATAAAGACGGTGTTTTACGGGATGGAAATTCAGTCAGTAGCTAGACCCGAGACGTACAAGATCGAGAAAGTAATTCGTAAGCGGACTAGGCGAGGACAAAAGGATCTCTTTGTAAAGTGGTTAGGCTATCCCCCTTCTATGAATTGTTGGATTCCGGCTAAAGATGCACTCTCCCTTTTACCTAACGCTACCAAGCAACGCTAGCATGAAAATTTATGACAACAAGATCTCTTCTTACACTACCAAGTTGCCCCAGGCTATAGAGCTGATCGGGGATGACTGGGAGGTTGCTCTAGTAGAAGTTTTGTACCCAATGCCCTTTTTTAACATACCCAGTGAGGAAGGTCACGTGCAGGTGGTCTCGCATGAAAATAAAAAAGGTCGGGACGGAAAATCACAGCCTATTGTTAAAGCCGAGGCCTTTATATTTCCCGGGGGTTATTACAAATCATTAGAGGCTCTCCTTAAACAAACAGCTTCCGGATTAAACGGCTTTCAATACGGTTCAAAGTTTAAATTTGATTCGGACCCCCTCTCTGATTACATTTCTTTAACTATTCAACCTAACGGTATCTTGGCTCTTTCTCCCACTCTGAAAAGGATATTAGGATTTAAAACCCCAAACGGCCAAAGTACGTCTTTCTCTTGCCCTTCAGATAAAACCAGCCAATCGTATAGAAGCTCTGTTCCCGCTAATTTAAATTATTATATTCCTGACCAATTGTTTATTTCTTCCGATATAGTAGCTAATGGATTTATAGGCGATACGGTAGCCCCGCTACTTCGTATAGTAGGCGTAGACAGCGAAAAACCTCACGGTTCGACTATAACTAAATCATTTAACTCTCCCCATTACGTTAAAGTTGCTAAACGATATTTTGATACTATAGACATTGATATAAGGAATAGTTTAGGCCAAGCCGCGTCATTCGAGTTTGGAACGTTGACCTGTAAACTACACTTTAGACCATGTCAAAACCCCAAACATGAGCGTCTCGTTGCGAGTATAGGAGGTATTATTTAGATCAGATAGGGGGTGGAGGGGTGTCAAAAGTATTTGTCGGGACCCCCCACCAAAAAGGGCACGGGATTGGAAGCGCCCTGAAAGGGTTATTTAGATGGGCACGCCCCTTATTAATTAGAGGTGCAAAGTATTTGGCACCTAGAGCCATTAGTACGGGACAAAAGATTCTTGGTGACATAATGCAAGGTCAGAATGTGAATAGTGCCGCCAAAAGAGATAGCAGGAAACTTATGAGAACATGACTGCTGCTCAGCAAGGTTCAGGATTAAAGATAAAGAGACGCAAAGATAAACGCCTATCAGTTTATCACCGTCATTCAAAGCAGACGCCACGCGATATATTTAGCTCCTGAAAAAATCATGTTTTCTCTCCAAGCTCTTAAGAGTGAATTGGATATTTTTGCCCCTGTGCCGATTCAAACTAGTGTCGAACATGCTGAATGTGTATGGGCAAAACCCTTGGCGGCCATTGGTGATAGCTCTACCCTCGAATACCTCATCTCGGGCAATGGAGATAGCTACATCGATGTAGCCCACACCATGCATTACAACAAACTCAAAATCACCAAAGAAGATGGAAGTGATCTTCCCGATGCCTCCGTGGTAGCTTTCGTGAACAACGCTGGCCACGCATTGTGGAGAACTTGCGATGTTTTCTTGAACAATACCCGAGTTTCTTCAGCCGCTCAAAACTACGCCTTCACTTCTTTTATCGAAACTGTCTGAAATTACGGACCCGCGTCCAAAACATCTCACCTTATGATGGCCGGATGGGAAAAGGACGAAGCCGGAAAGTTCGACGACTTTTCAAATAAAGGTTTCGTCGCCCGAATGGCTAAAACTGCTAAATCGGCCGTGATTGAATTTTTTACACCCGTGTTTAGCGACGTGTTTAATATTCCCGAATATCTCTTAAACGGGGTGGACCTTAAAGTCGTGTTTACTCGCAACAAGGACGAGTTTACCATAATGTGTGAAGAAACAGCCACTCTCAAAAACTGTAAAGTCAAGATACTAGACGCATCACTCGCGGTACGTAAAGTTAAACTCAGTCCTAACATATTGTTAGCGCATGAAGCCGCGCTTAATAACGGTACTGCCAAATATAATTTTAGGGGCACCGAACTTAAAACTAAAACTATCTCTAGCGGAAGTAGCACCGAGAGTTTTAACAATATATATCTAGGCCCTCAGCCTAATCGCGTCATTACGGTAATAGTCTCCAACGCGGCGTTCAAGGGCAGTTACGCTCTGAATCCCTTTAACTTTAAAACTTACGATTTAAATTTTTTGTCTCTGTACCTCGATAACGAACAAATACCTTCGAAACCGTTGACTCCTGCAACCACTGGAACCCAGTTAATCAAGGACAATTAAGATTGGACATGGGATTCGCTAAACCTTTGCCCGAAGCCGCAGTCAGCATTGTATACGCTGAATTTAAAAGCATGATTCAAATCGATAAAAATAGAAACGTAATTGTAGATTATTAAAATGTCAGCAACTACCACCGTAGACTTGATTCTCGCTTTATCAGATACGCCCAACGTTTTGGGTGTTTTCGCGTCAAATAGGTTACCTAAGGTTACCAGATATCCCGCATCGTTAATTATAAATTTAGATCAGCACTATGAAAAGGGGTCTCACTGGATATCGGTCTTCATAGACGGAGCTCGTGTAGGGTATTATTTCGATAGCTACGGTTTGCCACCATTTCTGCCTAGTATAAGAAGATTTTTCTCTTTAAATTGCAGAAAATGGACTTTTGGTAAACGACATCTTCAGAGACTAGAAAGTAGCGTATGCGGGCAGTATAGCGCCCTCTATCTTATTCATAGAAGTAAGAAGAAAAGTACGAAAGCTTTCCTAAAAGCTTTTACCGCAAATCGAAAAATGAACGATATGAAAATTGCTAAACAGTATCAAAATCATATACGACGACTAAAAAAAACTGTAAAAGGAGCTTAGTAACAAACCGTGTGGTTGCCTGGTGGTAATGCGTCCAGCTCTGTGTTGTTTCAACAACATTTGAGTTTCCATTCCAGGGTTCGACTTCCTACCAACGGTGCTTTATTAGTCCGGTATAGAAAAAAAACATCTTCAGATACGGCTTGAATCAAGTTTAAGGAGGTTTTTTTTAAATATTTAACTAATTAATCATTATTTTAACTTAATTATGTATGTTATTATCACGCTAATTAAATGTTTTTGATTTAAAATCTGATTGTTTTACAAATAGCATAAGCATATCTTTCAGGATCTACTATAGCATAAGCCTACCAGAATCTACTATAGCATAAGCCTACCAGGATCTACCATAGCATAAGCCTATCCCTACAGGTACCAGCCACGTGACGTTATCAAAAATTAGCCGTGACGTCATCAAGAAAACCACCACCAGGTGGCTCAACAATTCAAATTTCCCGCCAACACCATCACGTGACGTCATCAATTCCCCCCAATCTCATCCCCCCGCCAACACCATCACGTGACGTCATCAATTCACCCCCATCCCCCCAACCCCCGGGATGACGGTATAGAACCAAAAATTTTACCCCCCCCCCTTGGGGGGAAGGAAGGGGGTAAAATTTTTGGTTCCATACCGTCATCCTTACTCTCTCTTTTCGCCTTTTAAACTCCTTTTCGCCGCCATTTTTCTTTAAGAGGAAAAAAGTTGAGAGTGGGTCCTTTTTCGTTGTCATTTTCATATTTTTTGAATATTTTCACGTGACTGGATTTTAAATATAATATAAAGTAGGTTTCAAGCTTTAATATGAACCTAATTTCTTAATTTTCCACCACTTTATTGCCCCTCAATCTATAACCACGGAAAGATGGTTACTACGCGTCCTTTCATGTCACGTGTGACCCCATTGAATTTGAAACACTCCGCGATCCTTGCAACTTCCCACAAAATTGCCTACTAGCTGATTTTAAAGGTCCACTACACGATAGTCAAAAATACGAGTACAAATCCACATCTAGTACTGAAAAAGAAACATCCCAGGAGCAAGTAAATCTCTCAGATGAGGACGAAGTCTAAAAACTTAAAAATATATTACCAGAACACCCGAGGCCTACGTAGCAAGGCGGATACTTTCCTAAATAACGTAGTATTATACAAATACGATATCTATTGCATAACCGAGACATGGCTTAATGAAACCCATAGCAGTTCTTGCTATTTTCCAAAAAACTATTTCGTCCATAGGACAGACCGACCCTTCCCAAAAAGAGGTGGTGGCTCCCTAATCGCAATAAATAATAACATTAACGCCCTAAGGCGTTCAGACCTCGAACAAGGCTATGAATCAGTCTGGCTGGAAATAAGGTTAAATAATCAAGAAAAAATCCTACTGGGAAACTATTATATCCCACCCGATACCAGCCATACAGACTACGAACACCTTAGTACCACCCTTGTATCCCATCTTCAAAAATTCACTGGTGATATAATTATCATGGGAGACTTCAATCTGCCCGGGGTAAATTGGGAAAATTGGAATTTAACGAACTGTGGCTTCTACACTAAGAAAAAATCTGAACACCTCATTGAGGCATTGCATCTCATTAATTTAAACCAGATAAACGATATTAAGAATTACACTGGAAACACGCTCGACCTATGTCTCGTAAATAAAAAAAAACCAATTTAAAATTAAACAATGACGAACCACTTGTTCCATTAGACAAGTACCACCCTGCTCTTAAACTACACTACACTCCAAAACACAATACCGAAAAAACATATCTAGACCACGAAGCCTATAACTACAAAAAAGGGGACTATTTAAAATTATATTCTACCATAAGGGATGAGAACTGGGCTCCGCTATTGGAATCCAAGGACCTAGACTTCTGTGTTAACTATGTAACAGTGTGTGTACAGAAAGCCATGAAAAGCTTCATCCCCTTAAAATCTATAAACACCGCAAGGAATAGAAATAGCAAATTCCCGCATTGGTATTCTAGAGACCTTGTAAAAATCCTGAAAAACAAGAAATACTTCCATAAAAAACAAAAGAGGACCAAAAACCACGAAGATCTAACAAAATATAAACAGGCCCGAGCAAAATCGAAATTATTGTTATCTCGCGATCGCAAAGCACACTCAATATCTATTTGCGAACAAGTACGTAGGGACTCCAAAAGCTTTTGGACATACGTAAATGGAAAATCCAAACCCAAAATCTCAAATATAACACTAAAGAAAGGCGATCAAATTTTAACCTCATGTAACGACATAGCGGAAGAATTCTCAAAAACGTTTTCCAATATAGCAAAGGATAATGCCGATTTCTTTTTCTTCTCCCCAAAAGAGAAGATAACTAGCCCATTTATAAAATGCACCATATCTGAAACAGATATACTATCAGCTTTGAAGAAAATGAGAGCAAAAATGTCATCTGGCTACAATGGAATACCGAACTTCATTTTAAAGGGATGTGGCAACCTACTGACACCCTTACTCATGCATATATTTAACCTCTCCTTGGAATTGGGCACTTTTCCCTCAGCTTGGAAGGAAGCGCTTGTTGCCCCAGTATTCAAGAAGGGATGTGCAGGTACTGCGAATAATTATAGACCGATATCTCTCTTGAACACCCTAAGCATGATATTTGATTCTATAATGGGAGAGAAACTTTATGGCTGGTTTAAAATTAATTTTCCCGAAAATCAGCACGGATTTATCAAGAGTCTATCTATAGAGACAAACTTACTTAGCACATTGGAATATATTGCCCCAGAGGTTCACCAAAAGGGCCAGGTCGACATGATATACGTAGATTTGTCGAAAGCCTTCGACCGCGTGTCACATAGTCTTTTGGTACAAAAATTGAATTACTATGGCCTTTCCGGTAACATACTAAGCTGGGTAAAAAGCTACCTTAGAGACAGAACAAACCGAATCAAGGTCAACGGGAAGAAAACAAATACAACCTATGACGTCACATGTGGTGTTCCCCAGGGATCGTCACTAGGACCACTTTTCTTTAATATCTACATCGCAGACATCCCAACTAAAATTACCAATTCTAAAATAACGCTATTTGCGGATGACAATAAATTAGGTAAATACATCAACAGCAAGAACGACTGCGTTAGTCTACAGGATGACCTTTACAACCTACAAGATTGGTGTATAGACAACAATATCCCTATAAACGAGGATAAAACTATTGTCGTTTCATACACCCGCAAATTAAACAAGATTCTGTACCAATATGAACTGAACGGAAAAATCCTGAAGCGCGGAAACAGCGTGCGAGATTTAGGTGTAATCTTTGACTCAAAACTTCTATTTCACGAACAAATTGATTCAACAACGGCAAAAAGTTTTAGACAGCTCTGCCTTTCCCTAAAAATAGCCAAAAATATTAACTCGAAATATTGCTTTAGACAACTCTATTTATCCCTTGTACGACCTAAATTACTGTTATGAGCCGTAATCTACAATAGTAGTAGTGCCTCGCAGAAATTAAAAATTGAAAGGATTCAAAGGAAATTCGTACAATTCTACCACATATATTTCTCCAAAGAACGCTTCTACAGCTATAAATCAGTTCTAAATCAACTAAATTTGCAAACAATGGAAACCATACTTATGAAAATGGACACAATATTCCTTAACAAATTAATAACAAACAAAATTGACTGCAGCGAACTTCTCGGTAAAGTAAACTTTTACGTTCCTAACCAAAGAATTAGGTCTAGAAAACTATTTCAACAAAATATAATTAAAAATACACCGATAAATAGAATGACTGAAAATTTTAATAAACATTTTAGTTGTTTAAATATATTTAAAGAAGGCGTACTAAAGTTGAAAAATTGAAATAATAGATCCAGAAATTTTTTTCCTTTTTTTTATAAAAAAAAAAATAATAATCCTTTGTTTTAAATTAAATTAAACTAACGTAACATAGGTAAAAGACGAAACAAATTTTGTGAATACAAACTGTGTAAAATCCCGCCAATACAACACATGTATCATTATTTTACACATTAAACTTTATATTTATTATTATTTATTATTATAACTAAACTTGGAATTTTTTTCTGGCTTACCGTTCATTTTTGGCACTCAATACAAAATAATTTTTGCCCCTCGTTTTAAGCCCCGTTACTTGGCTATCTCATAGCGTCGTATTTTTAAAGTTTAGACTTTAAAATGAGTGCTTAGTTTTCTTAAATATTACTTAATTATATAAAATTTCAATATTAAGGCGGGTTTCCAAACGCGCTTGAAAATCAAAAAGATTGAGCTCGAGCGTTTCAAAATCCGCGCGTCTCAAGCGCTCCTATAACTAGTGCCATCTTGCGCCGAAGCATAAGTATGAGCACAAGCGTTACCTGTTTCCAAAGAATCTAAAAATAGCTGCTTAGTTGGCGTTGCATAGTTATTATCAACCAACGTTAACGACGTTTGTTTATTAAAAGGAATGTCTTGCTAATTCAGTTGTATTATCAACTAATTTCAAAGTTCAAACCAAACACAAATAAACGCCTATAGATTTACACGTGTCCTCAAATAACTTTCAAAGGCTATTTGAATAGCAAAATACCTTGATAAAACTATATTGAACCTACTTGAGAATTTCATTTCAGTTGCAATAAATTTGCAGTGGCATTCCACAGTATCTATATTTTCTTCGTCTATCCCAAATTGCTGGCTTATTTATAACTAGATAAATATTTCTTTCACCACCGCCTTTTCTTTATTTCCCTGCTTACTTTTTAATTAATTCTTTCAATACGCGTTGTTCAGATCTTCATTTGATTTGAGACTCCGAGTCCGAATTTATAAAAACTTGGGCCTTGGCCATATGAAATTTGATCCTCATTGGCCAAAACGTCTATGACGTCAAGCTTGAACTGTCTAAGCTCAAGCAAATATCTACTCTCGACAGATATAAGCTTGACGCGATTTTCAAGCGCAAGCGGGCTACTTTTCAATCGCAAGCTACTTAAAAAGCGAGTTTGGAAATGGTACCGACCTGGAGCTTAAGCGTAAACTTGAAATTTTCAAGCTTGCGCTCAATCTTTTAGCTGTTCAAGCGCGTTTGGAAACCCAACTTTATAATTGCGTAAAACGTCCGTATTTACGAATGCAATGTTTTTTGTTGAAGTTATGCGCCTTGCATTTGAATTTCGTTCCCTCGAAATTACCTCCTTTAGCCGGCCCGTTGTTTTTTCTTTATCGCCCTCTATTTGTTTTCGGTCGCTTCAGCCCCGAAAACAGCTGTAGTGGACGGGAAATGTTATTTACTAAAAATCTATGCGGTCAATGTGTTGCTTTCACATTTTTATGCTTCTAATCGTGGTGCGCGTCGCGGTTTAAGATTTCAACGTGTTTTGGAAAATTAAATCAAAGGTGGACACTATATGATCTATGCTTTAAAAGGAATTTGACGACGACAGTCAAGCAAAACGGTATTAGGCCTTTGCCAAAAGTTGACTGAGCTAGTGAGTCTTCGTCAGATTATCACATATCAATGATATAATAAATTAACCCTCGGATATCCTGTGACGAGGAGATTGTTTCAAAGTTACTAACTCTAGACTTTGGAGGTAGATACTGTCTAGTGACACTTGAAGTAACGATTTAATCTTATAAGGGGACTAACTTCATGAGCCCATATAGTAAATTAACCGATGTTGATATCAAAGCTTAATTGAAATACTGATACCAATTTTTTATAACTCGATGAATCTCAATATCAACATCAAGAATTACCTATTCAAAGACATATCTACTTATATTCCATTCAAATTTCTCTCGCAACATTTCAAATTAATGAATAGAAATGTGCAAATGAAGTTCGAACCAATTAATTGGAGAAATTGCTATATTGGTCACCGTTACCGATCACAGATAGATTTGCGTCATTCGGTGGTGTTTATTTTGCTTGTTATATGCTTTATTCTTATTAACTCGATTACCGAAAATCTAAATTTGACCCAAATTATTAACAAAATATTCTCTTCATGATTAAATTATGATAAAAATCCAAAATTCTTGTTTGAAGCAGCAAGCCATCTAATCCTTATTTACATTATTTTGAAAAAAATAGGTTGATACCTCTTTCAGTACCTGATTGATTGAAATTTCAGTTTCATTGAGTTTAAAAAAATTGATTCCCCCATTGATTTATTTACAATATTGACTTATCGACAATCACAAAGTTTTTAACTAAGGTAAAAAAACCGGTTCAAAACCTTATTATTCAATATCTCGGGTTATTTTTAGTCTTCATTTCCGGTGTATACCAATTGGCTGAATACTTTCAAGCGTAACTTGTTGAAAAGCATCGTCCGCCTTCCAAACGAACGTTGTTGTTTTTTAGGCATAGCCATAGGCAGGCGGCTATGCGATAGGTATGTAATATTATAACAATCATATTAATCAAATATTATATAATTAATTAATTTTCTCTGTTCTATTATTTTCTAAGGTTTCGCTTTTAAAAATGTCTTTCTCAAGGTGTATGTGTTGCTATGGACTATGCACCAAAAAAGGAATTACTAATAGCAAAAATAAGCCTCTTTCGAGGAATAACTAACAATATTAAAATCCCCTTTGTTCATTTCTCATCCACGGGAGTGAGTAGCTCGGAAATATATTTTATACTGCAAGAAGCAATTGAGAAGCTAGAGATTCACGGGTTTTCGTATTCTTGGAATTGTAGGGGATGGCTGTTCAGCCAATCGTAAATACTTTAAGATGTGTGCTCAAGCTACAGGTGAAATTGATGAAGATGGCTCCAAGATTTATTTTAAGGTCCCTAATTTGTTTGCCAACGATGAGGAGAGAGATATATATTTTCTTTCGGATGCTCCACATCTCATAAAAACAAAACGAAATTGTTTTTACAATAGTTCAAAAAATTCGTCAATTGTGAAAAAAACAACGAAAATATATCATGGGATGTCATTGTAAAGCTTTATTATTATCAGCTACATGCAAAGGGATAATTTAAACATGTTCCAAAGTTGACCTATGGCCATGTTTATCTAAATTCTTATGCTAAGTTAACTACGCTGTACATGTCCTCAGTGAAACTGTCGCGTCACCCATCGAAAATTGTTTTGGCAAAGAAACTTTTCCTGAAACAGTTAAATTTATACGTGTATTTAACAAGTTTTTTGACATATGCAATGTTAAAAACTGTAAAGAAGGATTCCAGAAGAGAAATCGGGACAAAGCCCCTTTCAGGTCAATAAATGATAAAAGACTAGAGGTAAATATTCAAAGCCTTCTCCGTTAAGTTCTAGAAAGCTATACTACGATTTGATTTTTAGTGGCTCGAATACGATTTTATCAAGTATTTGGATGATTGGAAAACGGATATCTTCTGTCGAGAAGGAAAATACACAGCTGCACTACGGCCAAAGATGCTTCTTAGCCACGAGACAATTGAGGGTCTCAAAATTACTGGTAAAAACTCAAGAGATTTAATAAATGTGAAACCATAGAATATACACAATGTGTATATTCTATGGTGAAGCCGACCTACAGAAATATTAATTTTGGAATTTTAAAATGTTTTGGTGTGCTCAACTGTTGGAATTGTCAAATTTCTTTTGAGTAAAGGAGCACCTTATGTGCTTACACAGCACTTAAATCAGGATCCACTAGAGCAATACTTTGGACGGATGGAATCAGCTGAGGGTTGAAACAATAATCCCTCTGTGTGGCTATACCAATCAAATATTGATAAATTAGAATCGTTAAAGGATTTGTTTTTGAAGCTATTGGTGGAAATACCAAATTACAGTAAAGTAGAGAAATGAGATCAGTAAACAAATTTTATTATAAGTACAGTAGAAATAAATCCTGGTCAGGATCATTATCTAAGAAACATAAATCTTCCTTATACATGTTATTATTTTCTATACATGTAGATGTATTAAACTTTATATTTTGGTCACTGTTTGTACTAGGCAGTGCTTTGATAACAGTAGGAACCTTTGCCATTTTAAGGAGAGGAGTTAATACTTTTTCATTCTCAAATGCATTAGTACATATTTGGGAATTTTTTCTAATTGCGGGAGTAGTTATTGCTTTGTTCAGAGATTGATTCACAGGAGCAATTACCATTGCATTTTTAAATAAAGGAGTATTTAATATGGCTCTTGTTGGTATTTTTGGTTTTTCAATCACAGTACCCGCTATTTTTGAGTTCTTTTATCACAGTACTTGCTATTTTACGCTTTTTAGACTCAGAATTATTTAAAAACATTACTTGGTTTTTGCGGGGAGTTTTCTTTATTTTTAGGAGTGCATGTACTCGTAATTTTTGAAGGGTTGCCTGTGTATTTGTTTGCGTTGGATTCTATATTTTGTGAAATTTCTTTCACTTTTGAGGCAGCCTCAGATTTCTCTTGCAGTGATTTTCTTAAAGACTTTTTCGCCTTTAGAGATTCTTTTGTATCATGCTGGTTGTTTGTGTTTTCAGATAGGAGATTAAAAGAGAGTGATTCCATTAACTTGTGTTCATCATTTATTTGATTCCGTTAGGTTAAAAACATGTTACTAAGTCAAGAGTTGTTACGAGAGTGAACAAAAATCATCCAGTTAAGTTCATTTATATATACAGTTTTGGCCTACAATTTGGCTAATATTAACATTAAAATAGTTTTAAGTCTAAAATTATGATACAAATAAGAGTAAAAAATGACTTGCTAGATTACTGTTTTTTAACTATGTTTCTAAAAAGTTACTACTATTGAACATTCCGGCCCCCTTGAAATGACAGATTTTAATAACTAGGTATTATTAATCAAAACGCGTCTTGGATTTAACCAAGACCTAAAAAGTATCGATAAGAACAAGGTTAATCACAATGCGCAGATATTGAAACTTTTTTTTTAATTAAAACTTACATGTTTAAGAAAGTAATGTTCCATCACCCTATTCCATTGAATAAACTTATTTTACTGGTAGTAAATTTTTTCCCTCTCAATAATTTGAAAAATTTACTTATCTCGGGTTTTCGAGCACAATTACATTCCCCGAAAACATTTTATAACTACATTTATTATCACTTTTAAGAGAGTACGTGTATGACATTGTGTCGTTAATAGGTTGTTAACATATCCCCGTTCATGCCCTGTACGCTTCATAGTGAAACCTTTTTTTTTAGTGCAAATTTCAAAAATGGCAGCACATTCAATAGCGTCGTTATGATATTTACTCTTGGTTAAACTGAATTATGTAATAAACCACTTCGACATGGGGTAAAATTTTGCCTTCCATCTCGCTCGATGGAAAAATCATAAATAGAGCAGAGACGGCGAGGGGTGAACCCCCTGTATGTCCTGATTCTGAGGATTGACATCTCTTTTTTTACGTAGAAAGGGTCTATAGCAGCGACGGTTCTATGCCATGGCGTTTCTATGGTTCGCAGGCAGTAGGGGCGTGCATGATATTCGTAATTTTTTGATTTTCTTAAATTTCTTTGTTGTAATTGTTAACTTAAGCGCGGTCGTAGCCTGAAAATTCTGACTTGGTTATTATGCAATATAGCCTGCGTTCACCGAGTCGCGTGATCTACGACGCTGTGGCTCGACTCTGCTACTTAGTCTGTATATCTTCCGTATTAACAGAAGTAAATCAAGTTCATTTACTAATGGTATTAACGGTTTTTAAAGGAATATGGGATTTTTAAACTTGTCGCTGTGAATCTTCCTATAGTAAATGTAGTATTTCTAGTAGCCCCAGAGACTTCTGGTAGCACTCTGTAAGCATTTGGTAGAATAGTTTTATAGAAATTGAAATGGTAGAAGTTATTTATAAAATAAGATTTGTTCGAATATTTAAACTTCAATTTGGTCGAATTATTTCGTAGTTGTCCTATTTCAAGGCGAGGAATGCTCTCAAAAACAATTACTATTTGCTGACGAATACCTTAAAAAGTACTATTCACACAAAATTCTCGAGCAGCTTAACGCGTAATTGAGTGACAGGCCAGCGAAAGACAAGGCATGAGAATGGCACAAGGCGCACTTCTAGCAAGGGGGATGTATACAACTATAATAATACATCCTCCTTGTTCGTATCGGGCGCAGCAGAGGCTAAAGCAGACTACCCTAAATGGTTTTGTCATTGTTACCGTGTAGTTATATGGTATTTTCCACACGAAAACTCTTCAAAGTGATAATAAATGTAGTTATAAAATGTTTTCGGGGAATGGAATTGTGCTCGAAAACCCGAGATAAGTAAATTTTTCAAATTATTGAGAGGGAAAAAATTTACTACCAGTAAAATAAGTTTATTCAATGGAATAGGGTGATGGAACATTACTTTCTTAAACATGTAAGTTTTAATTAAAAAAAAAAGTTTCAATATCTGAGCATTCAGTCAAGTGATTAACCTTGTTCTTATCGATACTTTTTAGGTCTTGGTTAAATCCAAGACGCGTTTTGATTAATATCTGTTACTTTTGTCTTAATTTTTATTAATTTTGCGTACATGCGGTGGTGATTAATTTATTTCTGTGCTCATTCCCGCTAGCTGCAGAAAAGGACATAGTTTGTCATTCAATAGACTGAGAGTCAGTAGCTAAGGGGACGTCACATCAATATTTTTAGTCTTAATTTGAGCTGATGAAATTCGTAGATATATACGAGGGTGTGATGTCATGACAAAGATTTTAGTTCGACTATTTCTGATGAACCCAGACCAGAATATACCAGTTGCTTTCACGCTAATTTTGAACCCCATTTCCAATGTCATAGTGTCAAAAAGATCTTATTCAGAACGGATATTTCTCTTAACCTTTACACGAGATTCAACATATAGATTACCATCTTTTGTGATTAACTTTAACCTAATTTAAAAATGACATTAAATAAGACAACTAGCAATAATTTGGCAATATTTCGGAGGAAAAGAAATACAGTTTTGTAGTATTTTGGAAAAGCTGGCAATATCATAATAATTATTCCGTTGAAATAAATTATTTTACTGGTAATCAATTTCAAAAATTTACTTATCTCGGCTTTTCGACCACAATTCCATTCCCCGAAAACATTTTATCATTACATTAATTACTTTTGGGAGAGTACGTGTATGGCTTTGCGTTTTAAAAGGTTCCTAAAGACGTTACATCCCCATTCATACCCGCACGCTTCGCAGTGGAACATTTTAATTATTCTAAAACCAATGGCGCCAAATACAATAGGGACAGTAAGATTTTTACTCGCGGTTTTGCAAAATGATATAATATCAAGTGTACTTTAGTCAACCGTCGTATTGTTCTTTCTCATAGTTCAGGGCATGATCAGTGTTACTGCCCAATTTCTAGTTTCTAACAATGGTTAGAGACTATTTGATATGTCACGGCACAACGTTATAAACATTTGTAAATTCTAAGTAGCACAAATGGAAAAAGAATCCATTTTTTTATATTTTGGTTTGAAATAAATAAACTCATGATAGTAGTTATAACGAACAGAAAGTCAAGGGAATGGCACCGGTAATGAGCAGCAAAAAGAGAGGAAAGTTTGCTTCAAGTTAGCAGAGGGACATGGTAGTAAAAATAGTAATCTAGAATTTTGTTCGTTCAAACCTTAATATATCATGAAAATTTCAAGTGAGGAGGCGGCACTACTAAGAAAGATTGATTTTGGCAGATAACAGCGAAAAAATTATGTTCTACACCAGGGTTGGCAAGTTTTAAACAAATTGTTTTAAACTTTGGTTTAAAACTTGTTTTAAACAGCCATGAAAAAAAAACTTTAATTTGTTTAAAACGTTTTAAACAAAACGTTTAAAACATGTTTTTTTATGGAGAAAAATTTCGAATATTTTTAACTTTTTTTTTATTTGAAAATGAGCGAAAAGATTAAATAATAGAAATAATAAGCTCCAGTCAAAACCTTCCAATTATTCGACTGTTTCAAATGTGTGTTTAATTGTTTGGAGACCCTACCAGTTGTTTTATCCATTACCAATCTGTATTGAAGACTGATATTCAAAAATATGATTAAGGATAACTTATTTTGTCATCTACTTAAAGCAAAGCAATAACATTTTTCCTATGTGGTTTCTCTACACTGTTGGTACATTTTACTGTTCTAAAAATTTTACGCGTAATCTATAAAGCCAGGCCTTTGACAGTGCTAAAATTAATACGCCTAGTCCGATAACGGAAAACATGAACTCCTACAAATAAGTAAGGGGTGGTGAAGTTTCAAATGTATGATGAGTTCTGACCAAGAAACTCGGAAGTACGGAAGCGGAAATGACTGAATAGTGGCCACAAAAGAAATCAGGCATTTAGACATTAGGGGTTAAATGTACAAATTTACGCATCACACTCATTTTGTATCCGCTATTAAAAAAATTATATTTTCCTTCTGAAAAGATCGTTTGCTCTTTTTTAAACAGTCAGTAGAATTTTTCAAATATTAAATATTGTATCCTCAACACGTACTCCCTTTTAAATAATTAATTTCATGATAAAATGTTTTCCGAAAATCTAACTTAAAATCGTGTTATAAACAATAAAAACACAAAATTTTTTAACTAAGTTTTTGCCAACCCTGACAAGGACCCTTTCATACACCTTCAAATTCTAAATTTTAGGAGCTCTTGATTTTCCTGTTTGACTTTGCAGTACATGTTCGTTGTACGTTGGTCTAGGGGTATGATACTCGCGCTGGTTGCGAGTGGTACCAGGTTAAATCCCGGAAGGTCGCGTCTTAGAGCTTCATATTATAAATTGAGGAGTATTTTTATTTTCGTGTTTTACTTCTCTATACGTTTCGTGGTACGTTGGTCTAGGTGTATAATACTTGCTTTGGGTTCAAGTGGTCCCTGGTTCTAATTCCACACGGACAATTTCTTACACCTTGAAATTCTAAATTTATTCAATATTGAACGCTCAAAATAATTAATATCATAAAATAATTTCGGAAAATCTAATTTGTTCTTGAAAATGCGTAAATTTGTAGTTTGATTGAATTAAATATTGATTAAGGATTAAATTAATATAAATAAAGAAAAATTGCAATATCGGGACTTCAGTCAATTGATAAACGTCACTCTTATCGTTTGTTTTTTTCCGTCTTGGTCCAAACCAAGACCATTTTTTAATCAAGTAGGTTGTGAAAATAAGCGCCTTGCGCTAGCGGGAGTAGTGGCTTAAATGGAGACCAGCGATATAGACAATTAGATCTGGAAGAGTGATTTAAACATGTTTAAAACTAGTTTTTTTTGTGTTTCTTTACTGTTTTTTTTCTACTTGTTTAAAAAACAGTTTAAAACAAAAAATCGTGTTTTAAACAATAAAAAACACAACTTTTGTTTTTTTTTAAAAAAACTTAATTTTTGCCAACCCTGTTCTACACACACTGGGACTATGGGAGAGTTTCAGGGCCGCAGGTCGCACATGATGCAATTTCAACTCCAGTTTACATCAATTCTCCCTGGTCGTACTAATAGCAGGTTAAGCTATAGTTTGCTCAGGTCCTGTTAGTCTCGAAAGGGTTATATAGGCCTTGTAACTTTTAAAGGTTGTTGTCATGGCTAAACAGACCGCTATTACAGATTTTTATTGTTTTATAGGTTATTTTGACACGTTATCTCCCAAAAGTAATTAATGTAATGATAAAATGTTTTCGGGGAATGTAATTGTGGTCGAAAAGCCGAGATAAGTAAATTTTGGAAATTTATTACCAGTAAAATAATTTATTTCAACGGAAAACGGTAATGGAACGTTGTTTTTTCTTAAGCATGCATTTAAGTTTCAATTAAAAAGAAAAATTAATATCTGCTCCTTCAGACAAGTGATAGCCTCAGTCTTATCGACAGGGTTGGCAAGTTTTAAACAAATTGTTTTAAACTTTGGTTTAAAACTTGTTTTAAACAGCCATGAAAAAAAAACTTTAATTTGTTTAAAACGTTTTAAACAAAACGTTTAAAACATGTTTTTTTATGGAGAAAAATTTCGAATATTTTTAACTTTTTTTTTATTTGAAAATGAGCGAAAAGATTAAATAATAGAAATAATAAGCTCCAGTCAAAACCTTCCAATTATTCGACTGTTTCAAATGTGTGTTTAATTGTTTGGAGACCCTACCAGTTGTTTTATCCATTACCAATCTGTATTGAAGACTGATATTCAAAAATATGATTAAGGATAACTTATTTTGTCATCTACTTAAAGCAAAGCAATAACATTTTTCCTATGTGGTTTCTCTACACTGTTGGTACATTTTACTGTTCTAAAAATTTTACGCGTAATCTATAAAGCCAGGCCTTTGACAGTGCTAAAATTAATACGCCTAGTCCGATAACGGAAAACATGAGCTCCTACAAATAAGTAAGGGGTGGTGAAGTTTCAAATGTATGATGAGTTCTGACCAAGAAACTCGGAAGTACGGAAGCGGAAATGACTGAATAGTGGCCACAAAAGAAATCAGGCATTTAGACATTAGGGGTTAAATGTACAAATTTACGCATCACACTCATTTTGTATCCGCTATTAAAAAAATTATATTTTCCTTCTGAAAAGATCGTTTGCTCTTTTTTAAACAGTCAGTAGAATTTTTCAAATATTAAATATTGTATCCTCAACACGTACTCCCTTTTAAATAATTAATTTCATGATAAAATGTTTTCCGAAAATCTAACTTAAAATCGTGTTATAAACAATAAAAACACAAAATTTTTTAACTAAGTTTTTGCCAACCCTGACAAGGACCCTTTCATACACCTTCAAATTCTAAATTTTAGGAGCTCTTGATTTTCCTGTTTGACTTTGCAGTACATGTTCGTTGTACGTTGGTCTAGGGGTATGATACTCGCGCTGGTTGCGAGTGGTACCAGGTTAAATCCCGGAAGGTCGCGTCTTAGAGCTTCATATTATAAATTGAGGAGTATTTTTATTTTCGTGTTTTACTTCTCTATACGTTTCGTGGTACGTTGGTCTAGGTGTATAATACTTGCTTTGGGTTCAAGTGGTCCCTGGTTCTAATTCCACACGGACAATTTCTTACACCTTGAAATTCTAAATTTATTCAATATTGAACGCTCAAAATAATTAATATCATAAAATAATTTCGGAAAATCTAATTTGTTCTTGAAAATGCGTAAATTTGTAGTTTGATTGAATTAAATATTGATTAAGGATTAAATTAATATAAATAAAGAAAAATTGCAATATCGGGACTTCAGTCAATTGATAAACGTCACTCTTATCGTTTGTTTTTTTCCGTCTTGGTCCAAACCAAGACCATTTTTTAATCAAGTAGGTTGTGAAAATAAGCGCCTTGCGCTAGCGGGAGTAGTGGCTTAAATGGAGACCAGCGATATAGACAATTAGATCTGGAAGAGTGATTTAAACATGTTTAAAACTAGTTTTTTTTGTGTTTTTTTACTGTTTTTTTCTACTTGTTTAAAAAACAGTTTAAAACAAAAAATCGTGTTTTAAACAATAAAAAACACAACTTTTGTTTTTTTTAAAAAAAACTTAATTTTTGCCAACCCTGCTTATCGATACTTTTTAGGTCTTGATTCTAATCAAGACATTTTTGATTAATATCTGTTCCTTCAGTCTTCATTTTTATTAAGAATGTTAAGAAACTGTTTTACATTTTCAAAATCTGCACTAAGCAGAAACATATATAAAGAGGACCATAACTTTAGCTCAATCAGACATTTATTTATAATGATACTTCAAAAAAACGTAAATCAATAAAAGTTTGTATTCTTATTGTAATTAATTAACATAATACAATTTTTTACAATCATATATTGAAACGCGAGGCGCCCCCTAAAAATTCCAGAAATAGGACCAAATTGACAATTTTACAAAATTTTTAAAAATGCTGATTTGTGTCCGTTTAACATTTAGCTCAAAATTGTCATAAGCCCAATATGAAATTCAGATATCCTTAAAACTTCATAAAGACGATCCCAAAAGTACCCACAAGCACCCACAAGTACCTTCAAACACCCACAAGCACCTACAAGCATCCACAAGTACCTACAAGTACCCACAAGTACCTACAAGCAACCACAAGTACCCACAAGTACTTACAAGTACCCAAAAGAGCCCACAAGTACCTACAAGCACCCACAAGTACCCACAAGCACCTACAAGTACCCACAAGCACCCAAAAGCACCTACAAGTACCCACAAGCACCCACAAGAACCCACAAGTACCTACAAGAACCCACAAGTACCTACAAGCACCCACAAGTACCCACAAGTACCCACAAGCACCCACAAGCACCTTCAAGTACCTACAAGCACCTACAAGTACCTACAAGCACCTACAAGTACCCACTAGCACCTACAAGTACCCACAAGCACCTACAAGACCCACAAGCACCTACAAGCACCTACAAGCACCTACAAGAACCCACAAGTAACCACAAGCACCTACAAGTACCCACAAGCACCTACAAGTACCCACAAGTACCTACAAGCAGCCACAAGTACCAACAAGTTCCTACAAGCACATACAAGCACCTACAGGCACCCACAGGTACCTACAAGCACCCACAGGTACCTACAAGCACCCACAAGTACCTACAAGCACCCACAAGTACCCACAAGTACCTAAAAGCACCCACAAGTACCTAAAAGCACCCACAAGTACCTAAAAGTACCCACAAGTACCTTAAAGCACCCAAAAGTACCTAAAAGCACCCACAAGTACCTACAAGCACCCACAAGTACCTACAAGCACCCACAAGTACCTACAAGCACCCACAAGTACCTACAAGCACCCACAAGTACCTACAAGCACCCACAAGTACCTACAAGCACCCACTAGTACCCACAAGTACCTACAAGCACCCGAGCTTAAACGCCATGTTTTTCTTGCTTAATATCCCTTTCACGGCGTGAATCACGACAAAAACGCCGTAAGTCCAATATAAAAAATTAGGGCTAAAATGCGTGTCTCAAACAGTGTTAATACGCCGTAATTCTAATACCCAAAACAACGTAAGTCAAAGTATTTGTTAATAATGATAAAAATCAATACTTAAACTAAATTTATATTAATGAAACTAAGGAAAGGCACTTCTATGGAATGTTATCTTTCATTTAAGATGGTTCCCTAACGTAACGAATGAATAGTTTTCTTTATATGCCTTCCTAGATAAGGTCATTATTCAAAAAAATCCCATGTTATCTCTATGGAAGAATATAGTATCTTTCACCAAATGTCGGATTCATTTTATGGATTCTATAACCACCCTTAACTACTTTTTTCTTTATAGAATTAACTATTAGTTGGATCTCTTTGAAATTTTAACTACAAAATTAGGGTCCAAATTTTAGTTCACTGGCAAAATTTCAAAGCAGCAAACACAATACGAAAAACGTTACGGCCAATCAAAGAACCCTCCTTTAGCATTAGAGGCGTTATCAAGTCTTATCTAAGAGAGCGATTGCTCTCCTAGAATATAATATAAATATAACGCGTCTTAAAAAGATTTTCTTTTCCGTACAGTGTGGTAGTTTGGCATATTTTATTTTTCGCTCTGTCCTTAAGTACAATTTTAATTGGATTTAGCCATTGGGATAGATGACAAATGATTAGCCAGCGTACTATGGGAGTCTGGCAATGGAACTGTGCTTAGATTTTTCATTGAATACAGGGCCCTCAGAGGTCCTATAATTCCTATAAAATCCTATATTTTTGAAATTGTCCTATAAAATCCTATAATTTTGAAATTTGGGCGAATTTTAAGCAGCTTATCGGTTGAACCAGGACTCCAGTCTAAAAAATATCATAAAATGGGGATTGCTTCCCTAATATTGTAGCCTAACTAGTTAAACATAGCTCGGTATATTATGGTTCTGATAAACTGAATGTTCAGTGTGCACCACCATGGTGAGTTTTGCATGTAAGCAGCCAATAGGAAGTCTATTGGTTTTCTTTTGTTGATCAAAAAAAGGCGGGAGATAATTTTTTTTTGCAGTAACTGCTTCTTCTTCTTCAAAAAAAATAATATTTTACTGTCCTATATAAGCCTATAATTCTGGAAACCCTTTTTGTCGTAGCCCCAAGTTTTTAATATGGTTGGATGGGGGGCAAATAGTACTATAACATACTCAAAGGGCATCCCCGTATCTCTAGTAGAAACAGAGTTATGAGCCTCGAAAATTGGAGGGTATGTTTTTGAACATTTTGCTTAATTGCTCGGCCCCTGTTTGCAGTACTGGTTCTTTAAAAAAAATAAAATTAATATTTTAGTGTCCTATATAATCCTATAATTCTGGAAAACTGTCCTATAAAATCCTATATTTTCATGAAAAAAATCCTATAATTCCTATAAATATTTTCGAAATTCGGCTGGGGGCCCTGTGAATATAGGAAATAATAGGATCAACAATTTGTTAGTAGTATTTATGAAACTAATGGTAACTATTTTACCTTTGATAAATAAAGTCAAATGAGAGTTACAGTAGTTTATTGATGTCAAATAATAGTATTATTTATTTTATAAAATATAAATTGTAATTTTTTAAGGTTATGGCTGTTCAATAATTACTTTCAAATCATTAAAACAATAAATTGCTTTAAGAATATTTTGGTTAAACCTTTTGTTCAAAGTTAAAACACGCATGATTATTATTTTATTGGAATGTGCCAAAGATTTATTTTAAAAACACATTTGGTTTGATAATTGCTACGTTTATTTTTAGCATGCAATTTGGAATTATATTTCCCTGGTTGTTATTTATTTATGGTATTCATTATAATTATTTTCCAGTAAATAAAAATGTTGTTTTTCACATTTAAAGCTAATAGTTGCGTATTTTTTAAAGGGTTTCATTCATAACTTTATAAGGAAAATAAATTATTTTGGACACCAGAAAGGATTTTGAGAATAATTAGTGATTGCGTCCTAACTGGCCAAAAATAGACCTTAACAGGGAAAAGCTATGAATAACTATAATTAATTTTAACTGAATCTAAAATGTAAGTTTCACTATGAATACATGAGAGGGATTAAAAAAATGTTCAAAGACAGTCATACGTGAAGGTTGGAAATAAAAAGTGTGAAAAGTTCATCATAAACGTTAATCATTTTGTTAATCTCTCAATTCGATGATGAAAAAATATTTATACACATTTAATCCTAGGACTGTAAAATTGAGAATATATAATAGCCAGAAAATAGTAAGCATGGGTTTTAATGTTAAATTATTTTAGGTGTAAAAAAGGGAAGGGGGAGTTTGTTAAAATACTGCTAATATACTTAAAGGTGCTTTTTAAAAAGGGTAGTGATTTGTTGGTGTAGAATCTGCAGTGTAGCTCAGAGAGTTAATGAAGCGCCTTGTATTTCGTTAGTGACATCTTCAATCCAGTTGATTTATTTTTTTTTTCTTTTTTTAATACTATTGAACTAAGATGGCGTTAGTGGTTAATGTCGTTAATTGGTAGCTTTTTTTACTGGTTCCATCGCGCTTGGTTTTGTTTTATTGATGTAGAGTCTGCAGTTTAGTTCACAGTTAATGAGGAGCCTTGTGTTTCACTACTAAACTAAGATGGCGTTAGTGGTTAATGTCATTGATCGGTAGGTTTTTTACTAGCTCCATCGCGCGTGATTTTGTTTTGTTAATGTAGAATCTGCAATTTAGTTCAGAGAGTTAATGATGTGCCTTGTGTTTGGTAGCGACATCTCCAGTCCATTTTATTTTTTTTATATTTATTACGTTTGAACTCAGATAGCATTACTGCTTAACGTCATTAATTGGCAGCTTTATTTTACTAATTCCATCGAGCTTGTTTTGTTTGGCAAACGTCCGTAAAATAACGTTCATAAGGCGTTTCGATGGAAATTTAAATTGAACTCCAAGGTTAATCACAGTTGGGTTTTTTAGAGTTACGAGTGAAGTACTTGAGGTTTAATCGGGTGGGGAAGGAGGGGGGATTTGGGGTATTTCACCACCCGCGGACACGGGGTAGTCAGTTCCTGTAGGGTAGGCATGCTGACAAGTCCCTTATTCCCTCAAAACTTTGTCGCCCAGAAGCTTGGCTTACAGGAGTGCGCCCTAACTCCCAACATAGTAAAGTACATAATTTTAGTAACAAACCATTGCTGTTCTAAATTTTAATAACGTTGAAGCAACTTTTGTTCAAAAAAGTTTTTTAGCGAATTCATATCTGTTAGGAACTTCTATTGTGTTGATGAACTTGAAGGCAAGGCTTGCCAAGCCTTCATATAATTATGCAGGTAAACCAAATAATTGACATGTATTGTTTGGCTTGACGTTCTATAGACACTCGCTCAACCAATACGAAGGTTATTTCTTTGATATCTTTGCTTTTTTAATCCAAAGTCGCTCTCATTCTTTGAACACGCCAGTCTAAAGTGTCTGTTGTTTCTGCATAGAAGTTGAATATTTATATTTCTTGATCTATCTATCGAAGTCTTGTGGTGTTGTTTTTTATAATGATGATGATCATATTTTTTAGCTGTGTAGTTTTAACCTTTTATTATACTGGTAAAGGCTATGATGAATTATCTTTCTGTTGAAGCTTAGCAGCTGGCACGTGTTGATACAATACGCTTATAATTGTACGAAAATAGTCTTTAAATTGCATGTTTCAAAGTTGAAAATATGCACTGCTTGTAGCATTTATGTCGAAATAATTTTATTCTTCGTTATATTGGTTATCTAAAGGGGCGGAGGGGGAGGAGGCGAAAGAAAACTTTACCATTTACTGGCTATTATATGTTCATTTAAATATGAGATTTTGAGGGTCAATTTTTTAAATTTTGTCAGGCAACTCTTAGCTTTAAGTTTGGAAACAGTGCTGCTAGAACATGACAATTATTGTTTTGCGCGTGGGTTACCAAAGGGACAATGAAAAGGTTATAAAATTTTGAAGAAAAAAATTATTCCAGAAGGCTTTGCAAATTCTACACCTGTTGGTTTTACTCAATGCCACCCATCGCTCAGACTACTCCAGCTGGTGAGAAACACAAAGAGAATATGCAAAACTTCCTGGAATGTTAATTGTAAAAAATCTTTTAGTTATTTTATTTACAAGGGTAATGTAATATATATATATATATATATTGGTAACCGCAATTGGGGAAATAATTCTCAAACTTTATGAAAACAAATTCTCCAACAATAGTAGGATATTAGTTAGTGGGACAAATTAATAAGTTCATATGGCTATTATGTAGTTTAAAAATAAATTTTTGTAAGTGCTATTAGATTGGGTCGGGTACACATTATTGATAAGTTATACAAAGAAAAGGTTATATTAATAAATAATATTTAAACATAAAATCTTCGCTACAGGGGTTGAAATTAAAACAGTATAATATTAAATTAAATTAATTTAGTTTATAAAATGTCGTGGATTTTTTTGAACGGTTTGAAATTGTTAATGCAAAAAAAAAATTATAAGCGTCTTAATGTTTCATAAAATATAGCGCGCTTAAAAGAGAAAAATGGTAGTTGCGAAATTGATATTTAGAGAACTCTTCGAATATATTAATTTTAATCAATATTTATTTAAAATTTGAATAAAGCTGCATTTTCATGGTAGCGTGTAGCGGAAAAAAAATCAGCTTTAGCGTAAACGTAATCTAAAAATCCGTTAACGCTAACATATTTGCTAATTTCATGAACGCTTTTAAATATCGCGCGTAGCGTAGTTTTACGAAGATTTAGCGGTTATTGAGAATACGCTCGTATCAGATCGAGATAGATATTTTCGCTTGAGCTAACTTTATCAGCTTGACGTCACAGCCCCGTGATCTTCCTGCAACCAATCAGCAGTAGGGGTTGGAGAGAGATCGAAAACAAAAGAGCTCAGCAGCCTGTCACTGTGGTACGGATTTTTTTTGGGACCGTCGGTTTTTTTAGGAAAATAAAATTTAGAACTAGAAAAGTGTCAATAGTTTATTGTAAACTTATATTATGGCTAGTAAAGCCTTGAAGGATGCGAGACTTGAAAAACGAAAATTAATAATATGCGTGGTCATGTTGTCTCATAGCTTTCAACTGAAAACGACAAATATGTTATGAAGATTGAAATCATTGGCTTATTTGCTCATACTCAAATTTACCAGTGTTGTATTATGTCCTTCTCTATTTCTTTACCTCCAAATAGCATGAACCCACCATCTTTTCTTGCGGTATTTTTTTTTGGTAGGCACCCGATTCAGTACTAGCAAAGCAATCAATAATAATTTCTTGCGCAAAAGAGCGTTTAAAAGATTCTTCCGATTGCTTTGCTTTTGAACCGCCATCTTTAAAAACCTTCAATAATGAAATTTCAACAATAAGCTAGCGCTGGTGTACTCCTCGCGCCAGCTCTCTCAAAAGCATGAAAATAACCACGCGCTCAAAGTTCCTCAGACTTTAGCGGAAACGCAAATTATGCGCGTATTCCGAGCTCCAGCGCAAAACCGGTTTTCGCTCACGCCCACACTAACAATTCGGTACACGCTTCCATGAAAATGCAGCTTTAGAGTGTTTTAATCTCAGCCCAAAAAAACTGTTCAATGTTAACTAAAAGGATGCGTTTGTGTCAAGACTTTCACCAGCTTATTAAAGATTATTATTTAATCACATGGCATTACCAAAAGGGGCTACGTTTTTAACTTGTTTTTTCATGAAATACCATTGGGGCAAGAATAATACAGCGTACTAAAATTACTTCACTGGAAAATTCTAAAGTTAATGCAACAATCATCATCCTTTTTCATAACAATAGCATGGCCCTATAATCCTCCCTACAGTTATTATAGTCTGGGCAACATCAAAATTTATCTCGAACCATTGTAAACCTTTAACTTTCTCGAGAATTAACAATTTTATGCAATCATAAAATACTTTAAAGGGAATATGAAACTATTAGTATATCTTTGACAGATATGATGCTCCTTTCTGGTACGAATATTGAAATTTTAGGCTTTACCCGGGGTAAATTTGATATGGATTCTTCAAGCACGTTAGATTCCCTTTAATGTGTCTGGACTCTTTCCAAGAGCAGAACAGTGACGTCAGTCAAGTTACTGACGAATCTCTCCCTTTTTCTGATCATTGTATCACTGACCTCGTACCAGCCGTTGTCTTTTCTCACAAAGTTCACATAATGTCCCTCGGCTAACGATTGACCTTTATGAATAATCACTCCTTTAGTTTTAAAAAGCATCTTGCTCAAAGTGACATTTTGATTTTCAAAACTTGATATTTTGGTCGAAATCTTAATTGGACGACCATCTTTGTAATCGCCACGGAGAAGACACAAAAGTACGTACTTCCCGCTGGATATCAATACATCACGCTCTTGTATTTTTGGGTTGTTACAAAATACGCATGGCATCTCTGTCAATCTCATTCTTTTTTCTAGAGATTTCCAATCAATTTTATCTCGGTTTTCTAGTGGAAGATTGAAAATGTTGCTTTCAACAATATTTTCCGAATTTTGTTCAACTTGACAAATGGGGCATTTGCTAACGTTTCGCGACTTTGACCAAAAAAGATCTTTTAGAGCCTTAGAGTAATCGCCTTCCATTTCTTGGCTTAGTGTCGTCAAGAGTACCATCAAAAATTCACTGGCGTCTTGTTGAACGTTTTGCGTAAAATGATTTCCGACAGCCATTCTCAGTTCCAACCCTTTACGACTGAAACTACCTTGAGAACTCTATTTCGTTTATCGTGTTTTGGAGGCAACGTAAAACTGGTTTTTAATGAATGACCCATTGTAAGATTTAACCAATTCTCTTAATTCCGGCACTAATCCCGGCAGTTGCAAAACGCTATTAGAGTAGCACGTTACTTGATCATCGTTAGCTAAACCCTTCAAGGGCAAACTATCCAAACTCTGTTGGGCTTTCCTTTTCTTCTTCGGTGTTTCTTCACATCTCTCTTCCTCGCCTTCTAAAAGGCTTTTAGATAGTGTAGGCGCACTTCTTTTCCCACCTCGACTTTCTTTCGACTCCGTTATTTCCAAAAGAGGCAGATCTGGCCTATATTTTTTGCGAAGCCTGTTATACTCCATAATGGCTCGTCCATCCGCCTTAATTTTAGTCGGATCGAACTGTAATAGATGGTAAATGTTTGCCATGAGCAAAAATTTGACGCAAATTTTCTCAACTAAAAAGTCAGTATTAGCGTTGTCGTTATTCGGTTCGCGATCTACTCTTAGAAAAATCCCAGTAACGTTTCCATGTTCGTCTTTCTTGAACCCAGTTACGAAACCCATCGTACCATTTACAACGCCTTTTTCAAAACTGATATTCCTTCTGACCATTATTCGGCAGCCAACGCAAAGAACTAACTCGCTCTCCAAACCGCCTGTTTTGGACGGTTCGTTTTGTAGCCCTTGCAGTCTCCTGAGAATGTTTTTATTCATTTTTCTGCCATAGTCAGCGAGTCTGTCCTGACAAGGAATGACTTCAACTTTCTCGCCGTTTTTTCGCAGCATTTCAAAGTTGAATTTTACGCACATGGCTAATTTAGGCATCAAACAAATTGGGTGAAACCCTTCATTGGACAGCTTAGTGAAAAGCTCCATAGCCACCTCGATGTTTTTTCCTCTAGCAACCAATCTAGTTCCTAAGGTTGCAACATCAGCTTCGGAAATATTTCCAATTCTAACTCTGCTTAGAATGTCGCCGTAACTTTGGTCGTTGGCTTGTCTAACATTTTGCGTTAGTTCATCATATTTAAAAAACTTCCAAAGATCACTTCCTCCGATGCAATTGAATCTAAGTCTGGCTTCTTCGGAAGTGATTTTGATAAAAGCGGGATTTCCTTGAACCGGAGGCAATTGGAAAAAGTCTCCCAAAACAAGAATAATTACAACTCCACCAAATGGTTGGTTCATTTCCCAAAATTCAAATGAACAAAGCTCATGTATTCCAAGTTTTTGTCCCAAGTGCTAACTGGCTCGGCTTCGACGCGCTTCATTTGGTAAGCGCCAAGTAAATCTTTCGGTGGCTGAACGTTCATTGGATGAATAGAGTAATGATCGTACAGATCATTGGCTTCACCCTCAGATAGTTTTCGCAACAAAGCCTCGGGCTGTGTTAGAATTTTGTAGGCGTCGCCGGGGGCAAGGCTAGACTGATTTCCATCCTGCTCCTGCATGTTCGAAGCGTTTTGGTCACCTTGGACGTCGTGACTACTATCCGCTGGTCCTTCTGTTGGAAGCGCAGCGGAAGCGCGTGTCAACGCATCAGATCCATCATTAATTAACGCAAGTGGATCTGTTACGCTCAGTAATTCTTCGGGAGTCAATGAATTTTCATTTCCATCAATTTCTTACGTGCCACAAATATATTCCTCATTCATTGTCGAAATGTCAATGTCTTTGTAAAAAGGGTTTATCTTTTTCAGCACACTGAATGCTTTCAACACTTTTTCGAGGCAAACAACCTGTTGCCACACTTTTTTGTCCGCTGTGGGAACGCCATTGACCAAGATATGCAGTTCGTGATTTTTGGGCAATGTCTTGGGAATCATCTTCAAATTTTTCTCCACGGGAATTGGAAGATAAATTACTCTTCCCTTTAAAGCTTTAACCGTGCCAAACTGCATGTTGGAGTTGGTTTTGGTGCCTAACCGCACCACAGTGTGGAAGGCCTTCACAAGCTGAATTAAAACTTTCTCAAACATGTTTAAACTGGTGACATCTGGTGGAGGATTGTCAACCGCCAAGTTGTTCAGAAAACATCTGATGGGAACTTTACCCTTTCCCAAATCCGTAGCGCAGTAACGACATAGTAGCATGTCTGCTTCTCTCGTGTCGGAATTATTCATTATCCAGCCAGCTCTTAAAATCAGATAGGCCTCGTTCTCAAAAACAGCTATGTTTACCAGTTTTTCTACTGCTCTTAAATCAGTAATCTTAAACAGCAGTCGCAGGGCGTGCCGTGAAACTCGTTGGTGTTTAGCATTGCCCGAGCGAATTGATTCTCGTAAAGACTCAAGATTTCACTTTCATCGAGACTCGGCCGAGGAGCGTTAACGCTTCCTGCAGGAGCATCGTTTTGTTCCTTATTCAAATTTTTTCCACGTGTGACAAGGATTTTTCTCAAATCCGCCATGACTTTTGTCAGAGACTCGTAATCACCACGTTCAATTTCAGTTGAAATTTTAGTTAAAGCGTTGAGCAACGCTTTGACGCGATAAATATTATTCAGAATAGTTCTAATTCCCGAATAATGAGGAGCGAGTTAAGCGAAAGAACGCAAATTACTTTGGCACTCTTCGCTATCAGCGCAGTAAGCAGTGTGTCCTAGGAACGGAACTATTCTCACCACTACTTGGTCCCCATCTGATGGTATAGACAAGTTTGATTTTTTGCAAAATTCTTTTCTTAATTCGCAAAGGTCCAAATCAGACTCAAAAATTTTAGTCAAAGATTTTTCATTCGCATTGGCAACTGTGTTTACGAAAGCTAGTACTTTTGCAATGGCTCGAGTTCGAACATTACAAATATCACTGCATTCCCAGTATACAGTTTTGTTTTGGTTTTCAATAAACCCCCCTTCATTGATCACAAAATTTGCTTTCGGATTCTTCTCTTCAGTTTCAACAATGTTAAAAAGATTTGTAACAACTCCCGACTCATTAACTTGTAAAACTCGTTCCTACGTTACTAGTCTCGTTATTGTTTTTCATGTCAACGGAATTTCCCATTTCATCAACAAACAATTCTTTAGTCGAGCTGGTAGCACGGTCTTTCAGAACTTTTCGTACACGACCATCAGAATCCAGTTGAAAAATTTTGCCATAATGTGACTCATCGTCATTTTCCAATATTTTACCATTATTTCCAATCAGATAATAGGTAGTTTCATGGAAATAGGCCTCTTTCAGGCAACTGTGAAGCCTTTTTCCACCCACAACTTCTGCCAAATTGTCAGGATCAATGGACCCAATTTCTTTCATTTTCTCGACAAAATCCTTAAATTCACTAACAACGGCTGTTAGTTGGGCGTGGTAAGCCGAATACAATTGCCTTTTTAAATGCAATATTCTACCAGCTAGCACTTGGCATTTTAGCTTGTAAGAGATAGACTTCATGCGTCTATTTTTAGTCTCGGTGTCAAAAGACTTTGACGGTGCCAGTCTTTCAGTTAGACGTTTGACTAGAGACCTTTTATAGCTTTCAGCAATAATTTTTTTGTTTTTCGTTTTGAAAATCCCCACATTAAGGAGTTTTTTTCGCAAAGACAAATTTATCCCGTTTATTTGGTTTTGTATTTTTTGAACGCAAATTAGCTGCTCCACCTGGCGGAGTAGTTCTCTTAGTTTTTTTCCCTCTCTCAAGTAGAGATTTACGCCCCACATAGTTTTTTGCATTATTTCTTTTAAAGAACCCCTTGTTCTTAAGATAGTACCGTTTACACTTAAGTTTGTTGGTTTGATCATGTTTCAATGATTTACTCTGAACTTGCAATTTTAGCTTGGCTTCCGCTCTTCTTTTTTGCATTACTAAACGCTGATTTACTTTCTTTCGTTTTTCTCGAGAAAACATTTCAATTTTTCAAAAATGAGTGGAACTTTTTTACTGTATTTGTTATAGGTATACACAGAACGCCTTTGTACTTGCAAAAGGTACACGCAGACCTTTTTATGTTTGCAAAGGTACACACAGATCCTGTTGAATTTGCAAAGGTACACACAGAATCCTGTTGAATTTGCAAAGGTACACACAGATCCTGTTGAATTTGCAAAGGTACACACAGATCCTGTTGAATTTGCAAAGGTACACACAGATCCTGTTGAATTTGCAAAGGTACACACAGATCCTGTTTAATTTGCAAAGGTACACACAGATCCTGTTGGGCTGTTCTTCAATAACTGGGGCAACTAGAAAATTATGAAGCTAATATACTAACGTAGATAATAGTATGGACTGTGTTCAGATCTATGCAACATTGTACTAACAATAGTATTTGGACATAACGTTAACAAAGTTAATTTTGTCTGTTTTTCATCGAATAAAATGAAAATGTGGGGAATATTTTTTGATAATTCGAGGCAGAATGTAATTCTGTAGCTGGTAAAGACAATTGTAACTCAATATAACGATAATTTTGGTTAAGTTTTGCATTTCAAAATGAATTTGATCCTAACTTAGCTAGACAAAAATGGATATATATACTAAGCCAAATCATCTCCACGGCACCGAGCTCAGTATCCTAAGCTTGGAGCAGGTATATCCTGCTGCCTCGAAATCGAGGCTTTAACGGTCTGGAGTGGACCGAAAGTTAATTACACACTTAAATTATGCATACATTTAAGATTAATGGAATAGTCAGATTTCATTACATGGGCTCTTTATTTCAGGGTTATTAGGGTCATACACATTTTTAACACATTTAAGAAAGTGAAAAAACACTTCATCTCCACTTGCTGCACGGCGCCATAAATACTCGCACAGGTGCATGTTCAAGTCCTTGGTTTGAACACCTCTTCGACAAATACTAGCTTTTCCAAAATATTGTGCTTTTAATTAACTGCTACCTTTTCCTAAATATTCTCCTTTTAATTAGCTGCTACCTTTTCCTAAATATTCTCCTTTTAATTAGCTGCCACCTTTTCCAAATTATTCTCCTACTAATTAGCTGCCACCTTTTCCAAAATATTGTCCTCATAGTTAGCTTTCACCTTTTACAAAATATTCTCCTATTAATTAGCTGCAACCTTTTCCAAAATATTCTCCTATTAATTAGCTGCCACCTTTTCCAAAATATTCTCCTATTAATTAGCTGCCACCTTTTCCAAAATATTCTCCTATTAATTAGCTGCCACCTTTTCCAAAACATTCTCCTAATAGTTGGCTGATATCTTTTTCAAACTATTCTCAAATTACTTAGCTGACACCTTTTCCAAAATATAATTGGTAATAAATTGTTCGTGATAAGAGGCGGGCTTTTAATACTCATAAATAATCATCTTACCTCCAAACAACGTTGGGTTGGGCTAGGTTAGGATAGATAGGCAGTGTATTTAACTTTCGATTTTAAATGTGTTTGACCCTAATAACCCTGAAAAAAAAGAGGCCATGTAATGAATTCTGACTATTCCACTAATCTTAAATGTAGGCATAATTTATGTGTGTTATTAACTTTCGGTCCACTCCAGACCGTTAAAGCCACGATTGCGAAGCAGCAGGATTTACCTGCTCCAAGCTTAGGATACTGAGCTCGGTGCCGTGGAGATGATTTGGCTTAGTATATATATTCATTTTGGTCTAGCTAAGTTAGGATAAAAACACATTTTGAAATGCAAAAATTAACCAAAATTATCGTAATATTGAGTTAAAATTGTCTTTACTGGCTACAGAATTACACTCTGCCTCGAATTATCAAAAATATTCCCCACATTTTCATATTATTCGATGGAAAACAGACAAAATTAACTTTGTTAACGTTATGTCCATATACTATTGTTAGTACAATGTTGCATAGATCTGAACACAGTCCATACTATTATCTACGTGATCATTTTAGCTGCATAATTTTCTACTTGCCCCAGTTACTAAAGAAACCCCTCCTGTTGAATTTGCAAAGGTACACACAGATCCTGTTGAATTTGCAAAGGTACACACAGATCCTGTTGAATTTGCAAGGGTACACACAGATCCTTATGTATTTGCAATGGCACACAGATTTCGTTAAATAAAATTGGAGTATATATATATATATAAAAATGAAAGAATAATGAGAACATACACTTTAAAAAGTAGGCTTAACCTGATTTTAAAAAATGAATAAGGAAATCGAAATTAAAACAAAATAAGAATGTGTTAACTAAAATTACTTAAAAATGAAAGCAATAATTAGTCTTGTGGTAGAATATTTACCTTAGGGCATCAAGATTCTCAAAATCTCAAGAAAGTGGCGTCAAAATAGAAAGTTAGGCCTTTTAAGAGTAAAACCAAAGTTTACCAAACTGATTCAACTGAAAGACCATAGACATAAAAGACTGAAAGGCTAGCAGGAAATTTTGTGATCATGGCAGCACTGCTATAGGTTAGTAAAAAATATTGTATAGGTTTAGGGACGGCCAGCTTGTATTTCGTTCGTACGCCGTAGAACTTGATAACAAGTTGGCCGTATCTTTGGCACCAGCCCACTCGATCACGCAAGTTGCACGCGCTTGCATGATCGAGTGGGCTGTGCTTTGGCCAAACCGTCAACCGTCAAATTTAAACTTTGGAGGATCGAAAAACTCAAGTAAGTTTCATGAACAATTTAGCAATAATTTGTAATTTCACATATCTTTTTTAAACTAAGTCATATATTTAACAACTCGATATGAAATTATATGACCAAGTTTAAGAAATCGAGTGTAAGCAAACTAATCGACGTTAATTTATTAAGTATATTAAATTTATTGTTAACTGGCTAAGGCTTAGAAAAATGGAAGGATTGAGAGCTGCCACATTTAACGGCAACGTTACCCTAAACGTAAACAATTACGGTCGAGGTGGACGCGGTGGGCGTTGCGGACGCGGTGGAAGAAATCCGCGCTCGAGAAATGCGGGAAAACCGTACGAAAGGCGTTGCTACGAGTGTAGGGAGCCGGGCCATATAGCTCGTGATTGCCCTAATATTAAAGGTAGAAAAAAGATCATCAGGTTGTTCTAGTTAGTCGGTTGTATAGTAGTGGCCAATTTTTCAATATTTGTTTTCCATACAAAGATTTTATTTGTATAAAGAGGCATACCTAGAGTTAATAAGGAAGGGCATCGTTTAGGACAAACGTTTTTACAGTGGAAGCCATGAAATTAGGCACTTTATAAATAGGGTGATAGGACTAAAGTACATATTAGCGATTTTAGGTCGAAAATGTAACTTGTACGACATTGAATCACAAGGAAAACCCCATAAATAGGTTATTATTAGAGTGCTTTATGAATGACCCCTTTCAGTATTTATTGGGGAGAAATATAATTTAGTGGTTATTACTAAAACACTCCAGTTATAAAGCTTGTTTAGGGTGGCCCTTGGGAAAAACATCGTAGAATATTTTAAAATCAAAACCGCTCTTAGAATTTGCTATACTTCGTTCCTACCACCCGATTTGGAACAGTGATTAAAGCACCGCAAAAGTCACGTAATGCACCTTGTTCCCTTTCGCCGGAAGTTAGGCTTAGCTCGGGATTCATGGGGGTGAGTAAAGGGAAGAAATTCGTCTGTCGTCTGCTACATAAGCCAAAAATATGTACTGTAGCGGACGACAGACCAATTTCTTCCCGTTACTCACCCCCATGAATCCCGAGCTAAGCCTAACTTCCGGCGAAAGGGAATATGGTGGATTCCCCTACAAGTTGAGTTTCCCTACGAACTCCAGTTTTGGCTTGGCGAAAGCAGAGACATTTGCAGGCTGGAATTATGCTGTTATAAATACCGCCAAGCAAAATCCGGTGTTCGAAAGGAAAGTCAACTTATAGGGGAACCACTTGACTTGTGTTTTGATGTAACTTTTAATTTATACTGAAAAGGATCCCTAAAAAATCTTATCTTCAATCTTCTACCATGGATAAAGAATGCGCGTGAGTAAATTTGTTTTCACGCTATAGGATAGGCAACTCCCTATCTCGGACGACAGCTTATTCCGTATAAACTCTGTTACAACATCGGTTGTCAGCACGCGCAAACCTAGGTCTCTATGCAACGTAGCTTTATACGTGCAGACAAGAGCCAAAAATTTTAGGAGATAGACCTAGGTTTGCGCGTGCTGTCAACCGATGTTGTAACAGAGTTTATACGGAATAAGCTGTCGTCCGAGATAGGGAGTTGCCTATCCTATAGCGTGAAAACAAATTTACTCACGCCCTTTTTTGTCCATGCTTTTACTGTCATATTTATAAATTTGCCATTAAAATTTCCAATTTCCATTCTGCTGCGCTTTTCAAGACTAAAAAATCGTTAATTTCACCAGATTTCACTTTCTTAAAGCAGAGTGCGGCTCAAGTGGATCCCTACAAGGTGATTTTCTTTACAAACTCCAGTTTTGGTTTGATAAAAGCAGGAGAGATTTGTGGAAGGGATTTCTCAGTGTACTTATAAATCTCGCATACTATCCTTCGTTAACCTATACTCGCAGTTTAGGAGAGAGTCACTTCGAAGGGAATCCACTGAAGCCGCGCTATGCTATAAAATAGGATATCTGAATAATGTTTGAAATTGAATAAGAAATTAGATGAACTTCAATCGCTATAGGCAACTTACAAGCTGATAGAGCAACTAAATTCCTTAGAGAAAATTAATAATATTGATCTTTCTAACTTAAATTCTGTGAAAAAAGGGCGTAAAGCGGAGAAAAAAGCCCCCGAGGGCGAAAAAGAAAAAGCGCCTGAACAAAGAGGTTGTTGTGGAAAAAATGAATACACTATCAGTGTAATTGTAAGTATTATTAAAAATAACCTGTATTGAATTGGGACACCGCAAAAGTAAAATTACCTTCAATTAACTTAAACATTAATTATTCTGAATCAGTGAAATTTCGAAATTTAAAGTAAGACTCAAGGAATATTTTGATTTAACCATGAAGGGCTCTCTATTGGTATTACCCCAAGTTCATAAAGTATGTTCCATAATTAAGTTTGTCACTGGTTACTTAAAGCTTGTCATTAAGTGACCTAGATCATAGATTCTAAATCCCAGTCCTGGACTCCTGGTGAGGCGCTTTCAAAGGCTTAGTAATGCAGACTAATAAATAGGACGATGAAATTTCTACAAAATTGACCGAGTGTACTTAGTTCTCGTTTGACGTTCTCGAAGTAGCTCGAGCTGTCTTTAGCATTACGAGGTATCTCATACTTATGGAGCATATCTTATTAACTTATGGTATTATCAAAGGCTTATAGTTGAAAACCAAAAGTATACTTTTATCATAGTTCCCAGCCCTAGTCTATAGCACCATGTGAAATGAGAAGCAAACGACCCACCTCAACCAATAAATAAATTTTTTGAGGTCAAAGATTTATAATATGTGTAAGCTATAAGTACTCAATGTTAGCGATCCAAACTATAACATCGTCCACTTTATTGACGTTGTTAAGTTATGACACTTGCTACGGTTGTTAAGGGAAACAAAAAACACTTTTGTAAGCGTTATGGTGGTTTTCTCATATTACACGATGCTAACAAGATTCAGTGAATGATCCTTTTTGTTTTCCTATGAACTTTTGATATTATACAGGTCAACTGCTTTCTCGTGTTCCAACGTATAATAGAATTCTATGGTTTTTAGGTACCATCATCATTTAACATCAAAAATTAAATTTATTATAACCATTCATCATTCATTAAAAATATAAACCATTAATCATCCAAAATTTTTCAACATAATTATTTCACTAACATTTGTTCACATAAATTTACTAATTAAAAATTATTTAAAATTATTAACAGTTATTGAAATTTATTAATAATTATTTAATTAAAAAAATTGTATTACTATTTTATGTTTTAAATATAACAAATAAAATTACTTCCAAAATAAAACGTGTTTTTAATGATTTACAAAGCTGTGGAGCCTAACAATCCTGATTTTACAACTCTTTATTTTTTAACACAATAAATCATATCAGTACTTTTTCAAAACAGTAAACATAGGACAAAGGTTATATTGTATTATAAATAGCCAGTGGTTTTGATTTTAGCTATATCGCATTTAGAGCTCGACATTTTCTATCCATAATCCACAAATCAGTGGATAACCAATTGTTTATAAACAAAGTTGTGGATATAATACGATTTAACATGCAAGATCTGTGGATAATTTTCAATTATGGATTAAGATAAAGTGAAGTTGACAATGGCGAGATAAAGTCGAGCTCTAATCGCTGTTTTATGCCTATTCAATTTTAATTCCTTAGCTTTGGCTTCATCAATTTTTATAATTATTCCACTAAATCACATGTTGTATATTAACACAAATCATTTATACTAACATAAATGGGTGATTAATGTAATTACTGTTATTAAAAATATCTATTAAATAATAATGAATTTCTTCATCAACTTGCGTTAATCATTTCGTTCCTAACATAATTAATTTTTCTTAGAGTGATATAAGAAAATATCTGGGGGTAGCACAACTAGATGCTCCCATAGTCGAGGGCCTAAGTTGAAAGTTAGGGAAATAAACTGTATTTATCGTAAAGAGATAATTATTTTACAAAATTAGAAATTATAATTTTTAAAACGGAGTTATGGACAGCAAAAAATTTTCAAATTTAACTGTTACCTAATAATTGTCACTAAATAATAACTAAACCATCCCATGATTCAAAGTTTAAAAACTATTGTTTACACTAACGCAGAGCTTTCTCCATCAGAGACCAGATTAAGGTAGTCCAAACCTCTTTAACAACCATCAATAATTAAACCAAAAAAAATTATTTATTTTTAATTTCATAAACACCTAATGATACTGTTGGAAAAGGCTGACAATTATACATTCTTTTCGTGGGAAGCGTTAGTACTGTAATTAAAAATCTAAAATGTGCATTATGCAAATGATTTATTTAAATTTAATTGTTACCTAAAACCAATGTTGAAAGAGCCTGGGCAGGAAATGTTTGTTTTATTGGGTGACAGGCTTCAAATATCCCATGATCCAATATTCAGAAAATAGCCCATGATCCAATATTCAGAAAATAGCCCATGATCCAATATTCAGAAAATAGCCCATGATCCAATATTCAGAAAATAGCCCATGATCCAATATTCAGAAAATAGCCCATGATCCAATATTCAGAAAATAGCCCATGATCCAATATTCAGAAAATAGCCCATGATCCAATATGCAGAAAACTATTGCTAAAATAAAACTTGCTCCATCAACTCTTTCAAGAGAAATATTTACAGAGACCTAGGAATTTTTAACTCACTTTGATTTACTCACAATAATCTAATCTAATTAGTTAGAAACACTGTTAGTTTGTTAACTTACGTAAAGTGGCATAGCACCTAACGGAGCTTCAATTATCAATAACCATAATTAATATAATATGATAAAAGTGGATCCTGAATTAACTAGCGGTACTGTTACCTATGCTTACAAGATAAATAAAGCATAAAATCATAGCATAAATAATAATACTAAGCAGACTTCGGAAACAGATGATATGAGAAACCTCTAAAAATCTAAATCATTTGGACAAGGATCCAAATCTAAACGTTTGGATCGGTTCCATTTGGACAGGGCGCTTAAAACTGTATTCTATAACCCAAATCCAAATCGACATTTGGATCTCCCGCCAAACCTTTATCGAAACCAAATGTGTGTCACTTCCTCTTTCATTACGTAATTTTACTTAGTATTTATTGGTCAATTCTTTTGCAACGTTTAATATAAAAGTAAAATGTTTTTAAGCCTTGGATTTTTGCATGTTAGATTGTAATAATTTTGTAAAATTAAGAAACCTCTTAATTTGATAGTTTAAGCTTATTAGGACTAATTAAGATTAAGTGGGAAATTAATTAGAATGAAAATAGGTGGATATCTTTTATTAATTGGGAAATAATTCACTCATTTTGCATTTAAATTTTAAAAGTTAATTTATTAATTAATTAAGGAATTAACTAGTATATATGTTTAAAATTAGAATTTAATCGTTTCAAAACTAATAAGGTTTTGAACCGGTTTTTGTAATTTAGTTATTAAAATTTGTGATTGTTGATTGGTCAATATTGAAAATTAACCAATGGCGGAACCAATTTTTTTTAAACTCGATGAAACTGAAATATCAATCAATCATCATCTGAAAGATTTATCAACCTATTTTTTTCAAAAGAAGGTAAATAAGGATTAGATGGCTTGCTGCTTCCAACATTTTTAATCATGAAGAGAATATTTTGTTAATTTTAGTCAAATTTAGATATTCGGTAACCGAGTTGATATTTATAAAGCCCTTTTTGCTCATGTCTATTTTAAACTTTAATTCGCTTACCATTTCACAAGCATAATAAACACTACTGAAGGACGCAAATCTATCTGTGATCGGTAACGGTGAACAATATAGCAATTTGCCCAATTAATCAGTTTGAACTTCATTTGCACATTTCTATCCGTTAATTTGAAATGTTGCGAGAAATTTGAATGGAATATAAGTAGTTATCTCTTTCAGTAGATAATTTTTGATGTTGATATTAAAGATTCATTGAGTTAAAAAAATTGGTATCAGTATTTCAATTAAGCTTTAATATCAACATCGGTTAATTTACGATATGGGCTCATGATGTTAGTTTGTTTATGAGATTAAATCGTTACTTCAAGTGTCACAAGACAATATCTACCTCCAAAATCGAGTGTTAGTAACTTTAAAACCATCTCCTCGTCACAGGATATCCGAGGGTGAATTTATTATATGTGATAATCTGACAAGGTGCACTAGCTCAGTCAAGTTTTGGCAAGGCCTAATACCGTTTTGCTTGGCTGCATGTGGCCGTCAAATTCCTTTTAAAGCATAGATCATATAGTATCCACCCTTGATTTTCATTTCGCAACACACGTTGGATTCGTAAACCTCGACACGCACTACGATTAGAAGCATTAAAATGCAAACACAACAACACACTGAGCGTATACATTTTAGTAAATAATAATTCTCACTACAGCTGTTTTCGGGGCTGAAGGAGCGACCGCGGCGATAAAGAAAAAGCCTCCGGCGGAGTCCGGCCAGTAACTTAAATGGGGTAGTTTCGAGGGAACGAAATTCAAATGCAAGGCGCGTTCCATCAACAAAAAAACATTGAATTCGTTTTACGCAATTATAATATTAAAATTTTATACAATTAAGTAATATTTAAGAAAACTAAGCACTACTTTCAAAGTCTAAACTTTAAAAATTCGACGATACGAGAAGGCTAAGTAACGGGCAACGAGAGGTAAACATTTTTTTAAATGGCAAAATTAACGGTAAGCCAAGGCTTAGCGCAATTTCACGGGTTTCACCGCCTTAAAAAAAGTGCCAAGTTTAGAAATAGATTGTGGGACAATAAAAAGGTGGAAAATTATGAAATTGGGCCTATGTTAAAGCTTGAAACCTACTTTATATTATATTTAAAATCCATCCATGAGCAAATCCTCAAAATATATGAAAATGACAACGAAAAAGGACCCACTCTCAAATTTTTTTACCTTAAAAAAATGGCGGCCACAAACGGGGTGAAAAAGGGGAAAAGAGCTATTAAAGCAGTCTTATCTCACTATCGATAGGCCATTTCAACCAAAAGGCATTAAGAATAAACAATCGGATTATTATGAGGCAACTATACGTAAAAAAGGCCAATATTGGTTGCGCTGATATTTGCTAATAAAACAGTGTATCCATGCCAAAATATCGCAGATTGGGGTAGTTTTTGAAATTTAAAATTAAACATACTTAATGTTTCTTAATAACAAGAAAAATGATCCTAGATTATAGTTTAAAGTTTAATTTAAGACCGTTCCCAAAACTAACCAACGTATAGTTTTCCTAAATCACGAATAACCGATTTGTTTTTTTCGAAAAATTTCCCATGTTATTTCTATGTGAAAAATTCCTGTTTTTCATCAAAAGGTGTGATTAATTTTATGGAAATGAAAAGCACCCTTAGCAACTTTATTTTTTTTAAAATAAACCAATTTATGGATCTCTTTGAAATTTTAACCACATATTAAGGGCCCGAATTGTAGTTCTGTGGAATTTTTTCGAATGAATTAATACAATACAAAAAAAACTACATCCAAACAAAAAACCCTCCTTATACATTAAAAGCAGTATGAAGTCTTATCTAAGAGAGCTACCGCTCTCTCAGAATTAAGGGTCCAAGGGCAATAAACATAATTTCACGAAAGGCCGTATGAGTTCTGTATCAGCAGTTTTGACTGTCACTACACGCACCAACTAGTCATTCCCTTTGTGTACTTCAGTCACACGGCCCATTTTCCATTTTGTTGGTGGGAGTTCTTCCTTCAGCAACACTAGATCTCCAGGTTGTTAATTACGGGTCGGTTTAAGCCATTTCGGTCGCTGCTGCAATCTCTATAAATATTCGGACTGCCAACGTCTCCAAAAATGTTGTACAAGCTGCTGGCCTAATTGCCACCTGTAGAGACGGTTGATCTTTGTTGATGTAAGGTCTGGTTCCGGTATAGCTGTAAGTGCGGTTCCGATTAGAAAGTGACCCGGTGTGAGTGCAGTAAGATCCGTGGGCTCGGATGACATAGGTGTAAGTGGTCTTGAATTGAGGCAGGCTTCAATTTTGCATAAAAGCGTCTGCATCTCTTCGAAGGTCAGTCGGGTTTTGCCAATGACTCGTTTCATGTGGTACTTCACTGATTTCACCCTTGCTTCCCAGAGGGCGCCGAAATGAGGTTCCGCTGGAGGGTTGAAGTGCCAGCTAATGCCTTCGTCAATCATCCACCTGGTTACCGTTTGATTCTTCGTTGTGTTCGAGATGGTCGTTAGGAAATCCTTCAGCTCTCTACTTGCTCCAATGAAGTTTGACCCACAGTCACTATAGATGTCATTACATTTGCCTCGACGAGAGACAAATCGTTTTAATGCTGCGAGGAAAGCATCTGTTGACATGTCACTAACCAGTTCGAGGTGTAGGGCTCGTGTCGTGAAACAGGCGAATACAGCAATGTAACCCTTGAATGCTTTACATCCTCAGCCCTTCATAACCCTCAGGTGGAACGGTCCGGCATAGTCGACTCCGCATTTGAGAAAGGCTTTTCCTGGATTTACTCTAGCCGCTGGTAAATCACCAATTAGTTGAGAGACAGTTTGAGCTTGTTGTCGGATACATTTCATACAGCGCTTGACATGAAACCGGACTGCGTCACGAGCACCCACGATCCAATATTTTGATTGTAGCGAGGCTAGCATTAGTTGAGCGCCTCCATGAAAAGTCATGATGTGCTCGTGGTTAATGATGAGGTCTGTGAGTTTGCTTCTTCGAGGCAGAATTACTGGATGCTTCTGATCTATGGAGACCTTTGCGTGCCGCAGCCGTCCACCAACTTTCAAGATGCCTGTCTGGTCTACAAAGGGTGTGAGTGATATAATTTTGCTATTAGATGGAAGGGTTTGCTGATTCTCTAGCCGCTGTTTCTCGCCCCCAAAGTTTTGAAGTTGGACAACTCTTATCCAGTGGTTTAACGCCATGTCGCGTTCAATTTTCGTTAATGGTCCCGTTTCCCTGGAAGTCTTCGCAATTCCGGATAAAGCGTTGTAGATATGCTGTGACGTGCAGTAAAGTATTGAGTGACGAGTACTTCATGAGTAGACTCTGGTCCAGTTTGCAGTGGTTTACGATGGTAGTGGTGGTTCTTTCTTCGATGCGACATTCAGCTGGCTCGATCAAAGCCTCGGTCGTATTGTAGGATTCCTTTCGTAGCCATTCTGGTCCTTGCCACCATAACGGATCATGTACTAGTTGAGAAGCGTTAATGCCGCGGGATGCACAGTCAGCGGGATTTCATTGACCGGATACATGGTGCCAATGTATTTCTGGTTGAGCGTCTTGGACTTCCGAAACTCTGTTTGCCACGAAAGTCTTCCAACGTTGAGGAGGAGATGACAACCATGATAGAACAATTTGGCTATCACTCCAAGCGTGAACTGCCGGTATGGCAACTTCCAGAGATGTTTGAACTAGCTTAATGAGTCTTGTAAGTAAGACAGTAGCACATAGTTCCAGCCTCGGTAAGGTAGTTTCCTTAAGTGGAGCGACCTTAGTTTTAGCGACCACGAGTTGAATGTTGATTTGTCCAGCGTTGTTGATAGTTTTCAGGTACACAGCTGCTGCGTAAGCCCTTTTTGATGCGTCGCAAAATCCATGGATACTTGAAAGCTTCACGTGTGGTTGACTGATAAATCGTTTGATCTGCAGTTTTTCGATTTCTCGCAAGTCTTCACGGAAGGAGTGCCAATTGTTAACCATATCCATTGGTAATTCTTCATCCCAATTAACCTTGATTTGCCACACCTCTTGAAGAAGGATTTTAGCTCGAATTATGACTGGCGATACTAATCCTAACGGATCAAACACCCTTGCCGTGTCCGATAAGATGGAACGTTTTGTGATTCTTGGAGACTTGACGGAAAATGACAGGACATCAGTAGCAGGAGTCCATTGTAGCCCCAATGTTTGAATTGATTCAGCGTTCTCGATGTTCAAGGGAACAGTAAGTTCGCGGCACTCTGATGGTAACGCTTCCAGGACGGCTGAGTCGTTTGACGCCCACTTCCTTAATGGCAATCCGGCTTCCTTTGTGGCTCGATGTAATTCCCTTTGTAATTCCAGTGCTGCATTTGTATCATTGGCACCGGATAAGAGGTCGTCCATGTAGAAGTCGCAATCAAATGACTTAGAAGCTAGTGGATACCTTGTTTTCACGTCCTTTGATAATTGCTTTAATACCCTTGTAGCTAGGGTGCTGAGGCAGTTCCGTAGGTCACCGTAAGCAAACGATAATCTTGAATAGGCTCTTCCTTTGCTCGTCTCCAAAGAATTCGTTGATAGTTGGTGTCTTCTGAACTAATCAGGACTTGACGACACATTTTCTCTATATCGGCAGTCAAGGCAACGGCGTGAGTTCTGAAGCGTATCAATAGATTTACAAGGTCATCTTGTAATTTCGGGCCAACAAGTAGCATGTCGTTCAAGGACATTCGATGCCTTGGCTGATCCGTCAAAGACCACTCGAACCTTCGTTGTTGTACTTGATTCCTTGACGACCGAATGATGTGGTAGGTAATAAGAGTTTTTCGTTTAAAGATCTTCTGGGGGTACGAGTTCCATGAGCTTTAATGAAAGGTATTCTTCCACGAATTTCTTGTACTGGTCGTACAGTTGCGGAGTCGATTGTAATCTTCGCTCTGGGTATAGAAATCTTCGCAGTGCTATGGTCCTTGATTCGGTTTACGGGTAGTTGAGCGGTTTTCAAAAGAGCGTTTTGGAATAAAGCGGTTCCCAAAACAGCAATTTGCAAAACCGCGTACAAGCAAAACCGCGGTTGCTGTTTCCGTGGTTCTCAATACAGCGCTATTTCCCAAAACAGCGGTTGCTGTTTCCGCCCAAACTGTAATTGATATGGAGGGAAATCTCTATTATATTAAGTATATAGGACAAAGAACAATATTATGCAAAAAGGAGTAAAGTTATATCGGAAGTAAATATAAAATATATTTTTTTGGAAAAGGCATATTATTTTGGGAAGTTAATAAAGATAAACAGCAATAGTTTGGAAAAGGCGTACTTTCGTACGCTCAAGATATAAACGCTGTAATCAAAATGCGCTAAAACGAGAAATGGCTATAATGGCAAACGCGTTTATGAAAAAGCCGTTTTGGACAATGCTGTTTTGATAACACGGCCAATCGATAGCATACCCTTGATTCTCCAGGCCTGTTCAGTGTCCTTGATAGGCAACTTTACAATGTATCTTCCCGAGGAATCTCGATCATAGGTGGTTTGAAAGATAGCGTTTTTCAGCAGACGTAAGGATTCGTCCAGCTCCGACCTCTTCCAGTTCCCAGAATTTGGCGAGTTGGCTTTCGAGATGACAATGATTTACTTGGAGTGGAGCCGCAATTATGGTTGTATCCGGACTTCCCATAGGACCAGTTATTGCCCATCCAAAAATGGTGTTGAAAGCTCCAGGACCCCCGGTTTTCCCACGACCTTTCCATCTTGGACTAAATCCAAATAGACATCAGCTCCCAGTAATATGTCTATTGATCCGGGGCTGTTAAACGTGGCATCTGCTAACTGTCACCCCTTGATACGAGTCCAATGTAGAGTGTTGAAGGCGAAGTTGGGAAGTCTTTCTGTCACTTGTTGGAGAATCAGAGCTTGGACCGTGATATTGGCAGCTGAGTTTGTACTTGAACGTACACTTAGTGTTGCACAACCACGTGATTGACTTGTTCCAGAAGCGCCGATTCCTCCAATGATGCTGTGATGGTGATTTCGCTTAAGTTGTAGCTTTTGAATGAGCTGCTCTGATATGAAGCTTGCTTGTGATCCGGAATCCAATAACGCTCGGCCTGACCAAGTGTGTCCAGCTCTACCTTGAACTTGGATAATTGCCGTGGGGAGTATCACTTGCGATACACCACGAACATTACCGGATACGTGCGAAACTATTTCTGGATGTAAGTTTGCTCTTGGAATGGAACTCCTTTCTTGCGTGTCTTGATGCAAGAGTGTATTGTGCTTCGAATTGCACTTCCTGCAGCTTCCTGATTTACAGTCGTTGAGCAGATGGTCGGTTTTGAGACAGTTGAAACACAGTGAATGCTTCTTGACCATATTCCAACGTTCTTCAACCGTGGCCTTCAAGATGTGGACATTTGAAGATGAATGTGACTGGTTGCAAATAGTACACGTGATGTCTCGTACGGCAGCATGATGTGACACCGTGCTTCGTTTTTGAGGTGGCTGGCTTCTGCTCCTTGTGTTTTTTGCGGCCTGAGAGGCAGCCAATGCCCTTGCACTTTGTTCCAGGAATAGCGTGAAATCTTCGTACTTCGGCATGGCTGTCCCTTTTAGCGACAACTCCCATTGGCGTCGGGACTCATTATCAAGTTTCTCGCCAAAGATATATACCAGAATTGAATCCCAATGTTGTACTGGTTCCTTCAAGACCCTGAGTGATCGGATGCATTCCGCTGTGGTGTCAATGAGACGTCGCAATGCAGTTGAAGATTCTTCCTTAAACCTAGATTCCCACTCGACCGAAAAAAACCGGCGGAAATCAAACAGCCAACGGTAAAAATTTTAACTTACGCCGGCGTCCGGCGGTAGACCGTTCACACTACGACTGAATTTTCAGTTTGTCGGTAGATATTTTTGGGTCACGTGACAGATTTGAGTTGTTTCCACAACATTGTCCCCTTGCAGCTTAGATCGTACAAGAAGGGATATTTTCTGTTTCTCAGTAATGTCTTCCGTATTAACATCTTATCTCTTTTTACTTCCATTAGTTTAATTTTTCTTTCTTGGTGGTATGTTTCCGATAAGCCTTGGTCAACCACAAAAAAATGGCGGCTATCAATCGATCTCGCGTGTGCGTGTGCTCTTGAAATTTATGATGTCATTTGCTGAGACACCGGCGTAACGCCGAATACGACCGAAAAAATAGAACACAACTTACGCCTGACAGAACGGAAATTCCGTCGGGCTCGGCGTTAAGATTTTTCGGTCGAACCCTTTTACTGCCGGGTTTCCGTCGTGTTTTCCGTCGAGTGGGAATCTAGCTTTACATAAAGTTGGCTGAACAGGCGCTTGATACTGGCGTTAATAATTTCTCGGCTGTTGTTATAGCGGTTGAGTAGAATTTCCCAAGCTTCGATATAATTTACGTCGGTTACTGGTATTGTTTTGATTAACATCGCTGCTTCGTCTCGTTAGGTCGACTTCAAGTATTGAAACTTTTGTGCTCCAGATAGTGAATCATTGTTATGAACTGTTGCGGTAAACAAATCGTGGAAGGGAAACCATTCGATATAACTGTCTCCGAAGACTGGTAACTCTAGTTTTGGTTGCTTGATGTCTGCTGCTAGTAGTCGTTGAGCTACCGGACCTTGAGTAGTGAGAGTATTGAAAAATATGACCAAGGATTCCATACGGGTGACAAGTTGATTGTACTCGATCTCGTGGGCATCAAAGGCGTCCGGCGTGCATGTTGTTCCAATTTTCTCATGTACTTCTTCTAATTCGACTGCAAGTGCGTCAACCTTTTCCTTGTATACCCCTGTTGCGATTGAGGTTTTTGGTGTATTGGCATGATCGGCAACTATTTTTTCGATTCTGGTGATTCTACCCTTGACCATTCGTCGTCTGTTGAGGTAACTGTCCATGGTTGTAGTTCAATGAATGATTACTGACTCTTTAATTCGCGGTACTGAATCTCACGATATACGAATACTGGTGTCGTTAAAGTAATATGTACGATTACTTATGCGCGACTTACGCGTATCCGGCTCGACGGACCAAAATGTTTGTGTGGTCTACCCTTGACCATTCGTCGTCTGTTGAGGTAACTGTCCATGGTTGTAGTTCAATGAATGATTACTGACTCTTTAATTCGCGGTACTGAATCTCACGATATACGAATACTGGTGTCGTTAAAGTAATATGTACGATTACTCTATGCGCGACTTACGCGTATCCGGCTCGACGGACCAAAATGTTTGTGTGGTCAGATAGGAGATTAAAAGAGAGTAATTTCATTAACTTGTGTTCATCATTTATTTGATTCCGTTAGGTTAAAAACATGTTACTAAGTCAAGAGTTGTTACGAAAGTGAACAAAAATCATCCAGTTAAGTCAATTTATACATACAGTTTTGTCCTACAATTTTGCTAATATTAACATTAAAATAGTTTAAGTCTAAAATTATGATACAAATAAGAGTAAAAAATTACTTGGTAGATTACTGTTTTTTAACTATGTTTCTAAAAAGTTACTACTATTGAACACTAGTAATGCTGAAACACGTCACCAACGAGAACTTTCCCACGAGTATTCAAAAATGGATCGGCTACAATTTTCAGCCACTTCTTACCTGTGTCGATCTTACCAATCTTTACCCAATTTTCTAAAATAATTGGATCTTTGAGGATCTCATTTATTGCGATGTCATTTATATTGATATTGGTGATATTGCTGAAAGATTTGGAATAGTGCCTGTCTGAGATTACTTTCATTCGAATGACAAGATTGAAAAACACTTCTTCAACTCTGATTAGTCCTCCTCTGTTGACCATTCCTATCCATCGTTCAGATTTATCATGTTCAGCTAATAAGTTCTGTCTTTGTTTTTCTATTTCATCTAAAATCTCTTTCGGGCAATTTTTCTTTTTTAATGATCTTGCTAAAAACCCGGCTACATACCGAAGTACATCTTCATTTATTTGAAAATTACGTGATTTCCAGGAAGAATCTTTCACACCCAAAGCTTTTTTTTTGCCCTCATTTCATGAGTATGTTTTTTAAATTCTTCTAATCCAATTTGTGCAATAGAAATTATGTCAGAAAACACCGTTGTATAAATTCTTTGCACAAATGTTTTTTGAACACATTTGGATAATGTTGCGAATCCTGGATTTGCTCAGGGCCGTCTTATGTGCTATATGGGCCCCTGGGCAGTGCAGTATATTGGGCCCCCTAATTCCCTATACAAAACATTAATCTAGAAATAAAAATATTTATTATTTCCTTCAAACAAAAGACTACAAATTTAACAGTCAAGTCAGATACATTTGCGCACTTTCTTCCTTGAAAATTCCTTTACAATTGGAACGAAGTCGATCTCTATTTATAGTTTGTCTAACATCTCAGCCATAATTTTATTCATAAGAGGCATTATATTTTAAACAGAGTTGTCTACTTTCAGCAGGGAAAGAAATAGACTTGTACCCCACGTGCCACCTAACACCGAGAATGAGCCAGAAAATTCCATGTTTTCTCTCTGCGCATGGGCAAAATGACAGTTTAAACTGAGTCTGTTTTAGGGTGAAGGTTTCAAACTAAGTAAATAAGCCGATGTGCGGTTGTGAAGTGAGGCCATGGGGAGGGGGATAATGTAAAAGCCTTGGCAATGGGTGACTACCTCATAGGTCTCAGATTTTTAGTTTTACATTTTTCAAGTTCGAAGGCGAAATTATTCTTTGAAAAGACCGAATGGCCGATGGAGAGTAGTTTATATTTTCTAGTGGTTTTCATATGACAAGAAATGTAAAATGAGTATTATACTATTATTTGACAATTATGGGGCCCCTGTTCTTAAGGGGCTCCTGGGCCAGTGCCCAACGGGCCCAATGGATAAGACGGCACTGGATTTGCTGACAATATTATCGACAGTAATAAATCCTCTTTTCTTTCTTAAAGGAAATAGGTAGAGTACTTTAGATAAAAACATTTTCTATGGTACTCTGTAGCACTTTAAATTGCTCGAATTGTTTTAATATATGATCTACGACCGGAGTATCGTGATTCGTATTCCATATTTTAGAGGAATATTAAAAAAAAACTTTCCAATTATTTATTTCCTCGTTTGAATTTAACTGTTCCCGTTCAATTTCTGAACAAACCTCAGGTAAACGTTTCCGGAAATACACTACAAAACATACAAACAATTTAACCGTTTAATTTTAAGAAAAATATCAAATTAGTTAGTTTGTTACATACTTTTAAGCTGATCAACGTTTTTTTTTGTCCACCTACTAACACTAGTGCTTAGCCGTTAGGCCTTGAGCACCAGGAAGAATTGAGCGGGAGACCCTACGCGGCCCAGCACTGACGGGGGCCGCTAGGTCGTATGTGTATAAGCAGGGAAGGAAATGAGGTTTACTTGGGAGGTGACGGAAGGTGGAATTGGGGTAAGTCACCTCCGGCGGACACGGGACAGTCGGCACCCAAAGGGTAGGATCGCCGACATGTGTCGTATTCCCTCAAACTTTGCCGCCCAGAAGCTTGGCTTACAGGAGTGCGCCACACTCTGATCAACGTTTAACATCTTCGTGATCAGCTCAGCAATCAGCTTAAAAAAACGTTTGTAAGAAGACGACATTGGGAAAACTCCTCCCAGGAACAAACCGGAAGTTAACTATGAAAAATATCCGAGGCGTTTAGGGAACGACCTTCTATTCCTCTCTTGTGTATATTCTATGCTGATAATTAGTTACAAAAAAATCCTAAAGTTTACTTCTAAAGAAAGGGGGAGAAGCATGTAACATGGAGGCACTAGGCACTGCCAGATCCAAGGAGTAGAAACTCCAAGGAATCTGGCAGCCATGTTGCATCCCCGCTCTTTAGGAACTGTTTTTACATATATTTTTTTTCTATATCCGAAATACTGAGTAATAAAAGGAACAAAGGTTACCCCGAGAAACCAAAAAATGTTTAACAGGGGTTATCACAATTTTTTTTTCAGTGTTGACTGGGCCCTTGCTTTCCGTGGTTTTGGTTTTGCGCCTGATGGCGGATCAAAAGAGATCGGTCGATTGACCTCGCGTCCTCCCTCGTCCATTTGAAATTTTACGGTTTAGTAGTTATGTTTTAGGCTTGGGAGATAAGCTCCCAACATGGACGAACCAATACTGAAGGACCGATGGCAGCCCATAGAGCCCCATACTACGCGTATTCGGGAACGTTGATTCCCCCGAATCCGGTTTGTTACTATCTGCCGCTAGAAGGCGAATTAACAAGTATTTTTCAACTTTCTCACTCTACCATCCGTCCTTCAGTATTGGTTCGTCCATGCTCCCAAGGGAAAACTGAGATTGACTCTCGGGCAAAAGGAAAATCTTCCCTGGTTAGGTTAGCTATATTATTTTTCTGGAGGTAAACCTGGACCTCGTATAGCGACCGTAATCTTTTATTTAATTTCAATTAATCTTAATTTTTTATAAATATTTTTGTATCTCCCAACATCAACGGTTATAAATCTGTAATTAGCATCTACTACTGCCATAAGGACAATAGAATTGGACTATTTTTTTTAAAATTATGTATATTAAAATTCCGTTGGTTCGGGACTTGCCCTTCAAGAAATTTTCCCATTTAGTAATTACTTTGTAGTTATGGTAAACAAGGCAATTTTTTGGGGCTTCGTCTGCGGTTTCCATGTAATATATTTCCTGTTAGTAATGTCTAAAGGGTGGTCTTTCAAAAATTATTAATAACTATTGCAATAATACTATGTTAAATGATATTATGATGACTTTGCATATTTAACAGCAATTAAATAAGAAAAGAAAATGTATGCTTCCCCTCTAGCAAATAAACAAGTAGTAATTTTTTATCCAATTGGGAAAATATTTTATTATCTTAAATTGCTTTTTTTATTTCATTTTTCTTCAAAATAAACTTGAAATACCGACACCGTCTAAGAATCCATCCTCTAGGGACGGTCTAGAGTCCTCCGTTGGTTGTTGGAATCTTGGTCTCTTTTGACTACAAGACCGTCTTAGGGTTGGCGGCTGAGTTGGTGGTGGTGCCATTGATGGTACGGTTACTGTGAATTCCTGAAGTTGGTGAGGTGCAACAGGAACTCCGGATGGGGACGATGTTGTCACATCTATCGATTCAACGAAAAGGTTTGGAAACATCTCCCCCCGTGCTCGTTTCTCAGTGGAGGTTCTCGGGTCCCATAGCTGCACCTAACGCACGCACACCCACCCACATATTTATTACATTTTCATTCTCTTTATTTATAAGTTATTTAAAAGTTTCTTACATTACTCACCTCCATCACCCCACCGCAATTGCAGAATTTTTCCTTCAGTTTCCTTACATTCGGGAAGTATGGGAGATGTACCTCCACGACACTCCTTCCCTCCTTGCATACCATTTCATTAAACTACATGTTGTGCATGACTTGTGTTAACCATTTCCTTGAAGGTGAAATTTAACTCGGACGCTTGGCCACGAGAAAATTAAAACGGCTTTCGTCTACGTACTACCATTGCTAGTCATTTTGCGCTTACCATTTTATTACACAAAGTTCCGTATTTAAATACAAAATATCGACGTAGACCAAGAGCCAGTGGCCTGGATCTTACCTCATAAAGTACAAAAGGTCTGACTATTGGAATGAGTTTAGTTTTGATGCTCATTAATAGATTTGGCCGTCTTACGCGTAACAGCTGGGGCATTTGAGGAGGGCGGGGTCATGTTTGACCCTAATGAGGTATGATTTCTTACTTCATGAGGTACATAAATAAAAAAGGTGGCAAATGATAGAGCTGGAAATGGCGATTCCAAATATATGAAATCTGACGTCATCAAAGGGGGCCATCAATAAATCAGACGGGGGTTAAAATGGTCGAATGAGGTATGAATTCTTACCTCATGAGGTACATGTATGAATCCGGTGTTGTTTGATAGATCTGGTCGTGCTAAATAACAGAATATAAAATCTGACTGGAAAATACGCGGCTAAGGTTTAATCTGACGGCCTGATTCTTGCGTCAGACTATGACAACTTCGTGCCTCATAAAGCTAGATTCCCACTCGACCTAAAAAAATCGCCGGAAATCACACAGCTGACGGTAGAAATTTTAACTTACGCCGGCCTCCGGCGGTAGACCGTTCACACTACGACTGAATTTTGAGTTTGAAAGATATATTTTTGGGTCACGTGACAGGTAAGAGTGGTTTCCATAACATTTATTTCGCACTCTGAATTGGTATCTTTGTCCCATTGTCGCTTAGATCGTACAAGAAGGGATATTTGCTAGCCTCCTCGATAAAGTCTTCCTTATTAACGTCTAATCTCTTTTTCCTTCCATTAGTTTCATTTTTATTTCTTGGTGGCATGTTTCCGATAAGCCTTGGTCAAAAAAATGGCGGCTATCAATCGATCTTGCGTATGCGTGCGCTCTTGAAATTTATGTCGTAGTCAGTAGGTTAATTTGATTGCCTGAGACACCGGCGTAACGTCGAACACGACCAAAAAATACAACAAAACTTACTCCCGGCCGAGCGAAAATTCCGTCGGGCTCGGCGTAATGATTTTTCGGTCGAACCCCTTTCTGCCGGGCTTCCGTCGTGTTTTCCGTCGAGTGGGAATCTAGCTTAAATGTAGCAGGGTTTTTTTTGTAAAAGCAGCCCCACTGATATCAAGTATATTAAACTTAACTTGTTTGAGCGAGTTGCCTCTGATTCTAACGAGGTGATGTGGTAAAATATTTGGGACTCTGATAAATGAGATGAACTTAAATCGGCATCGTTTCTAAATAAAGCTATTTCTATTCGGGGGGGTAAGGAGAGTTTTTGAAGCAAACGAAAGTACAAAATTACTATTACGACCTTAAATCTTAGAAAGCGGCCAATAAAAGTACAGCATGATTTTCACTTGGCGTAAATCACGACTTTTCGCCCGACGTCAAGCGACAACCGAATAAAAACATGATTACGCTGGACAGAAATTATGTTGAGTTTGGCGATATTAGCTTTCTATTTTTTTCGGTCGCGTTCAACGTTAACGCTCTGCGCGAGTCAATCAGCAATAAGCTTGAGTCTTAACGTCATTTTCAACCACGCTTGTTCGGAAAAAGACGTCCGCGGTCCGCCATGTTTTTATTTATTTCGTTCCTAATCGTATCGGTTACTAGTACAAATCCCAGAGAATGCCGAAGTTCAATCCTGAAAGTTTTATTGAAGAGGTTAGTAACCATCCATATATTTATGATATTAGACACAGAGATTACAGAAAAGAAAGAAAATAGATGGGCCGCAATTGGTGTAATGTTCAGTTTATCTGGTAAGCCATGGTTTCATTATTTGCGGGAAGCACGCTAAGTGAAAACGCTATAACGCTGGGCGACAACGTGAAAAGCAAATCTGACGTTTGACGTCCAGCTGCAAAGTCGTTTTTTTCGGTCAAGTGAAAACCATGCTACGCCACGCAAGGCGACTGTGAAAGTAAATTTGGTGTGACTGGCTGCTGCTAGAACGGAACTGACTCGAACTAACTGCTGTCGGACCTTTTACCCAGGATTCCTTTGGTTTATTTCGGAAAGGCCTATTAACTCAATGGTGACCTAGTTCCTAACTCTTTAGAAGAAACACCACAAAATGAACCTCATGACTATGACGATAAAACCGTAAATATTGATTATCAGACTGATTCGGATGATGAACCAGATGACGTTTAAAATGTAACATTTTTGTATCTCTCTTTGCATTAAATAATAAGTGAACCTTAGAAGGTTTCATTGAGTTTGAAATAAAATGGGCCTGTGTAGAGCTATATCAGTTGAAGGGGAAAACGTCACAGTTGGGCCTGCCAATAAACGGAGCTGGTTTTCACCCTCCCTCCGTGCGGCCGTGGTAGAACTCTATGCTAAAGTTTGCGCACAATAAGGCACCTGGGCGGGGACTGGCGAAACCCTGCCTCAAAAACTCTCCTTACCCCCCGAATTGAAATAGCTCTATTATTAAATGATGCCGATTTAAAGCAATGGGCGGCTCCGTTGATGCCAGTGAAAGATGCCTTTTCTGCTACACGTTGGCTAAGCTTGGCAAAGGCTAGTTAAACCAAAGGCAGGAACCAATGAGTGCATTAGGTCTCATTGGTTCCTGCCTTTGGCAAGGTGAAATTCGTGTCCAGAAGATTAACCAGCATGCTAGGGGTGATAATGGAGCCGCCTGTTACTTTAAGTTCATCTCTTTATCACAGTCCCAAATATTTTACCACATTACCTCCTTAGAATCAGAGGCAACTCGCTCAAACAAGGTAAGTTTAATATACTTGACATTAGTGGGGCTGCTTTTACAATATAACACTTGCTGCATTTAAGCTAGATTTCCACTCGACGGAAAACACGACGAAAACCAGGAAGTAAGGGGTTCGACCAAAAAATCTTTAGGCCGAGCCCGACGGAATTTCCGCTCGGCCGGGCGTAAGTTGTTTTCTATTTTTCGGTAGTGTTCGGCGTTACGCCGGTGTCTCAGGCAATGATATTATCCCACAGACTGTGTCATAAATTTCAAGAGCGCACGCATACGCTATATAGATTGATAGCCGCCATGTTTTTTTTTGTCGGAAACATTCCACGAAGGAAGAAAAATTTAACTAATGGAAGTAAATAGAGGAAAGATGTTAATAAGGAAGTCTTTATTGAGGAGGTTAGATAATATCTCTTGTACGCTCTAAGCGACAATGGGACGGAGATACCAATTCAGAGTGCGAAATAAATGTTATGGAAACCACTCTTACCTGTCACGTGACCCAAAAATATATCTTCGAAACTCAAAATTCAGTCGTAGTGTGAACGGTCTTTCGCCGGACGACAGCGTAAGCTAAAATTTCTACCGTATGCTGCGTGATTTGCCCCGGTTTTTTTCGGTCGAGTGGGAATCTAGCTTTATGAGGCACGAAGCTTTCATGGCCTGACGCAAGAATCAAGCCGTCAGATTAAACCTTAGCCGCGTATTTTCCAGTCAGATTTTATATTCTGTTACTTAACACGACCAGATCTATCAAACAACACCGGATTCATACATGTACCTCATGAGGTAAGAATTCATACCTCATTCGACCATTTTAACCCCCGTCTGATTTATTGATGGCCCCCTTTGATGACGTCAGATTTCATATATTTGGAATCCCCATTTCCAGCTCTATCATTTGACACCTTTTTTGCTCATGTACCTCATGAGGTAAGAAATCATACCTCATTAGGGCCAAACATGGCCACGCCCCCTCAAATGCCCCAGCTGTGACGCGTAAGACGGCCAGATCTATTAATGACCATCAAAACTAAACACATTCCAATAGTCAGACCTTTTGTACTTTATGAGGTAAGATCCAGGCCACTGGCTCTTGGTCTAACGGCTTGTATAATGTGGTAAGAAATTATTAAGGATTAAATTAAATAAAAACTTTACGAAGGATGTTAAGTTTTATAAGTGTATTCAAAGTTCTTCAACTTTCGTTGTATTTATTGTATTATTTTTGTCATATTTATAACAAAATTAACAGGTGTTAATTGAAAGAATGAAGTTTTCCGAGCGTTGAATTTCTGTTTTGTTATTTTTCTTAATTCCCATCTTCTATAGTAACACGCTAACACATATGGGGCATCGTCGTCTTCTACGTCAATGTCTTCGCAAAGGCCATTCGCCATACACATGTTATGTAAAACAACACATGCAATAATGATATGTACCGCTAATTTCGGATTGTAATGGAGAGCCCTAGCTTTCAGCAAACACCGAAAGCGTTGCTATAGACATCCATTACACCTTTCAATGGTACATCTAGCCTTAAAAAAGCTGACATAAACCAAAATTCCGGAGTACCCTCTTCGGGCCCTATTATGGGGACCACTTAATGGATAGCCACTATCTTCTACAAAAAAAAAAGAAAAATGAAAAAACAATTATTAAAAGATTGGGCTTTGTGACTTTAAACTATCCCAACTCGAAATTGAAAAAAAAAGAACAGACACCTTCCCATATAAAATAAAATTGGTTTAAATAATTTGGTCAATAAAATCCGGTTGCAATGAATATATTGTTGGCACGTACTACCTCCCTTTTATTACTAGTAATTTTGTGGAGGGTCAGTTGTTAGTCATGCGCGAGATAAGCAATATAGCTTAATAATTACCAATTATCCAAGAATAATATTATGACCGTTCCAAATGTCTTGAAACATTTTTGTTGCAAGATATTTTGACGAGGAAATTAATCGCGTCCGTGATTCGTTCATGGGACTAGTGGAAGTCCCTAAAGCAGACGCACAAACGATATTTAAAAAATTTCTGGAACTTTTAGAGCGTTAGGGCTTCCACTAGAAAACCATAGATATACTATAGATAGACTATGAAGGGTCTAGATCCACTTCGCTGGCTTAGGCTTAACGAAAAAAACGCGGAAGGGACAGCTAGCAGACAGCCGCTATTTTCTGAGGGTAGCCGTATAAAACGCCATCTATCGGAGACAAATTGAAGTGGTAACAAATAAATCGCGCGAGATTCAAATTAGGCTTAAAAAATATTTTTACGAGTGGCTAAAAGTGCGCTTCTTTTTAGGGTAAAAAGATACAAAAATAGCAATATTGTTTTAAATGTGGCAATTAATAAGCCAATTAGCATTAATTTGGAAAAGGTAGCGAGATTTAGGGGAAAAACTTCCAATTTAGTAATATTTTGGAAAGGGGTTTATTCAGTTGATAAAGGTTGATAATTACAATATCTAGCGCACATTTAACCGCTAATAAATATTTTCAAACATGGAACGTACATAATTTACTTGGAATAAATGTTTTTACTAATGAAACTTTCTTTGATTTTTGGTTTAACATTAAAGAGTCATGGAAGTATTTCCCCAATGCATTGTTTTTAAATCTAAGAAGGGTTATAAACTGTGCTTTCAAACACTGTCGAAACGATTTAGCTACCTCAAACAAACTCTCATTTCAGAGGTATATGATTAATTTTCTCCCGTATTATGTATGGTTTAAAATGTAGCTTTCCGTTTTCTAAGCCTGATTTACTGCAGGCCATAAACCTTGATAATTGGGCAGCGTCTAAGACTGATTGTTTGTTGTCAGCTTTTCTTAGAAAGAGAATTACAAAAATGCAAACGGTGTATTAATAACAAGAGTTCCAAGGAAACCCTTACAATTTTGTCGCGCTTTCTAATGTATTTTAGCAATGTATAATGAACTCCATATTGATATAATAGCAAAGGATAATTATTACAAAAACTATATTTAGGCACTGTATAATTAATGCCTTACTTATATACAGTAACATTGCTAATTAATATTGAAATCGTATAAAGAATATCTCCCCAACAAAAGCCGAGATACAACAAACCCCAAAAAATCCTTATTTCTCAGCCTGTTACGGCTACAATGACAGGGAGCCGAACATAAAGAGGTCACACAAAAGACACGTGTCCTTGGAATGACCCATATTAGTTTACAACACGTTTCCGCACAATTTAAATGAGTTCATAATGTTTAGCAGACGGCATAATGAATTTTAAACTTTTCAGGACGGTCTGAGAATAGGACTAGGCAATATCCCCGTCGGCGTTACAGCGTCACTTTCGGCGAAAATGAGCCAAATAACGATGAAACCGAATTAAAAAATTAAACACCGTTAGCGGAATGCAGTGAGCAACAAAAAATGTCGAGTCCGCACGTTTAATTACCGAAATTCAAAGAATAACAGCGAAAACATGAGAGTGGAGGTATTTTTAGTAAGGTCTCAAACACAGTTATAGAAAAGCCCCGTCATGAGTCCCGAGGAACAAACAATACGAGCTTTTCCAAGACCTATGGCAAAACGCTGCCAGTAGGTAAAACCAAAAGACGGCGATAACACGAAAAATAGTTTAAATCACTGAAAATTAAGTTTGATTACCGTTAACGGAAGGCTTTAGAAGTCGTTATGTGCAAAAATCAAACGAAGCCAACTCGATCACGCGCTCAGCAAAAAAAAAAAATCCTTATTTCTCAGCCTGTTACGGCTACAATGCGGCTCTGGAGCAATGAGATAGATCTCTATGAGATAGATAGAGTTACAATTCAAATACTCGCGTATGCGTATTTTATTTAACACGTTTAAAAACTATCTTGACAGCTTGTTACACAGATTATAGCAGCAGACGTTAATAAAAAAAGTTCTTAGGGTGGCGCCACCCGTATTTGATAAAGATTCATGCTCGATAAAAGGTGTATTGCGAAACGTCGATCTCGAGATCTCACGTTGTGACTCTAGGTTTCATATATATATTCTATCTCATTGCTCTGGAGTAGTTTAAAGAGAGCGAAGGCGAGACGACGACGAAGGCGGAGCTGACGACGAAGGCGGAGCTAATCTTCCGTTTTTATGTCTTTTATGTCTCCGTAATATTTTTTCTCCATCATAGATGGCGACAAAATTAAAAACGATGATCTCTATTTAAAACATTAATGCAATCAAGAGTTTTAAAATAATTATTTTATTTGCACGAAGTTGAAAAAGAAGTTCCAGGTGACCATCTGACTTTGAATTCTTCACGCCTCACGCGTAGTTTTTAGCATAGAGTAATCATTACACTCGAACAGAATTTCTCTGGTTATAGCCCATATTCTTGATTAATTACCCTAGTTAACCTAGAGAAAAAAATTAAAATTGAGAAATACGGTTCCGAAGTAGAGACTCGATAGTTCAAAGAGGAAGAAGTTGTCAAGTAGCGCATAAACTTCAGAAATATTATGTTAAAAAAAGACAGGCCTACGTTAATTGATGTTGATAAACCCGTTAAGAATATGAACAAACCCGCTGATGTCCAAGTTCCGGATGAAAGGTCGTTTCACAAAGAGCATCTTGTCAATATCAACGATGTTGAAGTAGGTATTGAACATCATGCAACCACTTTAATTAAAAACCTATTAACTTGTACTGACTTTAAAAATTGGCGAAGGATAAGAATCTTTAATTGAAGGGCCAAGCCATCAGGCATAAACTGTCAAAGCTAATTTTATTTCAAGGGCAGAAAATAGTTTACCATTACCCAGTAAAGATAAAGAATTAGCCTTGGCAAAAAACAATATTTTTATTTAAAGATTCATTTACCTTACGTTTACGTTACGAGTACAGATTATTACCATTTAATATTTAAGATTTCTTTTTACTTATTCCTGGCGAATAATAATAGAGAAATAATCTATGTCTAAAGCAGTTAAATAAAGAGAAATTATTTAATAAAACAGAGCACGACTCCTATGACTTTAATACCTAATTTAGTTTCTAAAGCTACCGATAGATGTCGCTTTATACGGCTACCCCCAGAAAATAGCGGTTGTCTGCTCGTTGCCCCTTCCGCGTCGACCTCCCATTGAATTGCGTATCTACCCTTTTAAAATATCTATGTAAAAAACTTGATCGGATTTGCTGCAGATAATGCATCTGTAATGATGGGGAACATAAGTGGCGTTCAAGCTCATTTAAAAGTGCGTTGTCCTAATTTATACGTCATGGGTTGCGTCTGCCATTCATTCAATCTGTTTGCTTCGTCAGCCTGCAAGACATTGCCGCGTACAATCGAAGATCTCCCTAGAGACATTTATTCGTATTTTAGCCATAGCGCAAAAAGAGTTTCCGAATTCAAAGAATTCCAGGAATTCGTAAAAATATAGCCCCAGAAAATACTTCGACCATGTCAAACAAGATGGCTGTCTTTGGAAACGGTTGTAAAAAGAATCCTAGAACAATGGGATGCCATGATTATAAAAGATTTAATATTTGAAAATAATTCTTATCTTAGTTTTTTTCACCAAAATAGCTTTAGTAAAAATATTTCATTATGAAATATCTGCATCGTTTTAAAAACATTACGCATGTGCATTTTACTTTCAATTAAAAAATATACAGTTTGGTTTGGTCATTCGGCTCTACAAGGAGAATAAAACGTACTAAAATCGTTGATAGCTGATAAAATAAATGTAGTATTGAAACCTGACAAAACGTGTTCGTTAATTATAAGATGTGCTTCGGATGTATGGGGTGTGTTCAACTTCTGTACCATCGTCCAAGACTTTAGTATAACGTGCTCGAATCAATTTATTCCACTATATACCCTTTCTCTTAAACATGTGATCGCTCAAATACTTAATTAAACTGAGGATTAGAGGGGTAATAAAGAGTTTGAAGTAGGTGTGAATATCTGGCGGGTAATATCTAGCGCTAAGAACGGCATCATCCAGAGCTAACATCTCCTCGGCATTGTTAGTGAAGGAATTATCAGAGGCGGGCTCTTCAGAAGAGGTTGCCATCGGATAATCCTCTGAAAAGGAATCGTCAGGTTGGGTAGAGACGGAAGACCTTTGAGGTGATGGTAACGGATTTCGACTGTGTATCTGGGAATGACGGTTAAGATGAGCTTCGCGCGCGAAACTTCTTCCGCACCTAACACAGGAATATTTAGTATCGCCATGCTGTTCGCGGATGTGTATTTCCAACATATATTTTATCTCAAATTTCCGATCACAAACGTCATGCTGCTTGCATCCGTGTTTTAACAGCACGTTTTCACTCTTATACCGCTTATCACAAGTGTTACACAGAAACATTTATCCCAGTTTTATGAAATACTAATACGTTTATGGAGGGTGTAATAATGAGGAATATTTCGGTAGTTTATATAGCGACTTCACCTCGAACGACATTGAGACTATAGAAATCTCGCACTGGCTATTTGGGGTGTTAAAATGTATGCTTAATCAAAAAATTAAATGGCAGAGTGAACTTACTCCTCGAACTGCTTTGAGACTTATGAGATTTCATTCTGTCTTATCTTTAAAGATAAAAGTGTGTTTAGATAAATGAAAAGGGAGAGTCTACGTCTATTAACTTTTTTTATTGTTTAGTATATAAATGAAAAGAAAGAGTGAAAAAAAATTAATCCTGTTCAGGATCTGCCAATATCTGGGTCATTATCTCATTGATTTGTTTTTATAACTTGTCCGTCTCGATGATGGGCTTCACTCTCCTTTTCTTTTTAGATCTCTTTGAACCTGTAGACTGAGGTCTTTTCCTATGGCTGGCGGAACCTAATTCAGGGACAATCGACGGTTCGGTTATTGTCTCGACACCCCGGATTTCATGTGTAGCCTGTAGGGGGGGGACGGCAGAGACAGCACGGCATATGGGATGGGTTGGAAGGATGGTAGATCTAACGTCAAAATGGTAGGTTGAGTGACCACTGCTAATGGAAGGTCAACTTCAAACCCTAAGAAAATTAGGATTTCCACCATTTCCGTCTCGCCGTCCACCGGCAACGGGATTTTCTCCACCTTAAGAAAAAAAAAATAAATAGAAACAGAAATAAAATATAGTAGTTTCGGATAAATTAACTTACTCCCGACTCTTTTTCAGTCTCTTTTGCCTGATGTTTTCTAAATTAGCGTGGTAAGGAAGATCAACTCTTATCCACCATGCTGGTTCGTCGAGAAAAATTCCATTATGCCATGATTGGCGATATTTTCGAACAATCGTCGCAAATATTTTAAATGTTAATACTAAATTCGGGGCTATTATCCCTAAAGTCGCGGTATAGATGATTCTACAGATGGTGGGCTTGCTAGACTTCATGGTCTTATTCCGTATTTACTTCCGGACAGGTCAAGTTAGAAAAATTACTTTCCATAAATCTGAAGCGCTATTTATACTACTTCTATCCACTTAATGAAGCAAAACAAGTATGAATTAAATTTTTATTTCAAGTGAAATGTACATATTTTTTTCAACCATAAATTTAATCGGAAAGCTTTAAAAAGACAACAATAGTGTGTATTTCTATGGTAAAAACAGTTCGATGGTAGGGGTTTCGTTTGAAAGACTGCTTAATTTGGGGGAACCCAGAGTCTCGACATTTCCCACGGTGTCACCGATAGATTTCGAAATAAAGAGGTCAAGTTAGAAAGATACTTTCCATAACGCTCTGGTTTAAAACCACTTTCTGGTTTTCGAATCCCGATATTTTGGTTTAAATCTTAATTAGTTGACCATTTACAACGGTATCTCCTGGAAACTATAGAATTACGTACTTACCGGCAGAAATCAATATATCATGTTCATCCATTTCTCTGCGTTTACAAGTTTCGCATGCCAACATTGTTAAGGCTCGTTTACATGTGCGCGAGAAATGGAAAAAGTCGAAGCGTAAAGCTGAGAGATGAGGCGTGTTGGGGTTTGCGTTCCCTTAGCGTACCGTTTACAAACAAGCGAGAATTTTTTAAGTCGCGCTTGTTGCTCATAGATGAAGCGGGTTCTCCGAATAAGCTCCGATCTGCCGTGGTAGATTTGTCAGCTCATGTTTGCTTGTCGCAAAGAGTCACGTGATTTTCCAAGCCAATAATAGCCAAGGACCGAATATCGTTTGATATTTTTGCGTTTGTTTATCTCGCGAAATAGGCCTAGGCACCACCATAGAGAATGTCTTTAAAAGAAAGAAAAGAACAAGATAAAATTTTTGAAATACGTGTAATCATTTGCCTCATCCTTTTAAGCTTGACAATTAAAACAACATTATTCTCAAGCCCAAGTAGAGAAAATATATATAAATAAGGTTAATCCAAAAGGAGAAAATAGCCTTCTTTGTTTCTATATCTCCATATAGGATGTACCCACCAACGACGTTCCATTCTATTATAAATATCGAATGTTTTTCAAAACCAATAGTTTCTTTTTAACCAGAAGCAAACTAACGACAGTCGACGCCATTTTAGTTGTTTACTTCCGACTGAAAGGCAACTCTGCAATCTAGGCTCATGCTACCGCCCAGCTCGTATGTAAACGAAGGAGCGGGTGGAGCAGCGGGAACAAACGCTTTTGGCAGACGCGATTTTTTAGGCGCGAGAAAAAGATTCGACTTTCAACTTCTACTCTCCGCTTTAAGCTTAATTCTCGCGCACATGTAAACGAGCCTTTAGTCTCATCCTTTCGACTAGAAGTTTCCAATCAATTTTAGCGAGGTTTGGCAATGGAGGAGTGAAGATGCAGCTTTGGATAATGTTTCCGGAATTGTTTTCAAGGTGACAACTGGGGCATTTGGTAACGTTTTGCGACTTTGTCCATAATAGTTCTTGAAGAGCGTTAGAGTCAAAAGTTTTCATTTATTCGCTTAGTTTTTGGCAAGAGAACCCATAAGAATTCACTAGCATCTTATTGTTGGTTGTGGGTAAAAGGCAGACCAACAGCCGTTCGCAAATTGATACCACCGTCGCAGGAACTCGTATTTGAATTTTCTACATGCTCAATAGTGTGACGAAGGCAAGTCAAAATAGGGTTATCGCTCAATGATCCTTTATACCCTTTAATTATGTTTCTTAATTCCGGAATCATTGGCTGCGTTCAGTAACACTCATCAGGAAAAACATCGATGTTTGGAAAAATGAAATCGGTGTTCTTTTGACGTCATGATGACGTTGCAGTTGTTGAACGGCACAATTTTGTGTAATCGATGCTTTTCTTAATGGCGACGATATTATGATAACGTTACGGTAGAGGCTTAAATAATAAATCCGAACTATTTACAAAGATATTGTACTTCGATTTATCAATTAAATCAAAACTCTGTCATAATCCTTTTTTACCGAAATAATATATTGCTTTTTAGTATTATTATATATAAGGATAATATTTGTCAATTCTTTATTATTTAAAATTCCAGGAGATTCGGATGTAGTTCCCTCCAATTTTTTTTGTCGCGCCGCAAAATGACGAAATTTACGTCATGAATCCGATGCTCATCAAAAAAACCTACTCTCACAGCTGATTTTTCTGATGGGCAGCTTATGAGCATCATGACGTCACGCCCAAAGACGCGAAAAACCGTTCAGTAAGACATCGATGTCATCTTTTAGTCATCGATGTTTTTGATGCCGGTTACTGAACGCAGCCATTAATAGCAATTGTAAAACGCTATTTCGTAGCACGTTACTCCATCTCCATTCTCAAATTCCTTTTAAGGGAAAAATGTCTATACTCTGAAGACCAACTCTGATCTTTTTTGTGGTTTTTCTTTTGCCGTTTCACCAGATCGCTCTCCTTCACCTTCTAAAACACTCTTCGACGCCGGCCTTTTTCTACCTCTCTTTACTTCCGACTCCGCTATTTTTATAAGTGGCAGATCAGGTCTGTGTTTTTGACGCAGCCTTTTATACTCCACGATGGCCCGTCCATCTGCCATTATTTTATTCGGGCCTAATTTCACCATTCCCCCCTAATAGACACAAGTCACTCAATGGTGAGAACAGAAATTAAAGTTTATTTCATTAAACATTTGAAAGACCATTAGAGTCGGGATTACTATATTGTTTACTATTATTCTAGAAAATTAATAATTCGTTTAAATCATGATTAGTTAAGTTTTATTAACATTAAATTTCTTAGAATAGGCAAAAAATCGCCCCTCGCCATGTAAAATACAGATTTTTTTCAAATCGCCGCCGTAAAGATCCCATTTTATTATTGGTTGAAAAAATATCTCACACTCGGCGGGTGTCTAAGGGTTAGTTTAATAATTGTAACAACCTTAAAACAAGAAAAGTCAAAATTTTAGAAATCTCAAACTTTTATCGCTTTAATATTTATTATACGAAAGTCTCCGTATAACACATCAATTACTATACTAATTTTCTTTAAAACTAATCATTACGTTTATCCTAACAATTGTGCTATGATAAACGCTCGTTCACAAATCACGATTAAAAAGCCATTTTTAACCTCTTGAATGCTTTTCTAAAACATTTGCTCCCTTAGGCACCCCCAAAAGGTTTTTTTCCCATTTTAATTCGCTAATTAAGATCAAATGAATTTTTAAACGATATTTAAAAATTTTTTAACCATCAGGAAAAATAAAACAAGTTGGGAAAACCAAAATATTACCTCTCCGTGTCGAGAAGATTATATAAACTTAAGTATCCAATGAAAACGTCGACTTTTTGCCCTCATCCTTTCCCGCGCTTTGCGCTTCCGCATTTCATCCTCTCTCAACATTATCTTCCTCCATTTTACATACAAAAATCAAATACTCACAAAAAGAAGCGGCAAAAACCTTCTGGCTCTTTACAACCACTTAATTTGACTTAATATCCAACTTCAAAACACAAATATTTTCTGGTAGATAAATTAACAACCTACAAGCAAAGAAAAATTCTCAAGAATGGCTCCCGCAAATTTAATAGGTCTTGTTTTATATTCTTATTAAGAATAAAACAAGAGGATAAAAAAGGTCTGTCCTCTCGTAATTTTTTAAGCTTTTATCATGATTACTCTATACAACAGTAACAAGGAGTATAAACCCATTAGTGGAAGCAGTATTTTTTTTCCAAACAATCTCACTTATGTTTATCCTCTCTAGACTTCGCTAAAAACGTATTACTCCTACATAAAATATTAATAGACAGGCAAGGATTCATACCATTAAAGAAGGAGCGCAATATTATCCATATTTTCATTTCATATACAGAGAAAAGAAATTATGTTTCTGAGAGGAGCTTCCCATTTTAGTTGTTGTTTTGAAAAGTATATCGAAATGCACGGGCCTTGATAGATATAGGAGGAAATGAATGAAATATATCACAATGCACGGGCCTTGATAGATATAGAAGGCAATGAAGGAAATATATCGCATGCACGGGCCTTGTTAGATATAGGAGGCGATGATAATCTCTCTCTTTGCACGAGAGGTTTGTCTTTAATAAATATAATTATTTTTAATTATTTAAATCTTCAATAATTAACATTAATAATAGTTAAATCGTTTAAAATAAAGTTATACCTATTATCATCTCAAACTTTGCTAATATTGACGTTTAAAGTGAAGGGTACCCCTCTTGCCCGCTTTCTTCAAATTTTGGGGTATATATACGATCCGTTTCCATTATAATAGTAAGGAAAAAGCGCAATTGCGAAAACCTTTGGTGGCGATCCCACCTTAGGGAGGCTAGACGTTTCTCGTAACCCTAGCTGATCGCCGCGTATATCCTAAAACCAAACGATGATAATGGAGAAGAAGCCAATGATACAGATTGGTGTCTATGTGGAATAGACGAAAGACCAGTGGATGGTTGTGTTAGAAGCCAGTGTAAGTGCAGACTGGTGTCAATGTGGGATTGACAAAGAACAGAAGATGGTGGTGATTAGAAGCCAGTAAGAACAGACTGGTGTACGTGTGGGATGGACAAAGATCAGAAGATGGTGGTGTGAGAAGATGGTGGAGGAGCCATTTCCGTGACTGTGAAAGCAGTTCGGAAATGGCGAACACGTTTGCTCCGATACGCTAACTGCGAACGCGGTCACGTGGGTGTAACAACGGACAGACAGACAGACACACAGACACGGCCGTTACAGAACCTCTCATGGACTACGTCACACGGAGAGGTAAAAAGGTCTGTCCTCTCGTAATTTTTTAAGCTTTTATCATGATTACTCTATACAACAGTAACAAGGAGTGGAAGCAGTATTTTTTTTCCGAAACAATCTCGCTTATGTTTATCCTCTCTAGACTTCGCTAAAAACGTATTACTCCTACGTAAAATATTAATAGACAGGCAAGGATTCATACTATTAAAGAAGGAGCGCAATATTATCCATATTTTCATTTCTTTTACAGAGAAAAGAAATTATTATGTTTCTGAGAGGAGCTTCCAATTTTTGTTGTTGTTTTGAAAAATATATCGCAATGCACGGGCCTTGATAGATATAGGAGGCAATGAATGAAATATATCACAATTAAGCATGGGCGAATACCAGTTTATGACTGTCGAGACGAATATCGAATAGTGAAAAATTTTCTTATCAAATACCGAGACGAATAGTTGTTTGGGAACCGAATATCTAATAATTAGGCTTAACTTAAAATTGCCCTTATCGAATAGTTATCGAATAGTCCTAGAAATAGAAGGATTAATTAAAATCAATTTAAATTATATTTAGAATTTAGATGCGCTATAGAGTAGTAGCACTTCAGGCCTATTTTCCCATAGAAACTTATACATTAAAAAGTGTAACTGCCATTACTTTTTTAAAACATTTTTAGGGTTAATATTTTTGTTTTCTCGAATAGTTAATGGAATATTTAACGAATAGCAGGCCCGAATAGTAAAATTCACTATTCGATATTCGTTCGAATACCCGAAATGGGGCTTATCGAATATCGAGACGGTTATTCGTCTCGATATTCGATCGAGTTATTCGTGTTACTCGAGTATTCGCCCATGCTTAATCACAATGCACGCGCCTTGATAGATATAGGAGGCAATGAATGAAATATATCACAATGCACGGGCCTTGATAGATATAGGAGGCAATGAAGGAAATATATCGCATGCACGGGCCTTGGTAGATATAGGAGGCAATGATAATCTCTCTCTTTGCACGAGAGGTTTATCTTTAATATTTAAATAAATATAATTATTTTTAATTATTTTAATCTTCAATAATTAACATTAATAATAGTTAAATCGTTTAAAATAAAGTTATACCTATTATCATCTCAAACTTTGCTAGTATTGACGTTTAAAGTGAAGGGTACCCCTCTTGCCCGCTTTCTTCAAATTTTGGGGTATAATATATACGATTCGTTTCCATTATAATAGTAAGGAAAAAGCGCAATTGCGAAAACCTTTGGTGGCGATCCCACCTTAGGGAGGCTAGACGTTTCTCGTAACCCTAGCTGATCGCCGCGTATATCCTAAAACCAAACGATGATAATGAAGTAGAAGCCAATGATACAGATTAGTGTCTATGTGGAATAGACGGAAGACCAGTAGATGGTGGTGTTCGAAGCGAATGATACAGATTGGTGTCTATGTGGAATAGACGGAAGACCAGTGGATGGTGGTGTTAGTAGCCAGTGTAAGTGCAGACTGGTGTCAATGTGGGATTGACAAAGAACAGAAGATGGTGGTGATTAGAAGCCAGTAAGAACAGACTGGTGTCCAAGTGGAATGGACAAAGACCAGAAGATGGTGGTGGGAGAACTCAAGTAGAGGAGTCATTTCCGTGACTGTGAAAGCAGTTCGGAAATGGCGAACACGTTTGCATCGATACGCAAACTGCGAACGCGATCACGTGGGTGTAACAACAGACAGACAGACAGACAGACAGACAGACACACACACAGACAGACAGACAGACACACACACAGACAGACAGACACACACACAGACAGACACGGCCGTTACAGAACCTCTCCTGGACTACGTCACACGGAGAGGTAAAAACCGCCATTTTCAACTTTAATCGCTTTAATTTTAATCAATAAAGCGTTGAACGCACTTAGATCTCCTTGAATAATACGGCATAAAAATTGGTTGTTAAAATCGTTGCCTGGCAACGTTAAAGGGTATGCGCAGCTTTATTTGAAAAACCTTTCATTCATTTAAAAAAAGATAGAGTCTCTTTCAAAGAATTGATAAATATCAAAATTTTAACTCTCCGATTAGTAGTTATTTCGTAATATGTATTTAAATATGTAGAGTTCCTACCCCCATTTTTTAAAATAGGCCGCCATCTAACAATGTGTATGACGTCAGCAACAGGCATTTCACTAGGGGGTATTTGGATCGGGACTCGGGGGAAAAATAAATCTTCAGTTGGGAGTCCCGGAGTCCCCACCACTACTATCGTATAATGAAGCGTCGTATGCATTGATTCTTATAAAAACTTAACGGTTTCCTTTTGAAGACCTACATAGTAAATTTTGCGGAAAGTTTGTTAATTAACCTCCGCCTGTAATGTCTTCAAGTTCGAGTAGTGAGTCGGATAATCCTGTCGATGTTTTGTCGGATTTTTCGATTACCTTAAGTGGTTCGTCTGAGTCTGACGGGGAGGGTGCCGTTGTTAGGCGTAGGATACACGGAAATCTAGGTGCTCAACCCTATCAGTTTGAACCTGAGGCGCGAGTTAACCAGCCACCAGATGAAATTGCCCAGGAGCCAGAGATAGAAGGGCATGAACGACTAAACAACAATAACTGGTAATCATTTAAGTTAATAAAGACTATCATATTGTAAACAACGTTTGATAATGAACTTTGTTTCTAAAAACAAGGTGTACTTGTGGGTTCTGTGTTCCGATGAGCTCGGTGGAAGAGAGTACGTGTTGCCAGGAGGTAAGAAAAGTGTGGGACAAAATCCAAGCAGAACACACTTGCATTACGCAGCACCCAGGCACGGAGTATGTCTATCTCAATATTTATAGCTTAGAGGCGGGCGTTTATGAGTATTGTGATAACAACTTTGTTATGCCCAATGATGCTACAATTCACAGGTATACCAGCTACACCCATTTTTTTATATGTGCCCTAAGATATTAGCATTTGACCGGTTAAATATTCATTTAAGAACCTACCGCTACATTGCCTACCGCAAGTTCACTAGATGGATATACAAGCGTTTGAGACGGGGCCAAAGACTCCCAATTCCTAGCTGCGTTTTGACGAAGATAAGAAACGCATTTCCATCCGAAGAATTTGCTGGATTTCATTACCCACGCATTAACGATTAAATTGGGTTAAAAAACGGCCCTTTTAAGGGCCATTAGACAGTAAAATATTGTAAAAATTTAGAGTTGGGATTTTTTTAATAACTGAATCATAACGCATGATGACTTAAAGTCGGATACCCTGTAATGAGGAGGCTATTTAAAAAATTGGTGACTCTCTATTTTGAAGGTATTTACTGTTTTGTGACACTTGAAGTTCCGATATAATCTCTTAAATAGTATAACATCGTGAACATGGGCGGAGTATGTTGCCTCCCCATGGCAAGTGTTGGAAACTTGTTTTGCAAGGCCAAAACATACACGTTTTATTACAATTCAATAATTATTACTAATTATATTAACTGATTTTTTTTTAATTATATAGGTACAGTTAACCATGGATTATGGAGACTAATATCGAACATCTACTGAATAGGGTCTTCTCAAACGTGGAGGATTCATACCATTTACACGAGGAGGCAAGGCTATATGTAGGGCAAAATAGTCTACACTTTTGCCCTACATATAGCCTCCTCTTGTAAATGGTATGAATCATCCACGTGTGAAAAGACCCTATACCTGGAAATATAACTTAATTTCTAGTACTTTACGATGGCGATGGCAACAAATAATAAAACACAAGTTTTAGTAATCAAATTATCTTTATTATTTTTAATTACGGAATGTGATGTTGAAACTCCCACTTCTAGTAATTAGCTTCATTCGCCTTGATTCTCTTCAACTATAAAACGTTTTTTTTGCTTGTACGATTCAATAGCCACGGATTTTTCAGGGTGAACATATTGAGCACTTAATGGTCGGGGAATCGGTACGGGATCTACTTCTCCATCATATAAATCTTTTGCATCCTTCATACTCAATTCCGCTCTTTCCATTACCATTGTGAATAAGTTGTTTACATAATCTAGATTTGAAAATAAACCAAAAATTAATAACGTAATTTACTTGAAACATTTTATATAATTACCGTAAGTAGATGGTTCCTTGATAGGTCTTACACTATACTCCCCTTGTTTTGCTTTGGGAAAAGAAACGCTGAAACGCAAAGTGCCATCTGCTTTACGAGCCTGAGCTTTGTTAGAATTTTCATTAAAATGTAAGACTGACAGGAACAATCTGGAAAACCAAATTATGGTTGTCTTATATGGGAAAACTAAACAAATATAAGTTTACCTAGCTTCCATAATTTTGTAGGGGTAATAAACACTCTTGCTTGCGAAGTGTAACACTACAGCGTGATACGCTTCAACATTTGATGTTTGGACAGTGGGTGATAATTGACCTATGTCATGGCTTGCGAGCTTGACAATATAAGCTAGTCTATTGTATGGCTCGGATACTGCAATTATTATTGTTTAAAATTTATCGAGAGAAATTGCCAGTAGTCGCACACCCCTAACTAATTATATGTTTTTTGTCATCTTACATTCCACTAGCCATTCTTTTAGTGTGGGTATTTCTTCGTGAGCACACTCTGGAAACAACCCACCGTGACCAGTATGTTGATTCGTGACATGACGAAGAATAGAAAGCCATTTGGTCTTCGCTAACTCCGCGTTTCCGTAGCTTGATATTGCACACCAATAAAAATGGTTTACAATGCTACGCTTCCACTGCAAAAGAACTTCGCAGTTTTTTTTCTTTCCTGCAGCGTCAATTTTAGTTTTAACCCCTAGATGAATATAATTTATAATTATATTAATTGAAAATTAACTCTACTTCTATGAGTTTGAGGGATTTACCTTTTGCAAGATGCCAGCAATCAAAAAAATGTTTTACAGTGGGATGCTCTTCTCTCATGTGCTTCCGAATACTTTTATGTCTGTCGGTTACGAGACTTCCAACTGTTATACCACTGACTGCCAAATATCTTAAACCTCTACGTAATCCTTCCAATTCCATTGCCTGGCTGCTCTTAACTTCAGTAGACTAATAAAAGAATATTACCGAATGCTTGCCTAACTACCAATAATTTAAAAGTCCATATAAAGTCTTTCATCCGGAACTTTACCTGGACCAGCTGTAGATGTATGACTTTTTTAGTGGTGCTCTCCAAAAAACAATAACTGCCATATAAAGCTGAATAACCTGGTGAATCGCACCTACCATCTCCACCAATATCAATTGTTTTGCCCTCAAATGACGTTAATAGCTCGTCTTCTTGTCTTATCCATGCCTACGACAATGGCACTAATAAATTTGAAATAATAGTCACCCACACACCAAAATCAACTTACTTCTCTAATAGTAGGAATCAGATACGCATTTAGTATGTTGCAATAAGCTCTTTTCTCAATCATAGCTATACCAATGGATTTGAACATTCTCAAAACTTTGGTAGGATTTAATCCAGCAAAAAGGATGGCTCCCGCAGTCAAGAGATTACCCAAAGGTTTTTTCATGATTTTTGGTTGACTTTCCCAAATAAAAGTATGATTGTTCTCGCAAACAGCTTTAACAGTGAGCAGTGATCCAAAAATTGATAGAGTTTGAGTGCATGGTGCCAAACACGAAAAACAAAATTTGAACAATACTAATAACGCTGACTGAAAAACTAAGAATTTCGGTTCTAACACAGGATCATCAGTATTATGATCCAAATGATCCGAATACCTATGGTAATTATGAAGATTTTTTCTATACTTTATAAAGGGTATTTCACGTATTACAAATACATACCGAATGAAACTAGTATCTCCGAAGCCAAGACTTGAAGGAGTAAAGCTAGTATCAAGTGGGTCAGGCTCGATACTTTCATCAACACTGTCATGAATATCTGATTCTTTATCTTCTATCAAAGTTGTACTATTATTCATAAAATCCGTTTGGGTTCCGGTACTGTTCAACCTGTTTTCTTTTGTCGTTTGGCATGCTAAATTAAAGTTGTCTCAAATTAAACTTTTAAATAAAATCTAACTACAAATATTACAATACCTTTATGCCGTATGTTGGGAAAAGCTTGAATACCAACACTTTTGCCAATATTATAAACTTGGATGTATTTGTCTCGAGTTTCAGAATGTTTCCGCAACAATTTTTCGTGCTGGGGTTTGTAACTAAGTTCTTTCAGTGATTCAACCATAATGTCACAATCTATACCGGTTTCAACATGTGTATCCACAGTTTTTTTTCTAAATTTATCGGACCGCTAGTTGATGGTGCCACGTTTGTTTCTGAATATAATTTTTTAAGACCAAAAGCGCGACTTCGGTATGGCATAGGGCTTGTTGCGCTGGTTTTTTTAAAGGGCAATGGTCTCTCAAGTAATTCTGCACTGCCACTGCAGCCTGGAGAAGGTTCAACATGTTTCTCTATGAAACAATCGGAAGGAAAAATAGTTGGGATAGCCGAGGTAATTAAACGGGCCCTTTTTTTCTTTCCCAAGGTTTTTACAACGTCAGGATTATATTCAAAACAGTCATTTGTAAAGTGAGCTGAACATACGAGTGATCTAGCTTTGGGTTGCCAATTTGGTCTATCAATATTTTCTAACCATTTTTCTGCTACAGTAGGATCTTTAGGAAACATATGAAACGAAATATCCTCCTTACTTAAGTTGCTGTTTTTACATTGTGGAACTATGCAAGTCGTATGCTGTTTAGACATATTTGATATGTATTTTAGGGACCGTCCATAAACTACGTCACAGTCTTATGGGGGAGAGGGGGTTTCTAAATTTGTGACGGTCCGTGACAAGGGGGAGGGAGGGGTTCTTCAATGCGTGACGTCACATTTAGCATTGATTTTGTTACGAAGTCAGTAAGAGGCCGATTGGCTCTCTTATGTTATAGAAGAGGGAAAGACAACATTCCATAGTCCACCGTTACAATAATTTACCAAAATTGTTATTCCATCATCGCTTAGATAGTAGAAAATTTAAGCAATTTTCTACTATTTACACCTTTGTATAGCGCATTTAAAATAAACAGCGTAAACTCTCTTATGTCTCTGTTTATTCGCTCCTATTATTTTTGAGGATGAATCAAATCCCCCTGCCGATTGAAATGGTTTCGATTCTTTGGGAAATTTTCGAAATCTCAAGCTCGATTAGTCTGAATTCGGTGACAGTGTCGAAACCTAAAAAGTGTGCCCCTTTAACTAAGCTTTATGGAACTTTTTTTAAGCTTATAAAAAGCACATCCAGACATTAAAATTCTAAAGGTCAATCAGAGGGAAAAAGCTTAAAACGGAAGAGAACTTTGAATTTTCAGCCGAGCAAAATATTTCTGCGAGAGCGGCATATCACTTAAGAAATTAATCAAATTAAATTTGTAAATTCAGACAAATCATAGTGCAGAGGGGGTGGTTAAAGGAATGTGACGTGGTTTTTAGGGGAGGGGTCTGAGAAAAGCGTGACGAAGCGTGATCTGGGGGGACGGGGGGATCAGAAAATGCGTTTTTTGGCGTGACGTAGTTTATGGACGGTCCCTTATATTTAATTTAGAAACTAAAAAGTACACGCTTTAAACAAGCAAAGATTTAAGGCGGGCCGGTAGCCGTAAATAGTAGCAGACGACACATAACATCAATTGGGAGTCCGCCGAGTCCGTTGTCTGACGTCAATCCCCCTAAAAACAAGCTGGAAAGCCAAGGGTATAGCATATTCCAGAACGGTGTTTTGGCGATTTTTAAATTAATTTTAAGTATAGAAATGTTTGTTAAATTAAATTAAAAACTTGATATTTAGAAAGAAGAGACTCGAAAGTTTAAGTTTAGTCCATTTTAGATAAAAAATATGATATGAAATTAAAGCTGCCCATACCCTTTAAAATACGCAGAAAAAATTAATGCCGCTTTCCATGGAGTAGTTTTGTTGTAACATTAGTTCCGAAATAATCACGAATACTCTTCTTTAGGTTTAAAATTGAAAATTTTAATGTTTCGTGAGGAAGTACATCCTTCCACTCGCGCTCTTCTTTTACTTCTGCCTTTCTTTCTTCAAAAAAAAACTAGCTTCAATACAAAAAAAGGGGTATGGGGAGAGCGTGACTCAGAAAACTTTCCATTTCATACGACAGAACGTTTTTCTCTCCCTAAAACCTAGCGACCTCCGTGAAGTGGGGTTTTGGGTCCTTTCGACCACCCTACACGTTATTTAGGGGTCTTAAAATCCCTCTACACTCTTATGGTTGCAACAAGTTTTGCTGAGTAGTGAGTGAAAGTTTCCTTGTGAATGACTTAAAATACAGCTACGTCATATTAAATTGTGCTCCTTGGTGGCAGATTACTAGCACCTATTGGAAAACGGCATGAGCTTCATTTTCGGTCCGCTTGAGGGCACCCTATAGCGTGAGAACGTCCGGGTTGTATCTATATAGGGGTTCGCGATTCGCTCTACGAGACTACGTAGACATTCTGTTCTCCGTCACTCTAGAGTATTGGTTAGTTGGTGAGGATGCGGTTATATTTTCTTAGTCAAATTTATTTTATCGGAAACATGAATGCCCTCAAAATTTATAATCTTGTTGCTGTTCTGCTTACTCCCGAGGGGCTCACTATCGAAAGAGCACTTTTTAAAGCAGAGGAAATCGGCATTAATAGCCTAAATTTTATAAACATTGCGGTAAGTAATTACGAAGAACGTATTATGAACGTAGTCCAACAAACTTAGAATTTTATTTTCTTAACGTAGACGGTGGAAAACATGGAGGAAAAAGAAAAACACAAGAAAGAGATACGAAAACTAACTACGCAGTTGCGATCTTTAAGACGAAGCAACGCTATCCAGCACGTTAGGCCACGGCTAGTGGCCAGGACGGTGTCTGCTTTGATGTCCGTTGAGGACTGGAATGACCAGGCGAACCTATTCGGACCTCAATTTCAAGATGCCCTAATAATTTAGAAGAGGCCACCAAGAAATTTGTAAGTATTAATTGTCTGAACAAAGTAGTTTTATGGGCCTATGTTTCGTGAAGCTAATTTGAGAAAATTAATTTTTTTGGGGTATGGGATTTCTTGTAATTTAAGGACGTTTTGAATTACCAATTTACCGGGCGTAAGGTGTTTTGAATGCCATGAGTAAAGGAGTCTCATTATGGGGTGTAAGATATAATCACGGTCCATGTGTAATACATAACGTAAAAGGGGCAGACATCAAGAGATAATGGTATAATATTTTTGCCCACAGGGAGCCCACATGGCGGAAGAAGAAGAGGAGCACGACAGTTATCCCGGCTTGCAGGAAGGTGGTAGAGGAAGATGGGGAAGGGGCGGAAGAGGAAAAAGGGGACGGTCGCAGTTCTACCGACAAAAATAATTTTTTTCTCAACTTAAATATTTTCATAAATACAATTAAAATAAAGTCTTAACTGGAAGTTTTTGTTTTTTGATGTTAAAACGGTTTGGTATATCTGGGGAACGGCGAAACTTCTTACAGAGAAATTTATATAAAGGTAAGGCTGTATACATGTTGTAACGACGTCCTCCACGTTCCTCCGCAGTCGTCTGCTTCATCTATTTCTTAGTTACATTTTTTCTCACAAGTGGCGCCTTAAGTGCCACTAGCTCTTTGTAAAAGATAAAAAACTAATTGTTGGCGGGGATAAAAACCCCTGCCGCCGCCTGCAAATAATCTCTTTGGCCAGCAATTGCTGGACGAGCAGGGCCGGATTAACCACTAGGCAAGTTAGGCAATTGCCTAGGGCCCGGATATCTGAGGGGCCCGTAATCAGCTAGTTTTCAAAAATTGAGAAAATAAAAAACCAAAAAATAAATTTCCCCCTCTTTCTCTACCGAAACATACCGTCACTGACACCATGGAAAAGCCAGGTGAGATGTAACGGCAGCCTAATGTTGAAAAATCCTTTAAACAAAAACATTTTGGTAATTTATAAAGTAAGAAAGAAAAAGACGAAAAGAAACTTAAAATTCAATGGAAATGTATTTTCAGAAGTCGCAATCCTCGGAGAAAGAAATATCATTTTGAATCCGTGTTGTTACTGACCGTCATTAAACACTGGAGTTGCATTTTATGATTCCTTGATAAGCTTTATTCAGGGTGTTCGTGATAATTTGAAATATTTTAAATAATTGCTCAGCTCACAAAAGAGATAATTTACAAAAATAACGAAGAAAGGGGGAAAACTACGTAAACGGTTCTTTGATGAAGGCGCAGGAAAGAACAAGGCGACCCAAGGGTTGGGCTCGTAACAGACTTGTAAATAGTGATAATTTCATCGGGAGCCCCATTTTCTTGGCTACCCGGGGCTCGCTAGTGAACAAGAGTAAATAAATAAAATATAAAAAAATAAAATAACTTGAATATCATACTGAGACATACAACTATTTTGGTGTCGAGGTCAACCCGCGTATTTTTAACTTTTATTTTCACTTTTGAGTCTTGAACTCTTGATCCTAGAAACCGCGTCACACTCGCCTAAAGGGAGGGAAGGGAACAGAGGCTAGGGAGTAAGGAAGCGGGCCCAAAACAAAATGTGAGGGAGGGACGGATGCGTTCCGGCCACAGTTTTGAGGGGAAATATTCGTCATTTTATATTTTTCTCTTTTTTGTGAGCTGTTTTGGTCTGTCGTTATGGGAGAGAGTTCTCATTGCCCGAATTTTTCAGGGTACCCGGGTGGTACCCGACCCCCCTAAAAATATTTTTTCAGGGTGTCCTGTGAACTTTCTTGGGTGTCACAGGCTCTCTGGTATCCCCTATTTACAAGTCTGGCTCGTAATAGTATCCACATCGTACCGTACTTGACAGGCGTAGAGAAAATTTGAGTGAATAGCCCTCGATGCGTTACCTTAACTGTTTTAAAATGATTACTTCATTTTTTATTTCTGTTATAATTATAATAGTGAGTATACCCACTATGAGCATCCTTTAACAGTGGTTAAACGAAATACCCGTAAATGTCCATTAAAAGAAGTACAGAAAATGAGAGTGAATAACCCCTCGATGCCCTAACAAAAATAATAACCCTTAATCCTTACTTCTATAAATTTACTTACGTTATAATTGTAATATCCAGGGCCACAAGCTAGTACTTTCTTTTAAAATTCATCTCTATTAGTGGAGAAATACACTTGTTAAATCCCCAAATTATTTACTTATTATTTACTTAGTTTAAATGATAAATAGATCTTAACTTTACTTTAAATATCAAAACACTTAAAAATCAAGGTATACTTCAAATTATGTAATTCTGTTAGCATAAGTTTTACAAGCGCCAAATATCTCTTTACAGAGCGAATAATACCGTGAATTCTTAACCCTTTTTTAACAATGGGCACTCGCGAACTCTCTGCGTTGGGGTTTTTTAAAAAAAGGAAGACATCCCGCGCTCTGAGTTCGAGAACCTTTACCCTAGGTAGCAACTATTTTGGCGCGCAAAATATTTATCTTGTAAATTTCATTCCCCCTTTGTTAGACCAAAAAGTATAAAAGGGACCTCGCGCCCAAAATATAATCAGATTGAAACGAGCTCTTAGCCTTCTCTCTCAGCGACTCGCACTTGGTCGTAACCCGTTTTTTGGGCAGTTTTTGCGCCACGAAATACTTTAACAAATTTCTGGCCTAATTCTGACCCTTAAAATCGACTCACCGCTAAATCGCAAGGACTTAGCCATTTTTTAGATAGTAATTTTTAACCCTTTTGAAACTTTAACTCTTTTCGTATCAACCAGTTTTTTTTGCCAATAAACATAAACTTTGTTTTTTTTTCTCGTACTAAACTTCAGTCGTTTTACTTTAATTTTAAACGCGGATACTAGTTATCGAATCAGACCTACAAAACCTTTAGATATTCAGTACGCGTTGCCACATTTTTTGGTGCCGAAACCCGGGATTTAATTAGTAACGCGTTTTAAAACACTTAACGAACAGTACGAGAAATGCCTCAAGACGTTATGGATGATCTCACGCGATTAAAGGCAAAAAGAACCGGGACCAAACAGTCCGCGTCCCGCGCTAAAAACCTCATGGAAGTCGAATTGGGTAAAGCAAGTCCCGATTTCGCCGCTATCCAGGGGTACCTTAACATCTTAAAAACTAAAGAACAAACGTTAATCGAAATTAACGAAAACATGGAGCCCCTTTTCACCACCGCAGCGGAACTAGAAAAGGACCAACAGACATCGCTCGACTACATCGATGATCTCGTCATAGCCCAATGCCGCGGCAACCAAGCCGTCGATCTTCACAAACAAGCCGCGACTCTAGCGGCCGCTGTTGGCCTAGCAACGACCAGCTCATCCACCAGCTCGTCCAGGAGCGGCACTCCGACCGTTACCCATACCACGCAAGGTATCCTTAACGCGAACCCGCCCGGGACTCAACCGTCGATCGGAAGCTCAACCCCGCTTACCAACGTACCGCCCGGGACTCAACCGTCGATCGGAAGCTCGAACCCGCTTCCCAACGTACCGCCCGCGCCGAATTCCAGCTCGTTACCTCCGCCAAACGGAAACGTTTCGGCCGTCCGCCTACCAAAATTAGAGATCCGTCGGTTTTCGGGAGACATTAGCACGTGGCAAAACTTCTGGGCGCGCTTCGCAACCAGCATCCACAACAACCCAAACCTGAACAAAACGGAGAAACAAAGCTATCTGGTATCCTACTTGGAAGGGCCAGCCCTAACAGCTATTGATGGATTATCACTATCCGACGCCAATTACGATGCCGCTATCGTAGAACTACGCAATCGATTTGGATGCAGAGAGGACATAATCAACGAACACATGCATAACCTATTAAGCCTTCCTACCGTCCGAAAATCAAATGACGTGGTAGGCTTAAGACGGTTACACGACGCTTGTATGACCCAAATTCGAAGCCTAGAAGACCTCCAAGTTATCGACCGTAACTTTGGACTGTTACTCTGCCCAATAATCACGCAACGTCTCCCCGAAGACATCACGCTCGCGTTCAGTCGCGAACACGCTCAACTAAACATTACCGACCTAATGAACTTTCTTCAAAAAGAAATCACAAGCCGCGAACGCGCCTCGGTCCTCGCTCGGTCTACCGGTTCAGACCCCCGCCGCACCGAATCCGACCGCCGGTATCCCGATCGGCCACCGCAGCCTCGAGATTTTCGCTACGACAACAGGAGATCGAGACCACCCAGTGGAGCCGCCGCACTCGCCGTAAACTCCGATATCCGAGCCTGTCTCTACTGCGATAAACACGAACATTCGACTACCCAGTGCAACCAGCTAACCGTAGCCGAAAAGAAGGCTATACTCATGCAAAAGAAACGCTGTTTCATTTGCCTTCGGGAACATCAAGCCCGGAATTGTAATTCCAGATACCGAATTTGCAAGTTTTGCCAGAAACGGCACCACTCTAGTATCTGCGACCGTCCCAAGGAAAACACGCCTGAAAACATAGAGACCGCCACTTCAACGGGCACCGCTCAAATGACCGCCGGAGTTTCGACGAAATCAACGGGAGCCGTATTTCTCCAAACCGCCTTGGCCGTAGCCAATAGTCCCGCCGGACAAAATACCGAGACGGTCCGATGCCTCCTCGACACCGGGAGCCACGTCACGTTTATTAAAGAGAAAATATCCCGAAAGCTCGCGTTGCCAGTCCTACTAGAAGAAAACCTCGAAACCACCAGCTTCGGAAGCACGAAACCCGAACGCAAAATAAGACGGAAGGTGCAGGTGGAGCTCAGGAGTCGCTATAACCCCGAGAAAAGGATCACCATCGAAGCCTACGAAACACCCGAAATATGCGGCTCGGTATTCGCCGTACCGGGCGCGGAACTCTCCCGCGAATTTCAAAGACGAAACCTCCCGATGGCCGACGCAACAACGGTAGAAGAAGGCAATCGCGATCCCCACGCGGTCGACGTACTAATCGGAGCCGACTACCTTTGGGCTATCGCGAGCGGAAAAAGCGAACGTTTCGGACCGACACTAACCGCAATGGAAACTATTTTTGGGTGGACGCTTCAAGGCCCACAGACCGTCGGATCACGCGATATCGGAATAAACACCGTCTCCATCATGCTAATCAACGTAAACTCGAATTTAGAGGAAGAAAGCATCTCGAAAAACCTTCGCGGATTCTGGGAGCTAGAATCGTTCGGCGTCCACGACTTGAACGAAGAAAAAGAATCGGGCAACAAAATCCTAGAAACATTCGCTAAAACAACCGAGTTCCAAGACGGTCGCTACACGGTCGCTCTACCGTTTAAACCAGGCAACTTAAACCTGGGAGACAATTACGCCGTAGCCGCAAAAAGAACCTCGAATCTACTTTTCAAACTAAGAAAAGATCCCGTCAGCTTTAACGAGTACAACACGATAATCAAGGATCAAATCTCCGCCGGAATCGTCGAAAGAGTCGACCCGAGTAAAAACGTCGGCGACGCGCTTTACTACCTGCCGCACCGAGCCGTAATCAGAGAAGCTAGCACTTCAACAAGAACTCGCGTCGTCTACGATGCATCATCTCACGCGACCGACGTCTCCAGCCTTAACGCGTGCCTAGAATCCGGACCGAAGCTAAACCCCGAACTTTTCGACATCTTACTCCGGTTCCGAGAAGGAAAAGTCGCGTACACGGCCGACATAACGAAGGCGTTCCTTCAAATTCAAATCCGCGAGGAAGACCGAGACGTCTTACGATTTCTATGGGTAGACGTCGACGATCCCTACAAGAGCCACACGCTTAGAACCTACCGGATAGCACGCGTCCCTTTCGGCGCAGCATCAAGCCCCTTCCTACTGGCCGCTACCGTCAGGCTTCACGCAAAGAAATACCAGGAGATCTACCCAGAAGCTAGCAAATTACTCGACGACTCTCTCTATGTCGATGACCTAGTCGCAACCTCCACCACCAACGAAGAAGCCATTAAAAGGATATCAGAAGTAGATCAAATCATGCAAGACGCTAGCATGAAACTAACGAAATGGCAAAGCAATTCTCCGAAGGTCAGGGAACATCTAACCGATAAAAATCAAGACACAAAGTCCAAAGAGACCCAGCCATTTTCCGCGCCGCCTAAAGTCCTCGGACTCACGTGGGACAGTACAAAAGACGTCCTTTTGTTCAAAATCAAAGAATTAATGGAGTTCATTCAAAACCGGAAGAGCACCAAACGCTGGGTGCTGAAGTCCGTCGCCAAGATATTCGATCCACTCGGGTTCCTCGCGCCTTTTACGATACGGGCCAAGCTCCTCTTTCAAAAACTTTGGGAAAACGGTCAATCCTGGGACGAGTCACTACCTGAGGAACTAGCAGAAATCTTCGAAGCCTGGTGCTGCCAATTACGAGATTTAACCAAAATCTCCGTGCCCCGCTACTACTACCGGGGAGCCGTTAAGGTCGACGGCGAAGAAATCGAATTACACTGTTTCTCCGACGCAAGTCCTAAAGCCTACGCCGCCGTAGCCTACTTTCGTTACCGGAGCGAAGGAGGAAATATCTCGTCTACATTCATCACGGCAAAATCACGGGTAGCCCCGCTAAAGAAGCTCACACTTCCGCGACTCGAACTAATGGGAGCCCTATTAGCCGCTAAACTCGTCGACCATCTCAAACACCAGCTGAAACTCAAGCCGAACAAAATATTCATGTGGAGCGATTCAAAAATAACCTTAGGATGGATCAAGGGTAGCGCTGACCGATGGAAACCCTTCGTCGCCAACCGAGTAAGAGAAATTCAGACGATCTCCAATCCCATGTCTTGGCGCCATTGCAAGGGAACCGAAAATCCGGCCGACCTCCCAACTCGCGGATGTAAGATGGCCGAACTCGAGCACGATAATTTCTGGTGGCACGGACCCAGCTGGCTCCAAGAAGAATTCAATGTCTCCCAAGACCAACCCGCGGAAATAAGCCTGGACTCCGTACAGGACGAATTAAGGAAGGGTACCCTCACCCTGACCATTGGGACCCCCCAAAAAGAATCTCCGCTAAATATTCGCACCTTCAGCTCACTGAAAAACCTCTATCGCCATACAGCCTGGGTTTTCCGATTCATTAACAACAGTCGCTTCAAGAACCAAAGGCGGATGGGAGAACTTAAAGCCGAAGAAATTCAACTCGCGGAGAAATATTGGATTCGCACGACCCAAGAAGAACAGTTTCCGGAAGAAACTGGCAACCTAGCAAAACAATTGGAGATTCCTAAAACTTCGAAGGTCCTAACGCTGCACCCTCGCCTGGATGATGACGGACTCCTCCGTATAAGCGGTCGACTACAAGGTAGCGGACTCTCTCCCGCGGAACTAAAACCCTATCTTCTCGCTCCGAATCACCCCTTTACGGAATTACTCGTAAAAAACGCACACGAGAAAGTAATGCATGCCGGCGTAATCATAACCACGGTATCGCTACGAGAAAAATTCTGGATTATAAAATCGCGTAACTTCGTGAGCTCGGTCCTACGGAACTGCAACGTATGCAAATATTTTCGAGCGCGCCCGTCCGAAGCCGTCATGGCACCGTTACCGGAGTTCCGAACAACCCCGACGCCAGTCTTCGAAAACACCGGTCTGGACTTCGCTGGTCCCCTTTACACACGGGACGGAAGTAAATGTTACGTCGCGCTATTTACGTGCGCGGTAACACGCGCCGTACACTTGGAGCTGGTTTCCGACCAGACAACGGACACGTTCCTTCTCGCTTTCCGGCGGTTCGTATCAAGACGCGGCATGGTGAAGAATATCCACTCTGACAATGCTAAAACGTTCAAGCGCGCTAAGACCGAACTTAGCGAAATTTGGAAAAACGTCGCAAGCCCAAAAGTCGCTCAATATTTCGGGGAGCATCAAATAAAATGGACCTACATTTGTGACCGAGCCGCCTGGTGGGGTGGCTACTGGGAAAGACTCGTAGGGTCCGTTAAAAACGCCCTACGAAAAACCATCGGCCGAGCCAAACTCTCTTTCGAGGAAATCGCCACCACTCTCACGGAAGCCGAAGCAGCGATCAACTCACGCCCAGTCACCTTCGTCTCCGAAGACGCAAACGAGCCCTCACCATTAACCCCAAATCATTTTCTCGTTGGGGATCGGATGACCAGTTTGCCCTCCACGACGTACCCGAAAGCCTCCGATGTTCCCGCCAACAGGAAGGAGCTGACCCGCCGTCTGAAGTACCGACAGACAGTCATCGATGGATTCTGGAAACGATGGCGTTCCGAATACCTGCTTCAATTACGGTCAGCCCACAACCGTACCAGAAACCAACCGACAACTCCTCTTCAAACCGGAAACGTCGTCCTCATCGGAGAAGAGAAAATGCCGCGCCTAAGTTGGAAGCTGGGAGTTATTGACGAGACCTTCACAGGCCGCGACGGCCATATCAGATCGTGTATGGTGAGATTGGCTGATGGGACCAAGCTTCGCAGACCAATCCAACTACTTTACAACCTCGAACTTTAAATCGCGGTAATTCATTTAAACGAACTTTAAATCGTGTTAATTTTAATCGAACTCTAAACAAACTTAATCTTTTAATCAAATCGCGCATAATATTGAACCTTATAGTTCAATCGGGGGGAGGCTGTTAAATCCCCAAATTATTTACTTATTATTTACTTAGTTTAAATGATAAATAGATCTTAACTTTACTTTAAATATCAAAACACTTAAAAATCAAGGTATACTTCAAATTATGTAATTCTGTTAGCATAAGTTTTACAAGCGCCAAATATCTCTTTACATAGCGAATAATACCGTGAATTCTTAACCCTTTTTTAACAATGGGCACTCGCGAACTCTCTGCGTTGGGGTTTTTTAAAAAAAGGAAGACATCCCGCGCTCTGAGTTCGAGAACCTTTACCCTAGGTAGCAACTATTTTGGCGCGCAAAATATTTATCTTGTAAATTTCATTCCCCCTTTGTTAGACCAAAAAGTATAAAAGGGACCTCGCGCCCAAAATATAATCAGATTGAAACGAGCTCTTAGCCTTCTCTCTCAGCGACTCGCACTTGGTCGTAACCCGTTTTTTGGGCAGTTTTTGCGCCACGAAATACTTTAACAAATTTCTGGCCTAATTCTGACCCTTAAAATCGACTCACCGCTAAATCGCAAGGACTTAGCCATTTTTTAGATAGTAATTTTTAACCCTTTTGAAACTTTAACTCTTTTCGTATCAACCAGTTTTTTTTGCCAATAAACATAAACTTTGTTTTTTTTCTCGTACTAAACTTCAGTCGTTTTACTTTAATTTTAAACGCGGATACTAGTTATCGAATCAGACCTACAAAACCTTTAGATATTCAGTACGCGTTGCCACAACACGTAACTTCTAATAATAAACATCTCCGCAAGACCATTCTAAATATAACGTCGGAATATACTTGCTTTTGCTTTTTAAAAATTCCCCTCGATTTCTTTGGATTTTGAAATAGGGGAGCGGGATTGAAAGCGTGAAACCCTTACTGTCGACGGGTGACAGGAATTCTAATGGGAGTATTAAACCTTCCATTTTAATTAAGGTAACACCATAATCCGCTATCTAGCTTTAAATATGTCGAGCAATCATAAAACACAATTCAAAATGCTTAATCTTACTAGTACAATTAAATGTAATGCTTAAAGTTACTATTATAATTCCCATCCTCTTAAAATACACGAACGTAAAAATCACCTCACCACAATTCTCTCCCATTCACTCTCCCTTAAATGACGAACGAAAAATTCTATACTGCCAAACGCGCTACTCTTTCACGTCTACGGGTACTAGTACTAGAACGAGTACAACAGGGTAGGCCAAACTCTTAAACTGTCCTGTCGGGGGCTGGGGGCCCGGAACTAAAGCCTTGCCTTGGGCCCAAAAAATTGTTAATCCGGCCCTGTGGACGAGCATGATAAAGCCGCGAAAGGCTTACAAGGCTTAGAAAAAATCGAAGGGCCGGAAAAGTATGTAAGCTCCATTGTAATTTTTGAATTTACTCAGTCGTTGACTTCATTTAAAAGGTGGAATGAAATGGGCAGAAAATCAGTACTAATTTTTTATACCATGTTACTTTATCCATTAGGAACATGCGGAGGACGAAAGCTCTGCTGGACCCAGCCGAACCCGGGGGGCGTGGCCGTCGCTATGCAAACAAAGGGCCATATTGGCAGGTGAGAGGTGGCCTAGGCCGGGGTCGAAGAGGACGTGGATATTATTACGAATAATCTTATAAATAAATGAAACAAATAATAATAAAAATTAAAATAAAAAAAAAATAAAATAAATATATCCATATATATGTTTAGTGACAAAATAAAAAAATTTCAAAGAACTTTAAAAACCGAGTCCGAATTTTTTTCCCATACAAAAAGCATTAGGAGGAAATCTGGGTTGGTAGCGCACCTAACGGCGAAAGTTGGAAATAGGGGCGATTTTACTAGTCGTTTTTTAACATGGGGCTTGGGTGAAGCTGGCAGGCCTTCTACCACCGGTAATCTAAGTTGGCCGTGGCACGGCATCGGCGGACATCGCCGTCTATTCGCCGATGAAGCGATGATCCCATACCGTCGTCAAGGCTTAGTGAGTTATGCACCGTTTCTATAAGAAATTTAACACTTTATTTCTTAACATGGTTTTAATTGTACTATCTCGGTTTTAAATACTGGGCAATTTATTTTAATATTAAATTTCCAAGTTCTCCCACATGCACGTCCATCGTAGTTTAGTTTACACGTTAACTCCATAGAAGCGGAAAAATCATGCCCCCAAACATTCAAACTGCTCATGCGCGACCATAAGTGTGAATATGTCTATTCGATTTTAACCACATTTATGTCATAAAAATTCGCGCGGGTCCCTACAAGCTCGCTGATGACGTAGAAATATAGGTAATCTTTCTTTTTTCTCTCCGCGCGCGTGCTACTCACCCCCCTGCTCCTCTGTATTTGATTTAAATTCCACGTCACAAACGCGCGTGCCACTAACGCCCCCCTCCTCCTCTGTATTTGATTTAAATTCCACGTCACAAACGCGCGTGCCACTAACGCCCCCCTCCTCCTCTGTATTTGATTTAAATTCCACGTCACAAACGCGCGTGCCACTAAACCCCCCTCCTCCACTGAATTTGCCTCAAATTCTACGTCACAAACCACTTCGCACCATTTCAGACTAGGAATAAATGTGGTGCGTGTTTAAAGATGAGTGATATATCCATGAAGCGTAAGCTTCTACACTAATTCCATGGTATCATAGAAAGAACGTGTTTGGTTCGTATAGTACTGTACCGCTTTATAGTGCATTGTAACTTTTTAAGTTAATGGTAATACCACATTTAATCTATATTACTTTTCGATTTGCATCATTTTGTGAAATTAATATGAGGTTCTGAAATATATTAATTGCTAAAAGCATAAATCTAATAGTACTTATGGCCGATTGGCAACTTTAAGCCTTTGCCCTTTTGTGTGTAGTAATGTAGTTAAGTTAGTTTTGTTAGTATTACTAATATTAAAAAAATTAGGCCATTTGGCCTGAACCCATGCACTTGTCTTATAATAATAGCCACAGTAGTGACTTAAATATAGAGCTGAAAGCCACTTGGCTTATAATAGAGTGCCACTCTTTTAGTGACATTTCTACATTTCATGTAGTTCAAAGGCTTTTAATAGGATGCTACTTTTAGTGACAATTTCAGAGAGCTCAAAGCCACTTGGCTCATAACATTAATCTAAGAGGCCACTTATTTCAGTGACAATTTCACAGAGTTCAAAGCCACTTGGCTTATAATATTACTCTAAGAGGCCACTATTTCAGTGACAAATTCTAAGAGCTCAAAGCCACTTGGCTCATAACATTAAAAGAGTCCACTATTTCAGTGATAGTTTGAGAAAAGCCACTTGGCTCAGAATATGATGCGACTATTTCGGTGACTTTAGAGAGCTAGAAGCCACTTTGTTGGCTTATAATGTAAAAATAAGACACCACTGTTTCAGCGACAATTTGAAAGAGATGATTCTAATCCTCTTGTATTAATACAAAACTCTAAAAATATTAATAGTGATAGCTGATAAAATTTTCACAAACGTTTAACAATGAGTACTATCGAGGATTTGTCTGAAGACAATTATGTCCCATCAGATAATGTTGGCAGTAGTGATTGTACTGATGATTGTGATAGGGATAAGCGTGTCCATCATTTGCAATTTCATAAGTATCGGGCCAACAAAGAGCCTCCAAAAGACAGTGACAAATGTTACATACCTTGCAATGAAATGAAATGTAACGAATTTGTTGAAGCTGAATGCAAGAAGTCTTTGGCTTTTAAAAGTATAGTTCACCAAACTCTGGACATGAGACACGTGATTAAGGTTTTAAATTCAGTAGAAGATGGCACTTTTGATCAAAATATTCTAAAATTCTGTCCAAAGAAGAGGATAAAAGGAGGTGATATTTTTATTTTATCCACAAGTGATGTAATGAAAGTGAAAGACCTTTTCAATGATGGGATGCGTTGGCAGTTAAAGGCAACTGCATCAAACAAAAAGCAACCATCTATTATTAAACGGACTTTCTATGTAAGGTCTAATAATTCTGCTAAAGGCTGTAATAAGTTCCAAAAGCACGTCTATACCCTTGATGTGGATAAGGGTCCATATCCTGTTTTGGTACACTACAAAGGGAATGAAAAATTGTGGGTTGATAGACCCCATGGGAATACAAAGAAAAAAAACGCAATTGGTTTCCAACAAATCGTTCAACGTTAACTTGTGTGAAAACTTTAACAACGAAGGCTACTGCTCCTAAGGATGTGTATCATGAAATAGTAACAGATGTTAATAAGGAGTTAAAAGAATGTAAATTAGATGAAAACCAACCCAATATTCTTGAAGTAGAGCCGCGGGCAATGCCAAGAAATACCAAGAAAGCTGAAAATGCAAATTATTTGATAAAAAAGAAACAAAAAATAAGCATGGATTCTGTTCATGGTGTAATATTTTTGAAAGAAGGAAAATATGAAAATATTATTAGAGAAATTGATCTCTCCATAGTTTTTGGTGACCCTGAAGCGATAAAATTGGCATGGCGTCTTTTAAGGCAGTGTTTTAATGATGAAACTATTGAGCAATGCATTACATTTTGGGCAGAATTAGTTTTAGAACTCAACTTCGATGACCTTGGAGGAAATGCTCCAATAGTAACAGATCGTGAGAGGGGAATCGTTGAGGCTATAAAAAGAAGTTGCCCTACAGCTGGTCAAAATTTATTGTATTGCCTCAATCATATTAAGGATAACATTATCTATGGTTTCGCCGTTTTAAGGATGTGGATGATGATATCCCAGCTTGTAATTTCCACTTACAGGAGTTACTCAAGTGCGAAACTCGAGAGTTATTTGATGAACTATATGATGAATTTCATAGAAAATGGTCAGGGAAATTTCTAGAGTATTTTGATAAACATTTGAAGGAAAATCTCATAAATCATGCTATTGCGGCAAAATACCTGCGTTTTTCTGCATTTCACGAAAACTAAAATTCTCAGTGAATCCTTTCATAAGCAGTTAAAAGACAAAACCAACAATACTGAAGATGATTTTGACGAAGCTGTATTAATTTTCACCCTTTTCCAGCAACATTAATTGTTTGAATTTAATCGAGCCTATAAAAATCATGGAAATTATTATTAGAAAGAAAATTTAGAGGCTGAAGATCTAGACCTGCATTTAGAAGTTGATTTAGTTCCAATTATTGATGTAGTCCAAGCAGTCAAGTCTGGATTATATTCTGGTCAAGAACCGAATAATCGTCTCATGCATTCCAAATATGAATACAGACTATCATTTACAACATTAGCCGAAATGATTCTTGAAAATGGACTAATTTAGCTCTGCCTTCACTTACAAGTTTATAAAGTCAGAAACCCTTTTCACAAAAGCCGTGTCTATGTTGTAAACGCGAGAGACTCTAAAAGAGAACGCTATTGCAGACATGCCAAAGGACAGTTTTCTCACCTTTTAGCTGTAAAAATGTTATGTGATAAGTACTCCTAGTGCCAAAAAACCGGCGTTTTCACTCATTGATAGCTACAAGGTATCATCAACAGGAAAGAGAGGCCTCAAAGGAAACTTTTCAAACCTAGTAGATTATACGATTTTAGATGCCCCTGATTCCATTAATGCAAAAAGCAAAAATGAGACTCTACTTACATCTGATGAAGATAAAGTTAGTTTATCATATTATGCTAAAGTCACTACAGAAACGTTGGAAACTTCTAAATTTGACATTCACCCCACCAAAAAGGTAGTGACAAGCGAAACTATAGATGGTGATAAAGATATTGAAATAGGTTTGAAGTCCGCGCAAAAAAGACTTTCATTAGACTTTGATTCATCCATAAATGGACTAAATACCAATAACAAGGCTTTTGTTGAAGATGATAAAGATCTTAATGAAGCGTCTCGAATGATATCAGATCAGGCAGATGCAGTTAATGAAATCTCACCAGCCATAAATAAAACGATAGAACCAGCAAGAAAAGGATTCTTTCAAACTGTGACATATCCGAAAACGAGGAAATTCTGATCCGAGAAATGCTAGAGAAAGTGATAAAGACAGCAATAAATACGAAAACAAGGCCGATACTGATTTGAGGAATGACGAAGAAGTTGATGAAGAGGTGGAACCTCATTTGGGGACCCAGTACATTCCCTCGTGATGACGAAGGGTATAAAAAAAAGGTCAAGGAAAAAATCTTTGAATCTCTAAGTCCGGAAATACCCATTTCTACACCTCTATTAGAGAAAGCCATTGAATCAGTAATTTATGAGGCGAACACAACTTAATTTTACAGTCTTTCAAAAACTCATGATTATACTCTTGTAGAAAGTGACCCTACATTAATGCCTATCGTATCTCTCACGGTTCGAGCGAATATAAAGCCCAAAAACAATTTTCCTGTTTTTTTTATTCCCTCTATGAAATTGGAAAATCACATAATGCTTGGTGTAGCAGGCTGCAAATCAAGATCTATAACAATTTTGGATCCTTCACAGGATAAATTCACAGTTCGTGACTTCAAGGAGGAGTTTAAAATTCTTAGTTTTCTTTCAAATGCTACTTTTAATTTCAAGCGAAGAAAATGGGTTATACAGATTTATAAGAGAATACAGTAAAAAGAAGACGTATAACAAGTAAAATGAATGAGACCAAAAAACAAGACCAGGGCCGGATTAACCACTAGGCAAGTTAGGCAATTGCCTAGGGCCCGGATATCTGAGGGGCCCGTAATCAGCTAGTTTTCAAAAATTGAGAAAATAAAAAACCAAAAAATAAATTTCCCCCTCTTTCTCTACCGAAACATACCGTCACTGACACCATGGAAAAGCCAGGTGAGATGTAACGGCAGCCTAATGTTGAAAAATCCGTTAAACAAAAACATTTTGGTAATTTATAAAGTAAGAAAGAAAAAGACGAAAAGAAACTTAAAATTCAATGGAAATGTATTTTCAGAAGTCGCAATCCTCGGAGAAAGAAATATCATTTTGAATCCGTGTTGTTACTGACCGTCATTAAACACTGGAGTTGCATTTTATGATTCCTTGATAAGCTTTATTCAGGGTGTTCGTGATAATTTGAAATATTTTAAATAATTGCTCAGCTCACAAAAGAGATAATTTACAAAAATAACGAAGAAAGGGGGAAAACTACGTAAACGGTTCTTTGATGAAGGCGCAGGAAAGAACAAGGCGACCCAAGGGTTGGGCTCGTAACAGACTTGTAAATAGTGATAATTTCATCGGGAGCCCAATTTTCTTGGCTACCCGGGGCTCGCTAGTGAACAAGAGTAAATAAATAAAATAAAAAAAAAATAAAATAACTTGAATATCATACTGAGACATACAACTATTTTGGTGTCGAGGTCAACCCGCGTATTTTTAACTTTTATTTTCACTTTTGAGTCTTGAACTCTTGATCCTAGAAACCGCGTCACACTCGCCTAAAGGGAGGGAAGGGAACAGAGGCTAGGGAGTAAGGAAGCGGGCCCAAAACAAAATGTGAGGGAGGGACGGATGCGTTCCGGCCACAGTTTTGAGGGGAAATATTCGTCATTTTATATTTTTCTCTTTTTTGTGAGCTGTTTTGGTCTGTCGTTATGGGAGAGAGTTCTCATTGCCCGAATTTTTCAGGGTACCCGGGTGGTACCCGACCCCCCTAAAAATATTTTTTCAGGGTGTCCTGTGAACTTTCTTGGGTGTCACAGGCTCTCTGGTATCCCCTATTTACAAGTCTGGCTCGTAATAGTATCCACATCGTACCGTACTTGACAGGCGTAGAGAAAATTTGAGTGAATAGCCCTCGATGCGTTACCTTAACTGTTTTAAAATGATTACTTCATTTTTTATTTCTGTTATAATTATAATAGTGAGTATACCCACTATGAGCATCCTTTAACAGTGGTTAAACGAAATACCCGTAAATGTCCATTAAAAGAAGTACAGAAAATGAGAGTGAATAACCCCTCGATGCCCTAACAAAAATAATAACCCTTAATCCTTACTTCTATAAATTTACTTACGTTATAATTGTAATATCCAGGGCCACAAGCTAGTACTTTCTATTAGTGGAGAAATACACGTAACTTCTAATAATAAACATCTCCTCAAGACCATTCTAAATATAACGTCGGAATATACTTGCTTTTGCTTTTTAAAAATTCCCCTCGATTTCTTTGGATTTTGAAATAGGGGAGCGGGATTGAAAGCGTGAAACCCTTATTGTCGACGGGTGACAGGAATTCTAATGGGAGTATTAAACCTTCCATTTTAATTAAGGTAACACCATAATCCGCTATCTAGCTTTAAATATGTCGAGCAATCATAAAACACAATTCAAAATGCTTAATCTTACTAGTACAATTAAATGTAATGCTTAAAGTTACTATTATAATTCCCATCCTCTTAAAATACACGAACGTAAAAATCACCTCACCACAATTCTCTCCCATTAACTCTCCCTTAAATGACGAACGAAAAATTCTATACTGCCAAACGCGCTACTCTTTCACGTCTACGGGTACTAGTACTAGAACGAGTACAACAGGGTAGGCCAAACTCTTAAACTGTCCTGTGGGGGGCTGGGGGCCCGGAACTAAAGCCTTGCCTTGGGCCCAAAAAATTGTTAATCCGGCCCTGAACAAGACCTTTCACGTTCAGGAGGTACCTTAGAAGAAGAGTTAGATTTTTATAATTTCAAATGTGATGAATCTTGTGAGAGAGAGATTCAAAGTGACCTTCTTTATAGAAGCCATAGACCCAGAGAGCTTAATGAATTTTGCATTTTGGACAAAGCACTGATTACTCTTGTCAAGCACTTAGAAATGAACGACGTGTTTTTGGTAGTACCCATTACCATTTACCAATACATGTTTATTGAAGACGAAGGGCAAAGCCAACGGCAAGTAAAAGCCTTTTTTCAAAAAAGTAACTGTGCATTTTTAGGTGGAAGTGACCGCCATTTTATCCTGGCTATTCCACGTAATGTTGGCTCTTCGGACCATTGGCTTCTAGGTGTCATACGAAGTAATGGTCAAATAACAATTTTTGATTCTATGGAAACATCATCGAACGTAACTTCGGGACAAGGATTGACTCTGAGGGCTGGGCCGATCGGGCTGAGGTCCGAAGCGGGTCTGGCACTGCACCGGGACTGGGCGAGACCGACCGGCAACGGTTTGGTTGAGCCCGGACCAGCGTCGGGGCCTTCCCGTGGAATATTTCAGCTGCGCGGCGTGTTGGGTCTCGTGCCTGGCGCGACCGTTTCGGTCGGCAACTAACAGCCAACTAAGAAATGGCACGGACCAGGGGAATCCGACTGTCTAATTAAAACAAAGCATTGCGATGGCCATTGATCAGTGTTGACGCAATGTGATTTCTGCCCAGTGCTCTGAATGTTAAAGTGAAAAAATTCAACCAAGCGCGGGTAAACGGCGGGAGTAACTATGACTCTCTTAACGTCGTCTGCTTAAGTCGCGTTTTTGCCGCGCTCCGGACTTTCTGTTAATTTGAGTAATTTTTCGTGCTTTTTGTTGCGGTTTTCGGTTAATTTCTTTAATCGGAACGTATCAGCTTCAGTTTGAGTGCTTCCACGACGTTCTACGTCGTTTTTTACTCAGTTAGAGGGATTTTTGTGTTTGCCAGAGCGTTAACCTGGTCTCTTATTGCTGGCCAGGGCGCTCGCCCAAGTGGTTCCTGGGACTTTTGAGCCCACTCAGTTCCTTCGTCATCACCATCTGCACGTTTCAAGACATCTCTGAACCTTCTGCGACCAGTCATTATAAAGATAAGTCCTGAATTTTCATTGCCCATAGCGTTAACCTGGTCCCCTATTGCTGGACAGGGCGCCAGCCCACGTGGTTGCTGTGCCAGTTTGAACCACGCATATCTTCCGTTACCACCCGCTGAACGTTTAAACCTCTTTGGACCTTCTATGAAAAGTCTTTGTAAAGATTAGTCCTAGAAAACCGTTTAGCTCTGGAAAAGCAGCGGGAATTTTCAGTGATACTTATTTTCGCCTCGTGGTGATGCGGTAAGCGTTCTAGGAGTGTGTTATTGAGGTTTTTCTGAAGCCCCGCCAGCTGATCTTTCTTCTCGGACCAACGGGAATACTCTCCGATTTACCGTTCGCAAGATAAGTACTGTTTTAATTCTTGGCTACCTGCAGGGAACACTATCGCTTTAACTCAAACTTGCTCGTAGTGGATTTTTCGCGTACGTTGACCGGATTTCTACCAGAGTTTCTTATAGAACTCGGCTAAATTGAAGAATAGCCCCTGCTCTTCCAAACTTAATAAATCATATACTAAAGGAAAGCTTACGTCTTCCTCTATCCATTGCATATCATTAAAAGTTGCGCAAACAATAATTAATGCGAATAATTAATAATATTTATTTAGCCTTGTCGAAGGCACGGCTTTATTGAATGGATGGTTCCGGCGTAGCCCGGACCCGATAAGCGCGTGCGCACGCGTTACCAAAAAAAGTAAAGATAAATATAGCTTCAAACACAAGAGGTAAGAGCGATCCGATAGTCCAGTGGTTACAGCGGTTGAACTATGGAGTGAAATGTAGGTTCGAACCCAGTCAAAGATAAGTAGTAAAGTTTTTTTCATAATTTTATCAGAAATGTATTAATTTCGCAAATTTATATTTATTTTTTTATATAGTGTAGTTTCTTGGAGTAATTGTAAAAATAAAACAAATTTTAATTTATGTTTTTGTTTATTTCCACTCGGGGGCCGGTTGTAACCTTCATATAGGGGCAAGTTTTGAATGGCCGAAATTTTGGCTTAATTGCATATGGTTTTTTTGGAAAAGGAAATAGCAAAAACATGTGAAAATGGTTTTCAACCAAGAAAACCATTAACTACCTCCTTTTCCAGAAATTTTCAGGTGTTTTTAGTTTCACTCTAAAAATCTAAATCATTTGGACGATGATCCACTCGGGGGCCGGTTGTAACCTTCATATAGGGGCAAGTTTTGAATGGTCGAAATTTTGGCTTAATTGCATATGGTTTTTTTTGGAAAAGGAAATAGCAAAAACATGTGAAAATGGTTTTGAACCACGAAAACCATTAACTACCTCCTTTTCCAGAAATTTTCAGGTGTTTTTATTTTCACTCTAAAAATCTAAATCATTTGGACGATGATCCAAATCGGCTCCATTTGGGTAGGGCGCTTAAAAACGTATTCTCTAACCCAAATCCAAATCGACATTTGTATCCCCCGCCAAACCTTTATCCAAACCAAATGTACGTCACTTCCTCTTTCATTACGTAATTTTACTTAGTGTTTATTAGTCAATTCTTTTGCGGCGTTTAATATAAAAGTAGAATGTTTTTAAGCCTTGGATTTTTGCATGTTAGATTGTAATAATTTTGTACAAATAAGAAACCTCTAAATTTGATAGTTAAAGCTTATTAGGCCTAATTAATATTAATTGGGAGATTAATTTGAATGAAAAATAGGTGGATATCTTTTATTAATTGGGAAATAATGCACACATTTTACATTTAAATTTTGGAAGTAAACATTTATTTTGTGTATATAAAATTCATAATTAATTTCACTAAGGCATAAACTAATTACCTACGAGGAATTAACTAGTACATATGTTTAATATTAGAATTTAACTCGATTCAAAACTAATAAAGTTTTGAACCGGTTTTTTTTTTAATTTAGTTAGTAAAATTTGTGATTGTCGATTGGTCAATATTGTACATTAATTAACCAATGGTGGAACCAATTTTTTTTGAAACTGAAATATCAATCAATCATCTACTGAAAGAGGTATCAACCTACTTTTTTTCAAAAGAATTTAAATAAGGATTATATTTTTATGCGAAGAGAATATTTTGGTAATTTTGGTCAAATTTAGATATCCGGTAATCTAGTTGATATGACATAAAGCACTTTTTGCCCATATCTATTTTAACTTTAATCACAGATTTCGCTTACCATTTCACAAGCATAATAAACACTACTGAAGGACGCAAATCTATCTGTGATCGGTAACGGCAGAAGCTAATAGAAAACTATTATATTAATGGGTTTGAAGGTCATTTGCACATTTCTATTTGAGTTGTTGCGAGAGAAACTTCAATGGAATATAAGTAGATATCTCTTGATATCTCTTTCAGTAGATAAAAAAAATTGGTATTGGTATTTCAATTAAGCTTATATATCAACATCGGTTAATTTACGATATGTGCTTATGATGGTAGTCTGTTTATAAAATTAAATCGTTACTTAAGTGTCACTAGACAGTATCTACCTCCAAAATCGAGAGTAATTAACTTAATAACCATCTCCTCATCACAGGATATCCGAGGGTCAATTTCTTATATCATTGACATGTGATAATCTGACGAAGGTTCACTATAGCTCAGTCAACTTTTGGCAAGGCCTAATACCGTTTTGCTTGACTGCATGTCGCCGTCAAATTCCTTTTAAAGCATAGATCATATAGTATGCAACTATCCACCCTTTATTTTCATTTCGCAACACACGTTGGATTCGTAAACCTCGACGCGCACCACCATTAGAAGCTTTAAAATGCAAACACAACAACACACTGAGCGGCTGAGCGCATACATTTTTAGTAAATAACATTTCTCACTACACTACAGCTGTTTTCGGGGCTGAAGCGACCGAAAGACGGCGATAAAGAAACATTCTCCAGTCCGTTAAAAGGGGGTAGTTTCGAGGGAACGAAATTCAAATGCAAGGCGCGTTCTTTCAACGAAAAACATTGAATTCTTACGAATACGGACGTTTTACGCAATTATAAAATTGAAATTTTATACAATTAAGTAATATTTAAGAAAACAAAGCACTCATTTAAAGATCTAAACTTTAAAAATACGACGCTACGAGATGGACAAGTAACGGGGCTTAAAACGAGGAACAAAAAAAATTATTTTTAATTAAATGGCAAAAATCAACGGTAAGCCAAGGCTTAGCTTCATTTCACCGCCTTAAAAAAAGTGCCAAGTTTAGAAATAGATTGTGGGACAATGAAAAGGTGGAAAATTATGAAATTAGGCTTATATTAAAGCATGAATCCTACTTTATATTATATTTAAAATCCAGCCATGTGCAAATCCTCATAAAAATGAAAATGACAACGAAAAAGGACCCACTCTCAAAATATTTCCCCTTAAAAAAATGGCGGCCACAAACGGGGTGAAAATGGAGAAAAAAGCTATCCAAATGACGATTTGGCCGGCCATTTGTGAACTAGGCTATGCGGGGAAACTACTTCCTGTTTGTAGGAAGAACTGAACTGACTCAGACTAAGAACATTTTTTCAAAACTTTTTGGAAGGGGCGCCTATTTGAAAAAAAATAAATGTCGAATTCTTCGGATTCGGGTTCATCTTCATCTTCGGAGGAAGAAGTTTTAGTTCCACAAGCGGACCTTATAACCGCTTTCACGATACACGATATGTGTAGAAAAAAAATTAGATGTTATTCAGTGGTTAAAAGAGAAAAAATTAACTGCTGATTCAAGAATTTGCACCGTTTGCAACGAGCCAAGGGTATTTTCTCGGCCAGGGAAAAAAACATTGACGAATATGCTTGGCGATGCCAAAGGAAAAGAAAAGTCGAAAAGAGAAAGGAGAAAAGGATCTGTAAAACCGAAGATTCAACTCGAAAAAACTCTTTCTTTGAAAGATCTAAGCTAAACCTAAGAGAAATTCTTCTCATTTTGCATTATTACGTTTACAACGTCAATCCCCAGACATATGTGTCGCAGGAAATTTACGTCTCTGCAAAGACATTAATAGACTGGCAAAATTTTGTAGAGAAGGGGCATATGATGCAGTTTTTAGCCGGAATAAGGTAATTGGCGGTGTTGGAAAAACAGTTGAGGTGGATGAATCAAAATTTTTTAAAAGAAAGTACCATAGGGGAAAAAGAGTGGAGGGACAGTGGGTCCTAGGAGGAGTCGAGAGGGAGAGTGGGAGATTCTTTATGGTACCTGTGGAGAAGAGAGACGCCGCGACACTGGTTCCGATATTGAAGAACTGGATCCTTCCTGGTACTACAATCCACACTGATTGTTGGAAATCGTATGATTTGTTACACCAGGAAGGATTCCAGCACTATACAGTCAATCATTCAAAAAACTTCAAAGATCCAGTGTCCGGCGTACACACAAACAAAATTAAAGGCGCTTGGGCGCATGCCAAAGCCGCAATGCCGAGAGGAGGGCGAAGGAAACATATTTCTATTTGGGATATTTTGCCATGTACATGTTTAGAATGTGGGCGCGAAGAGAAAAAAAAATGTTTTTTGGCATTTTTGGAGGTGCCCGCCCGTTTGTATGATCCCGCGAAACCATCAGAAGAGGATTTACAAGCTGCCGGGCCAGCTCCAAATGACTGAATTTTGAACCTTTTTTGAAACTTTTATTAAATAATATTTTCCCTACCAATTCTTTGCTTCTTTTTTAAAATAAATTTTGTTAAAATTGCCTTAAATCTCATTTATTTCGTTGTCTAGGTTAGATAAGGTTAGGTTAGGTTAGGTTTGGTTTGGTTAGGTTCGTATTTTTGAAATTCCGACTCTAAAAATAAATTTTTTTTAACTTCCCTTTATTTGCGCCGAAAGATTTTGGCACCATATTTTTTCTCACATCAAACTACATCGGAAAAAAACGTGAGCAGGGGCTATTCACGCTCATTCTTTTAAGCCCAATCTTGACTCTCTACGCTAATTTTTGGTGATTTATGAGCAATTTACTGTATTTCGGTTTTCAGTCATAGCCTTAAGAATCGCGCGCATACCCATAGTTGCCTTCCGGATCGCGCGCACATGCAATTTTGTGCACAAATTTTTTGAAAACGGTTTTTTCACGGTTTTGTGACTTAAAAATAGGTTCTTCGACATTTTACGCCGTATTTCATCATGCCGGGATCTAGTTCTGACGAAGACGATGCTGCTTTAAAATCCAAAACGCCTATACCGCGTGAATCTCTTAACGGCGTTGCCTCTAGTGCCATAAACCTTGACAATTCTCCAAATTCACTGGACTCGTTTACCCAGTCCCACGTCGATTCTAATCAGGTTGAGACGAATCAGCATCCCGCTTCACCGTTGCCCTTTGGCTACGTCTCACACGCCTATCTTTTGCCTGTTGGAGCTCTCCGCCAAATTTGAGGCGTTGCTCACCTATCGCACTTCGTCAAATAAGAAAGTATTCCACATGCCGGGAGTGTGGCGCACTCCTGTAAGCCAAGCTTCTTGGTTGCAAAGTTTGAGGGAATACGACACATGTCGGCGATCCTACCCTATAGGTGCCGACTGTCCCGTGTCCGCCGGAGGTGACTTACCCCAATTCCACCTTCCGTCACCTCCCGAGTAAACCTCATTTCCTTTCCTGTTTACACACATACGACCTAGCGACCCACGTCAGTGTTGGGCCGCGTAGGGTCTCACACTCCATTAAATCTTCCTGGAGCACAAAGCCTCACGGCTATACGCTCTAAGTGTGGGTGGTAGGGAAAAAATATTCAACAAGGCCTACCGCAAATCTGCTCACGCTCTATGGGCCTTGACCTGCAAAGTACTGCTGATCATATTGAGGGCACGTACGCTGAAAATAAACGGATTACAGATAAACTGCTCGCCCAAACACCAAGCACCAGAAATATTCCGTCCGTGGACGTTGACGCTACGTCACTGTTGTGTAAATAGATTAGCCTTATCAGTAGACGATAATAGACTTATTAGTTTTTTTAATAGACAATCTTTCATGTATATATAGAGCAGTAATAACTTAGAACCATCACTCGACGATACGCGGTGTACATGTAACTTACCGACAATAATAAATACTTTTATTACCCAAAGTCTTACGCGTACTTTTCGTACTTAAACACTACAAATTGGCGACGGAGGCGAGATCCGGTAATTACTTAGTACGCGTCAAGTCGTGAGTAGATAATAAAGATGGCCACCGCTCTTTTCGGACATATTGGGCTGTTCGACAGCGGTTCAGAAATTTGGACATTATACGCGGAACGATTAGACGAATTCTTTGCTTCTAACGACATCGTTAATGACACGAAAAAGAAGTCCATGCTGCTGGCGGTGATAGGAGCTGACGCATACGCAATTCTACGCAGTCTGGTCAGTCCTGCTAAACCCACCACAAAGACCTACGACGAATTGGTCGCCGCATTGAGTCAACATTTCAGTCCCACACCTTCGGAGATCGTAGAGAGATACAAATTCAACTGCCGCATCAGAAAGGACGGGGAATCCATAGCAACTTACGTATCAGAGTTGAGGAAGATGAGTGAATTTTGCAATTATCAGACCACCTTGGACACCATGCTTAGAGACAGGCTAGTTTGTGGTTGTCGCGACGACGCATTGCAAGCTAGACTTTTGGCCGAAACACAATTAACTTTGGCAAAGGCCATCTCAATTGCCCAAACAATGGAATCTGCTGCTAGAAATGTCGTGGACATTAAATTGCAGAACAATGACAATCCCGAAGGTGTGCACGCTGTTTCCGTTCTATCCAAACAACGACGCAACGGGCGGACCAAGTTCAGCCAGCAACGCAAGCATCACGAGAAAATGCGACACCAATCGAACAAAGAATGCTCTCGATGCACAGAGACTCAGCACACCGCAACAAGTTGCCCGTTTCTGAATGCCATATGCTACAATTGCAACAAGGAAGGTCATCTGGCTCGAGCATGTCGCCTACCAAAAAGGAACCCACCATCTGCAACAGCCAACCAAATCACAGTTCAGGACCACTACAGTTCCGATGAGCACATCTCTTACGTCACAACAATACCCTTATCACAAGATTTGAACGGTATCTACCATCTGGCAACACGAAAAAACAACGAGCACATACCCGCGCCATATAAAATCACGTGCTGCATCAATGGAAAGCCCACAGAGATGGAGGTCGACACGGGTTCAGCTTTCACTCTCATGCCAAGCAGCGAAGCCGACCACATAAAGAAGACAGACATCCAGCCTTTTAACATACGCCTTGCTTCAATTTCTGGTCAACAGATCGTCGTCGAGGGCCTTTCCATGACTACAGTCCGGTTCAACGGCCAGGAAGAGTTACTTCCTCTTGTCATCTACAGAGGTCACGGCCCGATTCTCTGCGGCCGCACTTGGATATCCTCCGGTTTGCCGATATGGAAGGAAGGGGTTCTACCGCAAGTCAATAATACTATTTCGCACATATCATCTCGGCAGTCTGCGCTGGATCGCATACTCGCAAAACACGACAACCTCTTCGGACCAGAATTAGGATGCCTCAAGAACGTCAAAGTTCACCTATATCGGAAACCAGAAGTATCCGCAAAATTTTACAAGGCAAGATCCGTTCCATATGCCCTGAAGGAAAAAGTAGAACAGGAAATACAGAGACTTGAGCAGTTAGGAATCATTTCACCAATCCCATTTGCAGAATCAGCTGCACCAATCGTGCCCGTAATGAAAAAGAACAAAACGGTCAGAATTTGCGGAGGTTTCAAAGTAACCAGCAACCAAGTCATCGATCGGGAACAGTACCCTTTACCACGTACGGAAGACATATTCGCCAAACTAGCTGGATGCACCGTGTTTTCTCGTATCGATCTACGCGATGCGTACTGCCAATTGGAATTGGATGAAGAATCAAAGGACCTAGTAGTAATCAATACCACAAAAGGACTGTACAAGTACAATCGGCTCCCATTCGGGATATCGTCATCGGCAGCTATTTTCAGAAGCACATGGAGATATTGCTAAACGATCACCAAGGCGTCTCACCGTTTCAAGACGACGTCGTTCTCGGGGGAAAGTCGACCGAGGATCATTTACAAAGATTGGACAAACTACTCACCACGTTAGAAGACGCGGGTTTGAAACTAAGGAAAGACAAATGTCTGTTCCTGCAGTCATCGATCGACTTTCTGGGACATCGTTTGGACGGAAAAGGCCTCCATCCACAGAACGCGAAGATGGACGCTATCATGAAAGCTCCGGAGCCCAACAATGTCGAAGAATTAAGATCGTTCCTTGGCCTAATAAATTACTATTCCAAATTCATTCCGAATCATGCCACGCACTTATCACCATTGTATTCTCTCCTCGTCAAAACAGCATCTTGGAGTTGGGGTCCAGATCAGCAAGAAGCGTTCCTCAAGGCGAAGACTCTCCTAGCCAATTCCAAAGTCCTTGCCCATTTTGACCAAAAGAAAGAAGTTCGGTTAGCTTGCGATGCATCACCCATCGACATTGGAGCAGTGATATCACATTATGCAAACGGCATTGAACAACCGATCGCTTTTGCGTCACGAACCCTATCCTCAGCTGAACGAAATTATTCACAGATGGAGAGAGAGGCCTTGGCAATCGTATATGGCGTAACCAAATTCCGCGACTACTTATTGGGACGACGTTTCAAGTTAATGACTGACCACCAGCCTCTGGTCACGTTGTTGTCAGAAAAGAAGCCCGTTCCTCAGATGGCAGCCGCACGTCTCCAAAGATGGGCTTTACAATTATCGGCGTACGATTACGTTATAGAGTACAAGAAGGGATCTCACAATGCCAATGCGGACGCACTAAGCAGACTACCACTCCAAATGCAGGATAGCGACTCGCCTCTCCCGGCAGAACACGTTTTTCTAATCCAAGCTCTAAACGATGGTCCTGTAAAAGTCAAGCAACTGGAGGAAGCAACCAGAAACGACGCACTACTCTCATCAATCATAAACCAAGTCAAACATGGATGGTTTCCAAGGCATAAAATCCCCGAAGAGGAGTTACCATACTTTCGAAGACGAGATGAACTCGCAACCATGAACCAAATCCTAACGATAGGTCAAAGGGTAGTAATTCCACCGAGCCTAAGGAACACAATGATGGAATACCTGCATGAGACTCATCAAGGAATAGTGAAGATGAAGTTATTGGCAAGATCCACTTTCTGGTGGCCAGGCATCGACAAAGAAATTGCAAACTGCGTCGCAAGCTGCACGTCGTGTCAACGGCAAGCCGATGATCCAAAGAAAAGTTATTCAGCATGGCCCGTTCCAAAGTCACCATGGCATAGGGGGCACATCGACTTTGCCGGACCAGTAGAAGGAAAACTGCTGCTGATCATTGTCGATGCGTTTAGCAAATGGATCGAGGTCGACATAGTCAACACAGCATCAACACAAAACGTTATCCGATCTCTTCGCACAAAAATGGCTCGCTTCGGAATTATGGACACTTTAGTATCCAACAACGCGACGTGTTTTACCAGCACGGAGTTTTCCGAATTCATCAAGAGGAATGAAATCCGTCACATCACCAGTCCTCCGTACCACCCCGAGTCAAACGGTCAGGCAGAACGGACCGTGAGAACTATAAAAGGATCAATCAAGAAGCTCTCAACCGGCACATGCTTGGAATCCGAAGTACTCAACTCTGGCCTTCACACATACACCAGTGGCACCTTGGAACAGCGCATTGCACGTATTCTGATGCGGCATAGGCGAACGCCTCTCTCAACAGGAAAGTCGCCGGCAGAATTAATGTTGGGTCGTAACATCATTACAAAAATGGATTTATGTCATCCCAGAAACCAGACCGAAACATCAGAGAAAAATGACAAACATCAACATCAAGTTGAAGATCCCATATACATGCGCAACTACTCGAGGGGACCAAAATGGATTCCGGGAGTCATCAAAGGTCTAATAGGAACCAACATGTACCAAGTGCTAGCGGAAGGCCGAAGTCATAGAAGACACGAAAATCAAGTTCGTTCACGCACGTTCGCCGAGGACAGAATATCAAACAACACTTCTGTGCAGAACGAGGGTGTTTCCGCAAAGACTAACACCAGTGCAGAAAACATTATCACAAGTTTGCCTTTCGAGTACGCATATTTCGACACGGTACTGCCAGTCGACACCACGAGCCCCGACGCAGAAAACGACATCGTTCCAATCAACATTACCGGCAACCATCAGCCTGCAAATCACGACCACGCAGCGAACAATCGTGACCAGCACGAAGCACGTTCCAGTAATCAAGGAGTTTCCGGACCACAAGTCACAACGAAACCGCTGCGGAGATCCGGCAGAGCTATAAAACCTGTAGAATGACTGGGTCTCTAACTTACAAAATAAAAAAGTGGAAATAGTGTTGTGTAAATAGATTAGCCTTATCAGTAGACGATAATAGACTTATTAGTTTTTATTTTGTCGCCATCTATGATGGAGAAAAAATATTACGGAGACATAAAAGACATAAAAACGGAAGATTAGCTCCGCCTTCGTCGTCAGCTCCGCCTTCGTCGTCGTCTCGCCTTCGCTCTCTTTAAACTACTCCAGAGCAATGAGATAGAATATATATATGAAACCTAGAGTCACAACGTGAGATCTCGAGATCGACGTTTCGCAATACACCTTTTATCGAGCATGAATCTTTATCAAATACGGGTGGCGCCACCCTAAGAACTTTTTTTATTAACGTCTGCTGCTATAATCTGTGTAACAAGCTGTCAAGAATCTTGACAGCTTGTTACAAAACTATCTTGACTCAAGATAGTTTTTAAACGTGTTAAATAAAATACGCATACGCGAGTATTTGAATTGTAACTCTATCTATCTCATAGAGATCTATCTCATTGCTCCAGAGCCGCATTGTAGCCGTAACAGGCTGAGAAATAAGGATTTTTTTGCTGAGCGCGTGATCGAGTTGGCTTCGTTTGATTTTTGCACATAACGACTTCTAAAGCCTTCCGTTAACGGTAATCAAACTTAATTTTCAGTGATTTAAACTATTTTTCGTGTTATCGCCGTCTTTTGGTTTTACCTACTGGCAGCGTTTTGCCATAGGTCTTGGAAAAGCTCGTATTGTTTGTTCCTCGGGACTCATGACGGGGCTTTTCTATAACTGTGTTTGAGACCTTACAAAAATACCTCCACTCTCATGTTTTCGCTGTTATTCTTTGAATTTCGGTAATTAAACGTGCGGACTCGACATTTTTTGTTGCTCACTGCATTCCGCTAACGGTGTTTAATTTTTTAATTCGGTTTCATCGTTATTTTTAATTCGGTTTCATCGTTATTTGGCTCATTTTCGCCGAAAGTGACGCTGTAACGCCGACGGGGATATTGCCTAGTCCTTGTCTCAGACCGTCCTAAAAAGTTTAAAATTCATTATGCCGTCTGCTAAACACTATGATCTCATTTAAATTGTGCGGAAACGTGTTTTAAACTAATATGGGTCATTCCAAGGACACGTGTCTTTTGTGTGACCTCTTTATGTTCGGCTCCCTGTCATTGTAGCCGTAACAGGCTGAGAAATAAGGATTTTTTGGGGTTTGTTGTATCTCGGCTTTTGTTGAGGAGATATTCTTTATACGATTTCAATATTAATTAGCAATGTTACTGTATATAAGTAAGGCATTAATTATACAGTGCCTAAATATAGTTTTTGAAATAATTATCCTTTGCTATTATATCAATATGGAGTTCATTATACCTTGCTAAAATACATTAGAAAGCGCGACAAAATTGTAAGGGTTTACTTGTAACCTCTTGTTTTAATAGACAATCTTTCATGTATATATAGAGCAGTAATAACTTAGAACCATCACTCGACGATACGCGGTGTACATGTAACTTACCGACAATAATAAATACTTTTATTACCCAAAGTCTTACGCGTACTTTTCGTACTTCAACACTACAGTCACCGAAGCCGCTGTTCTCTCAAGCAGCGTCCACTCCTCGTCTTCCAAACCGTTCGGAAACGTCACGTGTCCAGACTGCTTCGCGACTACCCATGCCGCTACCCGACGCCTCTGGCGTTCCCACGCTAGTTTTCTACCCCACGGGCGAAGGGGGTTCTTCGCAACAACTACACTTTCAACTTCGCGACGCGGTGAAGGCGGCTCAACTTAACATTGGTGTTGTCCGGGTGCGATATTACGCCAATATCGGTGTTGTTATTTCGCTTTCAGAAAAGCGTGACTTGGACGCTCTTCATGCTTTTGTTACTGAGGACCCTACGCTGTCCAATGCCGTTCGGTGTGACGTTCCACAACTCCACCGCCCCCAATTGGTAATTTACCAGATTTATGATTCCCTATTGATGATGACATTATCCCTTCTGTGATCCGCCAGAACAAGTTAGAAGCATCACCATCGGACTTTTCCGTAAAATCCCTATATACCACTAACCGTGGTAAAAACTGCGTGTTGGAACTACCTCCCGATCACTTTCAGGCTATCTTAAGCCGTGGCAAACTGTATATCGGTTTCCGTCAGTGCTCTTTTCGCGAGCGTATCAATATTCGTCGATGCTTTCACTGTCAAGATTACGGGCACACAAGTGCTCAATGTCCTAGTTCTCGACTTGTCGGTGGGTATTGAAGTAAAGCCCATACTTACACCCAATGCACTTCTGACGATGATCCTACCTGCTTTAACTGCTGGAATCACAATCGCCGTCATCGTACCTCTTTTGATGTTTATCATGAAACCAGCGACACGTGATGCGAAGTTTACAATCGTCAAGCTCGGCTATATCGGGGGCATGTAGCCTATTAATCCCCCTGTTTTAATTTCAACCTCATTTTATCATGGCTACAGCCACTATTAATAGACAAACACCCTTCTGAGTACGCAATTAAGCATTCCCGCAGTGCTAGTTATCCTTATTGGCACGAGGACGAATCGCGCGCGTTAGCGGCTCTCGAGAGCTTACTACCTGCTACCACGTCTAACATTAACCAACTACTGTCAACAAAATGTACCACGAGGCCAATCACAGCCATTAAGGCTAAGCGTCGCGACCCGGCATACCGGTCCCTAGTCTCAACCTTACGAACTGAACACTTACTAACCACTAATCCTACATCTAGCTATCCCTCAGGCTCGATTAATTGTCCTCCTGAGTTATTTCCTCCGGCTCTCCAGTTGAATGAGGCTGCTCACGACCCACCTGAGAATCGGTTCAATGCCTGGTTTGCAGCCTATATTGCTGATGAGTCAACGCCTGCTGACTTCCTTGAGGTTGGGCAACTTGTCCTTGCTGGTGACGCTAACACTCTGGCTGCTCTGGCGGATGTCCTTAGTCGGCGTTTCCCTCTAAAACCTCAACGAACTAACCACAGCTTCAGCCAGGCCGTTCCTTCGCGCACACAAAAGAGGCGTCGGTATGCCCACTATCAAACCCTATTTAAAAAAAATAAAAAGAAGCTTTCAAAGCTCATACTGGACCCTTACTTGGACACTTCGGCGGTCCCCAGTTTTTCGGATATCAACCTTTGGCAAGTTGTTTTCCTCCGCGTCCGTCATTCCGAAATCGCGTCGCGCTCCAACATATTTCCTCGTCCCTCCAAATGTCCGACCTTACATTTATTTTTAATGTCTACTTTTTTGAAGCATTTTCCATCTTCGCTTAAACAATGCCGTACGGTCTTAATTCCCAAGTCAGGTGACCTCACGCGTGCGACCAATTGGCGACCAATTACGATTTTGTTTCTCCTGGTTCGCGTCTTCCACCACATTCTAGCCGCTCGATTACGTTTAGCGATGACTCTCAACCCTGCCCAACAAACTTTCATTTCGGCCGACGGCGCGATGGCGAATACATTACTCCTCGACTACGCGCTTAACTCAGCGAAAAAACGTCGTCGCCCGCTTTCAATTGTTTCCATTGACCTCGCTAAGGCCTTCGACTCGGTCGGTCCCAATAGTCTTTCTCGGGCATTAACCCGCTTATGCCTTGAGCCGGAAACAGTTTCGTATATTCTCAACACTTATGCGTTCGCCAATACATCAATCTCTTGTGGTTCGGTCAACTGCGGTCCGTTTGCCATGACGCGGGGCGTGAAACAGGGTGACCCCCTATCACCCCTCCTATTTAATGCTGTCCTTGACGAGCTCCTCGACTCTATACCTTCGACCATCGGTATCCCCCTCGGCGATCATCGTCTATATGTCCTCGCGTTTGCGGACGACTTATTTCTTGTATCGGAATCTGAGTTCGGGATGCATGCGCTCCTTGACTGTGCCACTGTATTTTTCTCGGCTCGCGGGTTGCAGGTCAATGCCAAGAAGTGCTACTCTCTAGTCTTTCGCAAGATCGGTAAATCGGGTAAGATCGTCGTGGCTCAGTCTCCTTCATTTCAACTCGGCGGTATAGAAGACCGCCCTATATCTGCGACAGATTACTTCAAGTACCTTGGTATTTCTTTCGGACATAATGGTAAGACTAACCCGTTTACCGACAATTTAGTGACTCATTTGGAACGTTTGCGATGTAGCTGCGTCGAGCCTCAACAATGGGTTTTTTTTACATTGCGTCCAAATCGGGCGGTTTAGGGCTTCCGAGCTTTACAAAAAACATGCCCTCACTGAGAGAAAATATGCTAGTTAAATTTACAAGAAGTTCCTGGAAACCGTTGTAGCCGTGCGACTCCCGTAATTTTTACCAGTTATTTTGTAATTTGCAATAAGAATTGGTAAATGTCAAATAAACAGGAATGATTTTTTATAGTTACTAAAAGAATAAATGTTGATTTTAGTTCTCCATTGTCAAATTTACAAGAGTTTCCAGTTTAATAACAAGAAACGTTTTGTAGTATTTATAATAAAACTCCTGTAAAATTTAGAGATGGGCCGATACCGATACCATATCGGTATCGGTACCGATATTTGGCTTTAACCGATATATCGGTATCGGTTAAAAATGAACCGATATATCGGTATCGGTTAAAAATGAACCGATATATCGGTATCGGTTAAAAATGAACCGATATTTCTACCCGATATTTTTTGAAGAAAATAAATTCTTATGTTGAGAGTAGATGGCGCCATAAGACCTAAACTCTGAGACAGCACAGTTTTTCATCTATTTTTGGATAACGTAACTAGTGTCTAAAATGGGTTTTTCGTATGAAAAGCCAGTTTTATGGTTTCAAGTACCGAAATTGGATCGAGAATCATCTATAGAGATGGGCCGATACCGATACCATATCGGTATCGGTTTGATATCGGTTTAATCGAAGGATCGGGTAAAATATCGGTATCGGTACGTATCGGTTTCCCAAGTATCGGATCATATCGGTATCGGTTTAAACTGGTATCGGCCCATCTCTAGTAAAATTTACAGGGACACTGCAGCTTAATTTAACGTGCTAAATTGTAGGCATTACAATTTAGGCTCGTGAATTTTACTATGGAAATGTTTGTAAATTTTAAAGTAACCAGCTAATTATATATGGTTTAGACTGTTTACTCTACGTGTGGCACTTGTAAAATCAACATGAAATTACCGTTTTTAGTAATTGTATAGTAGTCGAAACTACAAGACCGCTCCGGTTAGAAATTCATAAGTTTGTCGTGTAATATTTCCTGAAGAAAACCTTTCATTTGACAGCCCTATTTGGTCGTTTTTAAGGTTACTCTGTCAAATCCACATATAATTCTAGTACTATCAGCATGGAAATTGTATTTTTCTATTGCCTAAAATGTATATGGTCAAAAATGCCCAGATTATATTTTTTACGTGTTTTGTCAAAACCAAGTTACAGCTTGCGATTAATATGCATCCCGTTATGTACCTAGCTCCGTAAAATGGTGAAGAAATTTTAAACCAACATTATTAGCCTAATAATCTGTACCACTTGAATGAGTTAAAATAGTAATTTAGAAATAGCCCAGCTTTCAAGAAACCAAATCTATTAATTTTTCTAGCTTCTACCTTAGTATTTTAGGATGTAAACGCATTACTGAAATACTTTTCATAGCCTTCACTTAAAATAACTATTTATCAAATAATTTGAGATTTTTATTTAGGTTATAAATATTGAAAACTACAAATAAGAGTACGAAAACCATTTAATTGTTTTAAGGAACATAGCAAAAATTTTCAGTCAGATGTCTGATAAAGTGGTTAAATTGGCACTTTCATTTAAAATACAAAAAGCCAATTGTATGAGAAACAGTTCATTTTACGTGACTTGTAGGAGGTTTACGGAATGAATTCGTCCAATCAGTTTCTCCAAGTTTAACTAAAAGGCCATTGACTCTGGGACCAATTTTTTCCTTTACGTCCCTAAACTGTGATGGCAATGGGTATGATACATTAACAAATATTTAATTATATTTACATTAATTATAATACACATATATTCACTAAAACAATTATTGCCCTTATTTACCATTATCAGTGTTCAAAACGCCATATTCACATTCATGATAAAGAGGCGGGATTCTCGCAACAGCTTAAATGGGGGTGAGTAGTACGAGTTCGCCACCTAGCTCGACAGAGCGTTGATATTAATCTCAGTGTGTGCGCTAATTACGCAGTATCTTATCAAATATGAAAAAATAAAATGAAAAATATGTATATATTTGATTTTTATTCATCTCCTAAATTTTCATTTACAACATTCTTATGATTATAAATCCATTCGGAAAATAGTATACATTTAGACAATGTGCAGAAATATTTGTTATTATTAATCATAGGTTTGTGATTAAGCATGCACGTAACCATAGGGCCATCATCCTCGATTTCCATAGCTTTGTAGATTGTTTCGCATCCACCGGTTTTGTCGTTTGGCGTCCTGCGTTAGTTCTATTCCGGGGTTTGGCACCATGAATGACCACGACCCAACTCTGGGAGTTTTCTCTACACTTGTTACAGCTACCACATTCGCTATCTTTTTCCCGTCCATCACCCGTCGACAAAATCAAAGTCCACGACTATTGATTTCTTAAACCTAGCGGAGATAGTAAACAGTTGGAATTCTCGGCCCCGAACGGCAGGTATCAAATTCCACATATTCTCGGCGCCCAACGGCAAGTATCAAATTCCACATATTCTCGGCCCCCAACGGCAGGTTTCATATCCCAGATATTTCCTTTTTTCAAAACAGATTTCAAGATATTTCTATTATTTGCAATTCAAGACATATCTAAACTAGATTAAATTCCTATTTATTTGCAATATCAGAAACTATTCTAATCCTTATATCTCAAACAAGTCTACTCATTAAAAACATTGCCATGAAGCAAAGATTTTTAAATCGCAATTTATATTTTTCAATCAAATTGGAAGGGAGAAGTTACGACTGGCGTGGCTTACAAAGCCAAATCTACCATACCACGATATTGAAATATTAAGATCTTACGAAAATACTTTCGTTGTTACATTTCCTCCTATTCGTTCTACAGTAGTTAGTATGTTTGCACATAATATTGAATTATTTAAACTTCCATCGACATATTCGAGTAACAAAGTTTTCCGTGTTCTAACTAAGAAAGCCGTATTTACGTTCCGAGAGCGCATTAAGGCTCCTCAGAGAAGTCCGCACTTCTCTCGGAACTTCATACTTTTACTTCAATAGAATTTAATCAACTTAAAGTCACTCTCATTACAATATAACTTAATTTCAACCCAGGTTAAGCGGCCCAGTGACTATCGAGTACCACGCTACCCCGCGATCCTCGAAGAAATGAAAATGAAGAACTTATGTAACCATCTTAACTCAAAAACCAAATTAAATTTACAATTAATCATTAAATTAATAACGAAATACCTTAAATTAACATTATAAAGATAATACTAGCCCTTTAAACTTAAACCTATCCTTTAAAATAAACTGAAAAGAAATTATTTCGTACAATAGAAAAGGAACTAGCCTATCAATGTTGACACAGAACTTTCTAGAACTATCCTATACCCCTATATCCACAGTGCAAAATGAAATAACTAGCAACGAAAAGTTTTTCCAAGAAACCAGAGAAATACTACGCTTATTTAGACCCCCAAGCAAGAAGACCTTGAGTCACTATCCTGGTACGTGGCCCGAGAAACTTCTAGTACATTTTTTTAACCCTAAACTAACCAATCCCCATTTGGGCCCAGATTTAAAAGTTTTGCCTATTCGTGGATAACATGAATCCGCCCGGCTACGTAATAAATATGGTCCACTATTCGCCAAACCAAAGTCAACCAACAAACGTCATTGTCCCAGAGATCCTAGCGAGAAACTAGAAGTTATATATACGAAGTCCCTCCTGTCCCACCCTCAGTCGACACCTGAACTGTCTAAACGAAACCCTGTCGGCTCACCCTTAAGAAATCCTAAGAAGTATGGAGATTTTATTTTAAATCGAAACCTTTATTTTTATTCGATATTTTTATTTTATTCATTTTGATACCTTTATTTTTCATCAATTTGAATCCTTAATTTTTCGGAAGAGAATCGGAGATTTTATTTTATTCATTTTGATACCTTTATTTTTCATCAATTTGAATCCTTAATTTTTCGGAAAAGAAACTCATAGACTTTTTTTAACCCCTAAAAAGAAGAGAAGGAGCGCGAGTGCGCGAAATATTAAAAGAAAAAATATAATTAACCCTTAAATCGTGAGAAAAGAAAAAAATCATAATTATCTCTTAAATCGAGAAAAAAGTAAAAAAAAAGACCCCTTAACCCTTAAGAAGAATATGGAAGAGGAACATCTTGTCGTAAGAAATTAAAAACTTGAAACTATTTTGATAAACTGACTTGAAACTATGGTTAAAGAACTTAGATTATGGTCGACGGATTGATTCATTTTTTTTAAATCTTAACTTTCTATTTTTGAACATTATTATTTTAGTGCATAACTGCACGATTTTAACCTAAACACCCCTAAAACCATAAGGACATCATCTCTCTAAGGGCCCAAGATTCTATGTTACGGTTGAAATGTATGTATGTCCGATTTGGTCAGCCATCCGTCTCATCTCAAGTGGTATAATAATTGTATAGCCTAAACAGAGGCCGAGCGCATTGCTGCAGAGTAACCCAGCATTGAACATTTTTCCCTACTTCAAAGATTTCTCACGACAGCTCGTGATTTTTACTAAGCGCGTCTGAGAGAGCTGGGGGTTCTGGAAATTCTCTTACTTATTTTTTCCCCTCAGTCCTTCCTCTCTCGTCTCCCAGCTCCCAGCCTGTTTTAGTTTGATTCCCAAGCGCTTGGGAGCGTTATCTCAGAGCTCGCGTCTAGACCACGACCGGCTTAGGATATCGGTCGTGGCTGATTTTGAAAATTATTTTTCTCTCCCGCGAATTTCACGAAAAATTCGGAAGGAGCCCCTATACAAAATCTACGTCACATCTAGCAGAACTAGATGTTTTTGCTAATAGATGCGCTTGGGCCCTTAGAGAGATGATGTCCTTATGCTAAAACCTAAATTTGAAACTTAAAGGAGGCATTCCATAGAGGTTATAAAATTGCAAACCTCCCTTAGATATCTATTTTACTTTTTGTTTAATTTTTTTATTTTGACCCTTATAAAAGTGTGTGAAAATTTTTGAATAAGATTGAATATTATGTTGAATATTAAAAATTGGATTAGAATCTATTTTGACTCTCAATTGACACATACCATCAAACGCGGTCACTTTTGATTCAGAAATTTTATGAGCCCCTCGTTCCCGTTAAAAGGCCTTAACTCTCCACAACTGACTGCATTCTAACATCTTATCTAGCGTTAGCGAGGTTGAATCATAAGTGAAAAGAGGTAGGTGTTTGTCTTCCATCTTCACCCCTCTCGTAAGGCGTCGAACACGCAACCAGCGTGAGAAATAAGGCGGTGGCACAGGGCAAGTGACCAGTTTAAAAATTAAATCGGAGGGGGTCAGTGGTCCACAGGACCACTAAGAAAATTCAAGGGTTTCCAGAGAGCTAATATATTTTAATTATCCACTTCTTCAATTTAGCAGACGACGCGCCCTGGTCAGTGGTCATGGACCAGTTTATTTATTCCAGGCGAGAGGGGTCGCTGGCCCAATGTCCAGTTTTAAAAAAAATCCTTATTTGCCACCCTGCACCCAACCCCACCCCCATAAACAACAAATGAAGAAAGGTAGGTAAAGGCTTATACTTATTGCTGAGTAACGTAGAGACTAGATAGTGAGAGGCGAGAATCGGGGAAAGGCGATTTGTCAGCGTGCTTGCCAAAGCAGGGGTTTTATATAAGGGATAAGACACATTACCTAGACCCTTTCTAGTTTTATAGGTTTAGAACTAGATCCACTTTGCTGGCTTAGGCTTAACGAAAAAAACGCGGAAGGGACAGCTAGCAGACAGCCACTATTTCCTTGGGGTAGCCGTATAAAAAGCTATCTATCGGAGACAAATTAAAGTGGTGGCATATAAGTCACGTGGGAAATGGTCCGAAATCTGTATTAGGCTTAATATTTTTTCAAACTTGCACTACTTCGAATAAATGTTTTTCCAACGAAACTTTTTATTCGGTTAACATTCAATTGAATAAATGTTATAAAAGTATTTCCCTATTGATTTCATGTTTTAAATCTAAAAATGATTACAAACTACGCTTTCAAACATTGTCGAAACACTTCAGGTTAAGTTACCATGCGTACCAATGGTGAATTAAATTAAGGTGGAAGGTCGCCTCTTAAATCCGTCGTTTTTGAAAACTAGATGGCGCTGGAGGGCCACCGGAATGCTCATTATAAATGCAAATAATTATGAAAAGTACCGTCCTTTTTCAAACCATAAAAATCACAATCCGACCAATGTACTGTAAAAGTGCCTCGAGTCTATTTATAAATTTAACATCGTCACCTTTAATAGGGAGAAGTCTAAAAAAAAAGGCGTGGTCACTCCCTGCTAAGTTGCTATAGCTTTTGCTAACTACCAAGAAAATCTCGCTTTAACGAAAGGAATATAAGGGTAAATACCAGGTTATCTTGGAAAAATATAACAATACTATACTGTCTATCCTACTATTCAGGCCTCGTAATAGAAAAGCTGGGGATGTGAATGATTTTTTCGCCTGAAGCGATTGACTAATTTTAAGCATAAAAAAACATTATGCTCCAGGGGTATTGCAAATTCAAAAATAACAGTCCTTTGCATGGGCAGGGTGTGTAGAAAATGTCCAACTTGAACATTTTCTGTGGCTCATATGCTATACTAGCTCGCGATTTTTGGCCCCTATGAGGGGCTAGTCACTCTTAGATTCTTTGTACGGTTTACGAGTAATCATTTTAGCACTGCAAAGGGCAGCGGTATTATACACCGAATACGCTGAATGACTGCCCCTCGGAAAAACCTCTCACTGACATATAGTTCAGGAACGAAGAGTAGGTAAAGAAGCTAGCTTCTCTTTATTGGGGACTCTGGGGAGCCCTCGCAGTTCACTTTTTCGTAGAAGTGAGTGGGGAGAGAAGGCTAATAAAAAGAGAGCTTTCTAAATGCCGCGACCTATTGTCCCGGTAGAATCAGTATCTATACTCCCTCAAAGTTTCAAGAAAAGTACCTCTTTAGAAATAAATTCAAACGAAAAAAACAGCCACTAATTGATATTCTGATTGGAAAAGCTAAAAATATTTGTCATATGTTGCAGACCGAAAATTGAATCTGAGCAATTTTAAGTAATGTAATTAATATAATTCGATATGTATTATTCGAGCCGCATGTTGGCTACTCAGTGTCGTTATTTCACGCCAGGTAGTGCGATTTTTAGAGGCGTCTAGTTTCAGTTTTTTTTAACTTTGATGATGTACGAGGGATCTTTACACAATTTACTTTTCGAAATGTGTGGGTCTAGAATTTTTCTCGAAACAGTGTTTTTCTGAATAATTGTATTTGGCGATATCTTGAACATTTGTCGCTCTTTGACAAAGAAAAGAGTCATCGCGGGTTATGATTCGAAGGAGTATAGAACTGTTAACTCAACTTATACTATTCATTTAATAGTTTTCAGACTAGGAGGATTGATACCATTAACACCAGGAGGCCAGTCTACTTGGTACTTCACTTTGTCCGCCAAGTACCCGGGCCTACTGGTGTAAATAGTATCAACCCTCCTATTCTGAAAACCATGTATAGCAAAAGCATGTATGCAGGCTAAACATACAGAGACTGCAATAGCTTTTACGACCTGAGAATGAATATTTCTTTTGCCTCGGGGCGCAAACCCATTAGGTTGGGGTGGTAAGGGGTTTCGTTATTGGAAATGGGGACCGAACGATGCCACTGATCTTGAAACGACTCCTATTTTGTATGCCTACAAATTTTGTTGCCTGAACTTCTTCTATTTAAGAGGGGGAGGGGGAGATCATACAACTTCAACCCGTATTTCTTTTTAGTGGGAAAGAATAAGGCAAACTGGGAAAGGTATCGGTTTGTCCTATTCTTTATTCCTTTCAAAGAAAAGATCTTTGGTACCCTTAATGTGGTGACAGGCAACACCAACGTTATTGTAGGGTGAGGCTGGGCCTGGACCCAAGTCCACACCCAAAGAAATATTACTAAACCAAAATATAAAATCGCGACCATGGTGCCACCTATTATTTCATCACCAAAAAGTGGTTTTACGTCAATAAATAATTAAGTATTAAATATAAATTTATAGTTTTTGTTGCAAGAAACGAATGCATTTATGCTATATTATTTGAAATTTCAATTTCGAAAATTGCCTCACTGGAAACGAAACTAAACGGGAACTGAATCTCATTTTATTATAGTGAATAAAATAATTTTAATTAATTAACTGAAGCAAGTTCAACTCTCAATTTTATATTGGGAACAAGGTAAGGTTTCACTAAAAATTATCGAGAAAACAGTTTGTCGATAGCTTCTTTGCTTTTGAAATAAAATGGGAACTAGTTTACTCTTTTTTGGAGTACAATTGGGAACTTCCACCTTAACAAGCGCTTACCAAAAGTTGATAAAAAATGTTTCGTAAGCTTGTCACAAAATGATTGAAGTATGTCGTAGGTTCTCTTAAAGGGGCTGGCCGGAGCTGTTGGGGTGAAGGGTGGGGGAGGGGGGTCAAATGTTGCTTAGCATATTGCTTACCCGCCCACCTCGACGGTGGTGCCATTCCTTATGGCCAAAGAGCTGGGTGTTTTCCCCCTGAACTAAGGGCGGACTTCACCCCAACAGCGCCGGTTAGCCCCTTTAAAGCTACGCCCGGTCAGGCGCTGTCAAAGGCTTAGTAATGCAGACAAAATAGGGAGATAAAAGTCCTGCAAAATTAACCGTGTGTAGTGAATTCTCGCTTGTCGTTCTCTAACTAGCTCGAGCTGTAAGTCTCTAGACGTTACGAAGTGTAGGAAGTGTCATACTTATGGAGCATATCTTATAAACTTATGGCCTTAACAAAAATGTTTTCGTTTTTTTTGTACAACAAATAATTCGCAATAAATGTTTTCTTTTATTTTACTTTTCGTTATAGGGCAATGGACAACCTGAAATTAAACGTGCTATTGCGTCGGAACTATGTTTCGTCGCCAATTCCAATCAGCGATTGTTGAAAAATAAATTAGCCAAAATGAATAGGTCAATCTTCCAGTACGAAGAAGAATGGTAAGTAGTCATTTTTAATAGGGAAATAACAGTTCTGAGCCTAAAACGTCACACCCTTCTATTTCTTACTGGAGTTTCATCCCCGTAACGGTTGGAAACAGTATTATACTCGCAAAAATGCCAACCAGAGGGGGGGGGAGCTGCGTGAGGTCAGACTATCTCTTCCCCTTAGCCAGTTGTTAGCTCCCTATATCTTGCAGCGGCCTCACTACGGAAGCCGTTGCAGACGATGACGGAGGGCTGAGCACCTTTGTCCAACTTTGGGACTATGTTTGGCCCGTCGCCATCTAAGCTCCTCCTTCTCTTCTTATCTATCACCCCCGACCTACAAAACCGAGGCGAAAAGGAACGCCGGTTGGTTTTCTAAAAGTTAGTTCGCTTTTTGTTTCCCCACTTGACCAGGCACGGTCAGTATTCAGTCAAAAGAACGTGTTTTTATTTCGGAAAGTAAAGAACGATTTTTGTACTTCGCGAATTGTCGCGATTCCAGATTTGGATCTTGTTAAAATTTTTGAAAGTTAAAAGATACGTCGAATTAATAAAATTTATTCAAAGAGCAACACAAGGTATGTTTATTTTCTTTGGATTAAATTCCCTTACGGGACGATAGTGACGGCTTTAAGTTAGGCCTACAAAACTCCCCTCGCTATTGTACCTAAGGGACTTGTATCGCGAACCCCCAACGACCGGCCCGATGTTCTTTTAACTAGGGGGAACCGTTACAAATGGTGCCGTGCCCTTTTTTTCTGAGCCTCGGTTTCTTTTTTCCGTCGGGGTGCTCGGGCCCGATTCGCGAGCTTAGCTACAGGTTGATACAAGTTCGAGACGGATTTGCCGATTTTTATTTTTATTGATTTAAATTGAACGTAATTATTTTGAGTTATCTTGCGATAAATAAATTATTTTCCGGGATAAATATTTTTGATTTAAATTATTTTATAAATTTAATTAACACTCCCGAATCGTTCCCAAATTCAACGTTATACCGTGAAAGACACGATACAGAGTCCTCTTCGGCTCCAGACAATAATTCGGAATCCTCAGAGTCAACCTTACCGTTAGCTAAGCCTACTCTCGCGGCCGCGGATATTATACGCCCCCTAGATTAAGTGATTTAAATATGGCCGATGCCCAAAACCCAAATGACGATTCCCCATGGGACGATAATCTGGATTTAACCCCATATTTAAATACAAAGGAAGAAAGAACTAGACATGAGAATAATTTGGCCCTATTTGATAGCATGAGTCAAAGTTATTACCCCCAGGGGAATAGCCTAGTTAGAGCCAGACACAAGGGAAGTACCCCAGATTTAGTCAAGTTAAGTGGGATATCTATACCCAGTCCACTCAAACCAGACCCACCTAAACAAAAGGTAGAGGTTGAATTAAATTCATATGCAAGGGCAAAGCATTCTCTGAATAGTTGGGTTTCCTCAAGGCAAAATATACCAAAAGCCACGTCAACTGCAAATATTTCGCCAGTCACAGTAACTACTACCGCCCCCAGTGGGATATTTCCACGTAGAAGTTCGGTCGTATATACAAGTGCCCCTAGTAGGCCAAATAGACCCAATCCAATAAACCCTGGACAAACCCAGAACCCTACAGGACATATTCCACAGGGCATTCCTCAGTCCCCACCTAGAGTACAACCTCAAGCTACACAAGGTGCCAGTCAACCCCACGGGACATCAAACCCTCACCCACAGAGTAATCCAAATACGGGAGGTGCCCAGCAGGCAGCCTTCCTAGCGTCAGTCTTGCAGTCCTTTTCGAACCTGGCGGTGTCTAATCAGGGTAGCGCGAAAGGTTTAGAGCCCCCTGAGAGATTAGCTTTTTATGGTAGAAAACATGAAAGTGTCCCTGAGTTTCTTAAACAATTCGAAGAATATGCGAGCTTCCATAAACTCAGTGACGATGATAAAATGCTTTTCATGCCGCTCCTGTTAAGGGACAATGCCCTATATTGGTATCGTTCCCTCCCCCAAGGAGTAGATTGGACAGAATTTAAGGGACGAATAAAGCGTCATTATAGAATAAAGGATGAGGGAGCTAAGGCCCGAATAGCTTTATATAATAGACAACAACAACAAAATGAATCCATCGATGAGTTTTTTGGCTATTTTGTGAGGGTAAATCAGAATTTACATCCCCCAATACCGGAAGATGAACTACTCCTCATAATTAAACAAAATTTAAGGATGGAATATAAGGGGTTACTTATGGTTCTCCCCGCGCAAAAGTTATCAGACTTGCACGATGTTTGCCTACAGATAGAACAAACTTTTGAGTTAGATCAACCCCTCTCATCCCAAGACAACCCCAATCCTGTCGCGCAACAAAATATGAATGTGAGAGAAACACCTATACAACAGGCCCTGCGGTATATAGCTCCCAAACCTAAAGTAAAATCTCAACAAGTAGTTCCTCAGTCTTCAGGCGTACAACCAATAGCTTCCCCTACAACTGGTTATTCCCAGACGGGAACGAATCAAGGGTACATCCCGAACATGGGAACTCATACTAACATGGACATCCCGCATGGGAACATTAACAACCCCCATCAGGAAGGATATTATAGTCCTCCCCCTGTCCAAAATGATCCTCAGAACTATCCGACTCAAAATTATCCCCCCATCCTCCTATAGATATTTGCCCTTTATCTAAGTTCAATCTCCCCCTATCTCTAATATAAACTGCTTCCTTGAACCCTCTTCTATACCAGTTTGTTTCTTGGCATATGACTTTCGTCGTATCCCAATTTATCTCATGATTGTTTTCAGATTTTACATGCACGGCTAAACCATTGTTTATATCTCCTTTTTTTTACAGTTTTTATGTTCTGTCTGTCTTTTTTTACTTGTCTTTTTGTTTGTCCTACGTAAGTTAAATGACAATTACATTTAATTTCATAGACTACCCCTGTTTTTTCAATTCTTCTATCTTCGGTTTGTTCTTTATTAATTGTGATTTTAAGGTATTGCTATTCCTACTCACTAATGTTACATTGAATTGCTTTAACTGTCTAATGGTTTTTTCCGTTATCCCATTTATATATGGTAATGATATGATATTTTCCGGTTTTTCTTTTTTTACATTATTCCGAATTACATTATCGTCAAATATTTGATTAACTAAATCTTTTGGATAGCCACTGTCTATAAATTGTTTTTTAAATGTATTTTTGTCTTTCTGCGGTTCATCCGATAATGTTTCAATTCTTCCCTTGAACGATTTTATAATACCTAATTTAATTTTATTGTTGTGTGATGATTGGTAATTTAGAAACATTTTGGCATGGGTGGGTTTCTGATACATGGAGCAGGTTATTTGTCCATTATTATGTTTTACTAAAATATCCAGGAAAGGTAAACATTTATTTTCTTCCCCTTCGTACGTGAATTGTATGTCTTTTTGAATTTTATTTACTGTATCCAATAATTCCCCGACCTCTAATGATTTACTTTTAATGATAAAGATGTCGTCCATAAACCTTCTCCATAGTTTCACATGTTTTTTAATTATAGTTTTTTTTTTTCAGAATGCTGTTTTCGATATGCTCCATAACTAGGTTTGCAATGGGTGCTGATAAGGGATTGCCCATGGCCAGGCCTTTTTGTTGCGCGTAATAATAGAAACTCAACGTAATCGAGTTCGAATCATGTACTTTACCGGCGATTCAGACGAAGAAGTCATTACGCCAGTTTCAATGAAGAAAACCAAAAAAGCCTTCTCAGCGAGCTATTTGAGCGTTTCCTTTTTTTTGGCTACCAAGACCATTTCGGATACATTGGACGTTAAATATTTACAAAACAAAGAGGGAATACGAGACTTTGTCCAACTAAATCAAAAACAAGGAGTATGTTAATTTTGGCGGTTGTTTTGTTTTACAAATTATTTCTATATTTTGATTTTTAGATGGCCGCGGACGGATCAAAAACCTTTGGAATGTCTTACAACGTTTTTTAATTTTCGTAAGAACAGGGACAACAGTTCGAAGTCACGAAGTGAAGGTATGTTACTCAGCTCTAGATATTATTTCAAAAACGATTCGCGTTGTAACTCTAATTTGGTTTTAGAGCCCGATTTTCATACCTCAAACATTTGTAAGACTGCGCAAGCACTTGGAAACGTGGAAATAGTAGGGCGATTTCCCACGAGTTGGTGCAAGGCCCATTAGATGGAGATGTCTATTTAACCGACAGTGTCCGGTCAATGACCGGTGGCCAGCCTAATATCCCATCTGCTGAGCGTAATAAGGTCCCTAGCCCGAGACCTCCAGGGGCCATTGACAAACTGTCTCGCCTGTCTCTGGCCCTCCATAATATGCCAGAGATGATATTGAATGGCAGTCAACCTGTCATGCAGGGTTCGTCTAGCGTACCCGTAGGGGATGGGGACGACCGGCGCCGGTCCCAAGAACTTGGCCTCCACCCCCCTATTAGCAAACGTATCGGCTTGGTCATTTCCATGATGTCCGCTATGCCCCGGCACCCAGTGAAACTGGATCCTGTTGCGCGACTGGCGTCGCGCAAGCAAATCAAGGCAAATGCGCACCAGTTGAGAAGTTATCTGACACTGGTTCAGCGCTTTCAAGGAGGCCTAACTATCAGAGTTAAATTCTTACAGTCCGTCCGTTATACCCTTTATTGATGCAGTAGTCCGCGCAATAACAGATCGCGGAAATTTCCGCCTGGAACACACTTGTGTAGCGGGGTTGGCAAATTCTTTTTTTTAAGTTGTGTTTTTTACTGTTTAAAACACGATTTGTTGTTTTAAACTTTTATAAACAAGTAGAAAAAACAGTAAAAAACACAAAAAAATAGTTCTAAACATGTTTCAAAATCACTCTTCCAGATCTAATAGTCTATATATTATATATTGCGGCTCTTCATTTAAGCCACTACTCCAGCTAGCGCAAGGCACAGCCTACTTAAAAAAGGTCTTCGTTTGGACCAAGACAGAAAAAACAAACTATGAGAGTGACATTTATCAATTGCCTGAAGTTCCGATATTGCAATTTTTCTTTATTTAATCCTTAATTACTATTTAATTCATTCAACTGATTTAATTGTTAATCGATTTATTCCATCTAAGTTAATTGAAACAAGTTGGGAAAACTAAAATATTACCTCTGCGAGTCAAGAGGTCTACTACTGCAAACTTATTTACCTAGATATGGAATTATTTCTCTTTTTTGAAGTAAAAACATCAGTGTAAACACTATCGTTTCGTCTCGCCTCAAAAATATTCTTAGTTTGCCAACATGAGTGTTAACGTTAAATAACACCAAAGCTAAATTGTAGCTAGATGCACCATAAAGAGAATAAAAACTCTGTAGCTACTACCCGTTTCCGATGGGCTATTATCGAACATTGGAGTGACGCAAAGGCTTTGAGTGGTCATGAATGCCAACGAGATTAAATCAATTTTCCCAAATCCTGGTAAAAAAGCCAAAGACCTTTTTTGTGATACTCAGGAGTTAATATCTAGATTACATATAATACATAGCTGATCCTAATGAAAGTGTTGCTTTTATCTTGGATGTTTGCCACATGATTAAACTTCAACGAAACTCGGGGGAACATTTCAATATGCTTATAGATCGTCAAAATGGCGAAGTATATATGATCAAAATTATGATGAAACACATCTAAAAATGAAATATATAACTTTTAGGATATATTTTGGTCGTTGATTGTGCTACTGGAGCTTGTGCAAGAAGAAGGTCTGAACCTCGCCAATAAGCTCAGTCGATTCCACGTAAGGTTTCATACCTAGAAAATGAAGGTGAAGTTCGCAGTGCATACTCTAAGCACTTCAGTAGCAACAGCACTGAAGCTTTTACAATCAATGAAAATAAAAGAGTTTCAAAACTGCGATGTAACTGTCAACTTTATCAATACAACTGATATGTAATAAATAATGATTTAATAGACCCAACAAAGATAAAATTGAATTGTTTTCCAGGGCTTTTGACCTTCTTAATTCAAAAAACCCATATGCTAAAGGATTTAAAGCACCAATCAATAACAACAACTACAACATCAAACGTGCAAGTCTTTTAAAAGCCAAAAATCTGATGATGAACCTAACTGACGACGACGGAAATTTGATCTGCGAATCAAACAGAAAAACTGGCCCTCTTGGATTAGCTGTTGCCATTACTAGTGTTTTATTTCTGGCTGAAACATACGTCAAGCCTGGAGCACCATTAAAGTGAAATGCACTAACTATATCTTGAAAATTAAATACTAAACCTTTCCATTTGCTACATACAAACTTTCGCAAGACCATTTGGAGCTTTTTTTTGCACCCTACGTGGGAAAAGTGGATGGAATAACAATCCAACTGCTCAACAATTCAAATGAGCTTAAAAGAGCATTTTCATGGCAAAAGTGGAAGCTTCAGGATCAGCTAATGTAGAAAGATATTTTCACTAAATCTATGTTTTAATAATCTCTAAATTTGTTTAAATCTAATTTGCTTGTATTTTGTTTTCAATGTATCTAAATTTTGTAAACGTTTTTATTCTTTATATTTGAAATTTCTTTATTCTGAATACGCTGTACACTTTAAAGTGAGTCACCCGTTTTCGTGGGCTTTACCGCTTTAGGAGAGAGGACTCTGGCTCTTCGGTGGCCAGGAATGCGAGACTCTCTCAGTCAAGCGCTAGGTACACCCAGCCTTTCGCTTTCTCCAAAAAATATCTCCTTATATGGAGTTTTAAAACTTTTAGCGGGGCATTACTGACCAATAAGGATGAGCCCAGTATTTCAAAAATTCACCCACGAAGAACCCTGACTTTCAATTTTCAGTCTCTCTACTGTACCTTGACTCGAGAGGTCCTAAATAACCTCTCTGTCCCACCTGTGGGAAACATTCACTACGAACAATGTAAATCGAATAAGTACTTTTTTACCTTAAAAATTAAAGTTAATTTAGTTTGTTTTATTTCATCTCGTCTCTGCGTACATTCTTGCGCAAATAAGCACCTAGTCCGAACCACATTTGACTTAATTAATTGCCTTAAATTAATTAAAGGCTTTTGGACTTGTTCAGTCGGGTTTAAAAGTTCTACCTCTCCGTTCTCCCGCTTAAGCACCCTGCTTAACATTTTGCCATAACAGCTAATGTACTTGTTTCCGATGATACGGCAGTTCCTCATCTTTGTGAGATGTCAAAAAATTTCTTCGATACAAGTAGTAACGAGAACTTACAAACAACTATAGAAGAATCGCATGATGAGGCAGAGCTGGAATTTTCAAGGGGCTTGATTGTTCTTCGCAATATTGGAGGTTTAATTTATCTATCCAAAAATGTAGTAAAATCCTGGAAACTACAGAAAAATATATCAGAAGCCAAGACTTTGAGAAGCAAGGTAGTTCATCAGGAGTTAGTATGTAACCACCACCTCAACTTCCTTGTATCAAGAACAATTCAAACCTACATAGATATCAGAATGAAGAAAATCGCCAAAAATTTGAATGAAAAAATGAAGAGAGAATCAAGTAGAACGAAACTTACCAAATTGATTTTGTTTCAGGGCCAATGTTTTATTTTATATATTTATTAGTTTATTTATAACTACAGAAGTAGTTTTATTAAAATTATAATAATCATTAAATTTGGGTATTTTGATTTCAATTAACACCCTAAAAAGTATTTTTGACAGCTTACCTACACCAGGAGTTCATAATAACCCCCCTTCGGGGGGGTAGTATGAAACTGGCCATAGAGCTTATGGTAAAAATCGCGAACAAGATTCTGTCGTTGCGCATATAAAGGATTAGCCTGTTTATGGACATACAACCTTACAGTATACTTACTTGGCTATATTGCAAAATAGCCAAGTCAGAATTTTCAGCCTACGACCGCGCTGAGTCCAGCTGACACTCTCACACCCTTAAAAAAATTTCGAATAGTATGCACCCCCCTACTGCTTGCGAACCATAGAAACGATACAGACGCCATGGGCCTGGCATAGAACCGTGTGACCCTTGTCTGTCGTAGCGCTGCTATAGACCCTTTCTACTTAAAAAAGAGAGATGTCAATCCTTCCTCAGTTTCGGGATATACAGGGGGTTGACCCCTCGACGTCTCTACTCTTTTTATGATCTTTCCATCGACCGAGATGGAAGGCAAACTATTTTCCCCGTGTCTTTCCCTCTTACATATATTCAGTTTAACCAAGACTAAAAATCATAACGTCCCTATTGAATTTGCCGCCATTGTTGAAATTTGCACAAAAACAATAGGTTTCACTATAAATCGTTCAGGCCATGAACGCGGATATGTTAGCAACCTATTAACGACACAATGTCATACACGTACCATGGATAAAGAATGCGCGTGAGGAAAATAGTTTTCACGCTATAGGATAGGCAACTACCTATCTCGAACGACAGCTTATTCTGTATATACTCTTTACAACATCGGTTGTCAGCACGAGTAAACCTAGGTCTCTATGTAACGTAGCTTTGTACGTGCTGTCAAGAGACAAAAAACTTCAGGATCTTCAGGATTTAAAAACGTTTAAAATATCCTGAAGTTTTTTGTCTCTTGTCAGCACGCGCAAGGCTATATTACATATAGACCTAGCTTTACGACTACCCATGTTGTAACAGAGTATATACAGAATAAGCTGTCGTTCGAGATAGGGAGTTGCCTATCCTGTAGAGTGAAAACCAATTTCCTCACGCGCATTCTTTATCCATGCACGTACTCTCCTAAAAATGATAAATGTGGTTATAAAATGTAAACGGGGAATGGAATTGTGCTCGAAAACCCGAGATAAGTAACTTTTTCAAATTATTGAGAGGGAATAAATTGACTACCAGTAAATTAAGTTTATTCAATGGAATAGGGTGATGTAACATAAGTTTCTTAAAGGGGCTGTCCGACGCCCTCTCCTTTTTTACCCACCCGCCATGTTAAGCTCTACGAGGAAGATCGTCCTTTGTCCCACTGTCCGAACAGCATCTTAAGCATGTAAGTCTTAATTTGAAAAAAACTATTAATATCTGGGCCTTCAGTCATTTGCTTAACTCTCTTCTTATCATAGATATATATACAGGTCTAGATACACTTCCCCTCTGTTAGGCCCTTTAAAAAATGCGGAGGTGAGAACTAGCAGTCGACGCTTTACGGCGGGGGAATTAGATCCAAACGCCATCTATCGAGAGTTTCAAGAAACAAAAAAACGAAAAATTCGAATATGGAAAGCGCGGGAAATTCGAATATGAAAAGAGCGGGAAATTCAAATTAGGCTTAACTTTCCAAATAGCTTTACGTATTTTTGATCTCCTTTATACGTGTAATTACGTTCTTAAGTGAAATAAATAGTTTTTATGTAAAAGAAGTAGTGTTTTTAATGAAATGTTAGTGAAATAAGGCATTAAAGATGGTTAAAAGTTGTTCTTTCACACATTGTCATAATTTATCAACTTCTGGAAAAGCAATATCTTTTCATAAGTATGATTAAAAGTTTGTTTACCACCTCGAAACCAAATAATAACATCATAACTACCAAATACAATTTGAAACGACAGATTTCCGAAATCAAACGCCGACTTGCTTCAAAAATGGATTGAGGCTCTTAAAAGAGAAAACTTCTGCCCGACTTTTAATTCATTTATTTGTAGCGAGCATTTTTTGGAAAAAGAAATTGAAGTAAAGAATGGCAAACACTACCTTTCAAAAAACGCTATACCGACCAAGGTTTTTAATCTAATTAAACAATAACTCGTGCTCTTAAAAACGAATTGAAAAACAAAATGTTTACTTTAGAACTTGCCAAGCATTGAACGTGACATTTTGCATTTGAATTTTGATCACGGGTCATTTCGCGTAGGTCAAAACAACGTAGAAAACAGTCTTCAACTCGAGTTTACGCGCTTACAAATGAAATGTTTATTGCAGAAATGTTACGGTGCAAGTGGGAGTATAGGGGCGGATGGCGATAAGGACAATGGGAATTCGGTTTGCTTTAAAGAACCCCTTCGCGATGAGAACAATGAGGCTTCCATTTGCTTAAAAGAACCCATTCGCGATAAAAATAAATCGGTGGATTTATCTACGCGTGACAATTCGGATCAGCAACCAGCAATAAATACTAGTTGTAATTCGGACACGGATATAAGAACCTTTCCGGTATAATTAGTAAAACTGTTCCACTTATGCAACGGCAAAAACGGAAATCGGTAATCGTTGAATTCTTAGATTGAAGTACTAAATGAAGTGACATTGGATGAAAGGCCCTTGCATTCCGAGTGCCTTATCCCGAAAGAGAGTACATCTCCAAACCCATCGGGTGATATTGGGGACATTTTGGTAAGGTTTGGTTGTACTGTTTAGCCTGCAATAAGAATGTATGTCATCTTTTGTGAAATGGACGTAGCTCGATCATACTTATCACGCAAAGGGTCCAGAGACCTTAGTGAATTCCTTAAAAAGGAGAATATCTAATCTAGAAGGGAAAAATGAGTCTTTGCGTAAAAAAATGAGAAACACCTCAGAAAAACTCGCTAGAAGAGAGAAAAAACTTACAAATTTGCGAGAGTTGCTGAAGGAGATGCGCGATCAAAACTTGTTACTTCAGAAACATATTGTCGCCATCAACGAAAATTTTTCCTCTACATCCAAAGCGTTATTTCAAGAACTAAGTGAGCTTGGAGTGAATAACAAAAAGAAACAGCCATACTCCGAAACAATTAAGCAGTTTGCTTTAACTCTCCACTTCTACTCACCAAAAGCCTATGATTTCCTAAGAAAGCATTTCTGTTTGCCCCACGAAAATACCATAAGAGAATGGTCAGCGAAGATCGATTCATCACCCGGCTTCACAAGCCAGAGTTTTGAATTTCTTCGTCGTGAAGCTGAAAAGAATCCTTTTCCAATGTTAGCAGTTCTTGATATGGATGAAATGTCAATTAGGAAACACGTGGAATGGTGTGGTGATAAATTTACTGGATTCGTCAATTATGGAAAGGTTTCGGATAACACTCACGAGGAACAAACAGTGGCTTCTTCCGCTCTGGTTTTCATGTTGGTTGCGGTTAACGGTGCGTGGAAAATTCCTCTTGGATATTTTTTTGTACATGGCACCCCAGGATGGCTCTTAACAAACTTAGTCAGGGAATGTTTGTGTCACATTCACAACACCGGTGTGAAATGTATCGCACTGGTATGTGACGGATTAAGTAGCAACCTTACGACGGCCAAAATGTTAGGAGCGAACTTGGATCCGGATGATCTCGATCCCAGTTTCCCAAATCCTGCAAATACTTCAGAAAAGGTTTATCTAGTCCTGGACGTTGTTCATATGTACAAACTCTTGCGCAATCTATGGTCTGATTTTGAAATGATTATCAACGGCCTCACAAGTGAGGTAAAACAAATGCCTTAAAGGTTATACTAAAACACAAAGCAGAGTTATAAAATATTAATGTTTATTAGGTTATTTGTTGGGATTACATCACAAAACTACATAAAATGCAAGATAAGGAGGGTTTAACTCTAGCAAACAAACTTACGAAATTTCATGTTTATTGGAAATCCCAGAAGATGAAAGTGAAGTTGGCGGTGCAAGTTTTAAGTAGTTCTGTCGCAAAATCTTTGCAGTTTTTGGAAGACACTGGGAATGAGATTTTTCATGGATGTAAACCTACAATTCATTTCATAGAGACACTCGATAGGTATTCAAAAAATGTTTTAACTCTGCTTCATTTAAAACTAACCTCTCAAGTAAATCTAGGGCTTTTGACATCTTAAATTCAAGATCACCTTATGGTAAAGGCTACAAAGCTCCAATAAGGCCAAATAAATTTGAAGAAATCCAACTCTTTCTGGAAAAAACCAAAGAGCTTCTATTGCACTTAGAGGATGTTGAAGGAACACGCCTAGTTGAGGGAAAAAGAAAAACTGGTCCTTTAGGTTTAGCCCTTTCTATTACCAGCATTTTGGAAATTTCAAAGAAATATCTAATGTCACCAGATCCACAGTTGAGGTTTGAATCTGAAACAACTGGGCAACTCTCCGAAAGGATTAAAAACATATTTTTCATTTTTAAAGCTATTTGCTTACTTACAAGCTCTGCCAGGACCACCTTGAATTATATTTTAATACAATGCGCGGGAAAGGCGGTTGGAATAACAACCCTACCACCAAGCAATTTGAAGGTGCCTACAGGAGATCACTCGCTAGCCGTCTATCTCCAACCTTAACTGGAAACGCTACACCTCTGGATGAAACGGAAATTCCCAATTTGTGTAACATCCGTCGCTATCCCGAGTTTGATGAAGAAGCGGAATCACAAAGATTGACACCTTCGCAAATTGAACAGCGAGAAGATGCTGAAATTACAGATTTCTATATTGAACAACAAAACTCGTCAATATTTTTAGAAAATGCAGTTTATTACATTTCTGGATTTGTTGTTTCAAAGCTGTACAAAGTAGTTAAATGCGGGACTTGCTTAGCGGTCCTTGAGGAAGCACCCAATGAGCATAACTACGCTTATGACAAACACTCTAGATTCACCCAGATGAAAAATAATGGTGGATTGCGCAATCCATCGAAGAGTGTTCTCCAAATTTGTCAACTTACGGAATCATGCATTCGCCAAAATGTGACTGTATCAATGAAGTGTGACAAAATATCTTTGGCCATTGAAATTGCTGTCCTCAAAAATATTGTTGGCTTGGATATTTTCGTTGATCTCTATGAGCACATGTTTGATGCTGAAATGGGCATTCAGAACCATCGCATTGCACTAATAAAGCAAGTCATACGGCTGTACACCAAAGTCAGAATGTTCAAACTGGCGAAAGATAAGAATCTTCAGTTGAAAGGACAGGCCATTAGACACAAACTTTCAAAACTGGTTTTATTTCAAGGGCAATAAAAACTACATAACCTTGTTAACTAGTCTAATTAATTAAATAAATATAACAAACTAAGATGAAGAAGACTTGATTCACTAGAACAATGATTTTAAGCCTTCGACAAAAAAATCAACTATTTTGGTTTGAAGCAACAGGTTTTTATTTACAAAATGATTTACTTACGAACAGAATAAGAGGACCTCCCCTGCAGATTAGGAAATAGTTTTACTTTGAACAAACATTCGCTTAAATCTCTTTAAATATCAGCTGTTATTGCAAAGCATCAGCACGCCCGCTGGCAAAAGTTATTTTATCCAATTTTTTAGCTTTCAAAATTCAGCGATAGATGGCGCACTAGGTATCTTCCCCCGGGAAAATCGCGTCGACTGCTAGCTGTCATCTCCGTATTTTCCCCGATTCAGTAGGGTATCTAGACCTGTATATATATCTATGCTTCTTATCGATACTTTTTAGGTCTTGGTTAAATCCAAGACGCGTTTTGATTAATGATATTTAAGGAGTCATCCATAAAACACTCTTTAGGGTGAAATCCCATGGAGCATTGAGTCAAAATCGAACATAAAATTCATTGTACTTCGGTCCTACCACCCTTTTCGGAACACCCTGGATTGAACCGCCATTCACCGTGCAACGGTTTCGCCCTCCGACCCCGTTGCAGACGACAGTGGACGAAAGCTTAAAATTTCAAACCTCTGGCTTATGCTCAGTCCACTGCCGTCAAGTAACTACCGCGACCCCACACATCTAGTTCTTTCCGGTTGCCACCCTTCCTTCCCCCCCTTCGCGGAAAGGAGTTAGCATGCCACTGGGAAGGAATAAAAAGAGAAATTTTCTATTGTATAACGCATTCGCATTGACACCCGGGTACAATGTAGTCGTCACCATTTTTGCTGAACCTCATGGTTCAGTCTCGTCTTTATGATTTATATTAAATTTATGTTTAAGTTATGTTAATAAAAGTCAAAGAGTTTTTGATTCATCAATATGTCTTCTAATTTAAATTAAGTTAAAAGTTAGTCTCCAACCAAGGACGATCCGAAAGCGGCACAATCAAGAAGAACCTGGGTAATATGTTTTTAACACTTAGCGTTGTGACAACGGTCCTCCTTTAAAAGGATTGACTGAACGCCTTGTTAACGGAAGAATTTTTTTTCCGTTGCAATTGGTGCCGTGTACCCAGTGAAACGAACCCCGTGTTGCAAATAATGCCGTGCCCGTCGTTTTCAACCCTCGGTTATTGTTTTCCCCGTCCCGTCGCTTTTCTTATCCGTCGGGGTGGTCGGGCCCGATTCGCGAGCTTCGTTACAGGTTAGTTCTAGTTTGAGCAAGATCGTCGCCATCTTGGAACTCTCCCTTCTCGAACAATCGAAGACGCATTTCCCAAATTTAGTTTTAAATCGAATTGAATCATGGATTTTATTTATTCTACCAGTGATTTGGATTAGAATTATTTATTTTTGGAATTAAATCTCATGATAAACCAAATTATTTTTCGGATGGATAATAATTTTGAATTTAATTATTTTAAAAAATTTAAATGAGTAATCCCGAATCGTGCCCGAGTTTAAAATTGTATCGCGAAAGCCAAGATTCGGAAAATTCTTCGGTCTCCTCCCGTGATTCGGACATTTCGGGATACACGTTGCCGGTAGCTAAGCCTAACCTCGTGGTGCATGGCGAGATACGCCGATATGGCCCTCATAGTTCGTTGGTCTCCGGATTGGAACATTCATATTCAAATTTAACTAATAAATCTTATCGAACTTTTCACTCGACACGTATCAAGAGACTTTTATATTATTTTTACTCGGCGAACTTTACACACGATGTCGGACTAAGTGACAGTGCCTCACATAGCTTGTTAATACCCATAGTCTCGCGAAATTTACGGATCACTCCCCTACCCAGACTTAACGTATCATGACAAGACGGCCCACAAGCATTAACTTCCGGCGTAATAGTGCTACGCGTAATAAACTATATTTCCCCACCATACCAAATCGCACGCCTGCGGATGTATCAATCACCGGCTAAGAGTGCAACAACTGACCAAGAAAACCCAAATGGACATCACCACCGCTGATCAGATAGATCCCGGAACGGAACCACACCAACTAGAGACCCCAAATGGATATCACCACAGCTGATCAGACAGATCCCGGAACGGAAATCCACACCCACTAGAAACCCCAACTGGACATCACCACCGCAGATCAAACGATCCCGGAAAGGAAATCCACCCGAACCCTCCTCACGATTTATGACGAAGTCCACATCCGACACCGGCGAACTCTCCGAACAACCGCACCGCCATCTCCACGGAAGCATCCATCCTCCACAAATGAAGACGCCCCATGAAGACTAACTTACACAAACCTTAATTTAAATTTATAACAATGTATAAAATTTTTCTTTGGGGGGTAGAATGCAACGGTTTCGCCCTCCGACCCCGTTGCAGACGACAGTGGACGAAAGCTTAAAATTTCAAACCTCTGGCTTATGCTCAGTCCACTGCCGTCAAGTAACTACCGCGACCCCACACATCTAGTTCTTTCCGGTTGCCACCCTTCCTTCCCCCCCTTCGCGGAAAGGAGTTAGCATCCCACTGGGAAGGAATAAAAAGAGAAATTTTCTATTGTATAACGCATTCGCATTGACACCCGGGTACAATGTAGTCGTCACCATTTTTGCTGAACCTCGTGGTTCAGTCTCGTCTTTATGATTTATATTACATTTATGTTTAAGTTATGTTAATAAAAGTCAAAGAGTTTTTGATTCATCAATATGTCTTCTAATTTAAATTAAGTTAAAAGTTAGTCTCCAACCAAGGACGATCCGAAAGCGGCACAATCAAGAAAGAACCTGGGTAATATGTTTTTAACACTTAGCGTTGTGACAACGGTCCTCCTTTATAAGGATTGACTGAACGCCTTGTACACGGAATCGTCTTTTTCCGTTACAACCGAAATAAGATGCATAACCGTTGATTTTTCAGAATAAAGACGTTATAGACTCTTTGAGGTCAATTCTGATGATGGCTAAGAGAAACATTCCTCTGCCAGAGGATGATGATATGGAAAAACTGAAAGAACTGAATGAGTTGTGGAAGGCCTTGAGAATGACAGTAGAGTCATTGTGCTCCGAAGGCCCAACTGTCTCCAAAGTCATCGGCTTGCTAATGGGATTGTTTAACAATCTTAAAAAAATAAAATCTATTTGGATTGAAACTTTTCGAACCAATCTTTTAAAAACTATGGAAGAAAGGTTTTCAAATCTTATAAGAGAAGAAAGGTTTGTGGTAGCGGCTCTACTAGATCCAAGACAAAAAACATTCATGTTTAAAGGTTAGATTTTTCCGAAGTCGTATGTGAATTTTCAATGCCAATTGTCTAATAATAAATGGAATGGTCACAGGCTACAGTTTACCGGTATGGAGGGATGAATATCCAAATTTTTGCACTGTCAATGAGGATCAAGCCAAAGAATTTATCTACACGCTCTTGACCAACATGGTTCAAGATTTAGGAGACGAGTTGGAGGAGACTAGCTGCTCCCTATTTGAAGGCTTGGAAAGCCCACGAGAAATGTGCTCTATTTCATCGACAAAAAAGAGCTTCGACCATAAACTATCGATATAATGTAGTTGTGGTATATTTTTGCTCGTTGCAGTCTATCATGTGAGGTTTCTTAAGTATTATCAAAAGTAATATAAGAAACCTCCCTATATTTCTGGTATTATGGTCACTGAATTTGCTACGGGTTACGCCATATACTGCTTAGACTTAACACCAGACGATTACGCGAGTCATTCAGATCATTGGAGTCCTACGAAGCAAGGACAATTAAGATTAGAGCCGGGATTTAAAAAGACCACGCCCAGTACTCTTAGTTGTATCGTATTAGCCGAATTCTAGGCTATGCTTAAAATAGAAAAGTTTCAGTCGTCTATTAAAAAACAATGAATGCCGATCAGATAACACGATTTCTAAGATTCACGCCTCATTTCATAGGAGTTTATCCTAGTGATTTATTTCCCAAAGAAATTGACAAGCTTTTTTCATCAATTATAATAAATTTAGACAATCACTACAAAGACGGATCACACCGGGTCTGGCTTTACTTTAAAGGAAACAGAAGGGATCATTATTTTGACTCACTGGCTTTAGAGAAATTTCTCCCCTCGATTAAAGAATTTGTTAAGAGAAATTCTAGAAAACTGTCATTTAACAAAAGAAGACTTCAAAACTTGTCAAGTTCGACATGCGGACCATACTGTAAGTGTATCTAATACAAAGAACAAAAAGAAAGAGCCACAAATAATTCATGAGACAGTTTGGATGAGATTGTTTGAAACATGACGTCATTGCTACCATAAAGAATAACTTAATCTTTTTATTTAAAAAGTACTCTTTGTTATCTCTTCTTTAAAAAAAATAAATGTGCCACCTTTTTTATTACTGTTTTCTTTTACTTCATTTATTAACGAATATGGGGGGTAGAAAGGGGTAGGAAAGTTTGGCGGATATAAAATCGCATATTTCTATAATAATTTCACTCATCATCATGAACTCCGAGCTGCATAGATATCGTACTCTTTATTCCTTGCGTCAAGATGGAAACTATAAAATATCTTTAAGCAGAGCGGGATTTTATTCCCTACATACCGTTCTAGTACAGTGCTTCGAATGCGATGGAATATTATTAGCCTGGAAACCTATCAATAATCCCTATGAAGAATATTCAAAATATTTCCCTAAATGAAAGTTTATTAGAGGTGGGCTTCAGTTTCGATGAAACAAAGACATACATCAAAGATATGATTAACGGAATCAAGACCATGAAATGCTGGAATTCCTTAATCTCTGGTTTGCAGAAATATGCCTAACTGTGGGACAGTCAAGGACAATAGATATTTCGCAATAGCTACGTAAGAAATTAAGTATATAAACCCCCTGACTCAAGAGAAGAGAGTATCATTATTCGAGAATACCTTAAACTTGCAAGATGGAAAATCAAAACGCGGGCAAAAGGAAGATTGGCGCAACTGATGAACGAAAAATCAACGGTAGACTCCACATTTCGAAAGAGTTGTTCCTATCAACGGGGTTCGTGAACGGTACCCTTGATCCAGAGATTCGACTATGTAGGAAGCAATCGGTAAAAGGTTACACTATTTCTACAAGTACATGAGAGAAGTTAATACCTCGTTAACCCACACTAGCAGGCTGGACGCTGGGCCACGAAACCAACAACTTTGAAATCGTTTTAAACGACAACGCAAACGAAAAAACAACTGTTGTGGCGTATCATAATCCGTGTCACGTTAAAGATTTGTTAAATGACGATTCCATTGTTTTGGACAGTCTGGAAACAGCGGTCTTGAATCGAGTTTCGAGTGCTGTTAAGGAACCTCTTATTAAGATCAGCAACCACCAAATTGTATTTACACACATGGCCGACAATATTATAGAGTTTTATAACAACATTTACATAATAAATTGAATTTAAAACCGAAAAACTGTTCCATTTTATATAACTAATACCTTTTTATCTCTTCCTCTCTTTTTTTCCTTTTACTATTTAAGCCTAAGAAATAAAGTTTAAAATTTGCTTAATTTAAATAAAGCGAAATATATAAATGCAGAACAAAATTTACTATTTTTTAAATTTACAAAAATTATTTTTAAAAAAAATTTACATGAAGCGTACCCGGCGGTACGTATAGAGCTGCGAGAGTTCCTGGATGACTGTTTGGGCAAGAGAAGAAAGAGGGTTAATAAAGTATTGAACGACTGATAAAAAATTAACTTACCCGAACCCTCGGGAGTTCAAAGCCAAGAGGCTGATATAAAAATTATAAAATTGAATTGAGATAAAATCATAAAATAATGCATGAAAACTCACTCGTGGGGAATAAAGACTAGGGAAAAACTACAAAAGAATTTCCAAAACGTAATTAAAGTGGATATCCCCTCGTATATCGCCAAGATTAGGTTAAATAAATAATACTACGAAATATAGACTAGGGAATATATACTAAAGAATTTCCAAAAAGAGTGGTCGGATACGTACTCTTTTTCTGTACCGTATCCTTTCAGTTAGCAATATAATTCAAACAAGGGCGTTCACCTATTTAAATATGTCTGATTTCTTATTGTTTCGGGGTTTTTTCGGTTATCCCCACAAGGGGTTAGGGATTAGCAACTGTAGAGTTTTTAACTCTAAAATTGATACTAATTGTTAGATTTAGTGTTACCGTTTCGGGAAAATACGTGGTAATGGATAGAAGTTCAAACTACACTTTGGACCCGGGAACATAGGCCATTTTGAATTTTCTACTCTCAAGGATTTTTTCTGTCCTAGTGTCAAGTTGAGTCCCATTTTTTTATACCTAAATTAATCTTAAAAATGGTTGCTGGTCGCGTCCCTATGAACGAAATATCATGGGTAATTACCCCAGAAGCTCCTCCGCTTATAATAGAAGAAATGGAGGATGATTTTATGCTTGATGAGGGAGCTGATGAAGTTATGAACATCATGATGGGAGTGATTCCGTAAGCACGTTCCCAATTATCCATCCCGGGGATATGTAAGTGAATTTTTCTGTTATTGTTGTTTGGTATCAATAATTAAGTTTGTTTTAATGTAATTAGCGCCTACCTGAGAGATTTCGATGGGTTTAACGAGGAGATAATCTTAAACATAAACTATGACGGATACTGGAAAATGCATCCATATATATACACCCCACCATAAGTAGCGCTAATTGATTTCGTTTAGCATCATGGATCCCGTCCGTATCCTTTTACTACCGAGTATGGCCACCCCCTCGATCCGAGCTCTTTTGGTCACACTCGAGGACCTTATTACGGGTTACATACGCCCAAAGTGTGTATTGAAAATATAGCTAAGTTTCAGATTATTTCTAAATATATCTTGTCAGTCTCACCCCCTTAGCCCGACGAGGAATATCAGTGGGTCTTACCCCGCCCCGGTGTATGGACACCCATCTTCAAACTGTGATGGCTATGGGTATGATACAATAACAAATATTTAATTCTATTTAATTTAATTGCAATACACATATATTCACTAAAACAATTTTAGCTCTTATTTACTATTATCAGCGTTCAAAACGCCATATTCACATTAATGATGAGGAGGCGGGATGCTTGCAACAGCTTAAATGGGGGTGAGGATTACGAGCTCTCCACCCAGCCAGAGGAGGCAACGAAAAGAACCATCCGGGAACCAGAACATCAAAATACCCTGCAATTCAAAAAATATATCTGAACTGAAAATTGAATGTGATTTGAGAACCTATAAAGGGCATCCATAAGCAGATCCGAAGCCCTTTCTGGTTTATTACAACGAGTCTAAGAGCGGAAGTGCTAGGATTCTTATATTTGCTGTTTCGGAGTGCTTGGAGATACTGAGTCAAAGCTCACAGTGGTTCATGGATGGGAACTTCAAAAAGCTCCTAAAGAATTCACGAAAGTCTAAGTGGATTGTTATTTTTCCAATTAAAGTGATAAAGTTAATTCGATTGTTGTATTTTTGCGTTTTAATCCGTAAGGGTTCGATTTAAATTCTGTTTAATTATTTTGGTTTATCACGACTGTTTAGAAAATCTCTTCGATATAATTAACCGCTAGTAAATTAAAGACACTCATGTTTTAGATAGTAAACGTTTAATAATAGTTAAGATGATAAAATTGGTACATGTTACTCGTTGGAGTTCTGGTAAGGTTCTGATATTTTTTCGTTTGAAAAAGGGAGGGGAGAAGCGAGAAGAGAGATTTTTGAACTGTTAAAGCTAGGGGATTAGCCTCAGTATAGAGGTAGAAATTTTCTGGGTGGCCTGACTCATGGGTTTGTCTTGTTGAAAGAAGTACCTTTTCTTTGAAATCTCTTGTCGCTCGTTCAAGGGGTCGTTCATAAAATCGACATTACAAGGGGTGCATGCATAAAATAAATATACTACTTCAATTTATAACGTACTCCCGCCTAATGTGAGTTATTGAAAACAAAAATATGAATTAATCTACATTATACAAATAAATCGAAGTATCTAATTCAAATCCAACTCTAAAGGGTGTAAAAGTTGTACAGGGCGTTTTAAATCAGTTTTTGGAGTCTTGACTAAACAGGATCTGATAAGTCCATCTCTTCCCTGGTACACTTTCTTTATTCGTCCCATAGTCCAAAGATGACGTGGTTGTCGGTTTTCGCTGACCAGGACGACATCTCCAGGTTTCAGTTCTAACGGTGGTTAGTAGATTGAAAGTACCGAATTGGGGCCACTGGCGTCAGACGGTGCCAGATGGCACCAGTAAATATGGCGTCAATGAATCAAACATGGCGTCCAACGCATTTTTCTTCTTATGGCGCCTACCTAATTGGGGAAAATGGCGTCAGTGTGCCAGATCTGGCACCAGGAAATATGGCGTCAGTCAGTGCCAGCATCGTGTCAGATGGCACCAGTAAATATGACGTCAATGAATCAGACATGGCGTCCACCACATTATTTTTTTTTTCGGAAATCTTCCTATGGTGCCAGTGAATCAAACACGACGTCACATTTTTCCCCGACGGGGAAAAACCCGACACCCCCTGACACCATGTTGACTTTGTGAATGGCGTGAAAATTTGTAGGAGAAATACCATGGCGTGGCTGGGGAAATACGTGAAGAAGTTTATCTCGTTTAATAATAAACATTTTTAAATTCTGCGGTCTGTAGGCAGATGCTTACGATAAATATTTTGTGTTTCTAATTTTTTGGTTGGCTCATCTTAAATCTTATAACACCCATAAAACATTAATTTTATTAATTTTCATTATTAAAAACATAAAATTTCTCTTATCATAATATATTATTATTTGAACTGATAGGGGAAATAAACTCTATTTCCAAAACTCTGTCTCACATTGCCAACAGTAGAGTGAACTTTCGATCTGATAAGAGAACCAATAATGATTTTGAAATGATAAAAGCATATCCCTCGCTTTATCCATTCTTTCACTTACATACCGAGGAAATGAACAAATATTTGATCTTCCTAAAAGTATGGATTAAAAGTAAATAGAAAAGATGGCAATTGTATCACCTAAACCATAAGTTTATAAGATATGTTCCATAAGTATGACACTTCCTATACTTCGTAATGCTAGAGACTTACTGAGAGCTAGTTCGAGGACGACGCGAGAATTGACTACACTCGGCTTTGCAAGTATTGTTCATACTTTTCCAATCATTGTTCATACTTTTCCAATTATTTTTCAAACTTTTCTTATTTCTGTTTTAAAACCTTCATATTCATACCTGTTCTATGTTTCACTCTTTCTGTTCTATGTTTCACTCTTTCTGTTCTATGTTTCGCTCTTTCTGTTCAATGTTTCACTATTTCTGTTCAAAGTTTCACTCTTTCTGTTCTGTTTCACTCTTTCTGTTCTATGTTTCACTCTTTCTGTTCTATGTTTCACTCTTTCTGTTCTATGTTTCACTCTTTCGGTTCAATGTTTCACTATTTCTGTTCAATGTTTCACTATTTCTGTTCAAAGTTTCACTCTTTCTGTTCTATGTTTCACTCGTTCTGTTCTATGTTTCACTCTTTCTGTTCTATGTTTCACTCTTTCTGTTCTATGTTTCACTCTTTCTGTTCAAAGTTTCACTCTTCCTGTTCTATGTTTCACTCTTTCTGTTCAAAGTTTCACTATTTCTGTTCAAAGTTTCACTATTTCTGTTCAAAGTTTCACTATTTCTGTTCAAAGTTTCACTATTTATGTTCAAAGTTTCACTATTTATGTTCAAAGTTTCACTCTCTATGTTCAAAGTTGCACTCTTCCTGTTCAAAGTTTCACTCTTTATGTTCAAAGTTTCACTCTTTATCTTCAAAGTTGCACTCTTTCTGTTCAAAGTTTCACTCTTTATGTTCAAAGTTTCACTATTTCTGTTCAAAGTCTCACTATTTCTGTTCAAAATTTCACTATTTATGTTCAAAGTTTCACTATTTATGTTCAAAGTTTCACTCTCTATGTTCAAAGTTGCACTCTTCCTGTTCAAAGTTTCACTCTTTATGTTCAAAGTTTCACTCTTTATCTTCAAAGTTGCACTCTTTCTGTTCAAATCTTCACCATTTATGTTTAAAGTTTCACTGTTTCTGTTCAAAGTTTCACTCTTTATGTTCAAAGTTTCACTCTTTATGTTCAAAGTTTCACTCTTTATGTTCAAAGTTTCACTCTTTATGTACAAAGTTACACTATTTCTGTTCAAAGTTACACTCTTACTGTTCAAAGTTTCAGCATTTATGTTTAAAGTTTCACCATTTATGTTTAAAGTTTCACCATTTATGTTTAAAGTTTCACCATTTATGTTTAAAGTTTCACTATTTATGTTCAAAGTTTCACTATTTATGTTCAATTTTTCCCTGTTTCTGTTTAGACATTTCTTATTTCTGTTGAAACGTTTTTTTATTACTGTTCAAACTTTTCTTATTTGTGCTGATACGTTTTTTATTACTTTTCAAACTTTTGTTGCTCCTGCTGAAACGTTTCAAACTTCTTATTTTGTTGCAAGTTTATTTATCCTTTTTCCTCAAGCTTTTCATGTTTCTGTTCTAATTTTTATTATTTCGGCGATTTAATTCCTTTTTCCGAAATTCCACATCGCTTTACTAACTTTTATGGTTTTGAAATCGAATTTCAATGTTCCATAACCAAAATTCCCATGTGATATAAATGTGATGAATACCTTATTACCTAATAATGTATGAATTCCTAGAATATAAAAGTCTTACTCTTAATCGGAATACATTAATTTATGATTTTAAATTACTTTAGTATTGTGAGATTTAGAACTCTAGATAAATTCCTAATCCAACTGCAAAAGTTGTGTAAAACGGATGATTTCAAAGTTCAGACTAAATAACAGTAAATCAATGAAACACCATCTCCTCATTAACATTAATTTATGTTTTGATATTATTGCAGTTTGGTTTCTAAAATGTTTATAGGTATTTACGTAACAGAAAACGCCTTCAAATGACAGAATTGCGATTAAGTTTTCTTCACAAGAAACTAAAAAAGTGGTTGAAAGTGACATGAAGTGTCTATAATTCATTTTTAAGTATCGGCAAAACACTAAAAGTTGGTTAAAGTTTCGCTAAACGTTTAGTAAACGTTTCGTTATTCGACTTAAATATATCCGATATTGTTAATATATGACTATTACAAAACAGATAATGAAGTTGAATGACGAAAAAGAGGTTGAAAGTGTTGTTAATCTACTAAAATTGAGATGAAACTGATGTGAAATGAAAGCATTCGATTGAAAGCGAACTAATACGACTAAGAAAGTGGATCAAAGTTTTGTTAAACTACTAAAATGTGGTTCAAATCACATTCAAAGGAACTAAAAAGCAGTTGAACGTTCATGAAATGACAAAAGTACAATTGTAAGTAATGTGTTTAATATTTTTATAAATTTTACAAGGGTATAAATACTTCTCGCGGATCTCAACAGTGTGTGAAATTTGATCACACGCATGTTACCAGTAATCGGACCATTAACGTAACAAATGTGGATGATTACCAAGAAATAAACCCATTTGATTTCAATCGTGATTTGATACAATCATAACCTAAACTTCGGTATATCACGACGTTTAGAGGAGACCTTTAGACACTTAATACTAGTCAAAACCTATTGGTGAGAATTTAACAATTGCTAAACTTGTTTGCAATATGAACCAAGGCTTTGAACGCAGAATTTATCCCAGTCTGTTTATTTTATCAGTAAAGATCTTCTCAAGACACACTTTCTTATCAGTTTGATAAATGGAAATTTCACTGGTGATAAATTATAAAGTGCATCGTCTAATAAATCCGCATCTCTTTTATCGGTATCATCGTCTTTTCGATCTTACGTTGAAATTTCAAAATATCATTTAACCACTTTGGAACAGAAAAACCCCAATGCAAAAACAGATGGACACGCGTAGGTTCCATAGAAAATGATGTACCACAGACATTGGATGGAAGTGTCAAGGCTGCCAATCTCAAGACCGGGAGGGGGCCGCCTAATAAAACACGCGCCGGGGGAAAAACGCGTGTGGCGGCCCTCCCCTGGTCTTGAGATTGGCAGCCTTGACACTTCCATCCAATGTCTGTGGTACATCATTTTCTATTGAACCTACGCGTGTCCATCTGTTTTTGCATTGGGGTTTTTACCTCTCCGAGTGACGTATGTCACGGAGAGGTTCTAATTTCGACGTGTCTGGGTGTGTGTGTGTGTGTGTCTGTCTGTTTTTACACCCACGTGCCCGCTTTCGCAGTTTGCTTCTAACACCACCATCTTCTGGTCTTTGTTTTTGTCCATCCCACATGGACACCAGTCTGTACACCTGGTTTCTACACACCACCATCTACTGGTCATTGTTTTTGTCCATCCCACATGGACACCAGTCTGCACACCTGGCTTCTACTCCATCATCATCGTTAAGGTTAAGACATACGCGGCGATCGGCCAGGGTTACGAGAAACGTCCGGCCTCCCTAAGGTGGGGCTTCCACCAAAGGTTCACGCAATTGCGCTGTTCTTATCCATAGCTGCGATTCGAAACCCTTATATACTACCTATTTTAGTAAGGCGAAGCAACCGGCGTATGCTTCATTTCAAACGCCAATATTAGTCAAGCCTCTCAAGAATGTTTAATTGTTCTTTTTTAAAACGATGTAACGTTCAATAATGCGAATAACTAACGAAGAAAATATTAAATATTAATTATATTTATTTTAATATTTAAGATAATCTTGTTTTTATATTTAAGATAATCTCTTTTCTCAATTCAAAATTAATACAGAAAGAGTTATAAAGCAGTCTATTTTTTTTGTCTGTGTGTGTCTGTCCGTTGTCACACTAGTGCGCCGAGTTAGCAGTTCGCTTTGTTTTGATGTGTTAAGAAATCCTACAGAACCTTAATATTCACTTTTTCCATAATTTAAAGTGAATATGTGGAAATCCTTTTCGTAATTACGATGCATTTAGTACTTTTGTAGCTTTAAAGCTCTGTTTCATTTTGATATTCCAAGGATTTTTTTTAATATTATTATTTAAAATGGATGTTTATATATTACTTAAGCTATACTACATCTGTTTATAGGATAATCCTTGTTTTAGTTATTTCAAGAAGAAAGCTAAGGCCTGGATTCTGTCGGGTAAATCAAGTTTGATCCGCAATAGGCTTAGTGAACCATAGAGTAAGTAAGTGAGACCTGAGGTGGAGTAAACTTTGGGTTTTGATTATCGTGTCTGTAATGAAGGGACATTAACGGTTCAGAGTGAGCCGAAAGTTAAATACACGTTTAAATAATCAGATATAGATTTTATAATAGAAGAAAGCATCATGGTAGCATTAGATCAGTAAAAGGGCTTATCGTTATCGGGTTAGTGGTATGCATCAGAGAATAAAATTTAACATAGAACTTATATATTCTTTGTAAATAATGATTTGTAACCTAGGATTAGCGGATGATTATATATTTTGACAATGTAGAGAAAACTATTCAATGACTTAAGCCTCGTTAGACAAAACAAAGGGAAAAAATGTTGCTCTAGTATTTCGATACTGAGTCGTATACTAGTCTTTTCCCCAACTCGGAGAGGTAATATTTTGGTTTTCCCAACTTCTTCTGTTCCAAAGTGGTTAAATGATATTTTGAAATTTCAACGTAAGATCGAAAAGACGATGATACCGATAAAAGAGATGCGGATTTATTAGACGATGCACTTTATAATTTATCACCAGTGAAATTTCCATTTATCAAACTGATAAGAAAGTGTGTCTTGAGAAGATCTTTACTGATAAAATAAACAGACTGGGATAAATTCTGCGTTCAAAGCCTTGGTTCATATTGCAAACAAGTTTAGCAATTGTTAAATTCTCACCAATAGGTTTTGACTAGTATTAAGTGTCTAAAGGTCTCCTCTAAACGTCGTGATATACCGAAGTTTAGGTTATGATTGTATCAAATCACGATTGAAATCAAATGGGTTTATTTCTTGGTAATCATCCACATTTGTTACGTTAATGGTCCGATTACTGGTAACATGCGTGTGATCAAATTTCACACACTGTTGAGATCCGCGAGAAGTATTTATACCCTTGTAAAATTTATAAAAATATTAAACACATTACTTACAATTGTACTTTTGTCATTTCATGAACGTTCAACTGCTTTTTAGTTCCTTTGAATGTGATTTGAACCACATTTTAGTAGTTTAACAAAACTTTGATCCACTTTCTTAGTCGTATTAGTTCGCTTTCAATCGAATGCTTTCATTTCACATCAGTTTCATCTCAATTTTAGTAGATTAACAACACTTTCAACCTCTTTTTCGTCATTCAACTTCATTATCTGTTTTGTAATAGTCATATATTAACAATATCGGATATATTTAAGTCGAATAACGAAACGTTTACTAAACGTTTAGCGAAACTTTAACCAACTTTTAGTGTTTTGCCGATACTTAAAAATGAATTATAGACACTTCATGTCACTTTCAACCACTTTTTTAGTTTCTTGTGAAGAAAACTTAATCGCAATTCTGTCATTTGAAGGCGTTTTCTGTTACGTAAATACCTATAAACATTTTAGAAACCAAACTGCAATAATATCAAAACATAAATTAATGTTAATGAGGAGATGGTGTTTCATTGATTTACTGTTATTTAGTCTGAACTTTGAAATCATCCGTTTTACACAACTTTTGCAGTTGGATTAGGAATTTATCTAGAGTTCTAAATCTCACAATACTAAAGTAATTTAAAATCATAAATTAATGTATTCCGATTAAGAGTAAGACTTTTATATTCTAGGAATTCATACATTATTAGGTAATAAGGTATTCATCACATTTATATCACATGGGAATTTTGGTTATGGAACATTGAAATTCGATTTCAAAACCATAAAAATTAGTAAAGCGATGTGGAATTTCGGAAAAAGGAATTAAATCGCCGAAATAATAAAAATTAGAACAGAAACATGAAAAGCTTGAGGAAAAAGGATAAATAAACTTGCAACAAAATAAGAAGTTTGAAACGTTTCAGCAGGAGCAACAAAAGTTTGAAAAGTAATAAAAAACGTATCAGCACAAATAAGAAAAGTTTGAACAGTAATAAAAAAACGTTTCAACCGAAATAAGAAATGTCTAAACAGAAACAGGGAAAAATTGAACATAAATAGTGAAACTTTGAACATAAATAGTGAAACTTTAAACATAAATGGTGAAACTTTAAACATAAATGGTGAAACTTAAAACATAAATGCTGAAACTTTGAACAGTAAGAGTGTAACTTTGAACAGAAATAGTGTAACTTTGAACAGAAATAGTGTAACTTTGTACATAAAGAGTGAAACTTTGAACATAAAGAGTGAAACTTTGAACATAAAGAGTGAAACTTTGAACAGAAATAGTGAAACTTTAAACATAAATGGTGAAACTTTAATCATAAATGGTGAAACTTTAATCATAAATGGTGAAGATTTGAACAGAAAGAGTGCAACTTTGAAGATAAAGAGTGAAACTTTGAACATAAAGAGTGAAACTTTGAACAGGAAGAGTGCAACTTTGAACATAGAGAGTGAAACTTTGAACATAAAGAGCGAAACTTTGAACATAAATAGTGAAACTTTGAACATAAATAGTGAAACTTTGAACAGAAATAGTGAAACTTTGAACAGAAATAGTGAAACTTTGAACAGAAATAGTGAAACTTTGAACAGAAAGAGTGAAACATAGAACAGGAAGAGTGAAACTTTGAACAGAAAGAGTGAAAAATAGAACAGAAATAGTGAAACATAGAACAGAACGAGTGAAACATAGAACAGAAAGAGTGAAACATAGGACAGAAAGAGTGAAACCTAGAACAGAAAGAGTGAAACATAGAACAGAAAGAGTGAAACATAGAACAGAAAGAGTGAAACATAGGACAGAAAGAGTGAAACCTAGAACAGAAAGAGTGAAACATAGGACAGAAAGAGTGAAGCCTAGAACAGAAAGAGTGAAACCTAGAACAGAAAGAGTGAAACATAGGACAGAAAGAGTGAAACCTAGAACAGAAAGAGCGAAACCTAGAACAGAAAGAGTGAAACCTAGAACAAAAAGAGTGAAACCTAGAACAAAAAGAGTGAAACACAGAACAGAAAGAGTGAAACCTAGAACAGAAAGAGTGAAACCTAGAACAAAAAGAGTGAAACATAGGGCAGAAAGAGTGAAACCTAGAACAGAAAGAGTGAAACATAGAACAGAAAGAGTGAAACATAGAACAGAAAGAGTGAAACATAGAACAGAAAGAGTGAAACATAGAACAGAAAGAGTGAAACATAGGACAGAAAGTGTGAAACAGAACAGAAAGAGTGAAACATAGGACAGAAAGGGTGAAACAAACAGATGCCGTAGACTAGCGCATAAAGAGATTCTATAGATTTGCGCACAAATATATTACGTTGACTCGTGCACAAATAGATTCCACAGACGTGTACACAAACAGAAGTCACACGGTTTTGTACAATTCGATGTTATAGACTTGTGCACAAACAGATGTCATATGCTTGTGTAAAAAACTGATTTCATAGACTTCCTCAAAAAGAGATGTCATCGACATTTGCACAAGAGCTTCCGTAGACTTGTGCACATAAAGATTCTTCAGACTTGTGCACAAACATAATTTGTAGACCTGTACACACAGATACCATAGACTTGTGCAAAAATAGATGTCAAATATTTGTGCAAAAACACATCCCTTAGACTTTTGCACAAACTGATGCCATAGACTTGTGCACAATCATATGTCCTAGACCGGTGTACAAAACATTCTGTAGATTTGTGCACAAACATGAGTCATATACCTGTACACAAAAAATACTCCACGGACTTCTGCACAAAAACATTCCATATACCTGTACACAAAAATATTCCATGAACCTCTGCACAAAAACATTCCATATACCTGTACACAAAAATATTCCATGAACCTCTGCACAAAAACATTCCATATCCCTATGCTCAAAAATGTTCCTTACCCATTTGCACAAAAATATCACGTTCACCTGTGCACAAAAATATTCGGTATCCATTTTCACAAAAATATTCCGTACACCTGCGAACAAAAACCGTTCGTACACCTGTGCACAAAAATATTCCGTGCAATTGTGCATAAAAATATTCCGTGCAATTGTGCATAAAAATATTCCGTACACCAATGCATAAAAATATTTCGTATAATTGTGCACAAATAGAAATCACAGGCTTGTGCACAAAGAAATGTCGCAGACTCGCGCAAAAAGAGATGTTATAGACATGTGCACATCAGATTCCATAGAGTTATTGTTGTTATTGAGGAACGACAGCAATTACTTTAAAACTATTCAGTTTATTGTGCAGGACGACAGTGAGAACACACGCGATTAAGTACAGTGCTTTTATAGATAATATAAAAAACTAATCGTTTGTTGTCAATTAAAAACATCTATCAATAAAACAGAGACTATAGTAACAGAGTAATAAAACAAAAGGTCATTAACAAGTTCAGAGTTAGTTACAACAGTCCCCCTTAAAGTCCGAGGTTTTAATTTTGCTTGTGTCATGAGTTGACCAAACGCCTAAGCTATTGATACACGATGTGTGTTTCTGGCTGAACAATCCTTTAGTCAGAACATCCGCTGGCATCTGATCCGTGGGCATATACTCCAGGGCAATGACTCCTCTTTCGAAAGTTTCGCGGACGAAATGATGTCTGATGTCGATATGCTTGGTTCGGGAGTGGAAAATGGGATTCTTTACGAGCTTCTGTGCGCCTTGGTTATCGTTGTGGATTTTAATTTTCTCCAAATGAACTCCAATTTCTCCCAGAAATTCACGAAGGTATATGGCCTCTTTCGTTGCATCGGCTATGGCCATGTATTCTGCTTCCGTGCTTGAGAGGGCTACTGTCCTTTGCTTTTTGGCTTCCCATGATATGGCGGCATTGGAAAGTATAAACGTGAATCCGGTATACGATCTTCTATCGTTTACGCAGCCACCCCAGTCAGCGTCAACGAATCCTTCGATTTCCTTGCTATTTTTCTGAAAGACGAGTCCATGTTCAGTCGTTCCTCTTAGATAACGTAGCACTCTCTTTCCCGCTGTCCAATGTTCATCATTGAAACTGGAATTAAATTGGCTAAGGGCGCTCACTGCGTATGCGATATCAGGTCGGGTGGAAGTAGCGAGGTACATCAGCGAACCGACGAGGCTTTGATATGGGATGTTTTCCATTTCTTCTTTGTTAGGGTTTTCCGGTTTCTTTAGCTTGGTATTGGCATCTAGTGGAGTTGCGATGGCCTTGCAATGTTCCATACCAAAACGTTGTAGAACGGCTTCTATATATTTCATCTGTTTCATTGAAATGGTTCCTCCAGTGATGTCTTGGTGGAATTCGATCCCCAAGCAATGGTGTATATTTCCCAGGTCCTTCATTTCGAATTTGTCTTGTAGGTCGGCTTTAGTCTTCGTCATCAATTTTATGTTATTAGATGCGATGATGATGTCATCGACGTAAACTGCAATAAGCATAATATCTTCATTCTTTCGTGACATGTAGATACACGGGTCAGCGTTTGTAGGTTTCATTCCAACTTCCCTCAATCGCTGATCAAGTTTTCTGTACCATTGACGTCCTGATTGTTTGAGCCCATATAGAGACTTCTTTATAAGGCACACTTTGTTTCCATCTTCTTTAAGTGTTTCAAGCCATTTTCGTGACGTTGTGGTAATGTCTTCACTGGTGTTGCTGTGGGTGATTTCAGCGAGAGCCTCCTGCAGTCCATCTGGCAATTCCATGAAGATTTCCTCATCTATTTCTCCATTGAGGTAAGCAGTTACTACGTCCATCTGATGTACGTGTAGATCCATTTTTGCTGCCAGTGCCATGACCAATCTTATGGAACTTGACCTTACGACGGGCGCAAAAGTTTCTTGGAAATCAATTCCAGGTTGTTGCGCAAAACCCTTTGCAACCAGGCGGACCTTCCTTCGTTCGACTTGCCCATCTATGGAGTACTTCGTACGAAATACTAGGCGGTTCCCAATGATTCTTCGATTCGTTGGTCTGCCAATGATGTCCCATGATTTACATTTTATTTGCGAGAGGTACTCATTTAATGCTGCCTTTTTCCAATCTTCTGCGTGTTCCGTTTTCAGAGCTTCTTTCATGGTGCAAGGGTCTTGAAGTCCTATTAGATTCACGGACTCGCTTTGATCGTTGTCACCCTGTAGTTCTGGACCGGAACTTGGTATTAATGGTACCATGTTGTAAGATTTCTTGGGTCTTCCGGGCTTTCCTGTCTTGATTAATTTCGGCCTACCGGGTCCCCTCTTTGTTCCAGGTGTCTCATCGTGGTCTTCTTCGTTTTCAACTGGTGTTAGAACGACTTTTATTTCGATTGGGGATGTATTTGTGTCCTCTTCTACTCCATATTTCTTGACAACTTCTGGGGAAACAAAATCTTCAAAATGGTCTTGGCTGTTGAATTCTTCGAGGAACTTAATGTCTCTGCTTCTGATGATCTTCCTTTCATCTGGTAGCCAAACTCGATACGCTTTGGACTCTTCGGAATAGCCAACAAAGACACATTCTTTGCTTCGAGAGTCAAACTTTCCTTTGGCAGCGTTCTGATCCTTTATTAGGGCCTTGGTACCGAAGATCCTCAAGTAGGTCAAATTTGGTAGTTTTCCAGTCCAAATCGTGAACGGTAGCTGTCCGTTTAAACTTCTGGATGGGCATCTATTTCGTATATGGTTTGCCGTTGCAATTGCTTCTCCCCAAAATGATGGTGGTAATTTTGATTGTAGCAACATGCATCTGCCCATTTCTACCAAAGTCCTATTTTTACGCTCAGAGACTCCATTCTGTTGCGGCGTTTGTGGCACGGTTAGTCTTCTAAGTATCCCATTGTCTTTTAGGAACCGGTCAAATTCTCTGTTGCAATATTCCGTCCCATTGTCCGACTGAAGCATCTTTATCTTCTTCCCGGTCTGCAGTTCGACTTTCTTCTTGAAATCTCTGAAGGTCTCAAGGACTTGATTCTTGTGTTTAAGGAAGAAGACTTGGCTCCAACGAGATTTGTCGTCTGTGAATACCACGAAATATCTGGCTCCGCTCATGGTCGCAGTTCGCATGGGTCCGCAAACGTCGGTGTGAATTATTTCGAGTACTTCCGTGGTTCTTTCGGGATCGGGCTTGGGGAACGGCGTTCTGGTTTGCTTTCCTTTGACGCAAATCTCGCATAGCCCAAGATCCTCGACTCTATCCAAAGTTAAGCCCTTAGCCAAGTTGTTTCGAACCATGTCCTTGATATTCCTCTCGTTAAGGTGGCCAAGTCGAAAATGTAAATTCTTCAAACTGGATTGCGTTGTTTTGAAATTTTGAGCGATGTTGGCTTCTTCACCACCTTTTCTTATGAAATACAAGTCTCCTACTCGATCAGCGATAGAGATTACTTCACCATTTTCTTTTGTGATGAGGGCATGGGATTTATTGAAGAGAATGCTGTGGCCTTTGTCTGTGATTTTCGAAACAGACATTAAGTTGATACGAAGGTCTGGTACGTGAAGGGTGCGTTCCAGTTTTAGCGTTCTTGTAGTTTTCCCATCCGTTGCTTGGACTTTTACTTCTCCGATTCCTTCGATCTTGGTTGACTCTTTGTTCGCCAGGTTCAGTGGTTTCTCCATTTCTTCTAGGTCATCAAAATTCTTTGCGTTGGGAGTCATGTGTGACGTGGCTCCGCTGTCTAAGCACCAGTGGTTTTCAATTTTCCTGGATATGTGAAATGCGAATTCCTCGGGGTGAGTCGTTGCTTCCGTAACTATTTGCACTTTCTCCTCCGCCATTCCAGCTAGTTGCTTCTTGTCACTTGACTTTAGTGGACAATTCTCGGCCTTGTGGCCAGGTTTCCGGCAAGAATGGCACTTATATTTGAAAGCTTCGGTTGATTTTTCACTTCTTAACCCAGTTTCTGCATGTGGCTTGCTTGACTTCCTTCGTGGTTGACGCTTCATGGCAAACATTGCATTTTGGATCAGGTCGTCTTCTTTGACCTTCCTGGCTTCTGCTTCTTCAAGTATTTTGACTTTCAACGCTTCTGGGTCTGGTAACTGATCTCTGGACTCTATGGCACATCGAAAATTCTCAAAACTTTCAGGTAGGCTGTACAATAACATAATGGCTAGGAGATCTTCATTGATTTCTAGATCCATCTCATCGAGTTTGTCGACAGCGTCGAAGAACTGATTTACATGTTGTCGAACGTCGTGATCTTCTTTCATTTTGGTTAACGTTAATCTTTTCAGGAGCGTTGGTTTTCGAGCAGGACCCCTTGACTGATAGATTGATTCCAGTTTCTGCCAAACATTTTGAGAGGTGACGCAATGTTTTACTTGCTTTAGCTCTGAGGGGCTGATGGCCAGAATCAAGTCTGACTTCGCTTTCCTGTCATTTTTCTCCCATTCCGCAACTGCCGTCGCATTACTTTCTAGAAGTCTCGGCTTTGGCTTACTTCCATCCACGTAAGCCCAAGCGTCGTTCTTTATAAGAAGGGCTTCCATTTGAAGTTTCCATGTGTCGTAATTTTCTTTTGTTAGAGCCTCGATTCTGACGTGGTGAACTCCAGCCATTTTGTCGATGTTACTATGTTAATTGATAATAACGCGACTTTACTTCCGAACTCGTAACAATTAATTTCGATCACACACTCAAAGGGTTCCGAGTCTTTAAAACGTCGCGCAGTGGAAGCGTGCTGGGCCCATAACCTGTTGTTATTGAGGAACGACAGCAATTACTTTAAAACTATTCAGTTTATTGTGCAGGACGACAGTGAGAACACACGCGATTAAGTACAGTGCTTTTATAGATAATATAAAAAACTAATCGTTTGTTGTCAATTAAAAAACATCTATCAATAAAACAGAGACTATAGTAACAGAGTAATAAAACAAAAGGTCTTTAACAAGTTCAGAGTTAGTTACAACAGTTATGCACAAACATTTTCAATGCCCCAATGCTCAAACAGATTTTAAACCCTTACGCTCAAAAAGATTCCATACCCATTTGCACAAAAATAATACGTAGACCCGTGCTCAAAAATATTCCGTAGACCCTTGCTCAGACAGAAGTCACTCGCGTGTGCACAAACAGATGTCATAGACTTCTGAATAAACCGATGTTATAGAATTGTGCACAAACAGATGTCATAGACTTGTGAATAAACAGATGTTATAGAATTGTGCACAAAGAGATGTTGTTCACACACAGGTGTTATAGACTTGTTCACAAGCAGGTGTTATAGAATTGCTCACAAACAGGTGTTATAGACTTGTTCAAAAACAGATGATTTAGACTTGTGCACAAACAGATGCTTTAGACTTGTGCACAAACAGATGTTTTAGTCTTGTGTACAAACAGATGTTTTAGACTTGTGCACAAACAGATGTTTTAGACTTGTGTACAAACAGATGTTTTGGACTTGTGCATAAACAAGTGTTATTGACTTGCGCAAAAAGAGATGTCAAAGAAATAAGCAAATCAGATTCCATAGACCTGTGAACAAACAGAAGTAGACCTGTGAACAAACAGAAGTCGTAGACCTGTGCAAATAAAGATTTTTCACTTGGGCACATAAAGATTCTTCAGACTTGTGTGCACATAAAGATTCTTAAGAATTGTGTGCACATAATGATTCTTCAGACTTGTGTGCACATAATGATTCTTCAGACTTGTGTGCACATAAAGATTCTTCAGACTTGTGTGCACATAAAGATTCTTCAGACTTGTGTGCACATAAAGATTCTTCAGAATTGTGGGCACATAAAGATTCTTCAGACTTGTGTGCACATAATGATTCTTCAGACTTGTGTGCACATAAAGATTCTTCAGACTTGTGTGCACATAAAGATTCTTCAGACTTGTGTGCACATAAAGATTCTTCAGACTTGTGTACACATAAAGATTCTTCAGACTTGTGTGCACATAAAGATTCTTCAGACTTGTGTGCACATAAAGATTCTTCAGACTTGTGTGCACATAAAGATTCTTCAAACATGTGCACATAAATATACCATAGACCCATGAACAAAAAATTCGATAGACCTGTGCACAGAAGATTCCATACTCCTATACTCAATAGGATTCCATGCAGATTTGCACAAAAACATTCCGTAGACCTGTGTAAAACAATATTCCATAGGCCTGTGTAAAACAATATTCCAGAGGCCTGTGTAAAACAATATTCCATAGGCCTGTGCATTAAAAGATTGCATAGGCCTCTGCACAAAGAGATTTTATACTCCTTTGTACAAAAATATTCTGTAGGTGTGCGCTTAAACAGATCCCGTAGACTTGTACACAAACAGATGTTATAGTTTAGACTCGTGTAAAAATTTAATTATCTTTAATTGCTTATTTTGTTTAATTAAGTTTAATCTGTACTTCGCAACTAAATTAGTTGCACGCGCAATAGTTATAATGGCAATTAAGCTAGCTAATTGCCCTACCAATTTGATTATCCGC